>NC_092873.1:520228370-520828370 GCF_028372415.1 Notamacropus eugenii
TTTGGAAAGGGGAAAGTTGTGTTCTGTTTTCCCCTCACCAAGTATTGGGGTCTGATCCATGCAAAAATCCTGCTGTTTCCCTTGAAGGTCTCTGGACTCTATGAGGCATGGCCACATTCTGGTCAATTGGTCAGTAGGAGGCAGGAGTAGGACAGTGGGGGGCACAGCTCTGCCTGAGCTGTTGTGCTCCCCTTGGGCCTGGGATGGGAATGGAGGACTTCTGACAGAACTCCTTTCACCAGGATCATTGCCCTCAGAAGCACTTGGCAGAGAAGGGAAGAGAGAGGGCTGCCATGGATGGGGGGGTCCTCATATAAATCCTTGCTCTTTATTCCTGTAAGAAGGCAGGGTGAGTCTCCTGACATGAGCAAGCAAAGCTGATCCGTTGACTCCAGAGGAGCTTTCAAGTCCTTGCCTTGTTTTAGCTTGTTGGAAAGGACTCTGCTAATAACAAAGTAGAATTAGGTGTTTAGGAGGAAACTATTGCAGCATAAAAGTCTACAAATGAGTGTTTACATTTAAAATAACAGAAGATTTTACAAAGTGCTCATAAATGAAAGTTGTCCTTTATCTTGGGCGTCCAGGGCTCTGGCTGACACCCAGCGTTATCAGCTGTCTCTAATCATGACTGCATTATTTTTCCCACCTCTGTTCTGGGTGAAGGTTGGGGCTCCTCCTACCCATCACTCTGTTTTTAATTGTTTGGGGCATCATTTCATGGTGAGAATAAAATCTGTTGTGGGACTTTGAATGGCCTGCTCTAACTTCTTTTTTATTGTAGGACTACCTCTGATAAAGCAAGTAAATTGGAGTCCACAGTAGAGGTTTATCGTCAAAAGCTACAAGATCTGAATGACCTAAGGAGGCAGGTGAAGTCTCTGCAGGACACCAATGAGATGGACATGCACAACACAGTCAGCTTAGAGGAAGAGCTCAAGGAGGCGAATGCCGCCCGCATCCAGCTGGAAATGTACAAGAGGCAGGTGAGGGGCACTTCTGACCGTGCCTCCTGTGTGGAGGGAGAGCTGGGAACACAGATGGAACCTCATGGGGTGGCCAGTTGAGGGATCTTTCTTTGAACGTGATTCTTATTTGGGACCTGATTGTGAGTCTTGTCCATCACCCATTCCTTTGGCTTCATGGTCTTTTCTTCGTTTCTTTGGTCATCTTTTGGACATTCAACCATTTATTTACTTTCCTGCTGACTGGTGGGCAGACACCTAGGGAGAGCAGCCAAGACCTTCACCCAGAACGCTGACACTTTATCTCTGGTGTGGCTGAACGGCCATGGTCAGGATCCCTTTTATTTATCCTTTCTCAGTGCTGTGGGGTATTGCTGCTCCTGTTCAGATTCTGCTTCTTGTGGGCATAGCGATTAGAGCTGACTTGTAGGAATCCGTCCTTGCTGCTCTCACTTCTCAAGCCCAAGGCACCATTGGTCACTGAAGGGGAACTCATTGTGCCCAGTACATGCATTCATTTCTGGTCCTTTGGTTGCTTGTAGTTGCCATGCTTGATAGCCTGTGGTTTTATGTCCTGTAGCCATATCACATAACTGAGAGAATATTGGGGTTCCGAAGTCCGGAAATGGCTCCAGCTGGGAAACGTTTCATACCACGCCCTAGCCTCATGCCTGTAATCTGACTTGACTGTCTTCTGGACTTGTCATCTGCCTTCATAAATTCCTGGGTTCTTTCCTTTTGCCTCAATGTAAGGTCCACGTATTATATTGTAAACTTTGTTTTGTTATTTTTTAAACAACAGGTTCAGGAACTTCATCTTAAACTCTCTGCTGAGTCCAAAAGAGCTGACACATTAGCCTTTGAGATGAAATGCCTGGAAGAGAAGCATGAAGCTTTACTTAAGGAGAAAGATGTGAGTGTCCTCCGTTTATTTAGCTGTGCATGTGTGTGAGTGTCTGTCATGAATTAACTGTACATGTGTGTGTCCATCATGATTTAACTGTACCTGTGTGTGAAGTATGGCGCTTGACTCTGGGGGTCATTTGAAATCTGAGGAAGACACCGTGGGAATGTAAAACAAGACTGAGGAAACCAGGTTTTTGGTCATTTTTTAGAATATATCCATTCTGGACATGACTGTTAATCATGACTACTGTCTATCTCCCAAATTGGAAGTCAATTAGGCCTACAGAGGAGGTGTCGTGAATCACTAATGATCATTTTCTAGAGAGAGATTTGGACATTCTCTGACTTGATCATCACAGGGTACAAGTTAGTACCAGTTATGTCATTTTTTTCCTCAAGAGTAAGGGATCCCAGGGCCAAGATGTGTCTAGAGTACAGGTAGTTCATGATACTGCTTCTGTGTGTGTGTTGGCTTTTCCTTGTAAGCCCACAATTTTAAAATAACTTGTGATATGAAGATCTGTCTGTACAAATACCACTGCCACCCCATGCCCCCAAATTTTTCTAATTATACTTCCCTATTTCTGCTCTCTTCCTCCACTCCTGAACTCCATTCGTCTCTTCTGTTCTTGATCAGGAGGCCTTTCTTGCTATGAAATTGTCCCCTCTGCTGCCACAAATGCTAACAACTTAGGGCTCAGCGTCAAGACTTAGAGCTCTAGGGGTAGGGCACCATTGGTCCTATGGACAGTCTAGGTTAAGAGAGGAATACTGGTTTCAATTTCCAACAATCCTGGTTAGAAAGGGCGTGAAGATCTCTGGGCCTTCCTGCTATCTGAACACTGGTTGGTGGCCCTGGGGCCATTTAACTCCAGAGTCATTGACATCTCTGTAGTAGCCTCTAGCAAGCTGCTACAACCCTCCTTGGACAGAGGAACTCCTGAGCCCCCAGTCAGTGCAGCAGAGCCAGGCTGGAGCCCAGCGCTTCTCCCACTGTCCATGCTGCTGCTCACATCCAGACAACGTGACTATGGGAGCCCTTTTCATGCATTTGGGGACTTTCACACTGAAGAGGCCTGGTGAACTCCCTGTGGTCAGAGGTGTCTGCAAGCAGAAGGAGCTGCATCAGGAGGCTCAGGGGGTCAAGGCTGGTGCAGTCACAGGGTATTTGGGGGCAGTTTGCCACAGAAGGCTCTGGGATTCTTGGCATTTTGAGGATGTTCCAGAGGCCTTAATGGGCTTACATTCCTACTGACAGGATCATCAGTAGGATATCTGAGGTAGAAGATGGGAATATTGTTATCTTCATTTTACAGAAAAGGGAACAGAGGCCCCAAACGATGAAATGACGACCCTGGTAACCACCCCGCCGAGAAGTGGGCTGGGTTTGGGACTCTGCCTCTTCTCTTTAACAGGGCAACCAGAGGAAGCACAATTCCTTCAGTGATTTTAGAATGATTCCCGCTCAGGGCCTCCATATGGCATGGAGAGGAGGCTGATCCTCTAATGCTCTGCAGGGAGAGCTGAGGCTCAGGTATGGCCAGCTGGTCTCCTGGTAAGGCTTTGAGTTTAGGCCCAGTGATGGACATCTCAGGGTCAGCCAGCCCTGAGGAGTCCAGAGATGCTCATCCCCAGGCTGCTGCCAGCAGTATGTACATGGATTGGAGGATGTGCTGGAGAGTCAGCCCCCACCTCCACCCACCTGAAGTAACAGGGTTATCACTTCATCAATATAAGCACAGTACTAGTCGTTAGACCCAGAATTGTCTGAAATTGGTGAATGCGTGGTTGCTAGAAAGAAAGATGGCGAGCAACACGGGCCGTGGGAGAAGCACCTCTGACCTTCAGCCTGGCTCTGCTGCCCTGACTGGGGGTTCAGGAGTCCCTCTGTCCAAGCAGCTTGTTGGAGGCTGCTGCAAAGATGTCAGTGACTCTGGGGAACAGAGCAGGCCTCACCCTGAAAAGGATGGTGAGTCCCCTACTCCCCTTGTTTTCAGAGATTGATCATCCAGCGAGATGCCCTGAAAGAGACCAACGAGGAACTCCGCTGTTCTCAGGTGCAGCAGGATCACCTCAACCAGGCAGGTGAGTGATCCTCACTGAAGCAGCAGCATCTGACCAGACGCTTCCGCAGGGACTGTTTGATTTCATGGGCTCTGTCTTTGCAGGTGCCTCTGTCTCAACAAGCTATGAGAACCTTGCTGCTGAAATTATGCCAGTAGAATATAGGTAAGAAAATGGAAAGTGGGATTTTTGTATATGTTAATTTTTGTGATCATTCAAGAAAATTATCTCGTAATTGTAAATAGAATTATGGAGCTAGGAAAGGCTTCAGCACATGATCTGGTTTGCCTAAACTTTCCAAAACGTTGCTGTCGAATAGGTGATCAGAGGCAGCCCTTCCCAGTACTCACAATTAGTACATCCCAGTTTTTAATATCAAAATAAGTTTTCTGTGATCACTTCCTATTTCCTCCTGCTCAGTTATACACAGCCTGTCACTTTCCTCTGTTAAGATCCTACTTTGCCCTGGTCTTTTCAGAAGCATTTAGACCGACCATATTAAGCATTTGGCTTCCAGACTAGATTCTGGAGACTGCTGTCTGCCCCTGAATTATCTTCCCCTTTCAGGCCAGGTTTCTATGACATTGGATAGGACACCAGCCACTCTTCAGGTGTGATTTACTCTTCGTAAATTTGTATCAGTCACTATTCAGAATTTTGTGTTCTTTTGAAAACAGAATATTTTATAAAGCCTTATATTGGGAGGGTAAAATATTTCAAACGCCCTTTTTCATTTGTACAGAGAACTTTACATTTAATAGTAGGGTGCAGCATGCCTTTTTTTTTCTTTTTAATCTTGACTTAATGTGTTACATATCATAGTTCATGAGGACCTAGTGAATTTTCCAGGGGATTCTTTATGTGTCAGAGTTCTTTGTAAATGTTTTCAGGCAGTAAATAGGTTGTGCTTTCAGGGCATCGAGCTACTTTTGCCAGGTTATATAAAAACAATTGAAAAGATGGAATTGAATTTTCAAAAGGTTTTTTAAATGTTAAGAATCACAGGAAAGACTTGTAAGACCTTTAAAATTAAAGTGAAGCTTCTGCTTTTCAAAAAAACAGAGAAGTGTTTATTCGCCTTCAGCATGAAAATAAGATGCTTCGATTACAGCAGGAAGGCTCTGAGAATGAGCGGATTGCAGAGCTCCAAGAGCAGTTGGAGCAGAAGCACCGGAAAACCAGCGAGATGGAGACTGAGCAAAGGTCCTGGGTCCTGGGGCGCTGGTTTGCCTGCCTCCCTCCTTCCTTCCCTATTTCCTTCCCACCCTCCCTCCCTTGCTGAGGTGGGGCCCAGACTTGGAGGCACCAAAGGGGAAACTAAGCATTGGGAGAGAATGTGTGGGAGAAGTGTGGTCTTTGCCATGGATGCTCATTATCTGTCCAGCATCATGGGTGGTAGGGGAACGGGGGAGCCCTGGGTTCAGGTTCTGCCGCTGACATAGGCTGACTGTGTGGCCCTGGCAGGTCACTGCCCCTCTCAGGAAGTGCCTAGCAGCTCCAAGATTCCATTGCCTGCCAGCCTTGATCTGCCTTTGTCTGAGGGTGTTTCATCTGCAGGAGTAGCTCACTTGGCCAATGAAATCTTTGTACTGGCCTTAAAAAAATTCTCTGGGACTTGGTCACAGTGTTTGGCACAGAGAAAACGTTTAATCAGTGCTTTGAAATTCCTTTTTAAAAATTAATGCTCATCCACTTAGTTCACTGTCTTCACTTCCCAAGGCACCTGATGGGGGGTGTCGCTGAACAGCTTGTTGACTGATGTAGGAATAGTTTAAGTGAATATCCATGTATCTGGCAAAGCCTCCAACTTTGGGCTGGTCTCGCATCTGGGATTCATCACCACTGTTAACTGGACTAAGGTTCCCATCACTCACCATATATGATGGACTGCATGATCCCTCGTGTCTCACATCTGCCCTCTTTATGCTTGCTACTTTCTCTCCTTCCCTCCTTTCTTCCTGCTCCTCCTGTCCTCTCTCCCTCCTCCCATCAGACTTCCAGAGGTGGTTTGCTCATGTCCCTCCCTCTGGTCAGCATCCTTTGGTGACTACAAGAGCCTCACAGGTAAATCACAAACTGACCAGCCTGGCTGCCTTCATGACACTTTGTGGTTTGGTGCCTGTCTCTCTTTCCAAAGTGACTCTGTCAGGTGCTTCGTATGCTCCACATGCCAGTCCTCCTGTGCCCCAGCTTGGCCGTCTGCCAGGGTAGCATCTGGGGACATTTGTGTAGACTGTCTTTCCTACCTGGACTCTGTCCATCTCTCTGGGAGATCTTTGCTGCCTTCACGGCTCAGCCCAGCTGTTAAGTCTTCCCTGATTATGACGAAGCTCTGCTTTCCCCCAGGCCCAAAGTCCTCTCTCCTTCCTCACAGTATCCCTCAGGGACATGAACAAGAAAGGCTTGCACATAGTAGGCATTTCATATATATGTAGTGGGAAAATGGAGCGAATGAACAAAAAAGCATTTAAGTGATTTCTGTGTGCTGAGCACTGTGCCAAGCTGGGAGTGCCAATAGGAAAGTGGAGAGAGTATAGTCTCCGCTGTCAGTGAGCTCACACTCTGACGTGGGGAGACAAGCCCACAGAGAGGAGTCTAGCTGTGGAGGTGGAGAGGCCTGGCAGCCCCAAGTTTTCCTGGGGCAGGGGGAGGGTGGATGACAAGGCCCAGGAACCCTTAGAAATAAGGACTTGAGGTGTTTCACTACTTCCAGCAGGCCTTGCAAACTTAGGCAGTCAGAAGGCTCAAGTCTGAATTCCAGTCTAGCCTTCTGTTAGCTGCTTAACTGTGAGGAAATAAATCATTTTGTGGGTCAGAAGCTCCTTCACTGAGTGATTGTGTGTGATAGAAATGTATACTGTACACGCTCACTGAGCTCTAATTGGAGACTAAAGCCGCTTGTGTGCAACGCTAAGAGGAGCCTTAGTCCCTGACCTAAAGTGGCTTCTGGGGTCTGGAACTCCTGCCCATCACGAGACTCCCAGTGCTTTTCCTTGTCTGAGCCTGTAGCCAGGGTCGCCTCCATCTCTGCCCCTTGTTGCCTCCCTTGTGCCAGGGTGCCATCTCTAAATACAAAGGAATGAAAGTGGTTTCTCTTTGCCATAGGCTTAGCAAAGAATATATTCGAGGTTTGCAGCAGCAGATTGAAGACCTTCAAAGGACTCTGCAAGAGCAAGGGCCCAAGCCTGAAGGGGAGAGTGTAAGAACTTAAAGGACCAGGAGGCTGGGGGTGGGAGGGAGGGGAGGGGGTGGGGGTCTTCTTAGGTTTTCACACCCAAATTATTCTGTCTTAGAAATGAGGCTGCCATCAAATACCGTATATATCTGCATACCAGATGCAGCAATTTTTCAGACTTGGAGCCTATCAATTGACCCTATGTATGATAAGTCAATTCCTCCTTGGGCTGATACTCTGGCTGCCCCTTGGATCAGGACAGTGCCAGAAGATGATGGTTAGAAATGGGACTCGCCACACCTGAGGTTTCTGCTGTTGTGGGATTTTCACAGGGCTAGAAGGTAGTTGGGGCTGCTGGGCTAATGGGTAGGGAGAATCAAGGCAAACCCAGGAACTGAGGACAGAGAAGAGGGATCTTCATTAGGAGAACATCTCCAAGAAGTTCCCTGTGCTTCCAGCCAGTGGCAGCCCTTGAATACATTCTTGGAGTTCCCTGTCTTCTTTCCATGACCATCCATGAATGTGGCTTTCCTTTTTGTTATATAAATATAAAAAATCCTCTAAATTTTGTGGTTTCTCCTATTATGGGCAGACTAAGTGGGCATTCTCCTTACACAAATGTTGCCGTATTTAAGTCTTGCTCTGACACACTTGTAGAATTCTAATGAGAAGGTAAACGGACATTCCATGGTTAAATAAAACAAACATATCACAAAGTTTTCTTCTCCACCAACCAGTACCAGCCACTGACGGTGATAAAAGGCTTTGAGTCTTACTGAGATGTTCCTCACAACCGCACTGTGAGGAGGCTGGTGTGGGCACTAGCGTCCCTGTGTTACAGAGGAGTGTCTGAGGTGCACGTTGAGCAAGCCTCCTGGCTTGCCCCATCTCCAGGGCTCTTTGTCCTACAGGACACTGCCTCTCGGGCTCCCCTTGCCAACTGACCTGCTTGTTTTCCAGGGACTTTAAGGCCCAATATCACCAGGTCCTGAGCTTACTTAGCTTTGTCTCCAGTTTGGTCTCTTTTGGCTGTATGAGGAAAGGGGGAAAAGCCAGTCATGAGGGAGGGATTAACTTAACTTTTGGAAAAGAAAGATACATGTCTGTGTGTTTGTGTGTCTGTCAGTGCTTGTATGTCAGGGACTTATTCTTAAGTTAGTATATTGGGGCTCGTGGCGGAGGGGAGGAAACTTAGTGGGCAGAGTAAGGGAGTGGTAACCCCAAAGGGGAAGTGAGTTTCCTTTCTATCTTGTGTGCACTATGTATGATTTTCTTTTTTTTCCCCTGGGGGCTTGGAAAATAGAGAACATCTCATACGTGGCGGCATCTCATATGTGCATATATACGGTATTGTAACCTCTCTAATACAAATATTTGTTGTTAAGCCATACCTTTTGGGGTGAAGTCTCTTTCAAAGAGCTCAGTAGCTCTCTGCCTTTTATTTTGAACGCCCTTGGTATTCAGTGGTGTTTTCTAGCTGTAAAGTGAAGGGCCCAAGTGGTGGGAGTGCCTTCCATTCCTGCCAAGAGGGGCAAGTTAGAACTTACGTTGGTATTTTGCTTTTTCCAAAACCCCATGAAATGTTTCATGAGAATGTAGAGTTACAGCTTTTAAAAATGCTTGTATAAGTGCTAATTATAATAGATGGAATCATTTTAGTCTAATTTCAAGATTTAAAATCATATTTTAAAAGCAATTTTGTAACATATTTTGTAGTCCTTGACATGTACGTACTTTGTTGAGTTTGTAGTGAACCTTTTCATAATTACTAGTATGGCTTTTTTCTTTAGCTTGCTTTGCTCTCTCCTGGCTTCCTCATCTCTCTTCCTCATTTCCTTGTTTTGGAGGTATTTGAAGTAAAAAACGGACACCTCCCAAAAGTTGCATTTTATGACTTGAGCCTCAAGTATTGGGCATAATTCCAAGTCTTTATCAGTGTGGTTTTCATTAACTGGTAGCATGCACCAAGAGTAGAGAACTCAGATTTGTAGCTGGTGTCTGTGTATCAGGGTAATCACCTAACAATCTTTTGTGTTTTATTTTGTAGTCCAGCAAATTAAAGCAGCAGCTGGAAGCTCATATGTAAGTCGGACTGATCAGTATTGCATTTTCTGTATACAAGAGCAAAGGTTACTTGCTTGTAAAGTTTACATCTTTTTTATTCTGTTTGCAAAAGTTAGCACGCTGACCTTAAATTACCTTGCATTATGAAAATAAATGATCACTTCAGTTAAAACCATCAAGATGCAGAAAGAGAGCTTTTAAAAATCATATTACATATTACATATTACAAAGCATTTTCATCCCCAAATAAGCTGAGCCTCCTACCAAGGTCCCACTAATGGAATTATAAAAATACTAGGATTTAATGATATTTTAGAAATTAAAGACATTTTTTCACAAGACAGTTTATTTCTTTTGTTGGCTTATAAAGTCTTCTCTTAATATGGCCAAATTTCTGGCGAGAGACACTCATTTGGACCTAGTTTGCATTTGGATAGGTCTGGTTGGCAGCCATTCTCAGTGGGTTCCTTGAAGCCAAAGGAGCAGGTCCGATTATCATGTGCAGAGCTGGGAACTTGACATGAAATGATAAAATAAAGGCTGTAGCTGCCTTCCAGACCTTGTATGACTCTGGAAAGAGAAAGAGAAAGTGCATCATCACCTGGGTACTCAGTGCTCTGAGTCCAGGCTTATTAAATATTCCCAATTTCCACAGTAGAGCCCTAGGCTTCAGATTTTGCTGGAAGGCGAGGGCCAACACCCTCAACCCCAGAACCTCCAGGAGGGTAGAATTAGCCAGAGTCCCCTTATCGAATTGAATGACATGCAAAGGTAAGTGCTTCAAAACCTGTAGTAAAACACCTTTGAATTCTTTAGGGAAAAGCTTACGGAGGTCCAGGAAGAATTACAGAAGAAGCAAGAACTTATCGAAGATCTCCAGCCTGATGTGACTCAAAATGGTAACGATCCAAGGGCAGAAGTGGTCGGTCGTGGTGGGGCTGTTGGACTCAGCTCTGCTGACTCTTCACCCCCACCCCCCACACACACACATACTCACACATGCACATGAGAAGAGTGGGCCTGGATGGGGCTGAGTGGCCTGAAGGAGGAAGGCTCCTCCACCCCAGCCCAGGCCATTTCTTCTCCATCTCAGTGGCACAAGCGCTGCTTCACCCAGAACATTTTAGCTGCTCCAGCAGTCTCCCATTTTTTTTTTTTTTTAGTTTAGAATTTCTGTCAGATTTTTTTTAAGGATTGTGGATTCCTTTTGTTTTTCATTCAACTATTATTTCCCAGTATCACAGCTTTCTTGTCCCCTGCCATCCCCCCAAGTGCTCCAGTGTCATTCCATGTAACAAAGGAAAAAAGTGAAGCAAATCAGACTCAGCAGCCTCACTGAGAGACCATGCCTACTCTCAGCCCCCACCTCAGAGCTTTCTCTCTCGTTTGTCCCTTGGAAATCATGTTGGCCATCCCATTGAACAGGGTATCCAAGTCCTCACAGGCTGGGCTTTGTGAATCGAATGCTCAGGGTTTTGCTTTCTTTATTTGACATCATGTCATGCAGAGTTCCCCATGCTTTTCTCCGTACTTTTCTGAATTCTTCGTTGTCTTAAATTCTCAAAGCACAGCAATGTTGCATTTCATTTATAGACCGGAGGTGCTTTTTGGTTCAGGTGGGTCCCTATCCATGTCCCAGTTTTTTTTGGGGGGGTAAGGTGAGGTGGGGTGGTGCTTTGCTGTCAACAAAAAGTCTTGTTTAGAATATTTGAGTATAACTTGGGCCTTTCTATCTTTGACCTCCTCCTACTTTTGTGTTACATGCACTGTCAATTGGTGGGTCAAAGAATATGAAGAATTTAGTTACTTTATTGTTTGTCCTATTTTTATTAGCATCTTTTGTTTTGATGATGCCTTCATTCTTAGTATACTTCTCCCTGGCCTCTATATTCATTAAGCTGTCCCTGATAATTTTTTTTTTAAAAGAGGAGAAAAAAACATCATTGCACAAATAGACCAGTAAATCAACTGTAACTAATAGCACATGCAGTATTCTATAACCATGGTTGTCCCCCAGTTCTGTGTAGAAGTTGGAAGGTGCATTTTCTCACCTTTTTTCCAGGACCAAGCTTGGGTTCATCATTCCAGTGTTTGGTTTCATGTATTTGGTTCTTTCCCTTTTTATTATAGTCACAGTGTCCATTTCCTGGTGTTCCCTGTACTGTATCAGTTCCTCTAAGTCTCCCCATCTGTGGCTGAGTTCTTGAGATTCCTTGTTTCTTGGGGAGCTTCAGTCATCCATTGCACTCCTGTGCCATGAGGCAGTCATTTGGCATTTGCTCAACCACTTGGGCATCTCCTTTGTTCCCAATTCTTAGCTATGATAGAGAGAAATGTTATGCACATTTTGGTGTATTGCGAGCTTGTCCCTTACAGGGAGATGCTTCTTCAACTCAGGGCAGGCAGTTAAGTGCCTGGTAGAATCATGCTAGTCTACCCACAGAACTCCATGCTTTGTCCATGGCCTGGCATTGTTGTCCGCATGCACATCCCCATGCTATGCCCCTGGCCAGGTGTCATCATCCGTTTGCATGGCCACACAAACAGCCCCCTGCTGCGTCTGTGGCTTGGTGTCATTATCCATGGACACAGCCTTATTGTCCATGCACACAGCCCCATGCTCTGTCTGTGGCCCCAACTCTCCACAGCCAACCCCAACCCATTTCATCTTGAAATGTGTTCAGGGGAGGTCAGACCTCACTGTTGTTTGGTTGGCATTTGACTTTTCTTGATTTGGAGCAGGCTTTCCTACAGTTGTTCTTCGCTTGTTGTGATTCTCCAGAGAGCTATTTGTTCCTCTTCTTGGATCCCTTCCCTGTGAGAAAAGGACTTTTAATCTTATACATCTGTGTTATAGTTAATGTTGATAGGGAATGCATGCCTTAATTAGAGAGATTGGATTTCACAATTTTTTTCCCTAGTTAACTTTTCCCTTCTCTGAGCTGCATTGATTTTGTTTTTGCAGAAGCTTTCCAGTGTCATAACATCCATTGTCCTTTCCTCCTCAGCTCTTGTATTGAACAACTCATAGCATTGTCTCTTATAAATGAGTAGTTGCATTTTAACGGAATTGGATTAAAGAAGTAAACCAGAGAATAATTAAAAAATAAAATTCTAGTTTTTTTCTCTGTTGGGTCTAGTCTTTCAGAAGACAAATCAAATGTAAGATATTTTATATTTTCTGTTCAAGTAGTAGAATACCATGAATGAAATTTGCAGTGGTTATATTTTTGTTCTTTTCTGTCAATAGTACAAAAGATAAATGAACTTGAAGCTGCCCTGCAGAAGAAAGATGAAGATATGAAAGCGATGGAAGAGAGATATAAAATGTACCTAGAGAAAGCCAGAAACGTAAGTAGATTAACAGTTGCCCAACATCATTGCCTGTGTCCCTTTATCAGAGCTGTATGGGTTTTTTTTTTTTTTACTTAAAATCATTTAATATTTTATTTTGTCCTTAATTACATGTAAAAACAATTTTTAACGTTCATTTATAAAATCCATTAAGTACTCAACTTTCTCCCTTCCTCCTTTCTGCCCCCTGTTGAGAAAGCAGCAGTTATAGGTTATCCATGCGCAGTCATGCTAAACCTACTTACATATTAGTTGTGCGAAATAGGACTCTGTCACAAAGCCCAAGAAAATAAGGAAAAATGCGCTTTGCTCTTTATTTCAGATTCCATCAGTCTTTCTGACAGCATTTTTCAGTATAAGCCCTTCCGAATTGTCTTGGGTCATTGCATTGCTGAGAATACCTAAGTCACTCAGCATAGATGATCGTGCAGTGTTGCTGTTACTGTTGCATACAAGATTCTCTTGGTTCTGGTCACTTCACTCGTCATCAGTTCATGTCAATTTTTTCTGGCTTTTCTGAGGACATCCTGCTCATCATTTCTTATAGCACAATAGTGTTCCGTCACAGTCACATGCAACAGCTCGTTCAGTCATTCCCCAGCAGATGGACATACCCTCAATTTCCAATAGGAGCTGCTATATTTTTGTACATATTTTTGTTTTTTATCTCTTTGGGATTCAGAACAAGTAGTGGTATCGCTTGGTCAAAGGGTAGGCATGGTTTTATAGCCGAAATTTCGGGCATAGTTCCAAATTGCTCTACAGAATGGTTGAATCAGTTCACAACTTCACCAACAGTGCATTAGTGCCTCAATTTTTGCATATTCCCTCCAACATTTGTCATTTTCCTTTTCTGTCATATTAGCCAATCTGATAGTTGTGGGGTGGTACCTCCGAGTAATTTTAATTTGTATTTCTCTAATTGATAGTGACTCAGAAAATTTGTAGATAGCTTTGATTACTTTACCTGTTTGTATCTTTTGACCGTTTATTAGTCAGGAAATGACTCTTATTTTTATAAATTTTTCAGCTCTCTGTATATTTGAATAATGAGGTCTTTAGCAGAGAAACTTGCTGTAAATTTTTTTTATATTTATGATTGCTGTGTATTCCCCTTCATCCTATTTTCCCCCTGTTTATGGGACTCTCTCTCTCCTTTCACCCTGTCCATTCCCAAAAGTGCTTTGCTTCTGAATATCCCCTCCCTCAATCTTCCCTCCCTTCTGTCACCCACCTGTCCTTCTCTTATCCCCTTCCTCTCCTACTTTCCTATAGGGTAAGATAAATTTCTACAGCCAACTGAGTGTATGTTACTCCCTCTTTAATCCAATTCCAATGAAAGTAAGGTGCATGACCTTCCCCTCCCCCTGCTCCCTCCATCCCCCATCTTCCTCTCCACTGGAAAAGCTGTTTCACTCCTCTTTTTTGTCAGATAATTTACCCCCTCCTGCTTCTCCCTTTTCTCTTCCAGTGCCTTCCTCTTTCTCATCCCTCATTATTATTATTTCCATATTCATGTTTCATATTAAGCTCATACTGTGACCTCTGTCTACGTATATTCTTAATTGACCTAATCATGAGAAAGTTTTTAGGAGTTACAAGTATCATTTTCCCATGTAGGAATCAACGGTTTAACCTTACTGAATCCCTTATGATTTCTCTTTACTGTTTACCTTTTTATGCTTCTCTTGAGTCTTCTATTAGAAAGTCAGATTTTCTATTCAGCTCTGGTCTTTTCATCAGGAATGTTTGGAATTCCTCTATTTCATTAAATGTCCATTTTCCCCCAGAGGGATCATACTCAGTTTTGCTGGGTAGGTGATTCTTGAATGAAATCCTAGCTCCTTTGCCCTCTAGAATATAGTACCCCAAGAACTTTAGTCTTTTAATGTAGAAGCTGTTAAATCCAGTGATAAATCCTGACTGTGGTTCCATAATATTTTAATCGTTTCTTTTTTGGCTGCTTGCAGTATTTTCTTTTTTTCTTTTTTTTATTTATTAATTTTATTTATTTTCGGTGTTCTACAATCACTACCATATAATTTTTTCCTCTCCCTCACTCGTACATTCCCCCTCCCTCCCCGAGATGGCATATAATTTTATATAGGTTCTACATATACATTCCTGTTAAATACATTTTCACAATAGTCATACTGTGTAGAAGAATTAAAATGAATGGGAGAAATAAAAAACAAACCAAAACATAATACACACACGCACACGCATACACACATGCACACAAATGATCTACTACATTCTGCGATTGAATTCCATAGTTCTTTCTCTGAATGTGGAAGGCATTTTGCCTTAAAGGACCATTGGGAATTTTTTTAAGTCCTTGAATTGCAGTGAAGTTCTAAGTCTACCAGAAAACACTCTGGCACACTGTGGTCGTTGCTGTGCACAAAGTTCTCCTGGTTCGGTTCCTTTCCCTCAGCATCAGATCATATAAGTCTTTCCAGGCCTCTCTGAAGTCTTCCTGTTCATCATTTCTTATAGCGCAATGGTATTCCATTATATTCACGTACCAAAATTTATTCAGCCATTCCCCAATTGATTCCTAGTTTTTGGCCACCACAAAGAGTGCTGCTATAAATATTTTTTTGCATGTGGGACCCTTTTTCCATTTTTATGATTGCTTGAAGTATTCTTAATATGAGAGCTCTGAAATTTAGCTATAATATTGCTGGCAGTTTTCATTGTGGGCTCTTTCAGGAAGTAATCAGTGGATTCTTTCAATTTCTGTTTTACTCTCTGGTTCTAGAATATGAGGGCAGTTTTCCTTCATAATTTCTTGAAAGATGATGTCTAGACACCCTTTGAAACCCACCTGAAAGGTTATCTGAGATTCCACTGAGATCATCTATCCCAGGGCTTGTGAAACCTTAAAGTATGTCCCAAATGCTAGCTGTTAATATTATTAGCTATTATTAAAAAGAAAAAGAACAATAGTCTTTTTTTGTGTGGACCATTTGCAAACAGTAACATGTATGTTTTTAATAATATTAATCTGAGGAACAGAAGGCACTGTATTTCATTGCCCTTCTAACTAGCCTTTTGTTTTTTACAAAAATAAGTTGTTTGCACCTATGTGTTGTCATAGCTTGTCAAAGGTTACTTCAGGTTGTGTGGCCTTGCTTTACAACATTCAACAGGCAATCACATCTTGCAGAGATGGTGAGTGTATGGATGCAGGTTTACATCATATCAGATCCTTTAAAAACCTTCCTCCAGTTTTATTGAAAGGCCTGCAGGGCCTCAGTTTTCCCGCGAAACAATTTTCTTGTAAGGATTTGTCATCTGTTTGCATTTAAGGAACATTGCGCTTTCTGGGTCAAGACACCTGCAAAACATAACAAGAGGCTTCTTAATTTATTAAACACAGTAAAGAATTCAGGGTTCAGCTTTAGAAGGCCATTTTGTCCCCTCTCCTTTGCCTCTTTATCCAGTGTTTGATCCCTGACAAACTATGGCCTAGGAGGTTTCAAGGACCTCACCTGACGAGTGCAGCAGACCCTCGATCTCACATTTCCCTTGTCTCTTAGCTCCTGGGTGTCCTGTGCAGAGCTCTTGTGCCCTTTATCTGCTGGTGAGCCAAGCCACCGGCTACTGGTGCTGCTGCCCTTCACCTGCAAGGTTCTAGACCTTTCCTGATTATTAACTTGTAAAAAACATGGAGGATGCCTAGAGAAGGCTGTCCTTGGAAGACCTGGCATTCAAGGAGGCCCCTGTAGAAGCTTTGTCAGGAGACCAGTGTAACTAGGCATGCTGAACAATGAAAGCCATGTTAGGTTAAATAGGGGCAGTTGTTTAGAATGCACAAGTAGCAGGAGTTTGTGTATTTATCATGATAATGATAACAGTAGTAGCCAGCATATGTGTACTGTTTTAGAAACATAATGATAACCAGCATATTTATAGTGCTGTAATAATAGTAACCTCTTGTCTGACCCTCACCACAACACTGGGAGATAGACCCTGTTCTCATTGGACAAGTAATCCCTGCCCCCTCCTGCTGCTCCTTTGCCCCCAGCTGCTGACATCTCTCCCACAGCACTGATGCCTTGGTCTGTCTGTGTACCCTGTTTTCATGAAGCATGTACTCCGGACTGATGGCTGCAGGGACATGGCATGTGGTCCATGCCAAAATGAGGTGACAGCCCAAAGCAGGGAAAGGAGGGGCCAGTCACTGGCCCAAGTCAGGCCATTCTTCTTATCCCTGTCAATGAAGCCAGCCTCCTTCTCAAGGGAAGCATCAGGGCAGCCAGAGTATGGTTGTGCTCAAGAGACTCTGCTCATTGGGAGGAGATGGGAGGAGGTTGGCTGCTCGGCTGGGGAGGGAGATAGGATTTGCAGAAGGCAGTGACAGGAAAAGCAGAAGGGAATGAAGAAGTGGGAGCCTTCCAAACTAGAGGTGCCCAGAGGTGCAGGGCAAGGATATCATGCCCTCCTGGGGGGGCACTCTGCTTTTCAAAGACCTCCTTGATGTTGAAAGACTGAAGGCAGGGATTCTGGTTCTGGGTGGGTGTTTGCTCTGACCTCATCTGTGCCTGCTCATACCCCCTCTCTCTGTCTTCACTCCATGAGCCAACCCTTAGAAAAACGGGGACCCCATGACCAAGCCTGGACCCTTTCTCAGCGTTGATTGTGCTAGGTTCATGGGGCTAGTGCAGTGCTCTCAAGAACAAAGGGTTTCATTCCTAGCCTGGGAGGCATTGAAACTGGACTGACCACTTGGACATTAAATCATGCCTGCCATATGCCACATGCATATGCCAAGTGCTTTACAAGTGGGAGGGAGCTGCTGGGATTGCCCCTTTTCACAGATGAGGAAGCAGACAAGTAGAACTGAAGTGACTTGTCTGGGGTCCCTCAGCTGGGAAATGCCCTAGACTGACTCCAGACCCAGCTGCAGAGGGTGGGGCCATTTAAAAGTCCCTGGGCTTCTGTTTTCTTCACCTCGCCCATTTTACAGTGAACCCCAGACTACCTACCAGCTCATCTGCTTTCCATAATCATTCATGCTTTTCTCTTCACTTTGTTCATGTATTTGTTTCGTTCTAGAATGTTTTCTATAGTTAAATCTTGACAGGTGGTATTTGTCTTCTCTGAACAGGTAATTAGAACGTTGGATCCCAAATTAAATCCAGCATCAGCTGAAATAATGCTACTGAGAAAGCACCTGGCAGAGAAAGACAGAAGGATTGAGATACTGGAGGTACGTTGGGCATCTTCGTTCAGTCTTTGTTTATTCTCTACCAGCTCCCAGAACTGGGTTTGAACTATGGGAGCTGCTTTATGTGGGTATTATGGACAGGAGAATGTGCCCTTCACAACCCAGTTAATAAAGGGCAGGGCTAGGGCCAGGATCTGAGCCTTGATCTCCAGACCGTTCTCCCACCCTGCCCTGCACCAGTCATCCCTGGTTGATGGTTTATGATTGAATCAAGAGGAAGCATTCCTGAAAATTCATTAGAACTCGTCACAAATCGATGGAGAATCCTCTGGATTGACTGCTGGCCTGCCTCTTCTGTCACATTAACAGCTTCTGAAGTAGAATGAGCCCAGGCCTGCTAGCAGACATGCCAACGAACAGCTTTAAGCCCAAGTCATGGCTCCTGTAACTGAGCTCTGGACAGATGGAGTCACCTTGCTCCTCCCAGGCATGGCCAGGAAGGCTGATTACTGAGCACTTTGAAACTCACAGCAGGGATTCTTGTTCCTCTTCCACAGATGATCCATCTTCTAAAATCACACAATAGAACCCGATGTTCCCAGTCAGGGCTGTAGACCCATACTTGGTGCTCTCCACCACATATAGCACCACTCACCACTTTGTCTGAGGGGTCCAGGATTTCCCTGGCTCCCTCTGGTCCCAGGAACAATGGTCCAGTGTTGGCGTTGTTCTTCCACAGACCCTTTGTTTAGCCCCTTTGAGCTTTGACTATAAATATTACTGTTTGCTATCAGTATTTGGAAAGCAAAGCATCCTTAACTGGAGCTGACTTTTCTGATGAAATCACAGATCAGATTTAAATAAACAATGAACAAAAACACTTTTTAATTTATTTGAATCATATGTTAAAAAATATGTATAGATACATATTTTAATTTTGCAAAACCTATCCAGTTCTGTTCTTTGCATTAAAAAATCTGAAACCTATAAATAGTTATTGGTCCCCTTTGGTGCTTGCTAGGAAGTTTTTAAAAATTGCCATGTCTTTTTGACATCACTTATATTTCCTGTTATGTTCCTCCTCCTTCCCTTCCAGAGGCTCTGCATTAAAACAAAGAAGAAAAACCCAATCCAGCAATCCTAATCAACACATCAACTAAGCATGCCAGGTCATGCAGTATTGTGCACTCTGGTGCCCCTATGGAGAAGAGAGGGCCATGTTCATCTATCTATCCTTGGTCATTGTGTTTCATAACGTAGGGAAGGAAAGGGAATGAGTATTTATCTAGTACCTCTTGTGTGCCTGGCACTGTGCTAAACACTTTACAAAGATGATTTCATTTGACCCTCACTGTAGCTTTGGGAGATAGGTGCAGTTATCATCCCCAGTTTTCAGATGAGGAAACTGAGTCAGACAAAAGTTAAGTGACTTGCCTAGACAGTGGCTAAGTGCCTGAGACTAGATTTGAACTCGGGTCTTTCAGACTCCCAGTGTAGTGCTCTTTCCACTCTGCCTCCAGTTACCTTGCGTTCCAAGGTAAAAGGTGGTCATGTTCAAGCTTTGCAATTTTGTATGCGATTGCAGCCTTATCTTCTATATTCTCAGGAATGAACTGTATTAAAATGTTTGGTGGAAGTAACTCATGATGTTTGCATGACTTGGGATGGTCTGGTTTTTCTACTATTTCTCTCATCTTTTTCCAGGGTGAATGTAAGGAAGCCAAATTCCGTGACTATGAAGAGAAGCTCATTGTGTCTGCCTGGTATAATAAGGTGGGTTGGAATCTGGCTGATTTGATTTATTAAAAAAATGTTCACTAATTCACTTCATTAATATTTTTACAAAATTATTGATCAGATCCAGCTTCATGCTCCATAAGCATGCTCCAAAAAAAAATCTAAATTCTTTTGTCATTAATTCAGTTCAGCAAATGTTTATTCAGCAGCTGTTTGTGTTTAAAGCAGTTTGTTCAATCCTGGGGATACTGAGGTGAAAGGCCAAGTAAGCCCTGTCCCCTGTGCTTTAGTCTCTGGGGGTTCAGAGGTAGAATGGGATGAGATGTACCTGGAACCTGTACAGAAGAGTGATGGAATGTGGCAGGAGTAAAGGTTGGAGCTCTGGGGCCCTGAGGAGTTTTGGAAAGTACAGTGGGATGAGATATATGTTGGACCCACCCCTAAGTATAATATGAGGTGGAACATGGCAGGAGCGAGGGTTGGAGGGGGATGGGCAGGGGCATCCTCAGAAATCCATGGAACAGAAAGAGCTCTGGGGACCTGAGGAGGGTTAGAAGGTAGGTACAGTGGGGTGGGATATACCTGGGACCCCTAGGAGAGGGACATTCCCATATTAACTCTTTGTTTATGGGAGGGGCATACTTAGAGATGTAGCTAGGGAGCGTCAGTCATCCAGGCTGTTTGAGCATTACACTGGTGACACTGGATGACAGACACAAAACAGAGAAGTGAAATGGAGCTTCTCTAAGTGGATGCTCATCACACTCTCTCTTCATCACTGATGACAGTGGAGCTGTGACATTAGACTGTGACATCACATTCCTGCATCTGCTCCATAGGGAAATGGACGTTATAGTTAGGAGTGCAGAGACAGGCAGAACCCTTGTGCTTGATCAATGTGTTGGGAGGAATTGCATGCTGGGAAGGATGGCTTTGTTAGCCCACAGATTCTGCCTTTGTCCTCCAAGAGGAAAGAGTCAATAAAACTTGGACAAAATCTCAAGACATCTTGGATATCCTTGATAAGTCTTGTGAATGCAATGGAAGAACTTTCACTGCTGGTCTACAGAAGTCACACCCTCAACTGAAAGGTGTGGAGAATGTGAGTGCCCACCCAGCTTATTGTTTGATTCTGGGGAGTGAGCAAACGCTCACAGAGGAGGACTCCCTCACATGTCAAAGTCATACAGGGTTCCATGAGAGATAACCAGTCTTCTGATTATCATCATCAGGCAATGCACTAAATGGTCCAGCAAAGGAGTTTACCTTTGTCATGAGAAATTCTCTAGAGGGGACATCATCCAGATGTTTGAGGGAATGTTGATCTTACAGCATCAGCCGCAGGACCCTGCAGGGTCCCATCCTTGAGGTTATGATCATTCAGAAGCATTGGCTCTAAATGAAGACTGATTCTTCGTGTCCCCGTGACCCCAAGTATCAGTGTGGATAGCTCACAGAGCAGTGTGTGTGTCACTTGATTGTGTATTGCAAAAGCCCAGTTTTGATACAGGAAGAGAATTAGTTATGGGAAGTTGTGCCACAGGATCTCAAGCTTATCCCTGCAACAGAGGCCCATCTTTTTACTGTTGCTTTTTTTTTTTTCAAGTAAGCAGTGATTTTTTTTCTCCGTTGAAGAAATTAAAGGAGGAAAGCCTTGGTAACATCATTCCACGGACTGATGAGGAAGTGCACTGCCCACTTCTTGTCAAAGGCAGAAGACTGAGCAGAAGGAGATGCTCATTTTTGGACATCCTGGATGTATGGTTGCGAGTCCTGATGTAACATATTATTCAAAGAATTAAAGTTGAGGGTCTTCTAAAGGGAAATGGAGATGTGTATGACAGATAAAAGGAAAAATGAGGCATTGAGCATGAGGCCGTAAAGGATGATGTCACCAGAATTTGTGAGTCAGTTACATAGTGAGAGAGGAGGACAAGCCGTGGGTGGCCACATGCCCCTGGGGTGGACAGCCCACATTAGGAGTGCCATCTGCTGTCGATGGCAAGATACAAGTCCTCACACTAAGGAGAATTAGATCCATGGGAGTGTGAACAACTTTAAAAAAAATCTGAGATAAAAATCCATAATTTTCTTTCTAGTTTGGGAAGTTGAATTTGAAGCCAAAATTGATTTTTCTCTTTTGAATTACTGTTGTACTGTTTAGACTAAGAAGGACAAAAGTCAATGGAAATAAAAGAACCTCTCCAACCTTCCTAGATCATTAGTACGATAATACTGGCATGAAGTCAGTCAAGTGCTATTCACATAATCCAAATGTTAGGCATTATACCTATTGGAACCAGAAATGGAGGTGTGGGCTTTAGCTTGTCTATGAGATTGGAGTGATTAGACAGTGTGAAAGGTCCCTTTAAGCAGTGGAGAATGGTGTTGGACCAATAATCTCCCCCACTCTCCACTATGTTGGCATATTCATTTACTCTCTGTTATCTTTTATATAACTGCTGGAGGAAAGGACAGATTAAATTTGGCATGAGGAGCTAATGGTTCTTTGGCTTGCCTTAATGAGAATTTCTTTAAAAATAAAACATTTCTATTGATTTTTTTTTTATATCGTCAGAATTTCCTCCTGGGATCCCCTTTATAGAGAAGTATCCCATATAATAAATAGTATATTTTTAAAGACCAAAAAAGAAAGGAAAAAGATCAGCATAACTGATTGATATTTTGAAAAAGTATGAAAAATGATGCAATACTTATGGGCCTCTTTTCTCTGCAAAGGCATGGAATAAGGAGTTTTTGATCGCTCTCTTTTCAGCCCAGTCTCAGTCTTTATAAGTTTTCAGCCTTCAGTTGTTTTGATGTGTGTGGTAGTTCTTTCCATTTGTATTGTTGTAACCTTGTATGGTATTTTCTTGTTTCTGCTGAATTTGCATTCTGTCATGTAGCCCTTTCCATGCTTTTCTGTATTTCTTACGTTCATTGTTATAGTTATGGACCACATTTTGTTTAGATATTCTACATTCAGTGGATATCTACTGTGTTTCCAATTTTTTGCTATAACAAAAAGTCCTACTGTAAACATTTTAGTGTGCAGGGGAACTTGCTTCTTTTCCATGACTTCCTTGTGGTATGAGCCCAGCAGTGAAATCTTTAGGTCAGAGGGTATGGACACTTTAGTCACATTATTTGCAAAATACCCAGTTGTTTTCCAAAACAGGTTGTATTGATTCCCACCTCCATCATTGTGCCAGTGTGTCCATCTTCTCACAGATCCCCCAGCATCGCCTATTGCCATGTTCTGTCATCTTTGCCAATTTGCAGGGTATGAGGGGAAACCTCACGGTCATTTTGATTTGCATTTCTCTTCTTTGTAATGATCTGGAGCAGTTTTCATGTGGTTATTAATAGTGTTCAGTTCTTTGGAGCATGGTTTGTTCACCTCCTTTGCCCTTTTGTCTTAATAAGTGCATTCTTCAAAGGAAGCCCCAAACGAAAACATCTGTTCTGGATCCGATTCTCACCAATAAGGAGAAGTGTTAGGATCCTTGTGGGAAAACATCCACTGTTTTCTACATTTGGTGATGAGGTTTGGGGAATAGCTATGTAAGAAAAGTTTCTGGTGCGGTAGAAGGGGAGAGCTCTCCAGAGACTGGTGTGAACAGGGTATCCCCAGCGGCCTCAGATTGACAAGGTCATGCACAGAAAGTGGGAAGAGAGAGACTGTGAGCGTTGTTTACTGTATGAATAACATAAAGAGGTCGAGGGACCTGAAGCTGGCCAGTGGTGTGAGGTCTGTCTCTGTCAGCTCATTACAGATACTGCAGAAAAGAGTGCAGTGGGAAAGGAGGCTGGCAGGGCTGAGCATGGCGACTGGTGGAGAAAAGGCTGGAGGGCTCCATTCTCCTCTTGCCTGAGAATGACTTTTAGACATAGATGGTTAATAGGGGAGTGCTTAAAGCCAGTATAAGGAGGGAAAGGACAAGAGAGAACTTGGTTACCCTTGATGATTCACTAGACCCAGACACACTTCAGCCCAGGGTGGATGCGATTTCTGAAGCATCACCATTGCTCCTTGCCAGACTGAAGAAGGAAGGGGGATGTCTGGCTTTCCAAAGAAGGGAATAAAAATTTCTGGCAGAATTGTAGAGCCTGTTGCTGAAAGGATCCCCAAGTGCTGGCTTGGCCTCATTGGGAGCGGGTTGTCCCATCCTCACCTCACTTGCTTTTGGATGAGGTTTCCAGACTGGGGCATCAGAGGAACACTACAGATGTGTGTTTGATTTAGGAAGCAGAAGCCTTTGATGCAATCCTTCACGATCTGCATGTGAGCCTCGTGAGAGCACTGACTCTTGTGTCTAGCTAGCTACATGGTTGGACTTCGTTGTCGTTGGCGTGAATGGTTTCATTCCCTTTGAGAGGTCCTGAGTGTGGTGCCTCAGTTTAACCTGGAAAGGAAAAGATCCTGACAGATGCCTCTAGATAGTGGAAGAGTATCAGTGGAATCCTGGCCTTGACCTCAGGAGCACTGCCTGAGCTAGAAACCTGCTGCAGAGAGAGAGGGCTCTGGGGCCTGCCATTGCCACAAAACCCCTGGGACAATGCATGTAAAATGCCTAGCAACTGGGCAGCTATTGGTAAGAGTCATCCACAGTACAGGGGGATGCTGTGGAGAGGTATCTTTGGCCATTTATTAAGTGCCTCAGGTGCTGGACCTTGTGCCAAGTGCTGGGGATACAAACTAAGGCAAATAGCACAAAAAGACATTCCCTGTTCTTTAGACAAAGTGCATCCAAGTCGAGAGTGCTTTGAGATCTCATGAGGGAGAAGTCACTAAGCATGGTCAGGAAACATGATCCTTGACAGAGAGGCAGGGGTGGGGAGGGAGTGATTTCTGGCCTAGGAAGCAGGGACATGTATGGTGAGCAGTGGGGCAGTTGCTTATGCCTCTAGATGACTAGTCAGTGTCGGAAGAATGAGTGCGGGATGGACTGTGTCTTGCAGCACACCCCAGAGAGCCCGAAGCCTGTCTTCTGGAGGGTTCAGAAATCACTCCATCACCCAGCAGGCAGGGAGGGTGCTTTCAAGGTGCTTAGTATGGCTTCTCCTGGCTGCCCTCCCCTTTTCAGCCACCATGTTCAGTGAATGCTCTCAATGTTGTTTTCTCTTCTCTAAAGTGTCGCTTTCCACAAGCTGGGGATGGAATCCAGACTGACTGGAGGTAATGGTGCCTGCAAGGATGCTGGTGCCTGCCCTCCTGCACGCTCCTTCTTTGCACAGCAACCACACATCCCCTATGCCAGAAGAAATCTCTCTCTTAAAGTTCCTGCTGTAACATCTGATTCAACTCCAAAAATTTTAGATACCTTAGTTAGTTTGTAGCTTCCACAAGCTTTGCAGATTATGAAGAGCCAGTCATGGTGCTGGAAAGATGCATGCCTGCTCATCAAAAAGAAAATCAATGAAACTGATTTCTGGAAGGCGGTTATAGCAGCTTCATCCATCTTTTCAGATGGTCAGAAATGAGCAACTGTAATGTTAGAAAGTGCATAGCTCAAAGAATTCTATTTGTCTTCAGAGTCTAGTGTTTAGAATTACCAATTGGCGATGTATACTTAAGATGTCTAGTTTACCTGGTAACTTAATTAGCCAAGGCATCATTGGAAATTTATCATTTGAAAAAATGCCAGCTCTTTTTTATCCTTCAAGATAAAAATCACTGAGGTGAGCACAGCAAAGAGAAGAAATCTTGTTTAGTTGGGTTGGTGTGCTGCTTTAGCAATACCAATGCTGATTCAATTTAATTTTTCTATTTCTATCTTTAGATGAGATATTTGGTATTTACTGGAAGATGATTCTCCTGTTGGGGAAAAAAATAAAAATTGCAGTAACTTTTCTATAAATACAAATGATTAAATAGAATCATTTTCAGATATTTGAGAGGTCTGAACCAGACAAATTTACAAGTGAATTCTATCAAACATCTAAAGGTCAGCTAATTCCTATATTGAATAAATTACTTGGAGTGATAAAGAAGGGACTGTACTGAACTCCTTTTATGAAACAAATATGACATCGATATCTAAACCAAGAAGAGCAAAAACAGAAAAAGAAAACCATAGAATGTTGTCATTAATGAATATGGGTGCCAAAATCCTAAATAAAATTCCAAATTGAGATTACAATAATATATTATGATTATGCATCATGATCAAGTGGGATTTATACCAGGAATGCAAGGATGGTTTAATTTAAGGAAAACTATTAATGTATTTGATTATATCAATAACAAAAAAAATATTCTATGATTTTATCAACAGATGTACAAAATGTTTTTCATAAACTATAGCAGTCATTTCTATTAAAAAATACTTGAATGTATTGGTATGAATGGATTTTTCATTAGGTTGATTCAAAGTATTTGTGTAAAACCAGCAGCAAGCATTATATGTAATGGGGATAAATTAGAGGTCTTCCCAATAACATCAAGTGTAAAAGGACACCCACTGTCAACAATATTATTCATATTTTATTGGAGATCCTAGTAATAGCAATAAGAGAACAAAAGAAAATTGAATAAACCAGAACAGGGAATGAGATAGTAAAATCATCTCTTTTTACATGCATGATGAGATACATAGAAAATCCCAATTAGTTAACTACAAAGTTAGGTGAAACAATAATTTTTGTAAAGTAACAAGATTTAAAGTTAATACAGATTGTTAGCCTTCCTACAAACCACAAAATTCTTCAAAAACAAGTTAGTAAAAAGTATCTAGTCCAGGCTAAGTCCCTCTTGGTCACTGGGCCCTGATTGACTCAAGTTGAATGCAAAATAGCAATTGTTTCTCTTTTGACTAGAAACCCTGAGGGTCTTCCCCTCCCAGACTGATCTTTTTTCTTTTAGTTAGACTAGGTAGATATTCTCTGCCTCATTTCTTACCTAGCTTTAATCACTGAATGGGCATTGCCTCAGTTAAACTGAGTTCTGTTAAAGATCTTAGCTTAAAAAAGCCAAGATCTCTCACTGCAGCCAGGGCCATTTCCAGTTGTACTGATCTATATCTAGCTAGTAGACCCAGATGACTCTGGAGGAGAAAATGAGGCTGGTGACTTTGTACAGCATCCCCTCACTTAAATTCAATTCAGTTATATGTCATGGCATCACCTCCCTGATGTCATGGTCCTTTTTGAGAATGAAGGATAAATAACAGACAGTATAAAATATTTAGTTGTCCATCTGCCAAAAAAAATTCAAGGAACTATATAAACAAAATTTAAAAAAAAAAAACTTTTATGAAAATAAAATAATTAATTAAAGAGATTAATTGTTCATTGGTAGACTAAGCCAATGTCACAAAAACAATGAGAATTTTACCCAAATTTATTTATTTATTCAATGCCATCTCAGTTAAATTGCCAAAAAATTATTGAATTAGAAATAAATCATAAGAAAATTCATTTTGTACTTGAAATAATAAACAACTTTGGCAAAGTTGCAGGTTACAAAATAAACCCACACAAATCTTCTGCGTTCCTATATATTAGCAACAAAGTCCAACAGCAAGAGATAGAAAGAGAAATCCCATTTAAAGTTAGGGTAGACAGTATAAAATACTTAGGAGTTTACCTGCCAAAACAAACCCAGGGATTATATGAACACAATTACAAGACACTTTTTACACAAATAAAGTCAGATTTAAGTAAGTGGAAAAACATTAGTTGCTCATGGGTTGGCCATGCTAATATAATAAAAATGACAATTCTACCTAAATTAATTTACTTATTTAGTGCCGTACCAATTAAACTATCAGACAATTATTTTCTAGAGCTGGATAAAATAATATCAAAATTCATTTGGAAAAACAAAAGGTCCAGAATATCAAAGGGACTAATGAAAAGAAATGCTTGGGAAGGTGGCCTAGCACTACCAGACCTCAAACTGTACTATAAAGCAGCAATTATCAAAACCACCTGGTATTGGCTAAGAAACAGAGAGGTAGACAAGTGGAATAGACTTGGCACTCAAGATGCAGTAGGCAAGGAATATAGCAACCTTCTGTTTGATAAACCCAAGGACCCCAGCTTCTGGGATAAGAACTCACTGTTTGACAAAAATTGCTGGGAAAACTGGATAACAGTGTGGCGGAAATTAGGCATAGACCCATACCTGACACCGTACACAAGAATAAAGTCCAAATGGGTACATGATTTAGGTATAAAGATTGATACCATGAATAAACTGGAGAAGCAAGGAATAGTGTATTTATCAGATCTATGGAGAAGGGAAGAATTTTTTACTAAAGGAGAGATAGAAAGCATTATGAAATGCAAAATGGATAACTTTGATTACATTAAACTGAGAAGTTTTTGCACAACCAAACCCAATGCAACCAAAATCCGGAGGGATGTAGTAAATTGGGAAAGAATTTTTACAGCTAAGCTTGGGGATAAAGGCCTCATTTCTAGAATATATAGAGAACTGACTCAAATGTATAATCATACAAGTCATTCCCCAATTGATAAATGGTCAAAGGATATGAACAGGCAATTTTCGGAAGAAGAAATTAAAGATATCTATAATCATAAGAAAAAATGCTCTAAATCACTATTGATTAGAGAGATGCAAATCAAAACAACTCTGAGGTACCACATCACACCTATAAGATTGGCAAACATGACAGAACAAGAAAATGATAAATGCTGGAGAGGATGTGGGAGAGTTGGAACACTAATTCATTGTTGGTGGAGCTGCGAGCACATCCAACCATTCTGGAGAGCAATTTGGAACTATGCCCAAAGGGCCACAAAAATGTGCATACCCTTTGACCCAGCAATATCGCTACTAGGACTGTATCTCCAAGAGATCATAAAAATGGGAAAGGGTCCCACATGTACAAAAATATTTATAGCAGCACTTTTTGTAGTTGCCAAAAACTGGAAGTCAAGGGGATGTCCATCAATTGGGGAATGGCTGAATAAATTATGGTATATGAATGTAATGGAGTACTATTGTGCCATAAGAAATGATGAACAAGAAGACTTCAGAGAGGCCTGGAAGGTCTTATATGACCTGATGCTGAGTGAAAGGAGCAGAACCAGGAGAACTTTGTGCACAGCAACGACCACAGTGTGTGAGAGTTTTTTCTGGTAGACTTGGAATTTCGTAATAATGCAAGAACTTCTTTAAAAAAAAAAATCCCAATGGTGGTTCTCTAAGGCAAAATGCCTTCCACACTCAGAGAAAGAAATATGGAAGTCATTCGCAAAATGTAGCAGATCATGTTTGTGTATGTGTATGTTTTTGTGTATCATGTTTTGATTTGTTATATGATTTCTTTCATTTATTTTAGTCTGACTACATAGCATGACTATAGTGAAAATATACTCAATAGGAAAGTATATGTAGAACCTATACAGAATTGTATGCAGTTGTGGGGAGGGAGGGGGGTAGTGGGGGGGAGGTGTGGGGGGGATAAAATCTCAATTGTATGGCAGTGATTGTTAAACATTAAAAAATAATAATAAAAAATTCCTTCTACAAAAAAAAATAAAATTCATTTTGAAAAAACAAAAAATCAAGAATATCAAAGGAAACAATGAAAAAATGTTTAAAGGAGGGAGGTTTAGCAGTACCAAATGTTAAATTGTATTAATAATGCAGTAATTATTAAAACTACCTGGTTTTGGCTAAGCAATACAAAGTTAGATCAATGGAATAGGGTGGACACACATTTTACAGCAGCAGATAAAATAATAACCTTGTATTTGGCAAAAGTAAAGAACTAAGATTTTGGGGTAAGAATTAATTATTTGGTAAAAATTGTTGGGAAAACAGGAAAACAATATGGCAGAAAATGTACATGGACCAATGTCTCACATAATGTAACAAAGTAAGATGAAAATGAATACTTGACTTAGATATAAAGAGAGATTTTACAAGAAAATTAGAAGAACATAGAAGATACTACTTATCAGACTTATGGATAGGTGAACAATTTATGGATAAACAAGTAATAAAGAGGAAAGTTAGATCACAATGAATAATTTTGAGTACAATAAATTTAAAAATGTTTACTATAAGTAAAACACATGTAGCCAAGATCAAAAGGAAAGCAGAAAACTGGGAAAACTTATATACATTTCATCAGATAAAGGTCTCATTTTTAAAATGTAGAAAGAACTTTGTCAAATCTAAAAGAATAGGAGTCAATTCCCAACTAATAAATGGTCAAAGGACATGAACAGGTAGTTTTCCAATGAAGAAATCAAAACAAGTTATAGACATAGGAAACAATGCTCCAAATCATTATTGATTGAGAAATGCAGATAAAAATAACCTTGAGATATCATTTTACACTTACTAGATTGGATAAAATGATTGGAAGGGGATGGCAACAAGAGTTGGGGGGATGTGCAACAATTAGGACACTAATTCATCATTAGTTGAATTGTGAACTGATCCAACAATGTTGGAGAGCAATCTGGAATTATACCTCAAATCATTATTAACTACCTATACCCTTTTATCCAGCAATACCACTACTAGGTCTAGGATTGGGGAAAAGTGAAACAAACCTATACACTCTAAAATGTTTATAAAAACTCTTTTTGTGGTAGCAAAGAACTGAACATTGCAGGAAAACCATGAATTGACTTGTTGTGGTATGATTGTGATGGAATATTACTGTGCTATAAAATGATGAGCTGAGTGATCTTAGAAAAACATAGAAAGACTTCCATAAAATAACAAAAAAGTGCAATGAGCAGAGCCAAGAGAAGACTATATATAGGAAGAGCAATATTGTTTTAAGAATGACTTTGTTAAGGAGGAGCGCTGGCATGGTGGAGCTGGTGGAGGCTTTGGAGAGGATCCTGGGCAGAAAAGCTTGCAGTAGCTCCCAGAGAAGAGTGCAGGCCAAGAGAGGAGTAAACTCCTCTCCCTTGATTGTGCCACCTTGGAGGAACTGAGAACTTACAGGTCCTCAGAGTATACCTTCCTCTTGACAAAGGATTCAAAAGTCAAGTAACTGTCTGGGAAAATGCCCAAAAAAGGGAAAAAAATAAGACTAGAGAAGGCTACTTTGTTGGTGAACAGGTATTTTCTCCCATCCTTTCAGATGAGGAAGAACAATGCATACCATCAGGGGAAGACCTAAAATTCAAGGGTTTTCCATCTGAAACCTTCAAAATAAATATGCAATGGGCTCATGCCATGGAGGAGCTCAAAAAGAATTTTGAAAATCAAGTAAGAGAGGTGGAAGAAAAATTGGGAAGAGAAAGGAAAGCAATGCAAAAAAATCATGAAAAGTGAGTCAACAGCTTGCTAAAGGAGACCCAAAAAAATGCTGAAGAAAATAAGACCTTTAAAAGTAGGTTAACTCAATTGGTAAAAAAGGTCCAAAAAGCCAGTGAAGAGAAGAATGCTTTAAAAAGCAGAATTAGCCAAATGGAAAAGGATGTTCAAAAGCTCATTGAAGAAAAAAGTTCTTTAAAAAGTAGAATGAATCAGATGGAAGCTAATGACTTTATGAGAAACCAAGAAATTACAAAACAAAACCAAAAGAATGAAAAAATGGAAAATAATGTGAAATATCTCATTGGAAAAACAACTGACCTGGAAAATAGATCCAGGAGAGACAATTTAAAAATTATGGGACTACTTTAAAGCCATGGTCCCAAAAAAAGAGCCTAGATATCATCTTTCATGAAAGTATCAAGGATAACTGCCCTGATGTTCTAGAACCAGAGGGCAAAATAAATATTGAAAGAATCCACCTATCACCTCCTGAAAGAGAGCTGAAAAGAAAATTTCCTAGGAACATCATAGCCAAATTCCAGAGTTCCCAGGTCAAGGACAAAATATTGCAAGCAGTTAGAAAGAAACAATTCTAGTATTATAGAAATACAATCAGGATAACACAAGATCTAGCAGCTTCTACATTAAGACATCAAAGGCATTGGAATATGATTTTCCAGAAGTCAAAGGAAGTAGGATTAAAATCAAGAATCCCCTACCCAGCAAAACTGAGCATAATACTTCAGGGGAAAATATGGTCATTCATTGAAATGGAGGACTTTCTTGATGAAAAGACCAGAGCTGAATAGAAAATTTTACTTTCAAACCCAAGAATCAAGAGAAACATGAAAAGGTAAACAAGAATGAAAAATCATAAGGGTCTTATTAAAGTTGAACTGTTTACATTACTACATGGAAAGGTAATACTTGTAACTCTTGAAACTTTTCTCAGTATTTGAGTAGTTGGAGGGATTATACACACATATATGTGTATATATATATATATGTATATGTATATATATGCATATGTATGTATATATAGACAGAGCACAGGGTGAGTTGAATAGGAAGGGATGATATCTAAAAAATAAAACTAAGGGGTAAGAAAGGAATATATTGGGGGGAGAAAGGGAGAAATGGAATGGGGCAAATTATCTCTCATAAAAGAGGCAAGACAAAGCTTTTACGATGAAGGAGAAAAGCGGAATGTGAGAAAGAAAAAGTGAAGCTTACTTTCATCACATTTGGCTTAAGGAGGGATAATATGCTTGAAAATCTATCTTACACTACAGGAAAATAGGCAAGAAAGGGATAAGTGAGGGGACAGATGATAGAAGTGAGGGAAAATAGGAGGAGGGAGTAATTAGAAGTAAAACACTTTTGGGGAGGGACAAGGTCAAAAGAGAGAAAAGAATAAATGGGGGGCAGGATAGGATGGAGGGAAATATAGTTAGTCTTACACAACATGACTATTATGGAAGTCTTTTGCAAAACTACACACATATAGCCTATGTTGAATTGCTTGCCTTCTCAGTCAGGATGGGTGGGGAGGGGGGAAGAGAGAGTTGTAATTCAAAGTATTAGAAACGAATGTTGAGAACTGTTTTGGCATACAACTGGGAAATAAGAAATACAAGTAATGGGGTGAAGAAATGTATCTTGCTCTACAAGAAAAGAGAGAAGGTGGGGATAAGGGAAAGAAGGGGTGTGATAGAAGGGAGGGCAGATTAGGGGAAGGTGTAATCAAAATGCAGGACATTTTGGGCTGGGGAGAGGGGAGAGATGGAGAGAAAATTTGAAACTCAAAATTTTGTGGAAATGAATATCGAAAACTAAAAATGAATAAATGAACATAAAAAAGAATGACTTTTGAGTGAATAAGTTATTTTGTCTATTATAAATACTAAAAAAATAGTGATAGAAGCCATATGGAGAAAGACACTATCTGCATACAGAGGGAAAAATGATAAATAGAAGTGTATGTAGAATAATTTTGCATATATATATATATATATATATTATTAGGGAGGGCTGGGGAGGGAAGAAAAAGGAGAAAAAGTAATTGATAATAATGTGTATATTGGAAAAACATATTAAGTTGTACATAGTAGATTTTCAATTTCATGTACAATTATGCTTTTATTATGCTGTTATAGAAATGCTTATAACATTCTATAAACTAAAATACGATGAATTTTAAATAAAAAATACACAAAACAAATAAACAAAAAAAGACTTTGACTTGATTCAGGTGACTCTGCTGGTACCTTGTAATGTTAATATATAGTTAATGGCATGTGGGGGAAAGAGTTAAAGATTTTCCAAACCCTAAAACTTCACTTATCTTTTTAAAATTTCTAATGAGGCACTAGGTCAAGAATATCATGCCATCCAGGTCTGAAAAATATATATATTTATACTTTAAGGTGAAGTTTTACTTTGGGGCTTATTTTTTGAAAGAAAGTTCATGTGCCAGATGAGACTTTGGGTAGCCACTAAGGAACCCCCTGACTTTACAAACCCCCATGTTGGTGCTTCTTTCTCTGGTAACAATATATGTATTGTCTATGGTGAGACAGTTGGAAGGCCTCTCTTTTGTTTTTCTATTTGTAATTTCTGCTTTTAATTTCTGTTTGTACTTTCTCTGAAGTTTAGGGTGCTGACTGTTCCCCCTGAACTAAATGAATGATATATGTACTTGAATAAAGTAGATTGTTATCCCCTCAAAAGTTGCTTTCCTTTTAGAAAAGCAGATCTAAGAACCTGTACATCAGGCCCTCTTATGTATGCCAAGGCCCTTGCTATTACACAACTGTACCATCATGTGGGTCAAAGGACCAAAAGGCAGAATCATAAACCTATAGAGCTTCAAAGTTGGAAGGGATCTCAGAGGTAATACAGTCTAAATAGTACCCAGCAAATAACACCAACAACATATACTCAAGAGCTTTGCTTGAAGACCTCCAAGGAGAGGGAATCTACCTACCATCTCTTAAGAAAAACCCTTTCATTTTTGGACAGGTCTGGTGGTTAGGAAATTTTCCCTAGCATCAAGCCCAACTATACCCCCCTGCAACTCTCACCCTTTGCTGCTGGATTTTTTTATCATGTTTCTTCTAGCCACAAGACCTCTGTAATAGGTTGGAATCCTTCAGGAATGATGGAACTGAAGATACTTTCATAGAATCCTGGAGATGAAAAATAATTATAATATTTCAAAGAACTCACCATGAGTTTCAAAGACATGGAGGTGGACAGGAAGTTTTGGATGATCAATAAACACTTAGTCTTGGTTGACTCGAACCTCCTTGATCATTGGCAATCCAGATACCATTATAAAAGTAGGATTACCAGCGTGTGTGTAGAAAACATTTCCATATTCTCTGGTAAGCTGAAAAAGAATTACTTTGAGTTGCAAAGTTCCATTGCCTTTCAGGCTATTTTTTTTTGTCTGTACTGTTATCGGATAATATTCTAGCAATGTGACATGTCAGTTCTAATGAAGTCCATTCAATTCAGTCTGATCCAATTCCACTGAATTCAGTTCAGCTCACCCCAACAAACACTGAATCATGCAACTATATCCCAAGTCCTGTGCTAGAAGTTGAGCAGACAGTCACAAACACTAAACAGTTCTTTCTCTTGTGGAATTAACGTTGGAAGGAAATGATATGAGCATATATACATAAACAGAGAATACACACAAAGGGAATTTGAAGTGATTTGAGGGGAGGCCAGCACCAGAGAGGAATCTGGAAGGCTTCCTATAAGAGATAGAGCCCTGCAGCTGAACTTTGATGGAAAGTGGGAATTCCAAAAGCTTTAGGGGAAGAGAGAGTATATTCCAGGCTCTGAAGGACTATATGACAAATAAGAACTCAGAATTTAATATGGGTAAAAGACTTAGTGGTCAACACTTGAACCATTGCAAGTTCATTGGAATAGTTAGAAGGTAAGCTCCCAGAGTGCAGGGTCAGGGCCAGTTTTATTTTGTTTTTTTAATCTCCAGCACCTAGCATAGTACCTAGCACATAGCATGTATTTATGAAATGCTTGTTAATTGTTTGATTGGGTCTTTCACCCATGACATCCATCAAAACCCTTTCTCTCACCTTTTATTTTCTATTTTAACATTTATTTGTTTTTATTTTTTATTTTTCAACTTTCAGTTCCACAAGATTTTGGATTTCAAATTTTCTCCCTATCTCTTCCCTCTCCTCACTCCAGAAGAACATGAATTCTGATTACCCTTTTTCCAATCTACCCTCCTTTCTTTCACACACACGCACACACACATGTGCACACACACACACACACACACACACACACACACACCCTTCCCTTCTGTTTTCCTGTAGGGCAAGATAGATTTTTATACTCCATTGCCTATATATCTTATTACCAAGTCGCATGTAAAAACAATTCTTAACATTCATTTTTAAAGTTTTGAGTTCCACATTCTCTCCCTTACCCCTTTCCCAACCACTCTCATTAAGAAGGCAAGCAACTTGACATGGGTCATACATGTGTAGTCATGCAAAACACTTCCATAGTGGTCATGTTGTGAAAGACTATATTTCCCTCTTTCCTGTCCCGCTTTCCATTTATTCTATTCTTGACTTTCACTTGTCCCTCCCACAAAAGTGTTTGCTTCTGATTACTCCTTCCCTGTATTTGCTGACTCTTTTATTATCCCCCTCTCTCTTAACCTCTTGCCCCCTGCTATTTTGTAGGGTAAGATAGATTGTCATGCCCAATTGATTATGTAAGTTATTCCCTCCTTAAGGCACATCAGGTGAGAGTAAGGCCTCACTTATTCCTGCTCACCTTCCCCCTTTTTCCCCTTCATTGTACAAGTTCTTTCTTGCCTGTTTTATGTGAGATGATTTACCACATTTCACATCTTCCTTTCTCTTTTTTCCAGTACATTCCTTTCAACACTTAATTTTATTTTTTAGAAATCATCCCTTCATATTAGGCTCACCATGTGACCTCTGTGTGTGTACATACACATACATGTATATATACATATACAATATGTATGTATATACATATGCGTACTTACACACATGTACATAAAGCATCTGTATATACACCCAGACACACACACATATATATATGTGCATATGTATATACATGTTTATCTGTGTGCATCTCTGTGTTTATATTTCTGTATATCTGTATATGTGTGTATATATTTGTCTGTCTGTGTGTGCTTGTATATATATGCATAAATGTATGTATATGTATATGCCTATCTGTGTATATGTATATGTGCATGCCCATGTATATATGTGTGTATATGTGTATACATATAGCTGTGTATACATATATATGTTTTATATACATAAGTGTGTATATGTATACATTTATACACACATATACATATGCATATATCCACATATATACTATGCATTTACATACGTATATGCATGTAAATACAATACACTTGTGTATGTAGACACACATATTCATACACACATATGTGTATGCATATATCAATATATGTGCATGTGTGTGCATTTATATATGCATGCATGCGCAAGTATACATATGCATGTACATATATACATATACTCATATATACATACATATACACACATATGTATGTGTACATGCATACACATATACATATACATATACTTACACTTACAGACACACACACATAGATTTATATTCCCTCCAAATACTAGGTTATACTAAGAAAGGTCTCATGAGTTACAAATATCATCTCTCCATGTAGGATTATAAACAGTTCAAGTTTAATATGTCCCTTATAATTTCTCTTTCCTGTTCACCTTTTCATGCTTCTCTTGATTCTTGTATTTAAAAGTCAAATTATCTATTCATTTCTAGTCATTTCAACAAAAATGCTTGGAAGTCTTCTTTTTCATTGAAATTCCATTTTTTCCCCTAAAGTATTATACTCAGTTTTGCTGGGTAGATGATTCTTGCTTTTAATCCTAGCTCTTTTGATCTATGGGATATCATATTCTAAGTCTTTGGATCCCGTAGGGTAGAAGCTGTGAAATCTTGTGTTATCCTGATTGTGTTTCCACAATACTTAAATTGTTTTTTTTTTCTTTTTTTGCTGCTTACAATATTTTCTGCTTCTTTTGAGAACTCTGGAATTTGGCTACAATATTCCTAAGAGTTTTCCTTTTGGGTTCTCTTTTGGGAGGTGATTGGTGGATTCTTTCCATTTCTATCTGGTTCTAGAATATCAGGGAAGTCTTCCCTGATAATTTCTTGAAAGATGGTGTCTACACTCTTTTTTTGATCATGGCTTTCAGGTAGTCCAATAATTTAAAAATTATCTCACCTGCATCTATTTTTCAGGTCAGTGGTTTTTCCAGTGAGATATTTGACATTGCCTTCTATTTTTTCATTCCTTTGATTCTGTTTTATAATTTCTTGATTTCTCATAAATTCATTAGCTTCTATTTGATCCATTCTAATTTTGAAGGAATTATTTTCTTCCTTGAGTTTTAGGATCTCCTTTTCCATTTGGCCCATTCTGTTTTTTAAGACATCTATTTATTTGCTTTTTGGACCTCTTTTGCCATTTGTGTTAGTCTGGTTATAAAGGTGTTATTTACTTCAGCATTTTGGGGGTCTCCTATTTTCTTGCATCACTCTAATTTATCTTCCCAATTTTTCCTCTATTTCTCTTACTTGATTTTCAGAATCCTTTTTGAGCTCTTTCATAGTCTGAGACCAATTCATATTTTTCTTGGAGGCTTTGGATACAAGATCTTTGATTTTGTTGTCTTCTTCTGGTTTTATATTTCTTTTCCTTGGTACCAAGGGTGTAATTAAATAGATTTTCACCAAGAAAGTAAGATTCTGGAGTCTGATTTTTGTCTCCCATTTGCTGATTTTCCCTGACATTTACTTGACTTTTGAACTCTTTGTTAAGTGGAGCGTGTTTTGACCCAAGCCTCAGGTGTTTATGCAGATGTTTTTAGAGATATTTCTAGGGAATTGCAAATTTTCAATTCTTCCCAAGTGATATGATCAATGTCTAGGTGTTTACTCCTCTCATGGCCTGTACTCTGGTCTATGAGCAACCACAAGCACTCTTGGAACTTGCTTGAAACTATGAGGATTCCTTCTCCACTACTGCCACAAGCTCTGCTTCACCAACACTTCTACCTGTCCAGGACTGTTGCCCAGGATTGAGATCCATATCATCTACTTGATTCCCCCACCATCTACAGGCCAAGAGCCCCAGAAGCAACAGCCACTTCTGGGGCTAGGGCTGGATGATGCTCCCCTTTAATCCAGTTAAGAGACCTTTCCTACTGACCTTTAAAGTTGTCTTTGGCATTTGTTGGTTGAGAAATCTGGAAACAGCCTCAGCTGCCAGTGATTCAGTCCTCTAAGGCCTATTCCAGCCCCATCTATGCCAGGTTGGCCCATATTGTACTATGCTCCACTCCCAGCCTGGTGCAATTATCTCTTCTTCTCAAACTTCCAGATTGTCTTGGGCTGGAAATTCACTTCATTCTGTCATATTGTGGCTTCTGCTGCTCTACAATTTATTTACAAGTATTTTTTACAGTTATTTTGAAGGGCTTGGGGGAGAACTCAAGAAAGTCCCTGATTCTACTCTGTCATCACCATCTTGGCTCCTTAAAGGCCTTTCAAAAATCAGTAGATGGTCTTTGAGAGGGATTAAAGGGAAAATCAAATAATGCTGCTGCCAACACTTTCATGAGCTTCTCTGAATTTATCAAAGCTTGTCCTCAAGTCACAGACATTCTTAAAGTCTGTCACCACAATCTCATCTGAAGCTGTTACAGCTTCATAGAGCCCAGGAAGGATGGTCTTCTTCAAGAACCTTAGAAAGTGAAGGAACTCAAGTTTATAGTATATAATGACTATTTGCAGTAGCCAGGGATACTGAGATTTCAAAAGGGGAATAACAAAGCAAGGTGAGAGGTGGGATGTGATAAGTGCTTATGACTTGAAATCTAGTAAGTTCTGGGTTCAGATCCTACCTTTGACCCCTACTTGAACCAGTCACTGAACCTTTTCCAATATTTAGCTTCTGCATATGTAGTAGTTATATCAGATGGACATGTTGAAGATCAATGGGATAATACATGCAAAATTCTCTTCAAATGTGCAAGGGTTATATCAATCTTACCTGGGAGTCAGCTTTGGATAGAGCATAGAGACCCAGGATCAGCATCAGCATCATAGATACCTAGGTTCACATCCCATGTCCAATATGTGACTCTTGGCAAGGCACTTAACCTTTGTATTTCCCATGTAGGAGGCGTGCCTGGTTTCTCCTGGTTCTGTGCTAGGCCCTGGGCTAGCATTTTATCAATGCCTCAAAGAAAGTCACAGATATAAGGTGTTTACCTGATTTGCAGTCAACACTAAATCTGAAAGGATAGCTGGGTGATGAAGTCAACCAAAAAATTTCAGTGGAAAGTGGTCAGACTGAATGCCATAAGGTGAAATTCAAATGGGATAAATGTAAAGTCTCACACTAGGATAAAACAATCGATTTCACATGTATACTTGTTCTGAAAGAGATCTGGGTGTTGACAATTTGGTTTTCTTTTCTTTAAATTTTGATAAATGCATTTCATTTTAACCAGTGTCCATTAAAATCTTATTTTAAGCATTTATAACCATGATTCTAAGTGCATTTTCATTGGTTTTACCAGAAGGATTGTCACAGGAGTCCAGGACACAAAAAATTGAAATAGTCCTTATATGGAGATTGAGTAAATTGTGCTTAATATGAGACGGCAAGGTAAAAAATAAATAGTCAGTGTTTGGTGAACTCAATTTAAAGGAACACTACTGGGATGCTGGAAGTATTATAACACCCAGAATTAACTGATAAGGTAAGTGAACATCAGTCACCTGATGTGGTTTGTTCAAAATCTTAAAATCAGAGTTAGGACCGTGGGTTCTTAGCCCTAAGGGTGTGTGAGTGTGTTGTTGTGCGTTTTCTTGTGGCTTTCGTCATCCCTTTGTTAGTCTGGTGAATCCTCTGTGTTTCTTCTCAGAAGGAAGTTTTTAAATGCATAAAATAAAGTACATAGGACTATCAAGGAAACCAAATATATTAAATGCTGTGATAAAAAATAAAGCATTTTTAACTATAATTCAGTGGCCCCAGGTAAGTAACTCTGCTTCTAGAGTTTGAAGGCTGCCTATGAGATTTCTGCCATTCAGTCTATTAATGAACATTTATTAAGTGCTTACTCTGTGCCAGGCACTGTGCTGAGCACTGGGGATACAAAAATATTCTCTCAGGGAACTAACCTACCACTTTATTGATATAATTCCAATAGTGTTGACAGTGATAATAATAAATACCTCACATTTCTAGAATGCTTAATGTGTGCCAATCACTGTATGGAACACTTTACCATTATTGTCTCATTGTCTCACATAAACTGAGTCAGAAGGGAGCTCTGCAGCCATCCAAACCTGACCACATGCAGTGTCAACAACAACACACCCCAGGAGTGAGGAGCATGTGACTTTCTCCAGGTCCCACAGGTAGGAAGAGGAAGCAAACACAGGCCCTCTAAGCTCCAAGCCAGATGTTCTTTTCATTACAAGAGGCTGCTTCCAAGCAGCGCCAGAGCAGGGATGGGCACCCAGGCTTATGCCTGCCCAATCCAGCATATTCACGAGGGCCTCAGTTCCCATACCCCTCCCCCTCCACAGCCAGTGGATTCTCACCCTCCCATCTCACTCCTTACTTTTTGGATGGTGGTTTGGGGATTTTTAAAGTCTGTCTGGAAGAAATTGCCCAATATGGGCAGCCCAGGAGGGCCAGGGGGTTAGTTGGGATGTTGTCTCCTCCTCTGCAGATACTGTGCCAAGATCAGGAGGATGGCAGAGAGGAGAAGGAGGGTCTGCAAGGGGGCTCTTTTCCAAAAGGAAGGGAGAATGGTTCCCAGAGAGAGCTGCATCTTTCCCAAGCTCTGGCACCAAGGCCAGACAAGCCAAGCTCCTCCTCCCTCTTCCTCTTCTTCTTCCTGCAGCAACAGTAGCAACTCTGGGGCCACCAGGAACAGCGTTCATATGAGGGACAAAGCTCAAGCTGTGTTTGTCCCCTTGGTGCTGCTGCCCAGACTGGCTTTATAGGCCAGGAAATGAGAGTTCCAGGGAGTGCCGGCCTCCTGTCTGTGCTCCAGCCTTCTCTCCTCTGCTAGGAGAGTCCTAGACCTCTCTCCTGCTTTCTGAGAGTAAACATGCCCCATCCCCACAATATTCTGCCCTGAAAATAAGACTGGGCTTGTCTACAGAGAACAAGAGAGACAACTCGGTCAGTGTCAGAGGAAGGCTCCACCCACAGACAGAGACACCCAGAAGGGCCCAAATCACAGGGTCAGATCTGTGAGGCAGGAGGTGACCCAGAACCTCATCTCCTTGTTTAGGAGACCAGCAAGCTGAGGTCCAGAAGAGGTCCAGGGAGGCCAGGAAACTGACACAGCTCTTTGTAAGTTTCAGAGCCTTCATTCGAACCTGGCCTTTGGAACCTTCTTTGGAACCTGTTGACTTCAAGTCAACACTTTTCTCCCTATGACAATTTGTCTGCTAATGGGCTGGAGAACAAACATACAGGAGCACTAAATCTGGGATCCAGGGACACCCCCCCCACACACACATACTCACAGTGTATGTGGAGAGATTTCAGTGGGTCTGTGGACTTGAATGGGAGAAAATAATTTCAATTTTATTGGAATAATTAGAATAAAATTCCAATAGATTTGGAATAAATTGGAATAATTAGAATAAAATCCCAATACAATTGGAACAACAGAAATAAACCCTCAATAAAATTGGAATAATTTGGGATAATTAGAATAAAATTCTAACATAATTGAAATGAACTAAACTAAAATTCCAACATAATTGGAATAAAATTTTCATAAAATTGGGTTAAATTGAAGTAAAATTCCAATGTAACAGGAAAAAAAAATTGGGATAATTGGAATCAAATTCCAATCTAATTGGAATAAATAGGAATAACTGAAATGAGTGGAATAAAATTCCAATATATTTCAATATAACGTGAATTTCATTTGTGATCCTTTGTATGTTATTTTATGCTTTTAAAATATCATTCTGAGAAAGGAGACATTGCTTCAGTAGACTGCCAAAGGGGTTCAGGGCACAAAGGAGGTGGAAACCACCTTCTCTGATTGTCAGTCACTTTTAAGTGCTTGCAACTACTTTTCAAACCTTCCTCAATCTATGAGGTTGGGACCAAGAGCCTGGGGTGAATGGAAATCCTTGTGTTTTTCCCTCCCATGATCTTCGTGGATTTGGAGTCAGAGGGCCTGGGCTTAAATCTCAGTTTGTCCAAGTTTTATTCCCTGGGCCTCTATATCCTCTTCTATATAAAAGGAAGTTTGACTATCAGAAGTGTCAAACAGAAGAGCCTGCTTGAAGCATCATAGCTCTTAATCCTGAGTAGGGCCAGGGGCAAACTAAAATGTAATTTAGAAATGTTTAACAACATAAAGATACCATACAACATAGATAATGCCAGTATTTGGCTTTCTAAGCCCGCAGATTGACATGCCTGCACTCGATGACCTCTGAAGCCCCTTCAACTCCAAAACTCTGCTCTCTCACTTTAGAATGAAAGGTTGTATCCACCCTCCTCAGGTGTTGTGTAAACAGGAGGTAAAGGGTAGAGAGATAGCCTTTTTTGGCAAAAGACCTATGAATGATGCATGGTTTATTTATAAATCATAGAATATTTTAACTGGGAGAAATCTTAGAGACTATAGTATGGTAGGGTCATGGATCTGGAGCAGGGGGTATTTCTGAGACTGGCTAGTCCAATGTTCTCATTTTACAGAGGAGGAAAATGAGGCCCAGAGGAGATGGGACTTGACAGTGGGACCATCAGCAATCACTGTTATCCTAATATTCTGAAGGAATTGAAGGTTTACAAGGAAGCTTCCACGTGTTCTCTCATCTGTTGTTTACAGCAACCATGTAAAATAAATGTGATTACTATGCCTGTTTTACACATGGAGAAACTGAGGATGAGAGAGGTTAAAAGACTTGCCAAGAGTTGCACAGCTATGGGGGTGGAGCCAAGATGGTGGAGTAGAAAGACGCATATATGCTAGCTCTGAATCCACAGCCCATAAAATATCTGTAAAAAAAGAACTCCAAACAAATTTTGGAGCAGCAGAAGCCACAGAACAATGGAGTGGAAGAGATTTCTGTTCCAGAGAGCCTGAAAACCTCTTGCAAAAGGTCCTTGGCGCTGCGGACCCAGAGCCCAGCCCTGCATTGGCCACGTGGCCAAGAGGAGAGGATCTGAGCAGGCTTCAGGGACAGCAGCTGCACGGGTCCCTCCAGCCACAGGTGACAAAGGTCAGTGAGAGGGTCTCTTTGGTGGGTCGAGAGGTGAGTGGGGTGCCCCCATAACTCAGGCCCCCTCGAGAGGCAGCAGTGGAAGCGGGAGCAGACCCGGGGCTCCCCAAGCAGGCAGGAGCCTGGATCTATTGTTGAAGGTCCCCTGAGGGAACTGAGACTGTGAGGCAGCCCTGCCCCGACCTGAGCACCTGAATTTGATCTCACACTGAATAGCAGCCCCGCTCCCTCCAAAAGCCCTGAGGCTGGGAAGCAGCATTTGAATCTCAGACCCTAAGCTCTGGTTGGGCAGATCTGGAGGCAAAGAGGTGTGAAGAGAATATTCAGAAGTTAAGTCACTGGCTGGGAAAATGCCCAGAAAAGGGAAAAAAAAATAAGACTATAGAAGACTACTTTCTTGGTGAACAGGTATTCCCTCCCTTCCTTTCTGATGAGGAAGAACAATGCTCACCATCAGGGAAAGACACAGAAGTCAAGGCTTCTGTATCCCAGCCCACTCAATGGGCTCAGGCAATGGAAGAGCTCAAAAAAGATTTTGAAAATCAAGTTAGAGAGGTGGAGGAAAAACTGGGAAGAGAAATGAGAGACAAGCAAGCAAAGTATGAAAAACAAATAAACACCCTGCTAAAGGAGACCCAAAAAAATGCTGAAGAAAATAGCACCTTGAAAAATAGGCTAACTCAATTGGCAAAAGAAGTTCAAAAAGCCAATGAGGAGAAGAATGCTTTAAAAAGCAGAATTAGCCAAATGGAAAAGGAGGTTCAAAAGCTCACTGAAGAAAATAGTTCTTTCAAAACTAAAATGGAACAGATGGAGGCTAAGGACTTTATGAGAAACCAGGAAATCACAAAACAAAACCAAAAGAATGAAAAGATGGAAGATAATGTGAAATATCTCATTGGAAAAACAACTGACCTGGAAAATAGATCCAGGAGAGATGATTTAAAAATTATGGGCCTACCTGAAAGCCATGATCAAAAAAAGAGCCTAGACATCATCTTTCATGAAATTATCAAGGAAAACTGCCCTGAGATTCTAGAACCAGAGGGCAAAATAAGTATTCAAGGAATCCACAGAACACCACCTGAAAGAGATCCAAAAAGAGAAACTCCTAGGAACATTGTGGCCAACTTCCAGAGTTCCCAGGTCAAGGAGAAAATATTGCAAGCAGCTAGAAAGAAACAATTCAAGTACTGTGGAAATACAATCGGGATAATACAGGATCTAGCAGCTTCTACATTAAGGGATCGAAGGGCATGGAATAGGATATTCCAGAAGTCAAAGGAACTAGGACTAAAACCACGAATCACCTAGCCAGCAAAGCTGAGTATAATACTTCAGGGGAAAAATTGGTCTTTCAATGAAATAGAGGACTTTCAAGCATTCTTGATGAAAAGACCAGAGCTGAAAAGAAAATTTGACTTTCAAACACAAGAATGAAGAGAAACATGAAAAGGCAAACAGCAAAGAGAAGTCATAAGGGACTTATAAAAGTTGAACTGTTTACATTCCTACATGGAAAGACAATATTTGTAACTCTTGAAACTATTCAGTATCTGGGTACTGGGTGGGATTACACATGCACACACACATAGAGACAGAGTGGGCAGAGTGAATTGAAGAGGATGGGATCATATCTTAAAAAAATGAAATCAAGCAGTGAGAGAGAAATATATGGGAGGAGAAAGGGAAAAATGGAATGGGGCAAATTATCTCTCATAAAAGAGGCAAGCAAAAGACTTATTAGAGGAGGGATAAAGAGGGGAGGTGAGAGAAAAGCATGAAGTTTACTCTCATCACATTCCAGTAAAGGAAGGAATAAAATGCACACTCATTTTGGTATGAAAACCTATCTTACAATACAGGAAGGTAGGGGATAAGGGGATAAGCAGGGTGGAGGGGATGATGGAAGGGAGGGCATGGGGAGGATGGAACAATTTGAAGTCGACCCTCATGGGGAGGAACAGGATCAAAAGAGGGAATAGAAATAATTGGGGGCAGGATAGGATGGAGGGAAATATGGTTAGTCTTATACAACATGACTATTATGGAAGTCATTTGCAAAACTACACAGATTTGGCCTATATTGAATTGTTTGCCTTCCAAAGGGAGGGGGTGGGGAGGGAGGAAGGAAAGGAAGTTGGAACTCAAAGTTTTAGGAACAACTGTCGAGTCCTGTTCTTGCCACTAGGAAATAAGAAATACAGGAAAAGGGGTATAGAAAGTTATTTGGCCCTACATGACAGAGGAGAGGATGGAGACAAAGGCAGAGAGGGATGATAGAAGAGAGAGCAGATTGGTGATGGGAGCAAATGGAATGCTCGGTGTTTTGGGGTGGGGGGAGGGGACAATGGGGGGAGAAAATTTGGAACCCAAAATTTTGTGAAAATGAATGCTAAAAGTTAAATAAATTAATTTAAAAAAAAGACTTGCACAGCTAGTAAGTGTCTGAAGCAAGATCTGAATTCAGATCTTCTGACCCCAAGTGCAAGGGTGGCAGCTGCCAAGTTTAAGTAGGCAGTCATTTGTAAGGATAGGATTCAATCCCAAATCTTTTGACTGAAAGTTTTCCCACTGCTTCACCTGCCTCCCTTAAGTGATAAATGTATTAAAACAGTAAAGAGGATGCTTTTTAAACTAAAGGCTCTAAGCTCTAGTCCTCAGCCCAGCTGGATCTCTGCCATGATTCCATTCTGCAGCTCAGAAGATTCTATCTGCAAACACACACACACACACACACACATACACACATACACACACATATAGACATTCACACATACACATATATACATATATAGATACAGACATATATGCACAATCATACATTTATTGATACATGTCAATACACTATATATACATTTATATATAAACACATTTTACATACATGGACATTTATATGCACATACACACATATGTGTATGAATGTATGTAGACAGAGACAGACAGACAGAGACAGGGAGAGAAAGAGACAGAGAGACAGAAAGACAGACACAAACACAGAGACAGAGAAAAAGAGATACATGTTTGTACATATATATGATATATTAAATATCTTTGAGAAATTTAATTGAAAATTAAATGTAATTCTAATACATATTACATCTTACACTTGAGAACAAAACCTCAATTTCATAAAAAAAGAAAGTTATGAGTAGAGAGAATATCACTGAAAAAAAAAGAGCTGGTCATTACATTGACAGCAAGGTCAGTATCAGTCACTGTTTTTTTTGAGGTAGCCAAGGAGACTATGGCACCTCTAGGCCATATTAAGAGATGTGCATGGTCCAGGGCCAGAGAGGTGATGCTATGCCAAATTCTCTCCTGCTCCAACCTTCTCTGGGGCATTGTCTTCAATTTCGGGCACCACAATTTTAGAAAGGACACTGGTAATCAATAGGGGAGGTAAAGAAGACTCATATGCTTATAGCTTTAGAGCTAGAAGGGGTGTTAGTGATTAACCAGGCCAAATCCCTTCTTTTATAGATGAAGAACTGAAGTCCAGAGAGGAAAATGACTGGTCCAGCATCACATAGGTAATATTAGATCAGATATTAGAACCCAGAATTGTGGCTCTGAGTACAGTGGTCTTTCCACAGCACCCCCCTACCTCCACATAAAAACAATCCTTACAATCATGTTATAGGAGGAACATCTGAGAATTTTGGGGATGTTTAACCTGTAGGAGAGTGTAGGAATTTAGAGAGGAAGGTTGGGCATGAACTCTCTTCAGTCCTTTGAAGGGCTGCCAAATGGAAGAGGGATTAACTTTGTTCTGGTTGGTTCCCAAGAACAGATTAGAAACAGGGGGGCATTTGGGCTTAATACAATGAGGGAGAGGGACCCGAATTTACACCCAGAGCTGTCCAAGTGAAAGACATTGCTTCTCTGAAACTCATATCTGCCCAGTAACCCTGCACTGGGTGAGCTCTCTCATTCTGATTGGAGAAGGTGGAGGGGGGACATCAAGGAACTCCTCCAACATCCTCCATTTAATGAGGGGGCCCAGGACAATGACCTTATCATTATTCATCTGACTTCCAACTTTATTTTTGCCCCGCTGCCCTTCCATTTGACCCCAGACCCGTGTTTCACTTCTTTTAAATTGGCTTTCTTCTTCCATGAGATTGTGCGTCTTTCTTTGTATCTGTATATGTGGAACCTGGAATGTAGTAGGCACTTAAATGTTTATTGATTGCATACTCCTAAGTGTGATGGATTCCCGCTTATTTGAACTCTTCAAGAAGACCATTCCACAGTAGGGCTCTAGTGGGGATTCTTCAATCAATGAATAAACATTTTTTGTATTCCCACTATGGGCCAAATACTGGGCTAAGTGCTGGGGATAAATAAAGAGGCAAAGGGCAGTCTCTGCCCCCAAAGAGCTTACAATCTAATAGGGAAGAAAACGTGCAAACAAGTATAAAGCAAGCAGTCAATAGGATAAATACTACATCATAGACAGAGGGAAGGCACTAGAAGTAAGAAGGGCGGGGGAAAGCTTTCTGTAGAAGATGGAATTAAGACTGAGCTTTGGCCAACTCAATGCCTCTGACATTGCTTTCAGCTCAGACATTTTGTTATCCTGTGACTACTTTGGCTTTATCTCTCCACCTGTCAATTAATGGATCCACAAGCATTTGTCAATGATAAACATTTATATGGTGTTTTAATGGTCACAAAGTGCTTATCATAAATGATCTCATTTCCTCCTCACAACAACGGATGAGGTAGGTGGTTTAGTATTCCCATTATACAGATAAGAAAACTATGCACTTTCCCCAGTCTCACAAGATGAAGTGGCCTTGCTCCTTACCAAGGTGTATCCATGTATTTGTTCAAGTGACACCATTCCATCCTGTTCTCCCAGAAAATTGCCCCCACTGTCTTACTGATTTTCACTCTTTCTTTCTTTCCTTGCTCTTTCTTACTGCCTACAAGCATGCCATATATCCTCCATCCTCAAGCAATTTTCATGATCCTTCTATCCCCTATGGTATCTTCCAGCAAGATTTATTTTTCTGGGGGGCAGAGCCAAGATGGTGGAGTAGAAAGACACACATATGCTACCTCTGAACCCACTGCCCATAAAATACCTGTAATAAAAAGAACCGCTGGCGAATTCTGGAGCAACAGAAGCCACAGAACGGAGCGGACGAGATTTCTGCTCCAGAGAGCGTGAAAACCTCTCGCAAAAGGTCCCTCGCGCTCTGGACCCAGAGCAGAGCCCAACCCTGCCTCGGCGGCGCAGCACCAAAAGGAGCAGATCCGAGCAGGCTTCAGGGACAGAATCTCCAGCAGCCGTGCAGGTCCCTCCACCCACAGGTGATGGGGGTTGGTGAGAGAGTCTCTTTGGCGGGTCAAGAGGGGAGTGGGGTGCCCCCATAACTCAGGCCCCCTCGAGAGGCAGCAGCGGAGGCAGGAGCAGGCCAGGGCTCCCCAAGCAGGCAGGAGCCTGGATCCATTGTTGAAGGTCTCTGCATAAACCCCCTGAGGGAACTGAGCCTGTGAGGCAGCCCTGCCCTGACCTGAGCACCTGAACTTAATCTCACACTGAACAGCAGCCCTGCCCCCGCCCAAAGCCCTGAGGCTGGGAAGCAGCATTTGAATCTCAGACCCCAAGAGCTGGCTGGGCCGATATGAAGGCGAGGTGGGGGTGGAGAGGACACTCAGAAGTCAAGTCACTGGCTGGCAAAATGCCCAGAAAAGGGAAAAAAAATAAGACTATAGAAGGTTACTTTCTTGGTGAACAGGCATTTCCACCCTTACTTTCTGATGAGGAAGAACAATGCTCACCATCAGGGAAAAACGGAGAAGTCAAGGCTTCTGTATCCCAGCCCACCCAATGGGCTCAGACCATGGAAGAGCTCAAAAAGGATTTTGAAAATCAAGTTAAAGAGGTGGAGGAAAAGCTGGGAAGAGAAATGAGAGACATGAAGTCAAAGTATGAACAACAAATCAGCACCCTGCTAAAGGAGACCCCAAAAAATTCTGAAGAAAGTAACACCTTGAAAAATAGGCTAACTCAATTGGCAAAAGAAGTTCAAAAAGCCAATGAGGAGAAGAATGCTTTCAAAAGCAGAATTGGCCAAATGGAAAAGGAGATTCAAAAGCTCACTGAAGAAAATAGTTCTTTCAAAATTAGAATGGAACAGATGGAGGCTAATGACTTTATGAGAAACCAAGAAGATTTATTTTCCTTCCTTATATCGTTTAAGTAGATCTATTTTTGTTTTTACTTTCTCTGAGATTATGTTTGCTGCTCTTCTCTTTTGGCTTTAGCTGAAGCACAGTGGATTCTGCTCCAGCCTTTTACCTTTACCCTGTGTGTGACTCTGTTTAAAATATGTTCCTTGTAAACAACATATTGTAGGATTCTGTTTTTTTTTTAAATACATTCTGCTATCTACTTCTCTTTTATGAGTGAATTCATTTCATCACATTTATAGTTCTGACAAAAACTGTGTAATTTCCTCCATGCTCCTCTCTCTGTGTCTCTCTTTCCTCTCTGTCACTCTCTGTCTGTCTCTGTGTCTTTCTCTCTCTATCTCTCTGTTTGTCTCTCTCTGTGTCTCTGTCTCTCACCATGCTTCTCTCTCTCAGCCTATTCCTGCTCACAAGTGTTTAACTTCTGATCACCCCTGGCAATCTGCCCTCCCTTCTATTGGTCACCCTGCCTTCTATTATCCCCATCCTGTTTTCTTTTTTTCTTTACTTGTTTATAGGATGAGATCGATTTCTGTTTCTCACTGAGTGTGTATGTTATTCCCTCTTTGAGCCAGTTCTGATGAGAGTAAATTTAAGCTTTGCCCACCACTCTCCCATCTTCTCCTCCATTATAATAGCTTTCTTACACCTCTTTTTTGTAACATAATTTACCCCATTCTATCCCTGCCTCCTTCCAGTGCAATCTTCTTTCTCATCCCTTTATTTTGTTTTCTTTTGGTATCATCCTTTCCAAGTCATCTTATATTCGTACTCTATGTATACATATACATTTTCTAACTGCCCTGAAAGTAATAAAGTTCTTAAGTGTTAAAAATATTATGTTGCCATATAGAAATATAAACAATTTAACCTTATTGAGTCTCTTGTGTTATCTGTTTCTTGTTTCTTTTTAACCTATTTATGTTTCCCTTGAGTCTTGTATTTGGAGATCAAGTTTTTTATTCAGCTGTGAACTTTTATTTAGAAACACTTTAATGTCCTCTATTTTGTTAGTTGTCTATTTTCCCCTTGAAGTATTATATTCAGTTTTGCTGAGTAGATAATTCTTGACTGTAGAACAAACTCCTTTACCTTCCAGTATATCATATTCCAAGACCTCCAGTTCTTTAATGTAGAATCTGTCAAATCCTGTGTAATTCTGACTGTAGCTCCATGACATTTGAATAGTTTCTTTTTGACTGCGTGAATTATTTTCCCTTTGATCAGTCAACTCTGGAATTGGACTCTGATGTTCCTGAGAATTTTCATTTTGACATCTCTCTCAGGTGGTAATTGAATAATTCTTTCAATTTCTATTTTGCCCACAGATTCTAGTCCACCAGAGCAGTTTTCTGTAATAATTTCTTTTTTTTTTGAGTCTTCTTTTTAATTTTTTTCTATTTAATAGTATTTTGGTTTTTCCTGTTACATGTAAAGATAGTTTTCACCATTTACTTTTATAAGATTTTTTAATTCCATTTTTCCCTCTCCCTTCCCACTCTCTCACCAAGATGCCAAAGAATCTGATATAGGTTATATGTATACAGAAATATTAAACATATTTCCCACTAGATATCTTGTGAAAGAAAAATTGGATCAAAAATGAAAAACCATGAAAAAGAAAAAAAGTGAAAATATTATTTTCTGATCTGCATTAAAACTTCATAGCTCTTTCTCAGGATATGGATAGAATTTTCTATCATGATTCTTTTGGAATTGTCTTGGGTCATTGTATTTCTGAGAAAAGATAAATCTATCATAGTTGATCATTGCACAATGTTGCTGTCACTGAGTACAATGTTCTCCTGGTTCTGCTCACTTCACTCAAAACTTCACTTCACTTCACTCAAAAACATCAGTTTTTGTCAGTCTTCCCAGGTTTTTCTGAAATCTGCCTACTCACTATTATATAACAGTATTCCTTTACATTCATGTACCACAACTGGTTCAGCCATTCCCCAATTAGTAGATATCTGCTCCAAATCCAATTCTTCGTCACCACAAAAATAGCTACTCTAAACATTTTTGTACATATAGGTTCTTTTCCTTTTTTTTTTAAAATGATCTTTGGTTTATGGACCTAGGAGTGGTATAGCTGGGTCAAAGGGCATATATACATAGTTTTCTATCACTTTGGGCATACTCCCAAATGATTGAATTTGTCCACAAGTCCACCAACAGTGCATTAATGTTTCATTTTTCCCACATTCCTTCCAATATTGATCATTTACCTTTTCTATCCCTTTAGTCAATCTAGTAGGCATGAGGAAGTACCTCAGAATTGTTTGAATTTCTATTTCTCTAATCAATTGTGAGTTAGAGCATTTTTTTCATATGACTATAGATAGCTTTAATTTCGTCATCTGAAAACTGCCTGTTCATGTCTTTTAACCATTTATCAATTGGAGAATGACTTACATTCTTATAAATTTTACTCAGTTCTCTGTATATTTTAGAAATGAGGCCATCATGGCTGTCTGTAAAATTGTTTCCCAGCTTCCTGCTTTCCTTCTAGTCTTCATTGCATTGCCTTTATTTATCCAAAACTTTGAATTTAATGTAATCAAAATTATGCATTTTGCATTTCAGAATATTTTCTACATCATGTTTGGTCCTAAATTCTTCTCTCCTCTCTACGGCTGGTAAGTAAAGTATTCCTTGTTCTACTAATTTGCTTATGGTGTCATTCTTTATGTCTGGATTATGTACTTCTTTTGACCTTATCTTGGTATATGGTGTGAGGCGTGGGTGTGTGCCTACTTTCTGCTATACTATTTTCGAGCTTTCCCTATAGTTTTTGTCATATAATGATTTCTTATTATTTTTTATTCCAGAACTTTGGATTTATCAAACAGTAGAATACTATAGTCATTGATTATAGAATATACCTATTTTAATGATCTATCACACTGTTTCTTAGCAAATACCTCATGGTTTGATGATGTCTACTTATACTATAGTTTTAGATCTGGTGTGGTTAGTCTACTTTCCTTTTTACTTTTTCCCATTAATTCCCTTGATACTCTTGAACTTTTGTTCTTCCACATGAATTTGGTTATTGTGTTTTCTACTTTCACAATATAAGTTTTTGGTGGTTTGGTTGGTATGGCTTTGAATAAGTAAATTCATTTAGACAGACTTTTCATTTTTATTATATTAGGTGTGATTCCTTCTTTTAGCTGAATCTTATGAGAAAAATCCCCATGTAACTATAAGTAGTACTGGAGTGATTATGTTTTATGATCTGTAGCAAGGTTTTTAATAATAATTACAAGGTAGTACATCAGTTGTTCGATTTATATTTCACACTGTGAAAGTTAAAGTAAATAATGAATATTAAAATGAGTGGTTTAGAGATGAAACAATCAGCAATATTTATTGGGCTACTTCTCCATGCTGGGCACTGGGCTGAATGCTGTAGGTCCAAAGACATAAAGAAACAGTCCCTAGTCACATGGAGTTTACAATCTATAAGGATCTCTGAGGATTATCCTCATCAACCTGTGGAAACCTCCTACAACTCATTTAAACTCTCTGAAACCTCCCCACTGTTTGAGGTAGGGGAAGAAAAGCATTGGCTCTCTATTTATAGCATCACAACATTTTAGATTTAGAGCTGGAGAGCACCTTAGAGATCTTCCTCTTCATTTGAGAGTAAAAACTGAGGCTCAGGTGACTTGCCCAAGATCTCAATACTAATAGGCAGCAGGGCTGGGATTTGAACCCAGGTGCTTGGACTGCAAATCCAGCAAGGACTTTTTGTGCTTTTCTTTGGATGATATTAATGCCTCTTTTTATTCTCTTAGCAGGAAGGTTCAGGTTGGGCTACAACTACTCTCCCCCTCCCCCACCTTAGTCTCTCTATCCTCTTCTTCTCTCCTTGACTCCTGTCCCTTTCTCCACTCAGACTCCAAAGGGCAGGGTTGGGTCCTTGGAAGATGAAAATAGTTTCAGGTCTTTCTTTGTGTCATGTACTACTACTACTACTACTACTACTACTACTACTACTACTACTACTACTACTACTACTACTACTACTGGAAGATCACCCTGCAAGCCTTGCTTGGTCTACATCACTCTAGGAAGGGCACAGATTTTGTAGGAGACAGGAGAGCAAGTTAAGCCAATTCGGTAGTCCAGGCTCAGCTGGGTGTTTGCTGGAGCTTGGAATGTGAATTTCTGCAACAGGCTGGTGAAGAAAAGGAAGAGCTCAGTCCGAGCCAACTGTTCTCCCAGGCAGACCCTCTTTCCTGAAAGGCAAGGAGATGAGAAAGGAGTAAATCCAGTAATGCTTGCCACAGGCAGTAGGTCAGGATATAGATCCCAGCACTGGGTATAGGCCTTAAGGCCATTCATTGATTATCCACAAGTATCATGCTAATAAAAGTCAGAGATAGAATTTGAACCCAAGTTTTCTTTGCTCCATGCCTGGCATCATTTCTGTCAAGCTATCCTGCTGCCGGCCTCAGAGACTTTGTACAGTTGAAATACTTCATCTGTGAACAGAGGACCTGGGTTCAGATCCTACCTTGGATGTTTTCACCCAGATGGCATTGGAAACGTTTCTTAGCCTGAGTGGGCCAAGTGTCCTTACTTGTGAAATGACGGAGTGGGATGATGTAGTCTCCATGGCCCCTTCTAGCTCTGGATGTAAGATTCTGCTTCTGTGCAGCCTTAACAAAAACAGGGCCCTTCTCTGAATTTAAGCTACATGGGTTCAGTGGAGAAAGTAGGACCTGGAGTCAGGAAACCCTCAGTTCATGTCCTACTCCTGATACTTAGAAGCTGAGTGACCCTGGTCAAGTCACCTAACTGCTCTCAATCTAAGTTTTCCCCCGTAAAATGGGGATAATCATAGCACTTACCTCATAGGGTAAAGATATAAAGGTATGACAATTTTAAAGGACTATATTACTACTACTGCTACTACTCCTACCAGTACTGCAATTAATGTTATTACCTGTCAAATGCACACAATATTATCAGGTGCCTCACTGGGGTGTTGTGAAGGCTGAATGGGACAATGTATATTAGGCCTTTATTAGACTTACAGTATTCATCTGCTTTCATCTGCATTGCGGAAAGAAAAACCAAACTAACTTTGATCCTGGCTTCAGAAACCCAACATGGGTCCTTCCTCTGGCACTCAGTAGCTGTGTTACTCTGGGCAAGTCACAAGACTTAGGGAAACAGAACAAGTGTCCACCTGACTCTGGCAATTCCTACCATGGAGGACAGACTGTGATAGGCAGTGGGTCTGTTATTTCAGAACCAGCTTAACTTGCTGCTGTAGACTCTCCTGAAGGAGGAGGCTTTGGAGGAAGGAGAGAGAAGTGAACAGATCCCATTGGCTATGTAATCAGGCTTGAGCACCTGTTCACCTTTTCCAAAGGTGTGAAGGAGCTGTCTTCACTCCTTTCTCCAGGGGGCCATTCTCAGGAAGCTCACATTATTTGTGATGGGAGAAGGGGCCAGTCTGGCCTTCAAGAGACTAAGTCTGTCTGTCAACCCCCTCAATGCCATGACAAGAGATGGTAAAGCCAGCTGTGCAGTTTCATGGAAAGAACCAATGGGTTAACTGAATGATTATATTTGATCCTAGAGGTAATAGAGAGCCCTCAGAGCTCACTGAGTGGGAGTGAGGGCAGGGGAAAAGATGGTCAGACCTACGCTTTAGGAAAATCAGTGTGGTAACTGGGTGCTGGAAGGATTGGTTTGGAGAGTGACTTGAAACACGGATAGGAGCCTCTTGCAATCAGCCAGGTGACAGATGATGAGAAAAAGAAGAGAAGATCTGCCAGAGGGATGATAAGACTTGGGGAACTCTAAAGCACTAGGTAAATCACCTATGTATTATTTAAATAAAATCTAATGGCATTTTAATATTTCCAAAGAATTGAACTCTATTACAATATAAAATTTTATGTATTATTAATAAATTATATTTATGAAATTTAAATTTAAAATTATTTTAAGATTTTAAAATAATTTTAAAATAAATTTTTTAAATGCAAGTTTGATAGTGAAGGAAATGAACAGAATTTGATGCCTCAGGAATCATCTACAATCCCTCCCATCTCCATTCCTTTCCAAGACTGCTTCCCCAGAGAAGTCAGCATCTTCTCCTTCCTGCCCTTTCGACCCCCAGCTTCCTTTCAGGCTCAGCTCAGAGCCTGCCTCCAGTTGCATGGGCTTTCTCCCTCCTGAAATCCCTTGTATTTACTTAGGATCAGAATATTGAGAATTGGAGGGTGTAGGGGACCTTACAGGACACCTACCTCACCCTCTTACTTATTAGAGATGACAAAACAGGCCCAGAGAGGGTCTGAGTCACTGCAAGTCACATGACTAGGAAGACACACAATTAAAACTCTCATCCTCTGGCTCTGAATTCCTGGGATTCTTCTGTCATAGATTCAGAGCCAGAAGGAAATTTATTAGTTATCTAGACCAATCCCTTCATTAGAGATCAGGAATCTGAGGCCCAGGAGTTTTAAGTGAGGCTTCCCTAAGACATCTGGGGGGAAGGAGCAGAGCTTGTAGGTGGTGGCTAGGCTTGGGGGAATTCTGGGGTCCATCAGGCAAAATCAGAGCTGAGGATGAATCTTTCCCCACTTCAACCACAGAGCTGTTCTCCAAAGAATGCGAACTAGGCCTCACTGTCTTGTTAGATACCTCAGGGTCAGGCATCTATCCAGTGGTTTGGAGAGTTATTGATTGGTTTTATTTTCAAATCGTTGCAGGTGCTATTTGTATACTAAAATACAAGTACACTAGCGATTTTCTGAGTCCATCACACATTGTGGATGGACTGCCAGGACCTGGGGCTGATTTCATTTGAGATACTTCAAAACTGTGACTGTGGGCAGATCACAGCCTCCCTGATGTTTAGTTTCTTCATTTGTAAAATGGACAGCTGTAGTACCTACCTTATGACGTGACTGTAAAATTTCAAAGGGTTGTTATCTGTCTTGTAGATTTTTAAAAAGTTATCTGAAGGTCTGTTATTTTTAATTTGTTTTCCCAAACAATGAACATTGCTAGTATATGCACCATCACATGGTGGTGGGTTTCAGGAGGTATAGTCTATAAAGATTCTTAATGTTAAAAAGGTTTGTGCACTTTGACCTAGAGCTCCCTTCCAACTGTGTGGCTTACCTATTGAGAAGGGGAGAAAGGATTCTCTCTTCTTAAATTGTCCATTCTCCAGAAAATGCTCTGGGTTGAAAGTTTCTGGGGTAGCCCACTCCTTGGGATCCCTGTGCAAGGTAGTCAAGTTGGTTGACAGTACAGTACCCTGGAAATGAGAAAACAATTGAGTCAGTCCATGAAACCTTGAGGTAGAAGAAACCTGGCTCACCCTCATTTTGCAGAAGAGGGAATTGAGTCCTGGAGTTTGGGGTACTGGGGTGCCAAAGAACCAGCCAAGGTCACAGAGCTTTTTAGTAGCCAAGACTTTGGTTGAACTCAAGACTTCTTAGAGCAGAGGCTCCCAACCTATTTGGGGTCACAGACCCCTCTGGAAGGCTGGCAAAGAGCAGAGTCTCCCAACCTATTTGGGGTCACAGACCCCTCTGGAAGGCTGGCAAAGCCTTTAGATCCCTTCTCAGACTCACATTTTGAAATGATTCAAATGAAATATTTGATTGCAAAAGAAACCAATTATATGGAAATGCAACCATCACAATCTAATCAAAACAAATAAAAGATAGAATTCATGGAGCACAAGGTAAGAGTGCTGGTCCTAGAGCATAGCAAATTTCAGACTAGAAGGGGTTGTAGAGGTCTTCTGGTCCACTTCTCTCATTTTACAGAGGTCTAAACTGAGACATGAAAAAGTAGATTCAGTGTAGGTCCTCCAGGTAGTGTGAGAAGGACCAGATGAGCCCAAACTGCCTCATTCTAAACTTCCACTTTAGGGCAAGGTTGATCCCCAACATCACTAGGCGATTTTTCTTCCACTTAGTGTCTGCCCAATCTGGGACACATCCTACCTAATGCCTTCTTATGAATTGGGTTGTAAATGAATAAACTTGTGAGACAGCAGTGTGTCCTATATTTGCAAATTAGTAAATTCTTTCAGAAGTCCTGTAAGAAATGATGGTAAGATCTATGGTGGTTTGATCTGGTTGTCAGATACTGTGAAAAACCAATAGGACTGGATATAAAGGCGGCCAATCAAAATCTTTATACAGGCTGGTTAAAATAAAGGATCATAGATTGAGGGTTAGAAACCTTCTCATTTTTACAGATGAAGAAACTGAGGTTGACAGGAGGAATGACTTGTCCAGGGTTACCCAGGAAGCCTCTGAGACTGAATTTGAACCCAGTTTTCCCTGTCTCCAGTTCCAGCTTTCTATCTACTGTGCTTTGTTGGGTTGGAACCTCCAGCTTCCTGGGTCTAACTATACAGACACACCTGTATAGGTCTAAACAGATAACCTGGTTTAGAATTAGCTTCCCCATAGGAGGAGTTCAGAGGGTGAGGCAATGATGGGGGCAGAGAAGAGGGCAGTGAAGTAGGTGTGCCCAGGCCTTTTTGTTTCCTGTTTGCATGAGTGAGCAGGCATGGCCCTGTCTCTCAGCCTGGAGATACTGAAGAAAACAAGGTCATCCAATGTCATCTTGGGAGTAATCTCTGCTTCCTAGGATTCAGGAAATCATGATAGTAGACCTGGGAGAGCCTTAGAGGTTATTGCTATTATTTTACATCACAATGGACTTAAGTAACTCACTCAGGGTCCTGAAGTTCAACATTTGAACCCCGGTCTTCCATATTCCCACTTCAATATTCTCTTCACTCTTCCAATTTGTCCCTCTGCCTCCTTACTTAAGCTGTCTTCCATTATACTTAAGTCCAATTCAGTCCAAAGGCCGATTCAGTCCACTTCCCAAAAGTGTTCCTTTTCTTCTTATCTCTGTGGACTTTCTAAGTGCCATCCATCCATCCTTCACAGCCCAACATGCTCACTTCTTTTGTGATAATTCCTTCATCCTATCAGGAGCTCTCCCTCATCCTCACTTATCCATCACCTGTACCTGATACTCACTTACTAGTTGTGTGTCCCTGGGTAACTGACTTCCTTTCTGCCTGCCTCAATTTTCTTATCTGTTAAATGAGTGTAATAACTGCCCCTCCCACCCAGGGTTGTGGTGAGGGACAAGTGAGATGTTTCCAAAGTTTTTGTAAACCTTAAAACAAAGCATAAGTGGCAGCTATTTCTCTGCTCATTATTGTGCTCTGTATTGCTCATGGGGTCTTATACATAGTGATCAATTCAGTAGATGAAAAAGAAATGAAACTTAGGTCAGAAAACCTAAGTCTGTAGCTCAGAAGCACTTAACACAATGCTTAACACATAGTAGGTGCTTAAGAAATGTTTATCACACTGAACTGTTATATTTCTACAAGGGAAATTCTTTGTCAAGCTCTCTTTTTTCAAATGAAGAAAGAGTCGCAGGTAGGTATCACACATAGGGATGTGGCACATAGGGAACCTAAGTGAACCTAAACAATTTAAACACAGGTATAAAATTGGACTTTAAACCCAGTCCCTCTGCCTCCAAGATCAATCTTTCTTTATTTCATCCAACTGTGAGAATCGGCGATTTTAAGATTTTAATCCAAAGCTTCTTCACCTTTTTGTTTTATCATGGAAGACTTTGGTGATCATATGGTGAAGGTCATACTCCCTTTCTCAGAATAATTCTTTTTGAAGTATAAAATAACATACATAGGTTTGGAAACACCACTCAATTCTATGGAGATAAAACATCAAATGCAGATTTAAAGAACCTTTGTTCTATAGTCAATGTTTCTTTTCTTTTCCCTTCTGCTACCCCACACCCCAGGGTAGATGGAAGCCATAGAGCCCATTCAGGTTCATTGGAGAGAAAGCAGTTTACCTTTGGCACATGGTATCCAGCCACTGTCGTGTCAACCCTGGCCACCCTGGGCACATTGAAAGGAACAATATTACCCATTCTCTGAACTTCATGAACAGCTGCATTAGTGTAAGGCATGTTCTCCTTATCAGCCATGGTGGGGTACCTCGACTGGCCAAGTACCCTGTCAATCTCAGCTTGTATTTTGCCTAGAATGAAAAGTAGAGTGTTTTAGGACCCAAATAATAGCTCACATATGTAGAGTGCTTTAAAGTTTGCAAAACATTTGCAAATATTATCTCATTTGATTGTCACAAAAATTCCAAGACAACACTGTTATGATTGCCATTTTATAGGTGAAACTCGGACAAACAAAATTTAATTGACTTATTCAGTCATACATCTAGGTGGATTTGAACTCAGGACTTTCTTTCCCCTATGATTATGTTTTCTCTGATCATAGGGGAGAACCACAGCCACAGTTGTGGTTAGATGAAAGTTTGGCTTGAAACTTTATCAAAGTTGCGAATTTTTATAGCTGAAAAAGTGGAGACTTGGCTGGTTAATGGTAAATAAGGATGTTTGTGTTGTTAGGCAGGCATCCAGGAATGTACCATGGAAGTACCATGGAAAGCATGCTGGAGTTACAGACAGAAGACCCATGGGCAAGTCACAAAATCTCATGGAGTCTTGTTTTCTCTATTTCTAGAATGATCAGGTCAGACTAGGCTGTCTCTAAAGTCTTTAAATTTATGTATTTTTAAATTTACATAGCTTTACATTTAGTGTCCAATGATCCGTGGCTCCAAGTGAATTAGATGTAGAGATCAGTTTTCGAAGAACCAGATGGTAGTTTTAGAAGAAGAGTAATTTGACTCCCTATGAGAGCTTATCCCTGACAAAGCATTTGTGATGAACCATGTTTACAGAAATTAAGTATTTCAAGTCAGCAAGCATTTATTAAGTACCTTCTATGTGTCAAAAACTGTTCAAAAGACCGAGAAGACAGAGAATGGCAAAAGACAATCCCAGCTCTAAAGGTGCTCATAATCTAATGATGGATAAAACATATAAGCAAGACACCTTCACGATAAATGGGGGATAATGACAGAAGGAAAGCACTAAGATTAAGGTAGATTGGGAAAGTCTTTTCACTGAAGATGGGCTTTCATCTGGGACTTGGAGGACACTAGGAAAGCCAGGAGGCAAAGATAAGAAGGGAATGCATTCCAGGAATATCAGGACAGCTAGAGAAAATGCACAGAGGTGAGATATGGAGAGTCTTGTTAGTGGGACAGCCAAGAGGCCAGTGGCACTGAATCCAGGAATACATTTAAGGTTTTAAAGTGTAAGATGACTGGGAATATCAGAGGCACCAGCTTATAAAGGACTTTGATTACCAAAGAACACATTTTCCATTTGATCAAAGAGGTGATAGTGTGATACTGGAGCTTATTGAGTCAGGGAAACTAATGATTGGTGATTGAATGAGGATGGATTGGAGTGGGGAGAGACTTGAGGCAGGCAGACCCACCACAGACTGTAGCAATAGTCCAGGTGTGAGGGACTGTGGGCCTGAACCAGAGTGGAAATAGTGTCAGAGGAAGGGAAACATTAAAGGGATGTTTCAGAGTAAAATAAGCAGACCTTGATAACATATTAAATCAGTGTGTGTGTGTATGTGTCTCTGTGTGTGTGTGTGTGTGTGTGTGTGTTTATAAGGTGTTAAGTATGACTGTTAGGTTATGAGACTGAGGGACTGGGAGGAGAGTGTTATATTCTATAACAATAGGAAAGGTAGGAGGAAAGGAGGGTTTAGGGGAAAAGAATGAGTTTTGCTTTGTACGTATCAAATTTAACATGTCTCTAGGACATGTGTTTTGAGATGTCCAATAGGCAGTTAAAGATGAGAGACTGGAGGTCAGCAGAGAAGTTAGGGCTGGATAAATGGAGGAGAATTATTAACTTAGAGGTGATAACTGAATTCATAGAAATGGATGAAATCTGAAAGTGAAATAATATAGACAGAAAAGAGAAGAAGGCCCAGGAGAGATCTCTTTGGCATCACCATATGTGTGACCTGGATGTAAGTGTGACCTGCACTAAGATCCAGCAAAGGAACCTGAGGAGTGGTCTGGCAGATCGGGGTGGGGGAGACTCAGTAAGAGTGCCAGGGAAATCTAGAGAGAAGAGGGGAGACAAGGTGCCTGACAATATGAATGTGGATGAAGAATGAGAAAAGACCATTCTATTTGCCAATTAAGGATCATTAGTTACTTTGGTTTCAATTGAATGATTTAAAACTGTTAAGACAGACTAGAGAATTAATTTCTTATGTTTGTCCTTCTTCCCAAAGAGGACCATGACATCAAGAGGATAATCTGATTTGCAGTTTACTTTGATTTGAGCGAGGGAGGGCTGTGCAGTGTCACCAACCTCACTTTCTTCTCCTCAGCCATCTGGATCCAGTGGCCTGATATTCATCAGGATAACTGGAAATGGTAATAGGAATTAGCTGAAAGGAAGTAGACACATCTCTTGTAGATGGCTTTCTCAAGGAGTTTAACCACAAAAGAAAGAACCAATCTGAGACAATCATTAGTGGGGATAGATCATGTTTGTTTTCTTTTTTTTCAGAATAGGAGAGACAGAGTATGTTTGCAGGCAGTAAGGAAGAAGCCAGTTGACAGTGGGTAATTGCAGTTAGAGGAGAGAGTGGGAAAGATAGAGATGACAGTCTACTAAAGAAAATGGGATGGAATGAGATCACATGTGCATCTAGCAGAGTTGTCCTTGGCAAGGGTATGAGTAACCTCTTCAGGTGAGATAGGATTGAAGGAGACAGTAGGGGTAGAAGCCATATGGGTGATGTCAGATGAGGAGGAGGAGAGAAGAGGAATCTTAAGGTGAAGGGACTCATCATTTGCAGTAAAATGAACTGATAGAAATTAAAGGGAGCAGAACCAGAAGAACGTTGTAGACAGTGAGAGTAATATTGTCCCATGAAAGGCAATGAATGACTTAGCTCTTCACAGTAATACAATGATCCAAGACAATCCCACAGGACTACTGATGAAATATAAAATCTGCCTTCAGAGAAAGAACTAATGTTGGCTGAATATAAACTGAACAATCATGCTTTTCACCTTCTTTATTTCTTTCATGTTTCATTCAAGTATTCTTGTACAAAATTGCTAATTTGGAATTGTTTTATAAATTGTACTTGCATAACCTATATATCATTGCATACCATCTCAGGAAGGAAGAGAGAGAATGAGGGGGGTAGAGATAGAATTTGAAATTCATACCTTAAAAAATATTAACAATTGTTCTAAGATGTTATTGGAGAAAAATAATATAAAATATTATGCATATGTTTATACTGATTTGGAGTAAAATGTGAGACCAGTTTCTCAGAAAATGTTGGGGAGAGAGAGTCCCTTCAGAAAGGATGCAATAATCTGGAAGAGCTACTGCAATGAATAGGAAAATTAATTAATTGTGGAAATGTAAAAACATTGCCCTACAGCAATAATTATGAGATTATGCACGATAAATTTGTACTGGAAGCATTCAACCTGGTTTCGTGATTTTCTTTACATTAATATAACAGCACATGAGTGAGAGAAAAAGCCAATGATGGTGAAAGGGAAACATGCCTGAGGCTTTCCAGGGGAAGACAGATGATACCATAATGGGGCAAGTCTAAATTGAACTGGTTCACCAAGGGGTCAAGATGGAAAAAGGAGGAGTGTGTGACTAGTGCAAGGGTGATGGTCTGGAAGGGAACTGAAGATCCCAGAGATTGGCAGGCAGGGAAGGCAGAGAGTGAGGTGGAATATAGATAGACTTAGATCAGATAAGGGAATTTCAGAATTTGTGAATTCATAAAGTGGTATATTTCTGGACAATGACCAAATCATTCATTTCTAATAGCTTATAACTATGATATTTATTAATATATAAATAATATGTAATATAATATATAGTAATAATATGACATATATGAGAGCAACTTATAACTTACAAAGAAATTAATGCTTATTGACAATGTGATTTTTAGCACCAATATGATTCTTAGCCCACTTCCTATCATTCTGCCATGGTCATTGTGGAAGCAGGAGTTGAGAGGAGCAGGGTGAGGGTCATTTTGCATCATTATTTGTGTTTAGAGTTGCTTTGGACTTCAAATTTAACTCCCAGTGTTCAGCCTTCTGGGATGAGCTGTTGGTTACTTAGCTAAACTGGGCTTCAGGATGTATGTCCCAACAGCTGGGACAATACTGTATGCTTTTTAATTCACTTCAATAAGCCTTTAATAGGAGCCTGTCATGTGCTAGGAACTGTGGTAAGCTCTGGGGATACCAACAAAAAGAAGAAAAAGAGAGTGGCTTCAAGAGTCTTGCCTTTCCATCATGGTAGATGCTGCTTGACCCATCTATTCCACTGGCATAGACTTTGAGAGCCAGGGGCACTTTGACACAATAGAGAGGCATGAGAGGAGGACTCTGTAGAGATCTTTCTTACCTCAAGCCCAAATTAGGCTTCCTGCCACTTCCACTCATTTCACTTCTACCCACAAGGGCCCAGTGGTATAAGTTGAATCCCTCTTTTGCCCAAGAGCACTTCAAATAGTTGAAGGCTGCCATTATGTCTTCCTGAAGTCCATGATATTTTTAAATGGAAGCTGAGGACCAGAGAACTGTCTTACTTCTGTTGATTTCCTCCTGTTTAGTCTGTCTGTGTCTTTTTTGTCCAAAGGTCTTCACATGTCATCTCTCCAATTAGACTATGAACTCCTTGAAAACAGGGACTCGGTTGTTATAGTTTCTATTTGGTCTTTTTTTTGTATTCCTACTACTTGGGGGTTGGGGTGTGGGCTAGCAATCTCCTCCCATCCTGATTTATGTCTTGTCACTGAACTCAGATGTTTCTGAAGGAGAAAGTGAGGCTGGTGACTTTGCACAGTCCTCCATCACTTAAATTCAAATCACCAGTAAATCACTTTCCTGATGCCATGTTCCCCTGTGAGAATGGGGGACAAATAACAATACTTAGCACTGTCTTTGGCACTTAGTAGGTACTTAATAAATATTCATTTATTGACTGAGATGCTTTGCTCACAGTCTCATGACTGCAGAGATGGGAAACCTGGACTATAAAGCAAACTTCTGACTCCTAATTAAGTTTTGTCACCCGCAGTTCCCTGCAAGGAGGGAAGCATTGCTTCATTTTGTGTCTTGTGTCTCCACTGCCTGGTATGTAGTAGTCACATAATAAGTACTTGATTTGAGTTCTATGATGCTAAATGTCTGCTAAGAATGCTGTTTTGGGGTATTATCTCACAAAGGTATAAGTAATGTTGCATTCTAGGTAGTACTTTAAGAGGAACTTGAATGTATCCATTCCAGGTATTTCTAAACTGAGAGCTGTGTATTTACCTAAGTAGTTTGCTAGGGATCTGCAAATCCATATTTGTTCCATGGATCCTTATTTTGATCTTTAGTTTAAGGAAGATATGAGACATGTCACAGTATACTAGACAAGGAAATGGAACTTTAGATCATGCTTTGACTTTCAGATTTCTTGAGGGAGAAGCAGATAGTGGTCCATGGAGATGGAGCCCTGGACTTGGAGTAAGGATGACCTGTATTTAAATCCCACCCCAGAAACTCCCTACCTGTGAGACTCTGAAGAAAATGCTTAATTTCTCTCAGCCTCAGTTTCCATATCTGCAAAATGAGGGGATTGGCTTTATTGCCTCTGAGGTACCTTCCAACTCTAAATCTAAAGACCTTAGGATCTTCAGTAGGTTGAATTAATAATATGTCCACTTAAGTATATCTCTTTTGAAATCAATGGAGATTTATCATATTTAATAGGATACAAATACATTTTAAATGTTACTTTTTGTTATTACATATATTTTTCAATAAAATAGTTATAGTGCAGTAAAATTATAATTAATAACTTTAAATTATTATGTGGTATTTATAAAACACTTGATGGCTTATAAGCACTCTATATTTGTCTGTTTGTTTGAATCCTCCTTACAACCCTATATGGTAATGGTTCTTATTATCTCCATTCTATAGATGAAGTTTCAGAGGCTGAGAGAAATTATGTGATTTGCTCAGGGTCACATGGTTAGGTTGTGCCTGAGGCATGATTTCAACTCACATCTTCCTGACTCCATATTCTATACTCTGCTGTCTTGAACAGCAACTACTCTCATATGTGGAGCTGAAAGAAATGTTGATGTTAAAAAGGTGTGGGCATGATGGTGGAAAATGGCAATCACTGCTTTCTTCCAGTGAGAATTGAATGATGATATATGTAAAATGTTTGGCAAACTTTCAAACTCTCTGTAAATGAGAACTCTTTTGGGCAAAGTACAGGAGTGAATAATCTGGAGCCATTACTGTACCTTGGATCTTTGGATTAAGAGCCATGTACAGGAGTGCCCACCTCAGAGTGGTTGAAGTTGTCTCTGTTCCAGCCAAGAAGAGGTCCAGGGTGCAGAAGACCAAGTTTTCTTCACTAAAACTAGGATGGATATCATCCTTAAATGAAAAAGGCAAGGATCAGTTAGTCAGTCCAAAAAGAATAATTATGGCTGTCTCTGATCATGAGGAGCTGCATCCTCAATGGGGTCTTGGGAAGGTCAAGATGGCAGATCCTAGGCTTCCCTTTAATATCCTAAAAATGACAGCTCTGATTTTTCCCCTTTGAAATATTGTTTATTCCAATGGCATGTAAAGACAATTTTAAGCATTCTTTGAAAATATAAAATGTTGACCTCCAAATTTTCTGTTTTCCTCCCACCCTTCCCCCTCCTTAAGATTGTAAGCAATTTGATACAGGTTATATATGTGAATTTAGATAAAACATATTTCTATATTATTCACATAGTAAATGAAGCAACGGAACAAAGGGAAGAAAATGATGAAATAATAATACTAAGGAAAGTGAAAATAGCATGCTGTGTTCAGATTTCATCACTTCTTTCTTTGGACGGGTGTCATTTTCCATTGTGAGCCTTTTTGGATGTGTCTTAAATCACTGTACTGCTGTGAACACTTAAATTCATCATAGTTGATCATCTCATAGCATTGCTGATACTGTGTTCAATATTATCCTGGTTCTTCTCACTTCACTTTGCATCAGTGCGTGTAAGTCTTTCCATGCTTTTCTGAAATCCACCTGTTTGTCATTTCTTATGGCAAAATAGAATTCCATTATATTTCTATGCCACAATTTGTTCATCCATTCCCCAAATGAGGCACAGCTCCTCAATTTCCAATTCTTTGCCACCAAAAAAAGAGTTACTGAAATATTTTCCTACATATTCATCCTTTTCTCTTTTAATGATCTCCTCAGGATGTAGACCAACTAGCAATATTCCTGGATAAATGGGTATGTACAGATTGATTAATTTTGGTCATAGTTTCAAACTGCTCTCCAGAATGGCTGGATCAGTTTTCAACTCCACCAACAATACATTAGTGTTCTAAATTTTCTCCATTCTCTCCAGCATTTATCATTGATGTTTTCTTTCATATTAGCTAATCTGATATGTGTGAGGTCATACCTCAGGGTTGTTTTAATTTTCATTTTTCTAATCAAGAGTTATTTAGAGAGGTTTTTCATGTGACTATAGATAGCTTTGCTTTCTTCATCTGGACTATTTGTTCATATCCCTTAACTATTCACCAATTGGAAAATGACTTGTATTCTTACTAATTTTTATCAGTTCTCATATATTTGAGCAGTGGGGCCTTTAGTAGAGACACTGCCTATAAAAATAATTTCCAAGCTTTCTACATCCATTTTACATCTTGTGATGCTCTTTATTTCTTGTTTGATCATAAATTCTTCCCTTCTCTATAGATCTTACAGGTAAATTATTTCTTGTTCTCCTAAATTTACTCCTGGTATCACCCTTTTGGTCTAAATCATGTATCCATTTTGACTGTATCGTGGTATATAGTGGAAGATGTTGGTCTATACCTAGTTTCTGTTTTCTACTTCTCCCAGCAGTTCTTTTCTAATAGTGAGTTCTCATCCCAGAAGCTGGTGTCTCTGGGTTTATCAAACACTAGGGTACTTAAAGAGAAATGGATCCATATATAAGGATCCCTCGAGGCTACATATTGATTGACATTTCCTATGTTCTATTGTATTTTTTACTTAGCTAAATGTTTAATTTACATTTTAATGTGATTCTACAGTACTGAAGAGTAACATTGGCTGCAATGCTGCCCAGATATTTGACTATTGCACGCATTCCCACAGATGGTTGTGTCTTGATTTATTTTATAAAATTGATAATTCACCTTATTTTTATGGTGTTGTGATTACACACAGTAACTCTGGACATGATAAGGGTTTGAAATAATATCTTAATATTATAGATATAAAAAAGTGAAGTACAGTGAGATGATTTCATAGGGATGAAATGCCAAGACTTAATCTCAGTCAGAGTGGGTTCCAACGAAAAGGACATTGGACTTGAAGACAGGAAGAGCTTGGTTCATATTCACGCTCAGATTGCTAATAGCTGTGTAACTGGAGCAAGTCAATTTTCCTCTAGATGCCTCAGTTTCCATGCATATAAAATCAGGTGGTTGATCTCAGTGAGTCCAGTTGTAAATAAAAGTAGTGACCTCTCCTCTAGCAAGTTCCATTACTTATACTCTTTAACTCCCAAGGTGGTCCTTTAGGGAAGATATTTCCATTCTAAGGGAGATGCAGATTTGGAACATTGTAACACTCTTATCCCCCAACTCTGCATTTCTTTTTTGCTTTTAAACACACAATGCCCATTCTCTGTATTAACTATTACCTTGGACAGCTCCTTCAAGTAAGCATCAATGAAGTCCCGATTCTCCTCTGGGTTTAGATCTTCCTTATGTTGCTTGATCTCATATTTTACAAAAGATGCTAGCTTCTTCCATTCATTAAAGAATTTCTGGTGAGCTCCTGGTAGGAATTTCATTATCCAAGGAAATATATTGAAGACCTTAATAATATAAAAGTAGACGGGGAGGAAGCATGAATGTTAATTCCTCTTAGGCTACCCTATCTCTTCATTTTCCTCAGCCTAAGTCCAGTCAGTGACCCTGACCTTTTCTTGTGTCATGGAATTTACCCTTATTCCATATCTAACCACTCCAGAAATCTACTCTCCTCGTAACCAGTCCTATACTTCCTTATGGTTGCTCTCCTAATACTCAGGCTGGCTTCCCACCATCTTTGTCTCATACATTGGCCCCTTGATCATGTCCTGATGCAGTAAATAACCTTTTCAAGATGTTCCTGATGTAGTCAGCCTCACAACCTGCAAAGGAAGGAGTGATTCTTTCTAGGGAAATTAATAATACTTGGGTCTTTAAATAAGGGTCCTATTAGCCCTACAGAATTCCCTTCTCTTGAGTTTCCATTTTGTTCCTCTTTGTGAAATGAGAGTTTATATTATTATTTACCCTTTCCCCTCATTTTCTTCCATAGCCAGACTGCTGAGCAGTTAAGTGAAATCATGAGCCAGATGGAGCACTGGCAAGACTCAGGAAGTCCTGAGCTGGATTTCTACCTCGGGCACTTATAAGCTGTGGAACGTCATGAATTTCTCTCAATGGTTTTCCTTATCTGTAAAATGGGTATAACAATAGCAACTATCACAAAGGGTCATTATGACAATCTGAAGAAATAAGTTAATCAGAAAGTATTTAATAATAAATTACTATGTGCCAGGAACTGTGATGAATATAAGGCACATAAAGAAAGGGGAAAAAATGGCAGTTCCTATTATCAAGTTTCTCATATGGTAATGGAAGAGAGAACAGTACATGTAAGATATATATAGAGTGACTGAAAGTTAATCTGAGAGGGGAGGGGGCTAGCAGGTGGAAGGAGTGGGAAAGACATCCTGCAGTAGAAGGTAAAATTTGAGCTTATTTTTGCAGGAAGTCAAGAGGTGAAGTTAGGAAGGGAGAGCATGTGTGGAATGGTGGACAGCCAATGCAAAGGCACTGAGGTGGGAGCTAATAAAAGCAAAATTGTTTGTAAACACTTGAATCTATGTCTCTCTGATTGTTTCTTTTTTCATTCAGTTTCTCTTGCCCTTTGATCAAGTCTCTTGTCTCTGAACCTCTCTCCATTCCTCCCATCCTACTTCCCATCATCTTCTCTCTCTCTGTCTCTGTCTCTGTCTCTCTAACTCTCTGTCTCTCTCTTCAGAGATGAGGATGAAATTCTAGTTTTCCCTCAAACACTGATTAATAGACAGTTTCTCCATGAAGCCTTTCCTGTTCCTCTTGGTTTCTAATACAGCTAATGCCAAAACTTCTGTTTTAATTTTAATTATGTATTTGCATATACACTTTTGAGGCTATGTTATATCCTCCTACAGAATATAACCCACCCAAGGTCAGGTGTTGTAATTTTTGTCATTGTGTCCTCATCTTCTGGCACAGTACTTGGCATACAATAGGTGCTTAATAAATGTTTTTAAAGTGATAATTTCAGTAAAAGTCTTGGAAAAACTTTCAAACTGTATGGAAATTTATTTCCCATTATTTGAAGGTCTCAGTGTTCTGGAAAACCATTGGGTTCCTCAAGCATGTTTTTTCATGTCACTATTTATAAAAATCTTATTTCAAGTGGCTGAGAAGAGATGGCAGAGTAAAAGCAGGGACTTGCTTGAGATCTCCACTAAACCCCCTCTAAATACCTGTTAAAAATGACTCTAAACAAATTTTAAAGACACAGAACTCACAACATAATGAATTGAAATAAATCTCCAACTCAAGACAGCCTGGAACGTCAATAGGATGCATCTATCACACAGAGTGAGTGCAGTCTGACATGGGTTGCTCTAACACAGACAGGGTTGGAGCAGGCCTCAGGGGACTGAATCCCTGACAGCTGTGCCAATTTCCAGACTTCTTAACCCAGAGTCACAAAAAACAGTGTAGATCATCAGTCAGAAAACTCTGTTAGACTTGATCTGACTGTGGTCTGGTCCCAGCCCAAGGGCATAGGAGGAAGTGGTGGCAGCAGCAGCAGGAGTAACTGAAGCAGCAGTGGTGGTGGCAGTTGTGGCCACTTCCAGTGCTGTGGGCCCACAGGCAGTGAGGGATCAAGCAGCTGATACAAAGTCCCTGAAACCTGGGACAGTACACCCACACTCACCTCAGTCCCCACTGGAATTAGAGTCCTACCTTGACAAAGAGTTAGAAAGTCAAGTGCCTTGCTAGGAACATGAGCAAACAGTTTAAAAAAATCTCAGACTATAGAATCTTACTTTGGTGACAAAGAAGGTCAAAACATACAACTAGAAGAAGACAATAAAGTCAAAGCTCCTATACCAAAAGCCTCCATGAAGCACATGAATTGTACACAGGTCCTGGAGGAGCTCCAAAAGGTTTTGTAAAATCAAGTAAAAGAAGCAGAGAAGAAATTGGGAAGTTAAATCAGAGTGATGCAAGAAAATCATGACAAATAAGCCAACAGGTTGCTAAATGAGACCCCATAAAATACTGAAGAAAATAACACCTTAAAAAATAGATTAACCCAAATGCAAAAGAGGTCCAAAATGCTAATGAAGAGAACAGTGCCTTAAAAAACAGGTTCGGCAAAATGGAAAAGGAGGTCCAAAAGCTCATTGAAGAAAATAATTTCCTCAGAATTAGAATGTAACAAATGGAAACTAATGACTTCATGAGAAATCAAGAAAGTATAAAACACCATGCAAAGAATGAAAAATATAGATGATGTTATGAAATGTCTTACTGGAAAAAACCACTGACCTGGAAAGTAGATCCAGGACAGATAATTAAAAAGTTGTTGGACTACTTGATTGTCATGATCAAAAAAAAAAAAAAAAGCCTAAACATCGTCTTTCAAGAAATTATCAAGGAAAACTGCCCTGATATCCGTGAACCAGAGATTAAAATAGATTGCCTCTTGAAAGAGATCCCAAAAGGAAAACTCCTAGGAATATTGTAGCCAAATTCCAGAGTTCCCAGGTCAAGGAGAAAATATCACAAGCATCTAGAAAAATCAATTCAAGTATAGTGATAATACTAACAGGATACCACAAGATCTAGCAGCTTCTACCTGAAGGGAATCAAAGGGCTTGGAATATGATATTCCAAAGGTCAGAGGAAGTAAGATTGAAACTAAGAATCACCTACCCAGCAAAACTGCTCATAATACTTCAAGGGAAAAAATTTCAAGGAAATAGAGGACTTTCAAATGCTCTTGCTGAAAAGCACATAGTTGAATAGAAAATTTGTCTTTCTGATACAAGAATCAAGAGAAGCATGAAAAGAGATGAATTATGTTCTGCAGTGATGAAATCCCATAGTTTTAGGTAGAAAACAAGTGAGGATAATAAAATTATTAAGCCTTTAGATGGATTATGGAATTTCATGCTTTAGTTTTGAAAGGAATCTTCTTCAAGAAGGTAAGTAGGCTTGAAAAATGGATAGAATTTAGTTAGTGGTGGGGATGTACCCAAAGAAGGAAATAGAGTCAGGAAATGTTTGGGGACAAGAATGGGATTGTATACTAGGGAAGAGACAATGAGGAAACTGGATTGAATGCAATGAAAAATATGTAATGAGTAGTTTAGCGTAAGATAGTGGTAGGGAGGGAATTGTAGTCATTTGGCAAAAGGACCAAGCATGAAGTTTTATCCAAGTCCATCTCCCCACAATATTTAAAAAAAACACCAAACATTTTAAAAGAGGAGCAGAAGCAACAGAAAAGGAAAAGGAAATAACTCATCATGAAAGAAAAACTTTGCGTAAAAAGGCAACAAGAACTGAAAAGGATTAAAGAGCAAAATCAATTGATCAATCAATAAACATGTAGTAACTGTCTTCTAAGTGCCAGGCATTATGTAAAGTGGGGATACAAAAACAGATAAAAGACATTCTCTCTTCTCAAGGAGCTTACCTCCATAAGGGAGGAGACAATATGCAAAGAAATACAAAGCAAGCTATATAGAAGATAAATAGGAAATAATTAACAGGGGGAAGCACTCAGGGAAGGCTACTCATACAATGTACTCCAATATAAAAAATTATAGATAAAAAGAGTGTCCAGGGGTCATGAAAAATCTGTTCTCCTCAGGAGTTACATCCCCTATAAAGATGCCTGTGAACTCAGGGGAAAAAGCTAACCTCTAGTGGGACAGGCATGATTTCAATGTGCCTGGTCTTTAAAAGTTCTATGATGTCTTCTCAAGGGACAGAAAATGTACAGTCTAGAGGTTGGAGGTGAAAAAAAATATGAAAAAAAGAGTGTCAAGCTGATACCAGGATTGGGCTACCTGGTCAAAGTCACAGCAGGAGGCTTTCACTCCCCTGGTCCTGAAAGATAGCAGCAAGGCCCTATGCAGTGCTCCCCATTTCTCATGATCAGAAAAAAGTGTCTTCTAGACATCAAACGCTCAATTGATCAACAAGTTTCTCCTACTCTTTCACTCTCTAGCTTTCAGTGACGTGCTGGGGACACAGCATAGGGTTCAGAGATAGGAGAGAAGAATTGGGTAAATGCCATCACCTGTGAATACTTACCTCGGTAACAGACCTGAGCATTAATGAAACTGGTCTCTCTCCTGTTTCACTGAGGAGATGAGAAGAAAAGATGGGGATGGAACTTGGAGTCCCTAGTCCCTGGAGGCATAAGAGTTGATATATCTGGAAAGTGGGTGGTGAAAGCACTTGCTGTCTGATTTATTTCTTTGTTGTTTGTCTTGGATCCTGCCTGAAGTAAATATTCTTTGCTTTTAAAAATATCTTCTCTCTTTCCTCTCCTCTTTCGAGTCCCTTTTACTGCTTAGAGGAACTCACAACCTGACTCAGCTCCTGCCAACCTCTCACAGCCATGTTTCTTTTCATGTTTCTTTGGAGGAAGTACAGAGCCAGATTGGGGCTGATCCCACTCTGTCCAGGAAGAAATGGTCTGTTACCTGACTCTCCCATCTGGCTTCAAGCAACAGGACTTCATCCAAACTCTTTAACAGCTCTCGAAACTGAGAATCATGGTAGTCAAAGCGATGTCCAAAAGTTATGGAGCAGATGATGTTAGAAACAGCATTGTTGATCTGGAAGTGGGGGTCAAAGGGCTGTCCTGTTGACCAGATGAGAAAGGGAACAATCTACTCCTCATTTCACTCATGTTCTTTAAATGACCCAGCAGAGCTTTCTGCCTTTTCCTCCTAAATAATTAATTTTTTTTCTCTTTTCCCCACCCCTACCATACCTGCTAGCACACATCTGCTTTATTATTATTATCTATGAGCAGCCACTGCTTAGTTAGATGTGAAAAAAAAGGAGAGAACACACTTTTAATGTTCAGTCAAGACTTGGGATTTGTTTGGTATATTTTGTTTTAAAATAGGTTACTTGTGGCTTTGGACAAGTTATTTATGTGGCTTTGCCTTTATGTATTCATCAGTAAAATGAGAGGGTTTGGATAAGAAGACCTCTGAGGGCCCTTCTTGCCTCTGCCTATGATGTGATATATCATGTGCATAGGTTCACAAAGGTGTGCCTATGTAAAAGTATAGGCACACATGTGCATATGGGACCATAGATGTATGTGTCTGACTATATCACCTATGACTATACCTACCTCTGTGCTACTTGCATGCATGTGAGTAGTAAAGGTGAAATTACAGTTGGAGATACTAGAGTGAAAGAGAAAGGTATGAGAAGATGAATAAGGAAGGGAGCCAGTATAAGGCAGTGTGTGAAGTACTGGACCTGGGATCAGGAAGACCTGGACCACATCAGACATTTACTCAAATCCTACCTAAAACCTTCACTAGTTAGGGGAACTTAGTCCTAGTGCCTTCCCACCACTGAATATTTCCAGTTTCTCCTCTTTAGATTGTGCTTGTACATAGTTGGTTGTATGTTGTCTCCCCCTTAGCCTAGGACCTCCTTGAGACCAGGGGCTCTCTTTTCCCTGTCCTTATATCTCCAGTATTTAGCACAGTGTATGGAATACAGTAGACACTTGATTTATTTTTATTGACTGTGTAATTTTGAGTAAGTCACTTAGCTCCTCTACTTTTCAATTTTTTCATGTGCAGAATGTGAGGGATGTTTGTACTAATGGTTCATTCTTTCCCTCAATCAATGGTAATAAGGGAAAACAGCAGAGTAGAAGGAGAAGGGGAAGTAGATGAGGATGGGATGAGGAGAAGGAAAAATAGAAGCATAGAAACTGGAATAAGAGTAGAAGAAGGAATGTCTACAATAACAACACTGTGAAAATAAAGATAAGTTGGATAGACTTAGGAACTTGTATAGATGCAGCAATAACCACAACTCCAGAAGACCAGTGAAGACACCTCCTAACAGACAGGTGATGGTCTTAGGTTACACAAGGAGATAGGTGTGCCTGGGCATGACCTATGTAAGAATTTCTTTAGCTTGATGATGTATATTTGTCATTAGGGTCTTAGTTTTTCCAGTGAAAAGAAGAAGAATAAGGAAAGAATAAATGATTGAAAAAAATCAAAATTTGAAAAATAGAGATAGTGATAGGTGTGTGTGTGTGAGTGTGTGTGTGTGTGTGTGTGTGTCTGTGTGTCTGTGTGTCTGGTAAGGAGTAGAAAAAGGAGAACATGACAAAAGAGAAAAGAAAAAAGCGAGGGATGAGAGAGAAGATACCTAGCAAAGGAAATAGGTGATTCAGTAACTAGAAAGGCAGGAGAATGATTAGGAAGAGGAGTCAGAGAAGGGCAGCAGGAGAGAATAGAGGCAGGAGGATATATGCGTGTGTGTGTGTGTGTGTGTGTGTGTGTAAAGAATTCCTAGAGTGACCAGTCAAGGCAGAACTCCATGTGCAGCATTTGAAGAATTGAGGCATGTAGGGTCTATTTGTTGATGGCAGAACATAATTATACTGGCATTTAAGAGAATGAACCATCATAGGGGTACTTTCTTTCTTGATTGACTCATTTCTTCCCAGAGGACAATGTTAGGTCTTTGTAGACCTTCCCAGGGGCTGGGGGAGGGGCATTTTGTGTCTCTAATCTAGTCTGTCTCTTCCTCTGCTCCTCTAGAGGTACAGATTCTCTTTTATGATCATTTGGACAAATGGACAATCAGAAACAGTTGAAAATATCTCTGCCTGACTATTACTCACCTTTTTCTTCTGTGATAGCCTCGGTGAGGTACCTGGCCTCCTCCCGGATCCGGTCTTCCAGGGTCTTCTTTCCCAAACCAAAGTTCCTTAGTGTCATCAAGGCAAATCTTCTTTGCTGTCTCCACTCTTGGCCATTAGACATTAATAAGCCTAAATCATAAAGATAATAATTTATTTCAATATTCTAAATGACCTATGAATTTACTGGTGTGGTTATTCCCTCTACCAGCAATGGAATTCAATTGAACAATCACTTCAAAAACAGCTACTATGTGCTAAACACTGCACTGGATACACAAATACTAAGGGCTAGACACAGTTTTTGCTCCCAAGAAAATCTCATACAAATTGAGAAAATAATACTTATAGTTCAACTATAGGGCCTGTGGAAATACCTGGAAAACCTAAAGACAAAGCAAGGAGAGATGTAAAGGTTCAGAGGTCCTGAGGGTGTATAAGTAGGCCATGTAACTTGGGGTACATAAATATGAGCTTCTGATTTTCTCAGTCAGAGATGACTGGCTACTTGAAGAGTTTCTGCTTTGGAGAAGACAGCTATGAATGGGGGAGGAGTTCACATCTTAATCTGGATGATCAAATGTACTTTGAGTGGCCTAAGTCATCTCATGTGGCCCCTATAGACTTCATCAGTGTAATGGTCCAGGCAGGGCAATGATGCATCTGGCCCATGGGTGTTGGATATGTACAAGCAGGCTGCTATCTCCCCTCCCTTGCTCAATATCACCTGGACCTTATAAGGTCACTGTACTTTGCTGTCACTATAGTATTAAACAGTCAACCCCATTTCTCTCCACCCAAGAATGGTGGATGTAGAAAAGGGACCTTGGGATACTCCTTTCCCAAGAAGTGTGTTCGTCCTTCATTGCCAAAAGAAGACCATGCCATCAGAGAAACAACGACATTACTTGCACTTGACTTTATTTTGAGTGAGAGAGTGCGGTGCAGGTCACCAACTTCACTTCTCCTTCAAAGCCATGTGAATCCAGTGACCAGATATTCTTTAAGATGACTAGAGATGACCCAGGATGAGGCAACTGGGGTTAAGTGACTTTCCCAAGGTCACACAGCTAGTGAGTGTCAAGTGTCTGAGGTGAGATTTGAACTCAGGCCCTCCTGACTCCTGCACTGATGCTCCATTCACTGCACCACCTAACTGCCCCTTTGCCAAGAAGTATCTTTGCTATGAAGAACTTGGGAACTGAATCCTAGAGAGAGCAAGGGAATTACCCAAGGTCACATAGGGAAAGCATGGCAGAACTGAGATTCAAAGTGAGATCCTGAGATGCAAAAACCTATGATCTTTCTATTACTTCTTGCCATCTCATAAGAGTATACTTTCTACTCTAAGACTGGCCTCTTATGCACATCCCATGAAGGCCCTACTTTTAGACAGGGAAGGCCTTTTGGAATGCAATAAACACCATACTTCTTTAGGCAGCCCAGGCCTGAGGGCCACAGAATGAGATATCTTCACCTTCTTGCCTCAAAGGCAGAATGTCTCCTTGTTGACCTGATTTGTGAAAGATTGATTTTCCCATGTCATGAGAGTCCTGTTTCACCAGCATATTAGAAAAGATCAAATAACAAAGAGAAATAGTTTACAAGAATGAGAAGATGGTAAAAAAAATGGTGATAACCTTGACAAAAGAAAAAAATCAGGTGATCTAGGTGGAGAGAATCACGGAAAATCATAGTGGCTGGAGATTTCACAATTTACCATCTGATAGATAGGTTCTCCCCAATAATCTGCAGTAAGCCATAAGTTATGGATTATATAAAAAGATAGAAGAGGAACTAGTAGAAAGTCAGCAGAATTGTATTGATGCTGTCATGTGAAAGATTAATTAGCTTTTTTTTTTTTGCTTTGCCCCCAAGGGCAAAACCAGGAGCAATCAGTGAAAGATGTGAGGAGGAGAAATGAAATTGTAGAGAATGATGAACTTTTGACCTGTTAGAATTGCACTAGAGTGTCACGGGCTTCTTTGAAAGGTGATGGGCTCCCCATCACTGGAGGTGTTCAAGCAGAGTTTGTATGACCACATGTTGGAAATGTTGACATGGCATTCCAACTCAGGTTCAGGCAGCCTTGGGCAGTTACTAAGGTCCCTTATAACTCTGCTATCCCACAGTTCTCTCAAATCTCAAAGTATACACCCTGAACCTTTTCACATATTTATTCAACATGCATTTTTAGGGAATGAAGATGTGCAAAGCCTTGCATTAAGTGATGATAGAGCATATAGTCAATGTCAGACTTCCTGAGCTCTAATGGAAATAAATTTTCATCTTCTTGTGAAGGCATGCCAGAAACTCCTCCATACATGTATAAATGTCAATCAACACACCTGTATTGCTAGTCTTGGGCACTGTGCTAAGCACCAGGATAGATCATTATTATGAACTGATATATAAGTTCAAGAGTATGATAAAATTCTTTAATATAAGAGAGAGGAGAATTTATTATTGACAAGGGAAACCTTTATAGAGAAGTTAAATGTGTGAATTGGCTCTTCAAAGATTTCAAAAGGATAAGAGGAGGAGAAGGAGAATTCCAAATGAAGGGTATAGCATGGAGTAAAGGTATAGTTCATATGCTAGAACTTTGTTATTGGAGGTAAGAAGACCCAGGTTTAAATCATAAGTGATATTTATGAACTCTCAGCTTTGGTAACTTCTTCTGTAAAATAAATGTGGGGATTGGGCTGGGTGACCTCTAATTTTCCTTCTAGCTCTCAATCTGTAATTCTATGATTGGGTTGGTGTGGGGCAGTGGCATTCAGGAAACAGTGCCTATGTTAGTTTAGTAACATGTTGGGGAAAGGAACATGATATGTCATAGAAAAGATGGGAAGATTGGCTGAAAAGCCATCAATGATATAAAGAACCACAGACCTTCAGAATGTCCAAACTGGAAGGCTCCAGTATGATAGTACCTAATTCCAGTCCCTTACTCTGCCTGGCCAATCCTTCTACCCCATCCTTTATGACTCCCTATCACACTCTTTATAGTAAATTTTCTAAGCCTATGTCTTTTCTCCTCCACTACCAAGCCAAACATAAGGCCAGATGACTAAACTTCCCTCTTCCATAAGAAGATGTTCTCTTGTGGGTTTCAGTTAAATGCCTTCATCACTTAAGTCATTGCATAACTCTCCTCCTTTCCTCTCAATAATAGACATCTCTAATCTATGCTAATGTCGTCTTTGTTCCTATCCACTCCCACTACCCTTCCCCAGTCACCTCGCAGGACCTGTCCCCTCCAAGACTCTGATCTATAAAAATTAAAGAATTCCAAGAAAATTTTGAAAAGAAAGTTAACCAATTGAGAAAAAAGAGATACAGAATCTAATGAAGACAATAACTCCTTGAAAACTAGGATTGGGCAAGTGGAATCAAATGACTGTACAAGACACCAAGAAATCATAAATCTAGAAAAAATTGAAGATAATCTGAAACATCTCATTAGGAAAAAAACATTTACCTGCAGAGAAAATTGAGAAGAATTGTCCATCTACATGAAAGTTATGATCAAAAATAGTAATTTGGATACAATATTACAAGAAATCATTAAGGAAATTTCTCTGAAGTTCTAGAAGAAGAAGCTAATGTAGGAATAGAAACAGTCTACTGATCAACAAAGGAGATCCCAAGAAGAACACCTATAATTTTCAAAATTCCCTGGCTGAAAAAGAAATATTGCAAATAGATTTACATTGTAAAATATTGTAAAAAATTTAAATATTTCAGAAAAGCAATCCAAATTTTACAAGACCTAATAATTTCTACACTAAAGGACCACATAGCTTGGAACATTGTATTTCAAAAAGCAAACTTAGCTGGGATTGCATAAAAAATAACTTAATCAGCAAAGGTGCATGTAATACTGAATGGAAAAAAGGACATTTGATGAACTGACTTTCATATATTTCTAACAAATGATCAGACTTAATAGAAAATTAGATATGAGATCCAGAAGAAATATAACGAAATCATTAAAGATTAATTATAATGCTGTGTTTAAGGTAAATCTTCATAAAACATGAAAACATTATTAATATTAGTCATTTTTCATTATTAGTATTAGCATTTTTAAAACTCATCATTAATGAGATAGTTTGAAAGAAAAGTTGTGGCTGACTTGTGTGAGGAGATGATTCTAAAAAACAAAGTGGGTAGGAAAATGGTTTAATGAGAAAGTATCTAATAAAAATGGGGCATGAATGGAAAAGCTAATACAGAGGAAACAGGTAGGTGTGAAGGAGTGCTAATATTGGAATCTTCCTTTCATCTGGGTTGAGGAGGAAATAACGTATACATCTGAAGAGCTTTACAAGTCCTGTGAATTTCCAGAGAGGTGAGAAAAGAGGGATATAAGGTGAGTGAGAGACTTTTAAAAGTATACATAGATTAAGATTCAGAAGGTTGAGTAAATAGACAAAGAAGAGAATTTTAGAGGATGTCTAAAATAAAGAGTAATAGTGTGAGGGAAATAGATAAGGTAACTGATATGGTAAAAAAATATATTTGAGCAAGAAAATAGTAGAAATAAAATGGAGGAAAATTCGCAGATAATAATTATAACTTTGAATGTGAATGGGATGAACTCACCCATTAAATGAAAACAGATAGCACAATGGACTAAAAATAAGAATCCTATGAGACATGTCACAGTTGAAATGAAGGATGAGTAGAATTTATCATGCCTCAAATGCAAAATAGGCAGGGGTAGCAATTATGATTCAGACAATTATGGCTAAAATAGATTGAATTATAAGAGATAAGCAGGGTAACCACATTTTGATAAAAGGTATCATAGACAATGAAGAAATATCAATACTAAACCTATATCCACCAAATGCTATAACAACTAATTTTTAAAAGAAAAATTAAATGAATTACAGATGGAGATAGACAGTAGTTTCATAATAGTAGTAGAATCTTCCCCTCTCAGAAATAGAACAGTTGAATCAAAAATATAAATAAGAATAGAGTTAAGAAAGTAAATAGAATTTTTAATCTTTTTTATTAGGAATATTTAAAAAATAATTTATTTGTTTTCAGCTTTCAACAATCACGTCCATAAATTTTAAATTTTCTCTCTCTTCCTTCCACATCCCTCCCCAAGATGGCATGCAGTCTTACATAGGTTCTATACATACATTTCTATTAAATACATTTTCACATTAGTCATGTTTCATAGAAGAATTAAAACAAATGGGAGACCCCATGAGAGAAACCCAACCCAACCCAAACATAACAAAATAGAAAATAGTCTGCTTCATTCTACATACTGACTCTGTAGTTCTTTCTCTGGATATGGATGACATTTTGCATCAAGATTCCTTTGGAAATGTTTTAGGTCCTTGCATTGCTGTGAAGAACTAAATCTATTAGGAAGAGTCCTTTCACACTGTGGCTGAGTAAAGAGAATTTTAGATAAACTAGATATGATAGTTATCTAGAGAGGATTGAATTCAAATAGAAAGGAATCTTTTTTCTCAGTGTGGTAACTTTAAAGATCGGGCATATATTGGTATATAAATATTTCATCATCAAAAGCAGAAAAACAGAAATATTAAAAGCATCATTTTGAGACCATGATTCAATAAAAAGTATAGCTAATAAGGGGCCAAGGAAATATAGAATCAAAACTAATTGGAGATTAAACAACCTAATCTTAAAGAATGAGTGGGTTAAAGAACAAATCATAGAGACAATAATTGCACTAAAGAGAATGACAATAGTGAGACAGCATCTCTCTAAATGCTTACATCAATAGAATAGAGAAAGAACAGACTAATTAATTGGGTATACAATTGAAAAAAACCCAGAAAAATAACAAATTAAAACTCCTCAATTAAACACCAGATTATAAATCACAAAAAATAGGTGATATCAATACTATTGAGAATAAAAAACCTGTTGCATTGATAAATAAAACTAGGAATTGGTCTTATGAAAAGCAAATAAACAAAATGGATAAAATTGGTTAATGATTTAAAAAGAGAGTAGACACTTAATCACTAGTATTAAAAATGAAAACGGTGAATATACTGCTAATGAAGATGAAATTAAAGCAAGTATAAGTATAGATTTTACTTAATTATATGTTATTAAATTTAATAATTTAAGTGAAATAGAAGAATATGTACAAAAAATATAAATTCTCTAAATTAGTAGAAGAGGAAATAGAATATCTAAATATACCTATTTTAGAAAAAGATATTAAAGGGACCATAAATATGCTTCCTAAAAGAAAAGTTCCAGGATCATATGAATTTACAAGTGAATTCCATCAAACATTTAAAGATCAACTATTTCCAATATTAAATAAATTACTTGGAATAATAGATAAAGAAGGGATTCTACCAAGCTCTTTTTATGTAACAAATATTATACTTATATCTAAATCAGGAAGAGTAAAGACAGAAAAAGAAAATTATACATCAATTGCATTTATGAATATGGATGCAAAAATCCTAAATGAAATTCTAAATAGAGATTACATCTATATAGTATAAAGATTATATATTATGACCAAGTGTGATTTACACCAAGAATGCAAGGATGGTCTAATTTATGGAAACCTATTAACATATTTGATTATATCAATAATAAAACAAAAAACACATGATTTTATCAATACATGAAGAAAATATTCCTGATAAAGTACAACAGTCATTTCTATTATAAATACTTAAATGTATTGGTATAAATGAATTTTCCCTTAAGTTGATTCACATTATTTATATAAAACCATAAATAAGCATTATATGTAGTGGGAATAAATTAGAAGTTTTCTCAATAAGATCAAATGTGAAAAGACACCAATTGTCTACAATATTATTCATTATTGTATTGGAAATCTTAGCAACAGCAATAAGAGAAGAAAAATAAATTGAAGGAATCAGAATAGGAAATGAGGTAATAAAATCATCTCCTTTTTTCAGATGATATGATGATACACATGGAAAATCTCAAATAGTCACCTAAAAAGTTAGGTGAAAAAATAATTTCAGTAAAGTAACAAGATTTAAAGTAAATCCACATTAATCATCAGCCTTCCTATATATCATAAAATTATTCCAAAAGAGATAGTAAAAAATATCCTATTTAAAATGAAGCCCAGGTCAAATCCCACTTGGTCATTTTATGAGCTTGGATTTCTCAGAATGAATATAAATAACCATTGTTTCTGTTGTGGCTAGAAACCCTGAGGGTCTTCTCCCCCTCAGTTTTGTTTTTTTTTTTCTTTTTAATTTGACTTTTTAAAGATATCATTCTCTGCCTCATTTCCTACCTAGCCTCAATCAGAGTGGGTATTGCCTCAGTTGAACTGAGACCTCTTAAATACCTTAGCTTAAAAAAGCTAAGGTCTCGCACTGCATCTAGCACCATCTCCTATCATACTGATCTACATCTTGCTTCTGGACACAGAAGGTTCTGGAGGAGAAAGTGCAGCTGGAAATTCAATTCACTTGCATGTCATTACATCACCTCGCTGATATCATGGTCCTTTTTATGAATGAAAGACAAACAACAATAAACAGTATAAAATATTTGGGAGTTCACCTGCCAAAAAACCCCAGGAATTATATAAACAAAATTATAAAATAACTTTTATACGCATAAAATCAGATTAATTGGAGAGATTAATTGTTCATTGGTAGGCTAGGCCAATATGATAAAAATGAGAATTTTACCCAAAATCATTTACATATTCAATGACATCCCAATTAAATTACCAAATTTTTTTTTATTGAATTGGAAATAAATGTTAACAAAATTCATTTAGAAAAACAAAAAAGTAAAGATATCAAATGAAATAATGGAAAAAAAATGTGTAAAGAAGGTAGGTTTATCTGTGCCAGATCTTAAAGTGTATGACAAGGCTGAAATTATTAAAACTATCTGGTACTCTCTAACTAATAGAAAGGTAGATTAATGCGATAGGATAGAATTACAAGTTACAGCAGCAGCAGATAAACATAATAACCTTGTATTTGACCAGGGAAAAGAATTAAGGTTTGGGGATAATAATCATTTGGTAAAAATTCTTGGGAAAACTACAAAGCACTATGGCAGAAACTGTGCATGGACCAATATCTAACACAATGTACCAAGTTAAGGGGAAAATGGACATATGACCTAGATATAAAAAGAGATTTTATAGGAAATTTATAAGAATATGGAAGGTATTACCTATTAGACTTAGGATAGACAAACAATTATGAATGAACAAGAGATAAAGATCAAAGTTAAATCAAAATGAATAATTTTGATTACACTAAATTAAAAAAAGTACTACAGGTGAAATCAATGTAGTCAAGATCAAAAGGAAAGCAGAAAACTGGGAAAAATTTCATAGATATTTTATCAGATAAAGTTCTCAAAACTAAAATATAGAAAGAACTTTGTCAAATCTGAAAGAATGCAATTCCCCACCTCATAAGTGGTCAAAGTATATGAACAGGAAGTTTTCCAATGAAGGAATCAAAACAAGTTGTAAGAAAAAAAGCTCTCAATCATTTGAGAGATGCAGATTAAAATAAGCTGAGATCATTTTATACCCATCAGATTGGCTAAAATGATTGAAGACGATAGAAATCGGTGTTGGGGGTGGTGTACAAAAATCGGGACACTAATTCATTATTAGTGGAATTGTGAATCTATCCAACAATTTTGGAGAGCAGTTTGGAATTATACACAAAGAGTTACTAAACTACTTATACCCTTTGATCCAGCAAAACGAGTACTAGGTTTATTTTCATAGATGATTAGAGAAAAGGGAAAGGAACCTATATATTCTTAAGTGTTTATGACAGCTCTCTTTGTGGTAGCAAAGAAATTGCACGGAAGCCCATGAATTGCTTAACAAGTTGTGGCATATGCATCTGACGGAATACTACTGTATTATAAGAAATGATGAGCTCAATGATATCTGAAAAATATGCAAAGAATTCTGTGAAATAATTAAGAGTGAAATGAGCAGAAGATTGTATAGAGTAAGAGTAATACTGTTTTAAGAATGACTTTGAGTGAATAAGTTACTTTGGAAATTATAAATATCAAAATTAACTATAAAAGTCATATAGAGAAAGACACTATCTGGATCCAAAGAAAGAAAAAATAAATAGAAGTATCTGCAGCATAATTTTACATACATATACACACATATACATATATATCACTAGGGAGGGCTGAGGAGGGGAGGAAAAGGGAAAGAAATAAATTTACATGATAACGTTTTGAATATTTGAAAAATAATATTAAATTATGCATAATAGATTTGCAGTTTCTTGTACAATCCTGTTTTCATTGTATTGTTTTACAGAAATGCTTGTTTCATTTCATCTATTGAAATAAAATAAAATAAATTTTAAATTAAAAAAAATTAAACAAAACAAACAAAAAAGCTTTGACCTGGCGTCTGTACCATTGTGTGGGTCAAAGGGCAAAAAGGCAGAATGATAAACCCATATAGCTTCATTGTTGGAAGGGATCTCAGATGTCATCTAGTCTAATTTATACACAGTTAATAACACCAACGAAATATACTGAGCAGCATTTGCTTGAGGGCCTCCTATGAGGGGGAATGTATCATCTTTGAAGAAAAGCATTTCATTTTAGCACAGTTCTCATGGTCAGGAAGTTTTCCCTAGCATCAAGCTAATCATACCCCTCTGCAACTCTCACCCTTTGCTGCTGATTCTGGGGCCAAGATCTTTTCAATGAATAGGTCTTCAAACACTTGAAGACAATCATCATGCATCTCTTTACCATCCAACTTGCTCTTGTCTTCAAGTTAAACACTCCAAGCTCATATAACTAGTCCTATGATAGGATGAATTTGAACCCCATCCACCATTCTAATATCCCTCCCCCTCAATCCTATTCCCCTTCCCCCACTCTCAGACAAGATGGAGGGAAACTTCAAAGACCTCTTTTTTCTATCATATTTCTTCTAGTCCCAAGACCTCTACAGTGGATTGAAATTCTCAAGGAATGATGAAGTACAGGAATCAAAGATACCATTCAAATAATCCTGGAAATGAAAAATAATTATGACAATTCAAAGAACTCACCATGAGTTTTAAAGACATGGTGGTGGACAGGAATTTTTGGACGATCAATAAATACTTGGTCTTGGTTAACCAGGACCTCCTTGATCAGTGGCAATCCAGTTACTGTCATAATGGCAAGATTACCAGCATATGTGCAGAAAACATTTCCGTACTCCCTGGCAAGCTGAAAAAGAATTAGTTTGAGTTGGAAATTTGCATTACCTTTTAGGTCATTTTTTTGTCTGTACTGATATCAGATAACATTCTATCAGTGTAAAACATCAAATCTAATGGAGTTCACTCAATTCATCTGATCCAATTCCATTGAATTCAGTTCAGCTCAACCCAACAAACACTGAATCATCAAAGTATATCTCAGATCCTATGCTAGGAGCTGAGAAGTCACAAACACCAAATAGTCCCTTCTCTTGAGGAACTGATATTTTCTTCTGTGAGCTTTTGAACCTCCTTTTCTATTTGGCTAATTCTTTGATGGGCACTGGTTGAACTGAAGGCAATAGGTGAAATTCAAAAGGGTTAAGTGCTAAATCTCACATTGAGATAAAATATCCAATTTCACATATACACTTGCTTTGAGAAAGATCTGGGTCCTGATAATTTTGTTTTTTTTAATTTAAATTTTGATAACTGTATTATGTTGTGACCAGTGTCCTTTATAATCCTATTTTAACCATTTAAAACCATGATTCTGAAGGTGTTTCCACTGGTTTCACCATCACACCAGAGACCTGACATGATTTGTCCAAAGTCTTAAGATCAGAGTGAGGGACCACGAGTTCTGAGCCTTTGGGGTGTGGAAGTGTGTTAGTGGCTCTTCTTGTGGTCATCAACCCTTTGTTAGTCTAGTGAATCCTATGGTTTCCTTCTCAGAAGAACGTTTTTAAATGCATAAAATAAAACACATAAGATTATAAAGGAAACCAAATATACTAAATTCTGTGATTTAAAAAATAAATGTTTTTAGTTAAAATTCAATGGTTCCAGTTAAATACCTCTGATTGTAGAGTCTGAAGGGATTTGAGGCTACCTGTACAATTTCTGCCATTCAGTCTATTAGTGAATATTCATCAAGTGTTTACTGTGTGCCATGTACTGCGTTGTGTACTGGGGATACAAAACAAAACAACAAAAAAAGACAAAAGAGTCTCTCAAGGAGCTCACCTATCAACTTATAATAATCCAAGTAATGATAATAATAACAAATATCTCACATTTATATAATGTTTAATGTGTGCCAATCACTGTATGGAGTCAAAAGGGAGCTCGGCAGCCATTCAATCCTGCCCCCGTACAATGTCAACAATGACACACCCCAGGAGTGATGAGCTTTTGACTTTCTCCATCTCCCACAGGTCAGAAGGGGATGTGAATCCAGGCCCTCTAAGCCTCAAACCAGATGTTTTTTTCCATTGCATTAAGCTGCCTTCCAGCGGGGCAGAGCAGGGATGGATAGCCAGACTTGTGGCTGCTTAATCCAGCACATTTACCAGGACTCCAGTTCCCATGCCCCACCCCAGTGGATTCTCACCCTCCCATCTCACTCCTTACCTTTTGGATGGTGGCTTGGGGTTTTTTAAAGTTGATTTGAAAGAAGTTACCCAATATGGGCAGTGCAGGAGGGCCAGGGGGATAGTTGAGATGCTGCCTCCTCCTCCTCTGCAGATACTGTGCCAGGATCAGGAGGATGGCAGACAGGAGAAGGAGGGTCAGCAGGGGGGCTCTTTCCCAAAGGGAAGGAAGCACAGTTCCCAGAGAGAGCTGCATCTTTCCCCAGCTCTGGCACCAAGGGCAGACAAGCCAAGTTCTTCCTCCCTCTTCCTCTCCCTCTTCCTGCACCAACAGCAGCAACTATGGGGCCCGCCTGAGCAGTGTTCATGTGAGGGACAAAACCCAAGCTGTGTTTGTCCCCTTGCTGCTGCTGCACACTTTGGCTTTATACACCAGACACTGAGAGCTCCAGGAAGTGCCAGCCTCCCCTCTGTGGCCCAGCCTTCTGCCCTCTGCTAAGGTCTGCCTCCTGGGAGTAAACATGCCCCACCCCTACAATATTCTCCCCTGAAAATAAGACTGGGTTTGCCTACAGAAAACCAGAGAGACAACTTGGTTAGGGTGTCCTGAGAAGGCTCCTCCCACAGACAAACGCACCCAGAAGGGCCCAAATCACAGGGCTAGATCTGTGGGGCAGGAAGTGACTCATCCCCTTGTTTAAGAGAGCAGTAAGCTGAGGTCCAGGGAACCCAGGAAACTGACAGGGTCCCACAGCTCTTTGTAAGTTTCAGAGCCTTCTTTGGAACCCATTGATCTCTTCTTTAGGTTTATTTATTTATTTTTAGTTTTCCACATTCATTTTGAGTTCCAACTTTTCTCCCCATCTCTCCCCTCCCCCATCCCATAACGCCTTTCAATCTGATTACCCCTTCCCTCAATATGCTCTCCCTGTTACACCCCACCCTTCCCTTATCCCCATCTTCTCTCTTGTCTTGTAGGGCAAGACAGATTTCTACACCCCGTTATCTATATTTCTTATTTCCCAGTTATATGCAAAAACAGTTCTCAATATTCATTTCTAATACTTTGAATTCCAATCTCTCGCTTCCTCCCTCCTCACTCAACCTGACTGAGACGGCAGGCAATTCAATACAGGCTATATATATGTAGTTTTGCAAAAGACTTCTATAATAGTCATGTTGTTAAAGACTAACTATATTTCCCTCCATCCTATCTTGCCCCCCATTTATTCTATTGTCTCATTTCACCTTGTCCCTCCCCAAAAATGTTTACTTCTAATTACTTCCTTCTCCCATTTACCCTCCCTTCTATCATCCCCCTCACTCTGCTTATTCCCTTCTCCCCTATTTTCCTGTAGTGTAAAATAGATTTTCATAACAAATTGAGGATGTTATTTCCTCCTTAAGCAAAATGTCAAGAGCATAAGGTTCACTTTTTCCCTCTTACCTCCTCCCTTTGCTCCTCCATTGAAAAAGCTTTTTCTTGCCTCTTTTATGAGTGATAATTTGCCTCATTCCATTTCTCCCTTTCTCTTCCCAATATATCCTTCTCTCACCCCTTAATTTTATTTTTTTAGATATTATCCCTTCTTATTCAACTCACCCTGTGCTCTCTGTCTATATGTATGTGTGTGTGTGTGTGTGTGTGTGTGTGTGTATAATCCCTGCAACTACCCAAATTCTGAGAAAAGTCTCAAGAGTTACAAATATTATCTTTCCATGTAGGAATGTAAACAGTTCAACTTTAGAAAGTCCTTTAAAAGTTCTCTTTCCTGTTTACCTCTTCATGTTTCTCTTGATTCTTGTGTTTTAAGGTCAAATTTTTCTGTTCAATTCTGGTCTTTTCATCAAGAATACTTGAAAGTCTTCTATATCACTGAATGACCATATTTTACCCTCAGTCTTGCTGGGTAGGTGATTCTTGGTTTTAACCCCAGTTCCTTTGACTTCTGGAATATAATATTCCACGCCCCTCATTCCATTAATGTGGAAGCTGCTAGATCCTGTGTTATCCTGATTGTATTTCCACGATACTCAAATTGTTTCTTTCTAGCTGCTTGAAATGTTTTCTCCTTGACCTGGAGAATCTGAAATTTGGCTACCATATTCCTAGGAGTTTTTCTTATCAGATCTCTTTCAGGAGGTGATTGATGGATTCTTTCAATAATGATTTTGCCCTCTGGTTCTAGAATATCAGTGGAGTTTTCCTTGATAATTTCATAAAAGATGATGTCTAGGCTCTTTTTTTGATCATGGCTTTCAGGTAGTTTCATAATTTTTAAATTGTCTCTCCTGGATCTATTTCCAGATCAGTTGTTTTTCCAATGAGAGATTTCATACTATCTTCCATTTTTTTTATTCTTTTGGTTTTGTTTTGTAATTTCTTGGTTTCTAATAAAGTCATTATCTTCCATCTACACCATTCTCATTTTTAAAGAACTATTTTCTTCTGTGAGCTTTTGAACCTTCTTTTCTATTTGGCTAATTCTGCTTTCTAAAGCATTCTTCTCCTCATTGGCTTTTTGGACTTCTTTTGCCAATTAAGTTAGCCTATTTTTAAAGGTGCTATTTTCTTCAGCATTTTTTGGGGTCTCCTTTAGCAAGGTGTTGACTCATTTGTCAAACTTTTCCATGGTCTGAAACCATTGCATATTTATTCTGGAGAAACTGGATGCAGAAGCCTTGACTTCCTCTGACAGTAGGTATTGTTCTTCCTCATCTGAAAGGATAGGAGAAAATACCTATTCACCAAGAAAGTAACCTTCTGTAGTGTTATTTTTTTCTGCTTTTTTGTGCATTTTCCCAGCCAGTTCCTTGACTTTTGATCCTTTGTCAAGAGGAGGGTATACTCTGGGGACCTCAAAGTTCTCAGTTCCTCCAAGGTGGCACAATCAAGGCCCTGTGCACTGATCTGGGAGCAACCAAAAGCTTTTCTGCCCAGAATCTGGGAGTAGTAGAATTCCTTGTCCACAGCCACCTCTAGCTCCTCCATGCCCCAGGTCAATGCTCAGGGCTGAGATTCAGATCAGCTGCTCAGTTCCCCCAGGGCGTATAGGCAGGGGCAGGGCCACCACTCAGAGCTGAAGTTCATATCAGTGGCTCAATTCCTTCAGGGGCTTTAGACTGAGAGCTCCACAAATAGAAGCTGCAGCTGCTGCCCCACTGCTGATGCTGCTGCCACCACTTGTGGTTGATGCTAGGGGAGGACCCTACTCCATTCTTGCCCTTAGAAAAAGTCCTCTCACTGACCTTTGATGCTTTCCTTGGCCCTTGTGGGTTGAGGGATCTGAGAACCTCTGCTCCTGCTGGGAATTCTGCCCCTGAGGCCTGTTCCAGTCCTGTTCTTCCTGGTGCTTCACAGCCAAAGTTGGGCTGCATTCTGCTTCCTTCCCTGTGAGATAGATTTTCCTGTTGGCCTTCCAGATTGCCTTGGGCTGGAAATCTCTTTCGCTCTGTCATTCTGTGGCTTCTGCTGCTCTAGAATTTGTTGAGAGTCATTTTTTACTTTATGCGCTGTGGGGGAAGAGCTAGAATATGTGTGTCTTTCTACTCCACCATCTTGGCTCTATCCCTGGAAACTGTTAATTTCAAGTCAATACTCTTCTCCCTATGACAAATTGCCTCCTAATTGGCTTAAGAACTAACATACAGGAGCTCTAAGGAGTATGTGGATAGATTTCAGTGGGTCTGAGAATTTGAATATGAGAAATAATTTCAGCTTTTTGGAATAATTAGAATAAAATTCCCATAGATTTGGAATAAATTGGGATAATTAGAATAAATTACCAATACAATTGGAACAATAGAAATAAAAGTTCAATAAAACTGGAATAAATTGGGATAATTAAAATAAAATTCTAACATAACTGGAAAAACTAAATTAAAATTCCAATACAATTACAATTATTGGGATAAAATTTTCATTGAATTGGGTTAAATCAGAATGAAATTACAAAGTAATTGAAGTAAAATTCCATTGTAACTAGAAAAAACATGGAATGACTGGAATGAAATTTCAATCTGATTGGAGTGAATAGGAATAATTTGAATGATTGGAATAAAATTCCAACATATTTTAATATAACGAGAATTTCATTTTTAATCCTTAGTATGTTATTTTATGCTTTTAAAATATCATTCTGAGAAAGGAGCCGTAGGTTCAGGAGACTGCCACAGGGGTTCAGGGCACAAAGAAGGTGGAAACCACCTTCTCTGATTGTCAGGCACTTCTAAGTGCTTGCAACTACTTTTCAAACCTTCCTCAGTTTGTGAGGTTGGGACCAGGAGCCAGGAGTGAATGGAAATCCTTGTGTTTTCTCCTCCCATGGCCCTCATGGATTTGGAGTCAGAGGGCCTGGACTTGAATCTCAGGTCACCCAAGTTTGCTTCCCTGGGACTCTATTTCTACCTCTATATAAAAGGAGATTGGGATATCAATAGTGTTAAACACAAGAGCCTACCTGAAGCATCATAGCTCTCAGTCCTGAGTAGGGCCAGGGGCAAATTAAAATGTAGTTTAGAAATGTGTAACAAAATAAAGATACTATACAATATAGATAATGCCACTATGTGGTTTTCTAAGCCTGCAGATTGACACGCCTGCACTAGATGATCTCTGAGGCTGTCTAGTCCATTGTTCTCACTTTAGAGAGGAGATGGGACTTGACAGTGGGACCATCAGCAATCACTGTTATCCTAATATTCTGCAGGAATTTAAGGCTTACAAGGAACAACCGTGTAAAATAAATGTGATTACTATGCCTGCTTTACACATGGAGAAACTGAGACTGAGAGAGGTTAAAATACTTGCCCAAAGTTGCACAGCTAGTAAGTATCTGAGTCAAGATCTGAATTCAGGACTTCTGACCAGAAGTGCAAGGGTGGCAGCTGCCAAGTTTAAGTAGGTAGTCATTTGTAGGAGTGGCATTCAATCCCAGATCCTTTAACTCAAAATTTTCCCACTACTTCATCCTGCCTTCCTTAACTGATAAATATATTGTTAATAGTAAAGAAGATTTTTTTTGAACTAAAAGCTCTAAGCAGTCCTGGATCTCTGCCCAATTCCATCCTGCAGCTCAGAAGGCCCTATCTGCAGATACACACACAGACACAAACATGCACACACATATTCACACATACATATATGTACATACATACATTTATCTATACACATCAATACACTAATTAAAGTTTTATATATAAACACATTATATATGTGGATATATATTATATATGTGGATATATATGTAGATAGATAGATAGATAGATAGATAGATAGATAGATAGATAAATATAGACATAAAGAGATACAACAAGAGACAGAAAGACAGATACAAACACAGAAAGACAGAGAAAAATAAATACATGTATGGACATATATATGAGATGGTAAGTATCTTTGAGGAATTTAATTGAATATCGAATGTAATTCAAGGACATATTACATCTTACACTTGAGAACAAAGCCCTAATTTCACAAGCACAAGAAAGACAAGGTATGAGTAGAACAGTACTGTTGAAAAAGAGAGCTGGTTATTAAATCAACAGCAAGGTCAATATTAGTCACTATTTTGTGAGGCAGTCAAGGAGACTGTGCTACCCTTAAGTCATATTAAGTGATATGCAAGGTCCAGGGTCAGTGAGAGGATGCTGTGCCATTCTTTATCCTGGTCCAACCTCCTCTGGGGCATTGTCTTCACTTCTGGGCACCACAGTTTTAGAAAGGACACTGGTAATCAATAGAGGAGGTAAAGAAGGCTCATATGCTTACAGCTTTAGAACGAGAAGGAGTGTTAGTGGTTAGCCAGTCCAAATTCCTTCTTTTACAGATGAAGAACTGAAGTTCAGAGAGTCAAGTGACTGGTCCAGGGTCATATAGGTAGTATCAGATCAGACATTAGAACTCAGATTCTCTGCCTCTGAATGCAGTGATCTTTCCACTGCACCACACTACCTCCAGATAAAAACAACTCTTAGGATCATGTTATAGGAGGAACATTTGAGACACTTGAGGATGTTTCACCTGTAGGAGAGTGTGGCTACTTGGGGCGTGGGAGAGTTGGGTATGGAGCTGTCTTCAGTTCTTTGAAGGACTGCCAAATGGAAGAGGGATTAGCTTTGTTCTTGTTCGTGCCCAAGGACAGAACTAGTGGGTATGTAAGCTTAATACATATGGTACCATGAGGGAGGGGAGTTCCAATTTACACCCAGAGCTGTCCAAGTGAAAGGAATTGCTTCTCTGAAATCCTGATCTGTAAGAGTGGCCTGATTCTGATTGGAGAAGGCGGAGGGCAGACATCAAGGAAACCCTCCAACATCCTCCATTTAAAGAGGGGGCCCAGGACAAGCACCTTCTCATTATCCATTTGACTTCAGACTTTATCTTTGCCCCTCCCCTTCCATTTGACCTCACCACTATCTTTCAGCTCTTTCCAATTGGCTTTCTTCTTCCATGAGATTGTGAGTCTTTCTTTGTGTTTGTATACGTGGAACCTGGTAGGTAGTAAGCACTTAAATATTTGTTGACTGCATACTTCTGAGAGTGATTGATTTCTTCTCATCCGAGTTCTTCAGGTAGAGAGAGGATCCCCATTCCCCAGGAGTGCTCTAGTGGGATCTTTCAATCAATTAGTAAACATTTATCACATTCCTGTTCTGTGCCAAGTACTGGGCTAAGTGCTGGAGATACAAAAAGAGGCAAAGGACAGCCTCTGCCCTCACAGAGCTTGCAACCTAATAGGGCAAAAAACATGTAAACAAATACAAAGCTAGTGATCAACGGGATAAATATTACATCATAGATAGAGGGAAGGCACTAGAATTAAGAAGGACTGGGGAAAGCTTTCTGTAGAAGATGGAATTAAGACTGAGCTGAGGCTAACTAGATGCTTCTGCTGTTGCTTTTAGCTCATAGATTTTGTTATACTGTAACTACTTTGGCTTCATGGCTCCAACTGTCAATTAATGGATCCACAAGCATTTATCAATGGCTAACATTTATATGCTGCCTTAAGGTTGACAAAGTCCTTGACATAAATGATCTCATTTCCTCTTCACAACAATAGATGAGGTAGGTTGTTTAGTATTCCCATTTTACAGATAAGGAAACTATGCACTTACCCCTGTCTCACAAGATGAAATGGCTTTGCTCCTTACCAAGGCTGACCCATGTATTTGGTGACCCCATTTCATCTTGACTCCCAGAAGACTGCCCCCACTGTCTCACTGATTTTCAATCTTTCTTTCTTTCCTTGCTTTTTCTTACTGCCCAGAAGCATGCCATATATCCTCCATCCTCAAGCAATTCTCATGATCCTTCTATCCCAATATCATCTCATATGTCTTCTGCCCTTTTTGGCAAAAACCTCAAAAAGGCTGTCTACAAGAGTGTCTTCTATCTTGCCTCCTCTCAGTCTCTTCTTAACCTCTCATAATCCAGCTTCCAATCTTATGTTTCCCCCAAACTCTCTCCAAGTTACATATAATCTCCTGTCTGCCAAATCCCGTGGCCTTTTCTTAGTCTTTATTCTCATTGATGTTCCTTGAGCCTTTGATACCGTGAATCACTCTCTCCTCCTTGATATTTTCTTCTCTCTAGGTTTTTTAGAATATCCCTCTCATTTGGATTTCTTTTAATTTCTCTGATCCCTCTTCTCTCTCTTTTGCTTGATCCTCCTCTAACTCATGCCCCCTAACCATGGGTGTCCCTCAGAGTTCTGTCTTGGACTCTGTTCTCTTCTCCCTCTATAGTACTTCACTTGGTGAACTCCTCTGTACCCATGGATTTAGTGACCTCCCTCAGATGACAATTCTCAAGTTACTTATCCTCCCCCAATCTGTCTGCTGACCTCCCATCTCACATCTGCAGTGACCTTTCAGAAATCTCAGACTAGATGGGCATCTTAAACTGAACTCATTTTCTTTCACCTTAAATTGTGCCCCACCTCTTCATTTCCCTATTTCTGTCAAGGCTCATCATATAGGAGCCATCCTGGATTCCTACCTATCTATCTCTCATTCTCTACATCCAAAATCGTCAATGATTGTTGACTTCACCTTTGAAACATCTCTCCAATATGCCCTCTTCTCTCTTCCGACCCTGCTAATACCCCAGTGTATGCCCTTTTCATAAAATATCTGGTTTATTGCAATAGCCTGCTGGTTGGTCTACCTGCTTCCAATATCTCCCCACTGCAATCCATCCTCCTATTCAGGAGTTTGAAAGAATTTAATATGAATGGACTACAGTCTGAAGAATCAGGAACAACAGCAAAGGCTATTATTTTTCTGAAAAATGGATAATGTGGTTGGGAAACAGTGGCAGTTTGCTAATTTTTTGTCTGTCTGTTCTGTAATGATCCACCTCAACAGAGTCTCTAGGGCATATCAGACTTTGAAAACAGACAGTGATGAACCATGGATGATCTCTCCATGAATCATTCCTTGTCTTCCATAAAGGAATTAGAAAGAGTTCCAACAAAGGATACTAACTCTGTTGAAATATAGTTTTCTTTTTTATTTGGAATGTGCTGCTTTCTTACTTTCCTGCAACGCTCTCTTTTCCTCCAGCTGTCACTTACCACATTCTTGCAAAGGCAAATTTGTTCCTAGAAATGAAGCTATTTTCAAAGCTACATAGGGAATCAGATTTTGAACTAGAAGCTATCTTAGAAAACACTAAGTCCAATGACTTCTTTCTGCAAATGAGAAAACTGAGGCACAGCAAAATTGTACGGCAAAATTTGAAGAAATATTTAAACCCAAATTTTCTTTCAAATTCTTCTCTAACATTTAATAGTTGTATAACATATGTGGCACAGTGGAGAGAGTGCAGACCTGGAATCAAGAAGACTCATCTTCATTAGCTTAAATCTGGCCTCAGGCACTTATCAACTGTGTGACCCTGAGCAAGTCACTTAACACTGTTTTCCTCAGTTTCCTTATCTATAAAATGAAGAAAACTCAGTAGATGACTTCTCAGTTGCCTTTAGTTCTACATTTATATTCTACAATTTATTATTGTTGCTAAGGTCTCACTTATGGTTTGGGTATGTGACTTGCCCGTTGACATGCGCCAAGTAAATTAATCTCTTTTTGCCCCCATATCTTCATCTGTACAGTCAAGGACTTGGAAGAAATATCTCCAAGGCATCTTCCACATCAATGAACGGTGATTCTGGAAATCTAGGACTTGTGATAACTTAGGAGTGAAAAACTAGCATGCAAAATATGTTAAGCAATGAAGGATGTACAACAAAATCTTAGCTACCTACTATTTGGCCTTTCCAAGCACCCTGGCTTCCAGAACCTGAAATCTTTGGCAGTGAAATAGGCCAAGAACCCAGGAATAATGAACAAAGCTGAGTATTTACCAAAGCTTATTCCCAGGTAGCTGCACTTGATGATAGTATGAATGGTGTTGCAGGTACATGCCCATATCTCCATCATTTCAACTAGATTTTCCTATTAAAAATACAGAAAAAATTCCCGTTTAAATACAGACTTAGAATTGTACCATTCAGATAGGCCCCATCTGTCGGGGCTGTTTCCTCATTATTTCCCAATTTTGTGGTCACTGGAGAAGAGGAAGTAACAGTCAATAAGCACATGATTTCACTGGGAACTCCAAACTGGTCTCACCTTCATTATCTGCCCTCTCCACGTATTCTAAGTCAAAGTTCACTCTAGGGGAAAACAAGTCAATTACCCAGGGATCAAGGTGCAGACTCACCCATCCTCTGCCCACAACATACCTTTACACTACTCCTACTCCCCACACTCCACATCCACCCAGTCACACTATTATTCTCTTGTCCTTAAATCAATATTCAATTTAGTTTTTCCACAGCCACTCTGTAATATATGCATACAAGACAAGGGATTATTCTGACTGCTTCTTAATGAATTTGGGAGTGAGGTAGGGTGGGGATACAGAATTATCAGTTCCATTTCCAAACATAAGGCCCCTCCTGTGCCTCTCACATAGTTGTACAGTTTTTGGACTGTATCTGTGATTTCATTGCTATGGAAAACTGTCTGTAAAAGGAGATTTGGACCTTATTTGCAGATTATAGCCATGCAGAGCTGACAGAGACACCAAATGTGTGACTCACCCAGGGACAGGCAGCCACTTCTGTCTTGAGTCCTCTTCCCTTTTCTCCCTAGACTGTTTCACTTGTTGGTCTCCTTAGATACCATGGATTCAGTGATCATCTCTCAGCTGATGGTTCTCAAATCTTTTTATCCAGTCCTGACCTCTCTCTTCACTTCTAGTCCCATATCTCCAAAGTTCTGATGGAGATCTCAAACTGAATGACACATAGACATCTTAGATTCAATCTATCCAAAATGCCACCCATGATCTTCCCCCCCAAAATCTTTGCTCTCTTCCTAATTTCCCTTTTACTGCTCGGGTGCCACCACCCAAGTCTCCTCCTTTCTCTCCCTGGGCCACTTCATTAGCTCCTCACACTCTCACTCCCATGCCCAAGACCTGTTGATGTTATCTTCATGACATCTCTCATGTGTATGCCCTTCTCTCTCTGACATTGTCACCACCCAGGCATAGTCACACATCACCTCATATTACTGAGTGAGATGATTGCAATAGTTTGTTGGCTAGTCAGTATTGAGATGGCACAGTAGATTAAGTGCTAGATATGAACTCAAGGTAATCTGGGTTTGTTTCTTGCCTCAGATACAGTGTCCCCAGAAAAATCACTTAATCGTTATCTGCCTCGGTTTCCTCATCTGTAAGATATGTATAATAGTAGCACCTACATCTCATGCTATGAGGATTACATATGATAACAATGAAGCCCTAGCACATTGCCTGGCACATAGTAAACACTATATAAATGTTAGCTACTCTTATCTTACTAAAGTGCTGGTCTGACCATATTACTCCTTACTCAGTAAATTTCAGTGGCTCCCTATTGCCTCCAGGATCAAATACAAGGCCTGCTGTTTGGCAGTCTTAACCTTAGCCTCTCCTACCTCTCCTGTGATTTAAATGTTCTTAACTTTTTTCTTGCCTATGTACTCTTTGATCCAGTGACAGTAGTTCCCTGGTTGATCCATGAACAAGGTCCATGAACAATACTGAGTTTCAGGAATTTCATCAGGGTTGGATCTTACACCTGAAACACTTTCCCTCCTCTACTCTGATTACTAACTTTCCCATTTTGTTTTAAAGTCCAAATTAAAATCTCACCTTCTGCAGGAAACCTTTCCCAACTCTTTTCATTTCCAGTGCCTTTTCTCTGCTATGTATTAAGCAGTTACCCATATTATTTCACTTGATCCTCCTAATAATCTTAGTAGGTAGATAGAAAAATTATTCTTATTTAAAGCTGGGAAAACTGAGGGAGGTAGAGGTTAAGTGACTTGTCTACAGTCACATAGCTATTAGATTTTTGAGGCCAGATTTGCACTCAATCAGGTGTTCCTGATTTCAGACTCTGTGCACTCTCCTGCCACCTCACTGAAGAAGAGTGATGTGTAATAAGCCACTATATCATACTCCCTAATCATGGGTATTAACCAAGGCTTCCCTTTCTATACTTTCTCTAGGCAAATGCATCAATTTCCATTGTCTTGGTTATCCTTGCTGTACAGATGACTGATGGGTCTACCTACAGGGCATCAGTGTCTCCCGTAAAATTTAGTCATGAATCACTAATTGGCTATTGAATATCTCAAACTGGATATTTTGCATGCAATTCAACTTGATATTTTAGAAATAAAACTCATTTTCTTATTCTCTTCTCAAACATGCCCTGTTCCCAACTTTCCTTTTGTGGCCAGAAGTATCACCATCCTGTGATGAATGAAAAGCCTGAGAAACATAATTTCTGAACAATTGATAATCAATTTATTAATTATGGCTAGGAAATAATTAATAGATTAAGGTCACTGATTTTCATTCATAAACCAAAGATGATAGTTAGGGGCAGCTGGATGTTTAAATACCTTTGGAACAGTGGTTGTTCCCAACTGATGAAAATCAACCTATATTGATTGACAGTTAACGAGATAATGAATATGAAAAGAAAGATGGGCTTAGTCTAATGAGGGGGTGAGGCAAGTAACTGCATTCCCAAGTCATTCATCTGACTTTTCTGTTTTATTGTTGTAAGCAATTAGAGATATAAATTTTCCTCCAAGTACTGCTTTGCCTGCATCCCATAAAATTTGGTATGTTGTCTCATTGATATAATTGTATTTAATGAAATTATTGGTTGTTTCTATGATATATTATTTAACCCATTTTTAAGTATTAGCTTTTTTAGTTTCCAATTACCTTTAACCTATCTTTCCATTGCCCATTATTGAATGTAATTTTTATTCTATGATACCTGAAAAGGATGCATTTACCATTTTTGCTTTTCTGTGTTTGTTTGTCAAGCTTTTATAACATAATTTATAGTCAATTTTTGTACAGGGGCCACATGCTCTGGAGAAAAAAGGTATATTCCTTTCTATTCCCATTCAGTTTTCTCCAGAGAACTATCATATCTAACTCTTTATGAATTTTATCCATCTCCTCATCTTCTTTCTTGTTTATTTTTTGGTTAGATCTTATCTAATTCTGAGAGAGGAAAGTTGAATTCTCCACTAGTATAGTTTTATTGTCTATTTCCAGCTGTAATTCATAGAACTTCTTCCAAAAAAATTAGTTACAATGCTTTTTGGTACATATATTTATGTTTCCCTTGAGGGTTGTATGTGGAGATGAAGTTTTTTATTCTGCTGTGGTCTTTTATATAGAAACACTTTAAAATCCTCTATTTTGTTAGCTGTCTATTTTCTCCTTGAAGTATTATATTCGGTTTTGCTGAGTAGATTATTCTTGATTGTAGAACAAGATCCTTTGCCTTCCAGTATATCATATTCCAAGTCCTCCAGTTCTTTAATATAGAAACTGCCAAATCCTGTGTAATCCTGTCTGTAGCTCCATGGCATTTGAATAGTTTCTTTTTGGCTGCTGGAATTATTTTCTTTTTGATCTGTGAACTCTGGAATTTTGCTATGATGTTCCTGGGAATTTTCATTTTGGGATTTCTCTCAGGTGGTGATTGAATAATTCTTTCAATTTCTATTTTGCCTGCAGATTCTAGCATATCAGGGCAGTTTTCCTTGTTAATTTCTTTTTTTTCTAATCTTCTTTTTATTTTTTTCTACTTAACTGTATTTTGTCTTTTTCCTATTACATGTAAAGATAGTTTTTAATATTTACTTTTATGAGATTTTTAATTCCATTTTTCCCTCTCTCCCTTCCTACTCCTTCCCCAAAATGCCAAACAATCTGGTATAGGTTATACACATACAGTGATATTAAACATATTTCCACATTAGTTATTTTGTGAAAGAAGAATCAGAACAAAAGTGAAAATATTATGTTCTGATCTACATTAAAACTTCATAGCTCTCTCTCTCTCTGAATACAGATAGCATTTTCTATGATGAATCTTTTGGAATTATCTTGGATCATTGTATTCCTGAGAAGAGTTAAGTTTATCCTAGTTGATCACTGTATAATGCCGCTGTCACTGAGTACAATGTTCTCCTGGTTCTGCTCACTTCGCTCAACATCAGTTCATGTCAGTCTTTCCAGGTTTTCCTGAAATCTCCCTGCTTATTATTATACAATATTATTTCATTACATTTATGTACCACAACTGGTTCAGTCATTCCCCTGATGATGCATATCTCCTCAAATTCCAATTCTTTGCCACCACAAGAATAACTATTATAAACATTTTTGTACATGTGGGTCCCTTTCCTTAATTTTTTAAATAATCTTTGGGATATTGACCTAGGAGTGATATTGCTGGATCAAAGGGTATATATACACATAGTTTTATATCACTTTGGGCATAGTACCAATGACTGAATCAGTCCACAAGTCCACCAACAGAGCATTAATATCTCATTTTTCACACCTTCCCTCCAACATTGATCACTTACCTTCTGTCTTATTAACCAATCTAATAGGCATGAGGTGGTACCTCAGAATTGTTTGAAATTCCATTTCTCTAATCAATCGTGATTTAGAGCATTTCTTTTTCATGTGACTATAGATAGCTTTAATTTCTTCCTCTGAAAACTGCCTGTTCATGTCTTTTGACCATTTATCAATTGAAGAATGACTTGTATTGTTATAAATTTCACTCAGTTCTCTATATATTTTAGAAATGAGACCTTTATGACTGGCTGTAAAATTGTTTCCCAGTTTCCTGCTTTCCTTTTAGTCTTAATTGGCTTGCCTTTATTTGTTCAAAACTTTGAATTTAATGTAATCAAAATTGTTCATTTTGCATTTCATAATATTTTCTATATCATGTTTGGTCCTAAATTCTTCCCTTCTCTATACAGCCGATAAGTCAACTATTCCTTGTTCTTCTAATTTGCTTATGGTATCACCCTTTATGTCTGAATTATGTACTTCTCTTTGATGAAATTATTGATTATTTTGTGAGTTGTTATTTGACCTACTCATTGTTTAGCACACTTTAGTTTCCAACTAACTTTTAGTCTATGTTTCCATGGACCTTTCTTACATCTAGTTTTCATTGCATCATAATCTGATAAAGGATGCATTCAATCTTTCTGCCTTTCAGCATTTGATTGTGAAGTTATTTCTTATGCCCTGATATATGGTTAGTTTTAGTGTAGGTGCTATGTACTACTGAGAAAAAAAGTCTTTTTTCTTTCTATCCCCATTCAACTTTTTTTCCAGAAGTCTATTATATCTAATCTTTCTAAAATTTTATTCACCTCCTTAACTTCTTTCTTATTTCTTTTGTGGTTAGTTATATCTAGTTCTGAGAGGAGGAGGTAGAGGATCCTCACTGGTACAGTTTTGCTGTCCCTTTCTTCCTGTCTCTCACCTAAATTCTCCTCTAAGAATCAGGATGTTGTATCACCTGGTGCATACATGTTTAGATTTGATATTAATTCATTGTCCATGGTACATTTTAGCAAGATGTAGTTTCCCCTCTTATCTCTTTTAATTAGATCTATTTCTTCTTGTGATTTGTCTGAGAATGGCATTCATTTGGGTTGAAGCATAATATATTCTGATCCAACCTTTGACCTTCACTCTGTGTGTACATCTCTACTTCAGATGTGTTTCTTATAAACAACACATTGTAGGATTCTGGTTAATAATCCACTCTGCTATCTGCTTTCATTTTATGGGAGAGTTCGTCCTATTCACATTGACAGCTATGATTGCTAATTATGTATTTCCTTTTATTCTATTTTCCCTCATTTATATTTCCTCTCTCCTTCTTCCCTGCCCCTTTTCACCAGTATTTTCCTTCTGATCACCACCTCCCTCCATCTTCTCTCCCTTCTATCAGGCCTCCCCACTTTTCTTCCCTCTTTCCATTCCTACTTGATTATAGGGTAAGATAAATTTCTATACCCAATTTTGTGTGCATGCGATTCCTTCTTTGAGCTGAATCTTATGAGAAAAAACCCCATGTAACTATCATTAATACTGGAGTGATTATACTTTATCATCTATAGCAAAACTTTTAATAATAATGACAACTTAGCACATCAGTTGATGGATTAATATTTCACACTGTGAAAGTTAAAGCAAATAATGAATGTTAAAGTGAGTGATTTAGAGATGAAACAATCAGCAATATTTATTGGGCTACTTCTCCATGCTGGGCACTGGGCTGGATGCTGTAGATCCAAAGACATAAAGAAATAGTCCCTACCCACTTAGAGTTTACAGTCTATAAGGATCTCTAAAAATTATCCTCATCAACCTGTGGAAACCTTCTACAACTCATTTAAACTCTCTGAAACCTCCCCATTATTTGAGGTAGATGAAGCAAAGTATTGGCTCTCTATAGCATCACAGTGTTCTAGATTTAGAGTTGGAGAACACCTTAGAGATCTTCCTCTTCTTCATTTGAGATTAAAAACTGAGGCTGAAGTGATTTGCCCAAGATCTCAGTGGTAGTAGGTGGCAGGGCTGGGATTTGAACCCAGGTGCTTGGACTGCAAATCCAGCAAGGACTTTTTGTGCTTTCCTTTGGATGACATTAATGCCTCTTCTTTATCTCTCAACAGGAAGGTTCAGACTGAGCTACAATTATTCTCCCTCCCTTTGTATCTCTATCCTCTTCTTCCCTCCTTGACTCCTCTCTCTTTCCCCACCCAAGCTTCAAAGGGTAGGGTAGGGGACCTTGGAAGATGAGGATAGTTTCAGGTTCTTTCCTGTGTTATCTACTACTACTACTACTACTACTACTACTACTACTACTACTACTACTACTACTACTACTACTACCAGTACTCCAATTAATGTTATTATCTGTCAAATGCACACAATGTTATCAGGTGCCTCACTGGGGTGTTGTGAAGACTGAATGGGACAGTGCATATCAGGCCTTTGTTAGCCTTACAGTACTCATTTACTCTCCTCAGCATTGTGGAAAACAAAAAAACCTTTCTTCCTGGATTCAGAAACCCAGCCTGGGTCCTTCCTCTGGCCCTTAATTGATCCTAGAGATAATAGGGAGCCCTCAGAGCTCACTGAGTGGGAATGACATCAGATGATCAGACCTACACTTTAGGAAAATCACTGTGGCAGCTGGGTGCGGAGGGATTGGTTTGGAGAGTGACATGAAGCATGGATAGGAACCTCCTGCAATCATCCAGGTGAGAAATTGCCAAGCCTAGAGGCCTGTATTGGGCTACCCGAGTCTTTCTTACCTGTCCTCCCGAGGTCTTCGGCTGGCCACGCCGGATGCACGTATGAGAGAAAGGACGTTCCAGAGTCAAACAGGGGTTGAGCTTTATTACAGGGTTTCGGTTACAAGTGCAGGGGGTCTTCTTTCTTAGGAGGAAGAGGGGGAGATTTCCTAAGAAGGTTAAGCTTAAGGGAATGGAAGTAGAAGTACAAGCGGGGGAGAGAGGGGGAGGGGAGAGAGGAAAGAAAAGAAGCGGAGCCCTACTTTTCTCTTTGGCTCCACACGTGCTAAGAGAGCTTTTAGGCTTCCTCAATCCTACTTAATCTTCAGCCACACAGTTTGCATCTCAATACCGTGCTGTTAGGTAACTAGGTGTGCTCCAATCCGGGACGACCTCGAGGGCAGGGAGACTCCACCCATCAGGTATCTCCGGGGGAGAGGCGGAAATACCCGAGCTAGCCGAGCTAGCTCGGTCTGACCTTCTCGAACCCCCGCTGTTCATGGAGGGCCTCGTAAGACTCTAAGATTTAGAAGTCCCACTTTTACCTGCCCGAGACTGTCCACACAGATTTGAGCTTCCAGTCCCAACAAGAAATGATGAGAAGAAGATAAAGAGCTCCCACAGGGATGATAACACTTGGGAAACTGTAAAGCACTATACAAATGACCTATATATTATTTAAATAAAATCTAATGGTATTTTAATAATTCCAAAGAATTGAAATCTATTAAAATTTAAAAATTTATCTGTTATTAATAAATTGTAGTTATGAAATTCAATTTTAAAATTATTTTAATGTTTTAAAATAATTTTAACATAAAATTTTTAAATGTAAGTTTGATAGTGAAGGAAATAAACAGAATTTGATGCCTCAGGAATCATCTACAATCCCTCCCATCTCCTTCCAAGACTGCTTCCCCAGACAAGTCAACATCTTTTCCCTCCTGCCCTTTTGAACCCCCAGCTTCCTTCCAGGCTCAGCTCAGAGCCTGCCTCCAGTTGCATGGGCTTTCTCCCTCCTGAAATCCCTTGTATTTACTTAGGATCAGAATATTGAGAATTGGAGGGTGTAGGGGACCTTACAGGACACCTACCTCACCTCCCTCATTTATTAGAGATGACAAAACAGGCCCAGTGAGTGTCCCAGTCACTGCAAGTCACATGACTAGGAAGACACACAATTAAAACTCACATCCTCTGGCTCTGAATTCCTGGGATTCTTCAGTCATAGATTCAGAGCCAGAAGGAACTTTGTTAGTTATCTAGACCAATCTCTTCATTAGAGATCAGGAATCTGAGGCCCAGGAGTTTTAAGTAAGGTCTCCCTAAGACATCTAGGGGGAAGGAGCAGAGCTTGCAGGTGGTGGCTAGGCTTGGGGGAATTCTGGGGTCCATCAGGCAAAATCAAACCTGAGGATGAATCTTTTCCCACTTCAACCACAGAGCTGTTCTCCAAAGAATGCAAACCAGCCCTCACTGTCTTGTTAGATACATCAGGGTCAGACATCTGTCCTGTGGTTTGGAGGGTGGCTGATTGGTTTTATTTTCAAATCTTTGCAGGTGCTACTTGTATACTAAAATACAAGTACGCTAGAGATTTGCTGAGTCCATCACACATTGTGGATGGACTGCCAGGACCTGGGGCTGATTTCATTTGAGATACTTCAAAACTGTGATTGTGGGCAGATCACAGCCTCCCTGATGTTTAGTTTCTTCATTTGTAAAATGGACAGTTGTACAACCTACCTCATGGGGTGACTGTAAAATTCCAAAGGGTTGTTATCTGTCTTATAAACTTTAAAATAGTTATCTGAAGGTCTGTTATTTTTAATTTGTTTTCCCAATCTATGAATGTTACTAGCATCTGCACCATCACATGCTTGTGGGTTTCAAGAGGTATAGTCTGCAAAGCTTCTTACTGTTAAAAAGTTTGGTTTCCTTTGGCCTAGAGCCCCCTTCCTACGGAGTGTGGCTTACGTATCAAAAAAGGGAGAAAGGCTTCTCTCTTCTTAAATTGTCCATTCTCCAGAAAACGTTCTGGGTTGAAAGTTTCTGAGGTAGCTCACTCCTTGTGGTCCCTGTGCAAGGTAGTCAAGTTGGTTGACAGTAGATTATCCTGGAAATGAGAAAAGAATTGAGTCAGTAGAAGAAACCTGGCTTGCCCTCATTTTACAGAAGAGGGAATTGAGTCCTGGAGTTTGGGGTTCTGGGGGTGGCAAAGAACCAGTCAAGGTCACAGAGCTTTTTAGTAGCCAAGACTTTTGTAGAATTCAGGACTTCTTAGAGCAGAGGCTCCCAACCTCTTTGGAGTCACAGATCCCTTTGGAAGGCTGGCAAAGCCTTTAGACCCCTTCTCAGACTCACATTTTAAAAATGATTTAAATAAAATATTTGATTACAAAAGAAACCAATTATATGGAAATGCAACCATCACAATCTAATCAAAATATAACACAGGATAGAGTTTATGGACCACAAGGTAAGAGTGCTGGTCCTAGAGAGTAGCAAATCTAAGATTAGAAGGGATTGTAGAGGTCTCCTCATTTTACAGATGACTAAACTAAGACATGGAAAAGTTGACTCACTGTAGGTCCCCCAGGTAGTGGGAGAAGAACCAGATGAGCCCAAACTGTCTCATTCTAAACTTCCACTTAAGGGCAAGGCTGATACCCAACATCACTGGGCGATTTTTCTTCCACTTGGTGTCTGTACCATCTGGGATCACATCCTACCTAATGCCTTCTTATGAACTGGGTTGTAAATGAATAAGCTTGTGAGATAGCAGTGTGTCCTGTATTTGTAAATTAGTAAATTCCTTCAGAAGTCCTGTAAGAAATGATGGTAAGATCTATGGTGGTTTGATCTGGTTGTCAGATACTGTGAAAAACCAATAGGACTGGATATAAGGGAGGCCAATCAAAATCTTTATACAGGTCGGTTAAAATAAAGGATTATAGATTGAAGGTTAGAAGTCTTCTCATTTTTACAGATGAAGAAACTGAGGTTGACAGGAGGAATGACTTGTCCAGGGTTACACAGGAAGCCTCTGAGACTGAATTTGAACCCAGTTTTCCCTGTCTCCAGTTCCAGCTCTCTATCTACTGGTCTTTGTTGGGTTGGAACCTCCAGCTTCCTGGGTCTAACTATACAGACACACCTGTATAGGATTAAACCAGATAACCTGGTTTAGCATTAGCTTCTTCATAGGAGGAGTTCAGAGGGTGAGGCAATGATGGGGGCAGAAAAGAGGGCAGTGAAGTAGGTGTGCCCAGGCCTTCTTGTTTCCTGTTTGCATGAGTGAGCAGGTGTGGCCCTGTCTCTCAGCCTGGAGATATTGGAACAAACATAATCATCCAATGTCATTTTGGGAGTAATCTCTGCTTCCCAGTATGCAGGAAATCATGACCTGGTAGGGACTTAGCGGTCATTCCTATCATTTTATATCACAATGGACTTAAGTGACTTGCCCAGGGTTGTACAGCTCAGTATTTGAACCCTGCTCTTCCAGATTCCCAGTTCAACATTCTCCTCACTCTTCCAATTTGTCTCTCTGCCTCCTTACTTAAGCTAAGTCTTCCGTTACACTTAAGGCCAATTCAGTCCAAAGGCTAATTCATTCCATTTCCCTAAGTGTTCCTTTTTTTCCTATCTCTGTGGACTCTGTAAATGCCATCCATCCATCCTTCACAGCCCAGCATGTTCACTTTTTTTGTGATGATCCCTTCATCCTATCAGAAGCTCTCCCTCATCCTCACTTGCTCATCACCTATACCTGATACTTACTAACAAGTTATGTGACCCTGGGTCACCTCCCTTCTGCCTGACTCAATTTTCTTATCTATGCAATGGGTATGAAAACTTCTCCTCCCACCTAAGGTTGTGGTGAGGAACAAGTGAGATGTTTCCAAAGTTTCTGTAAGCCTTAAAACACAGCATAAGTGGCAACTATTTCTCTCCTTATTATTGTGCTCTGTATTCCTCATGGGGTCTTACACATAGTGATCAACTCAGTAGATGAAAAAGAAATGAAACTTAGGTCAGAAAACCTAAGTCTATAGCTCAGCAGCACTTAACACAACACTTAGCACATAGTAGGTGCTTAAGAAATGTTTATCACACTGAACTGTGATGTTGTTACAAGGGAAATTCTTTGTCAAACTATCTTTTTTCAAATGAAGAAAGAGTCGCAGGCAGGGGTTACACATAGGGATGAGGCACATAGGGAACCTAAGTGGACTTAAGCAATTTTAACACAGGAATAAATCTGGACTTTAAACCTAGTCCCTCTGCCTCCAAGATCATTGTTTCTTTTTCTCATCCAACTGTGAGAATCAGTGATTTTAAGATTTTAGTCCAAAGCTTCTTCACCATTTCTTTTTTATCATGGATGACTTTGGCAATCATGTGGTGATTCTCATGCTCTCTTTCTCAGAATAATTCTTTTTGAAGTATAACATAACATACACAGGTTTGTAAAAATCACTCAGTTACATGGAAATAAAATATCAAGTATAGATTTTTTTAAAGCCAAAATTCATACACTCTAGACCAAGAACCTTTGTTCTTTAGTCAACGTTTTTTTTCTTTCCCCTTCTGCTACCCCACACTCCAGGGTAGATGGAAGCCATAGAGCCCATTCAGGTTCATTGGAGAGGAAGCAGTTTACCTTTGGCACATGGTATCCAGCCACTGTCGTGTCAACCCTGGCCACCTTGGACACATTGAAAGGAATAATATTCTCTGAATATTCTCTGAACTTCATGAACGGCTGCATTAGTGTAAGGCATATTCTCCTTATCAGCCATGGTGGAATACCTCGATTGGCCAAGTACCCTGTCAATCTCAGCTTGTATTTTGCCTAGAAAGAAAAGTAGAGTGTTTTAGGACCCAAATAGAAGCTCACATTTGTAGAGTGCTTTAAAGTTTGCAAAACATTTACAAATATTATTTCATTTGATTGTCACAAAAATTCTAGGACAACACTATTATGATTCCCATTTTATAGATGAAACTCAGGCAGACAAAATTTAATTGATGTATTCAGTCACACATCTAGGTGGATTTGAACTCAAGACTTTCTTTCTCCTATGATTGTGTTTTCTCTGATCATGTGGGAGAACCACAGCCACACCGGTGGTTAGATGAAAGTTTGGCTTGAAACTTTATCAAAGGTTCCAATTTTTATAGCCTGAAAAAGTGAAGACTTGGCTGATTAATGATAAATAAGGATGTTTGTGTTGTTGAGCAGACATCCAGGAATGTGGTACCATGGAAAGCATACTGGAGTTAGAAACACAAGACCAGAATTCAACTTTTAGCTTTACCCCTCACTATTTGAATATCCGTGGGCAAGTCACAAAATCTTGTGGGGCCTTGTATTCACTATTTGTAGAATGATCAGGGCAGACTAGGCTATCCCTAAAGTCTTAAATTTATGTATTTTTTAATTTACATAATTTTATATTTAGTGTCCAATGATCCCAGACTCCAAGTGAATTAGATGTAGAGATCAGTTTCTGAAGAACCAGATGGTAATTTTAGAAGAAATGTAATTTGGATCCTTATGAGAGCTTATCCCTGACAAAGCATTTGTGATGAACTATGTTGACAGAAATTAAGTATTTCAAGTGAACAAGCATTTATTAAGCACCTTCTATGTGTCAAGAACCATACTAAAAACTGATAAGACAGAGAAAGGCAAAAGACAGTCTCAGCCCAAAAGGTGCTCATAATCTAATGGTGGAGACAACATACAAACAAGACATCTGCAAGATAAATCGGAGATTATGACAGAGGGATTAAGGCAGATTGGGAAAGTCTTTTCTTTGAAGATGGGCTTTCATCTGAGACTTGGAGGACACCAGGAAAGCCAGGAGACAAAGATAATGAGGGAAAGCCTTCCAGGAGTAAGGGGACAGCTAGAGAAAATGCACAGAAGCATGCGATGGAGGGTCTTGTTGATGAGACAGTCAATAGGACAGTGGATCTGAATCAAAGAATACATGAGGAGGGGACAGGAGAGAGGGGAGGTCACGAACCTCACTTTTGTCTCCTGAGCCACCTGGGTCCAGTGGATTCTGATGACTCTGGAGGAGGAATTGAGGATAGTGACCTGCATGGCACTCCCTCAGGACAAGGCAGGAGAAGAGCTGCTTGCTCTTCACTCACAGGTTGTTTGTCCTTTTTTTCCTAAGAGGACCATGGCATCAAGATGATGACATGACTTGCAGTTGACTTTGATTTGAGTGAGGGAGGGCTGTGCAAGGTCACCAACCTCTTTCTTCTCCTAAGACATCTGGGTCCAGTCACCTGATATTCATCAGGATGACTGGAGATGGTAATAGAAATTACCCGAAAGGAAGCAGACATATCTCTTGGAGATGTAGAATGCATTTCTGAAGAACAAGATGATAATTTTAGAAGAATAACAATGTGGATTCTCTATGTGAGCTTATCCCTGATAAAGCCTTTGTAATGAAACAAAATATTTCAAATCAAGTCCACAAGCATTTATTAAGTACCTACTGTGTTATCAGGAACTATATTAAACATTCAGAAGATAGAGAAAGGCAAAAGACAGTCCCTGACCTCAAGGTGCTCACAATCTGTTGATGGAGATAACATGCAAAAAGACACCTGCAGGATAAATTGGAGATAATCACAGAAGGATTGGAGATAATGATATACATTGGAGATAACACACTGCCTTCCCTCACTGAAAATAAAGTCATGTCATCATTTCTCTGATGTCTTGGTCTTCTTCGAAAATGAAGGATGAACACAACACAAATCACAGAAGGAAGGCACTAAGATCAATGAGGATTCAGAAAGTCTTAACAGAAGGTGGGCTTTCATCTAGAAACTGAAGGATGACAGGGAAGCCAGAAGTCAAAGATCAGGAGGAAAAGCATTCCAGAAATAAGGGGACAGCCAGAGAAAATGCCAGAGCTGAGAGATGGAGAGTCTTGTTGGTGGGACAGTCAAGAGACCAGTGGAACTGAATGAAAGAATAAGTTTCAGGGAGTAAAGTATAACAAGACTGGGAATAAAGGAGGGGCAGTTTATAAAGGACTTTAAATGACAAACAGAGCATTTTGTATTTGATCCTCCAGGTGATAGTGTGACATCATTCAATGATGATTGAATGGAGGATAGATTAGAATGGGGAGAGACTTGAGGCAGGCAGACCCAGCAAAGTTGTTGCAATAGTCCAAGTGTGAGGGGATAGGGGTCTGGACCAGGGTAGGAATAGTGTCAGAGGAGAGGAATTATTGAAGGGATGTTTCAAAAAGGACGCAAGCAGGTCTTGGCAACCAATTAAATAGGATAGGGGAAGCGAGATAATGAGGAATTGAGGACAACTCCTAGGTTTTGAGACTGAGGCACTGGGAGATTTGTGTCACCTGGTACAGTAATAGGAAAGGTAGGAGGGAGGGATAGGTTAGGGGAAAAAGAATGACTTCTGCTTTGTACATGAAGAGTTCAACATGTCTCTAGGACATGCATTTTGAGACTTCCAGTAGGTGGTTGCAGATGAGACACTAGAGGTCAGCAGGTAGTTTAGAGCTAAATAAATATGCTTCATTATTAACATGGAGATGACAATTGAATCCCCAGAAGTAGATGAAATCTCCAAGTGAAATACTCTAGAGGGAGAAGAGAAGAAGGCACAGGACAGAGCCCTTTGGAATAGCTATATATGTGACCTGGATTCAGGTGTGACCTACACTAAGATCCAGCAAAGGAGCCTGAGGACTGGTCTGATAGATAAAAGGAGGACTAAGAAAGCATGTCATGAAAACCTAGAGAGAAGAGAGAATCAAGGAGAAAAATGGTGATTGAATAAGTGAAAGAGGGGTTGAAGTGAATGAAGACTGAGAAAACACCTTTCCGTTTGGCAATGAAGAGATTATTGTGTGTTTGCTTGTCCTTTGTTGCCAAAGAAGACCATGCCATCAGAAAAATGATGACATGACTTGCACTTGACTTTGAATGAGCGAGGGCTGTGAAGGTTACCAGCCTCACTTCTCTTCTGGAACTATCTGAATCCAGTGTCCAGATATTTGTCAGGATGACTAGAGATGATCCAGGGTGAGGCAATTGTGGTTAAGTGACTTGCCCAAGGTCACACAGCTAGTGAGTGTCAAGTGTCTGAGGTGAGATTTGGACTCAGGTCCTCCAGACTCCTGCACTGGTGCTCTATCCACTGCACCACCTAGCTTCCCCTGAAGAGATTATTAGTTACTTTGAAAAGGCTGGTTTCAGTTGAATGATAAAATTGGAAGACAGACTAGAGAATTAAGAAGAGTAAGATGAAGGGAAGTCAACACATCTCTGTCTTTTTCAAGGAGTTTAGTCACAAAAAGGGAGCCCCAATGTGGGATAACAATTAGTGGGGATGGATCGGGTGTTTTTTTTTTCAGGATAGGTGAGACAGATTATGTTTGTAGGTGGTAAGGAAGTAGTCAGTTGACAAGAGGTGATTAGAGATAAAGGAGAGAGTGAGAAAGATGGAGATGACAGTCTGCAATCACTTGTCCATCTAGCAGAGATGATCTTGGAAATGAGAAGGGTCATCTCTTCATATGAGATAGGGGTGAAGGAGGCAGTACTGGGAAAAGGCTTCTGGTATGAGATGAGGAGGTAAGAAGAAGAAGCTCAAGGTGAACAGCCTCAAGTTTTACAGTAAAATGAACTGATGCAAAGTGAATTGAGCAGAACCAGGAGAATGTTGTAGATAGTGACAGCAATGTTATATGATGAAGAATTGTGAATGACAGCTATCCTCTACAATACAATGATCCAATACAATCCCAAACAGCTAACGATGAAGCATACTATCCGTCTCTAGGGAAAGATCTGATATTGTCTGAATACAGACTAAAGCAAGATATTTTTCACTTTCTTTATTTCTTTCATTTTATTCTTCTATAAAATACTAATATGAAAATGTTCCATATGACTATACATGCATAAACTACATATGATTATTTACCATCTTAGGAAGAAAGAAGGGGGGAGGGAAAGATATAATTTGAAACTCAGACCTTTAAAAATTGTGTTAACATATAATTGGAAGGAAATAATATAAAATATCACATATATGAATATACTTATTGGGAGTAAAATATGAGGCCAGTTTATCAGAAAGTGTTAGGGGGAGAAGGAACCATGCTCTCTTGAGAAGGGATGAAAAGATTTGAAAGAGATGCTGCAATGAATAGGAAAATTAGTTAATTAGGGAGATGTCTTACAGCAATAATTATGAGATCTTGTAAGATAAATTTGTAGTGGACACAGTTTTTTTTCTTTACTTTACTTTAACATCACATGAGTGAGAGTGAAGGCCTGTGATGGTGAAAGTGAATGAAGCTTGAGGCTTCACAGGGCAAGACAGATGATTCCATAATGGGGCAAGTCTAGATTGAACTGGTTCACCAAGGGGTCAAGATAGGAAAAGGAAAAGTGTGTGACTAGTGCAAGGGTGATGGCCAGGGAGGGCACTGAGGAGTCAAGAGATTGACAGACAAGGAAGGCAAAGAGAGAAATGGAATATCAATACATTTAGATCTATGTGATATATAATGTATAATAATAATACACACACAGATATATATCACATAGCTAATTTGCTGCTTGTTGACAATATGATTCTTAGAACCAATGTGATTCTCAGTCCATTTCCCATCATTCTGCCATGGTCATTGTGGAAGCAGTCACTGTTGAGCTGCAGTTTGTTCTGTATCATTCTTTGTGTTGAGAGATGTTATGGCTTTAGAATTCAGCTCCCATTGTTCCTCCTCCTGGGATGAGCTGTTTGGTACTTAGCTAAGCTGAGCTTCAGCATGTATGTCCCAACTGTTGGGAGTATGCTCTATGCCTTTCAGTTTAATGAACACTTTTTCAAAGCCTGTTATGTGTTAAGCACTGTTCTAAGCCCTGGGGATACAAAAAAGAGGCAAAAGAGAGTGTCTTTCAAGAACTTGCCTTTCCATCATGGTAGAACCTGCAGGAACCATCCAGTCCACTAACATAGACTTTGAGATCCAAGGTCACTTCAACATTAAGAGGAGGCATTAGAGGATTATGTAGAGGTCTTTCTTACCTCGGGCCCAAATTAGGATTCCTGCAAATTACATTGTAATGATTTCTACCCACAAGTGTCAAACAGAGTAAGTTGAATCCCTCTTCTACACAAGAGTCCTTTGAATACTTGTAGGTTGCCATCATGTCTCCCTTAAGTCCATGGTATTTTTTAAGGAAGCTGAGGGTCAGAGAACCATCTTGCTTCTGTTGACTTCCTCCTGTTTATTCTGCCTGTATCCTTTTTGCCCACAGCTGTTCTCATGTCATCTCTCCCATTAGACTATGAACTCCTTGAGAACAGGGTCTGGTTGGTTGTAGTTGTGGTTTTATTTTGCTTTTCTTTGTATTAATACTTGGGCTGGGGGCACGGGGGTGGCAGTCTTCTGTCATCCTTATTTATATCTTGCCACTGGATTCCAATGACTCTGGAGGAGAAAGTGAGGCTGGTGACTTTACACAGCCCTCCCTCACTTAAATCCAATTCACTTGTCAGTCACGCATCACTTTCCTGATGCCCTGCTCCTCCATGAGAATGAAGGATAAACAACAATACTTAGCATTGTCTTAAGCATGCAGTATGTACTTAATAAATGTTCATTTACTGACTGAAATGCCTTGCTCAAAGTCTTATGACTTCTGAGAAGGGAGGCCTGGACTAGAAAGCAAACTCCTGACCCCTAATTAAGTTTTCAGTCACCCCCAGATCCTTATAAGGAGGGAAGCATTGCTTCATTCTTTGTACTTGTGCCTCCAGTGCTTGATATATAGTAGGCACATAATAAATTCTTGATTTGATTTCCATGATGCTAAATGGTTGCTAAGAATGTTACTTTGGGTTATTGCCTCAGGTAGGTAGAAGGGACATTCCATTCTGTGTAGGGGAACCTGAATGTGTCTAGTCCAGAAGTTTCTAAACTGAGAACTGTGGGTTCCTCTAAGTAGTTATTACTAGGGATTTGCAAATCCATATTTGTTCCATGGATCCTCATTCTGATCTTTAGCTTAAGGTATGAGACATGTCACAGTATGCTAGTCAAGGAAATAGAACGTTTGATCATGCCTTGGCTTTCAGGACATTGATCTCCTGAAGGAGAAGCAAATAGGGGTCCCTGGAGGAGAAGCCCTGGCTTTGGATTCAGGATGATCTGCATTTAATCACTCCTCAGAAACTCCCTATGTGAGACCCTGAGAAAATTGCTTATTTTGTCTGAGCCTCAACTGAATTTTACCACCTCTGAAATGCCTTCCAATTCTAAATCTAAAGGACCTTTTGTAGATTGAACTAATAATAAGTCCTTCACTTAAGTATTTCTATTTTGAAATCTATATAGATTTATCATATTTAATAGGATGCAAATACATTTTAAAATATTGCTTATTATCACATACCTTTCCAATAAAAAGTAGCTATAATGCATTAAAATAAAAATTGACATTAAATTAATATCTGGTATTTATATAACATTTTATAAAGTGCTCTGTAAGAGCACTTTATGTTTGTCTTCTTGCTTGATTCTCATTCCACTTCTATGATGTAAGGGCTATTATTATCTCCATTTTACAGATGAAGACTCAGAGGCTGAGAGAAATTATGTGATTTGCTCAGGGTCACATGGTTAGATTGTGCCTGAGACGTGATTTGAACTCACATCTTCCTGACTCCAAATTCTATACAGTCTCCACTGCCCTAGACCACAATTACTATCTTACGTGGATCTGAAACCATGATTGTGAAAAATGGTAATTATTACTCTCTTCCAATGAGAACTAAAAGAAGATGATATATGTAAAATGTTTGGCAAACTTTCAAACTCTACATAAATGGGAACACTTCTAGGCAGAATTCTACAGGGATGCATAGCCTGGAGCCATCACTGTACCTTGGATCTCTGGATAAAGGGCCATATACAGCAATGCCCACCTCGGAGTGGTTGAAGTTGTCTCTGTTCCAGCCAAGAAGAGCTCCAGGGTGCAGACAACCAAGTTTTCTTCATTAAAACTAGAATGGATGTTATCCTTAAATGAAAAACATGAGGATCAGTTGGTTAATACAAAAAGAATAATTATAGCTGTTTCCAAGCATGAGAAGCTGCACCCTCAATGCAGCCTTGTGAAGGCCAAGTTGGCAGACCTTGGGCTTCCCTTTAACACCCAAGAATACAGTAACTTCCTAAGAATCAGAGCTTCAATTTCTTTTTTTCCTTTGAAATATTGTTTTTATTCCAATTATAAAGACAATTTTAAATATTATTTCTTAATGTAAAATGTTAAGCTTCAAATTTTCCCTTTCCTCCCACCACTCCATCCTCCCTAAGATTGTAAGCCATTTGATATAGTTTATATATGTAAACTCAAGTGAAATGTATTTCCATGATATTTATGTTGTAAAGGAATCAACAGAACAAAAGGAAGAAAATCCAAAATCATATTAAAAGAGAAAGTGAACATAGTCTGCTTCCATCTGCATTCAGATTCCATCACTTCCTTATCTGGATGTGAACCATTTTCCAGCATGAGTCTTTTGGACTTGTCTTGTATCATTGTTTGGCTGTGAAGAGCTAAGTCAATTAGAGATGATCATGGCACAACATCGTGGATACTACGCATACTGTTCTGTTTCTGCTCACTTCACTTTGCATCAGAGCATATAAATCTTTCCAGGGTTTTCTGAAATCTATCTTGTCATTTCTTACAGCACAATAGAATTCCATTACATTTGTATGCCGCAAATTCTTCAGCCATTTCCCAAATCAGGGACATCCCCTCAGTTTCTGATTCTTTGCCACCACAAAAAGTGCTGCTATAAATATTTTCATACATGCCCATCCTTTCCCCTTTTTTATGACTTACTTGACATATAGAACTACTAGTGCTATTGCTGGATCAATGGGTTTGCACAGATTGAATTCCTTTGGGCATAGTTCCAAAGTGCCCTCCAGAATGGCTGGATCAGTTCACAACTCCATCAACCACATATTAATGTTTCAAATTTTTCCCATTCTCTCTAGCATTTGTCATTGTCATTTTCTTTCACATTAGCTAATCTGACATACTTGAGGTGATTTCTCAGAGTTTTTTAAATTTACATTTTTCTAATCAATGGTAATTAAGAGCACTTTTTCATAGGATTATGAATGGCTTTCATTTCTTCATCTGAAAACTACTTGTTCATATCCTTTGACCATTCATCAGCTGGAAAATGACTTGTATTCTTATCATTTTTTTCTCAGTTCTCTATATAGTTGAGCAATGAGACCTTTATCAGAGACACTGACTATAAAATGGTTTCCAACCTTTCTGCTTTCCTTCTAATTTTGCTTACAATGATTTTGTTTGTGAAAACCCTTTTGAATTTACTAGAATCAAAATTACTCATTTTACATCTTGTGATGCTCTCTATTTCTTGTTTGATCATAAATTCTTCCCTTCTCTATAGTTCTGACAGGTATATTATTTCTTGTTTTCCTAATTTGTTCCTGGCATCACTCTTTTTGTCTAAATCACGTATCCATTTTGACTATATTTTGTTATACGGTGTAAGATTGGTCTTTAGCTAGTTTCTGATTTGTAGTTTTCCAAGTAGGTTTTGTCAAATAGTGGGTTCTTATCCTAAAAGTTGATATCTTTGGGTTTATCAAAGGGTACTGTGGTCAATTGCTACTGTGTCTTGTGTATCTAGTCAGTTCCACTGATCCATGACTCTGTTTCTAAGCCAGAACCAGATAGTTTTTATGACTGGTGTTTTAAAATATATTTTGAGATCTGTTACAACTAGGCCACCTTCCTTTGCATTTAAAAAAAATAATTTCATTGATGTTCTTGACCTTTTGTTTTTCAGGATGAATAGAGTTGCTTTTTCTAGCTTTACAAAATAATTTTTTTGGTAGTCTGATTGGTATGACACTGAATAAGTGAATTAATTTAGGCAGATTTGTAATTTTTATTACATTGAACTGGCTTACACATGAAGAATTAATATTTTCCCAAAAGTTTGGATCTGATTTTAGCTGTATGGAAAGTACATTGTAATATGTGCTTATAGAGTTCCTCTATTTGTGTTTGCAGCTAGGGTTCCAAGTAAATTTTATTGTCTACAGTAATTTTAAATGATTTCTCTTTCTATCTCTTGCTGTTGGTCTTTGTTGGTAATACGTATATACATATATATGTATATACATACATACATGCATACACATTAAACATATATATTACATGTGTATATACACATATATAGATATATTACACATATACATATATGTGTGAACAAATATAATATATATTTATATATAATGTTGATTTCATGTCTGTTTATTGTGTTTATCATGTGACTTTGCTAAAGTTGTTAATTATTTCAAATAGATTTTTTTCTCTAGAACTCTTTAAGTATACCCTTATATGATCTGCAGAATGAAAATTTTGTTCCCTCTTTCCCTCTTCTAATCATTTTTCTTCTTTTATTGCCAAAACTAACATTTCTAGTATGATATTGAATAAGAATGGTCATAATGCACATCATATTTGTTTCATCCCTGAACATACTGCAAAGGCTTTTGGCTTATTCCTATTATAGATTATATTTTTTATGATTTAAAATTTTTTTTTGATAAGTACCACTTGTCTTTTTAAGGAAACTTCCCTTTATTTCTGTATTTTTTACTGCTTTTTAAAAAACAGGAATGGGTGTTGAATTTTGTCAAAAACTTTTTTTTGGCATCTATTAAGATAATTGCATGATGTCTGTTGGTTTTGTTATTGTTATGGTTAATTATGCTGACAGCTTTTCCAATGAACCAGTCCTGCCTTCCCGGTATACATCCCACCTGGTTCTAGTGTATGAATTTTGTGATATAATGCTGTAATCACCTTGTTATTATTTTAGCTAAAATTTTTGCACCAATATTTATTAGGGCATTTGGCCTGTAGTTTTCTTTCTCTGTTTTGGCCCGTCCTGGTTTAGGTATCAGCACCATATATGTTTCACAAAAAGAATTTGGTAGGACTCCTTTTTACCTATTTTCTCAAATAGTTTTTATGGTAGTGGAATTAATTGTTCTTTAGTAGAATCCACTTGTAAATTCATTTGGACCTGGGGATTTTCTCCTCAGGAAATTCATTGATTTTTCAATTCATTTTTCTAAATTGGGTTTATTTAAGAAATTTATTTCTTCTTTTAACCTAGTTATTTTATATTTTTGTAAACTGTCCATTTCACTGAGGTTGTCAGATTTATTGGTGTCCAATTAGGCAAAATAGCTTGTAATTATTGCTTTAATTTTCTTATATTTGAGTAAATTCACCCTTTTAATTTTCAATGCCAGTAATTTGATTTTCTTCTTTCTTTTTTTCAATCAAATCAACCAATACTTTGTCTATTTCCTTTCTCTTTTTCATAAAACCAGCACTTAGTTTGATTTATTAATTTTCTTACTTTCCATTTTCTTAATTTCTCCGTTAAGTTTCAGGATTTTCAGTTGGATGTTATTTGGGGATTTTAAATTTATTCTTTTTCCAATTTTTCTAGTTGCATATCCAATTTATTAAACTTCTCTTCCTCTGCTTTGTTGGTACAAGCAATTAGAGATATCAATTATCACCTAAGCACTGTTCTGGTTGCATCCCATACATTGTGGTATGTTGTCTCATTATTGTCATTTTCTTTGTTGAAATTAATGATTGTTTCTATAATTTGTTCTTTGACTCATACTTTAGGATTAGATTATTTATTTTTCAATTAATTTTTAATAAATGTAATTTTTATTGCAACACATTCTGAAGATTTAATATTTTTACCTTTCTGCATTTGATTTTGAGTTTTTTATGTCCTAATACATGGTCAGTTTTTATGTAGATGCCATGTACAGCTAAGAAAAATGTATATTGTTTTCTATCTGCATTCAGTATTCTCCAGAGACCTATCATTTGTAACTTTTCTAAAATTCTATTCACCTCATTAATTTCTTTTTCTTGTTTAGATATTTCCACGCCTGAGAAGGTAATGTTGAGGTCCTCCACTATTATAGCTTATTTTTTAAATATAAGATTCAAGAAAAACATAAAAAGTTAGACAAGGAAGAAAAAAGAAAACATTTCATTCAATAAGGTTAAACGGTTTACATCCCCTACATAGGAAGATGATACTGGTGACTCTTAAGAACGGTATCCCTATTAGAGCTCTTAGAAGGAATATGTATATATATATATATATATATATATATATATATATATATATATATATATATATATATAGAGAGAGAGAGAGAGAGAGAGAGAGAGAGAGAGAGAGAGAGAGACAGAGACAGAGACAGAGAGACAGAGAGAGACAGAGACAGAGAGACAGAGAGACAGAGAGACAGAGACAGAGACAGAGAGACAGAGACAGAGACAGAGAGACAGAGACAGAGAGACAGAGAGTCAGAGAGAGACAGAGAGACAGAGACAGAGAGTGTGGGTATTTAATTGACTTTAATGGGAGAACATAAATAATCTAGGGGATAAAAAAAGAGGATTGCACTGGGGGAAGAGAGAGGCAGAATGGGTCAAATTATGTCACATGAATAGGTGCAAAAGACTGATTACAGTGGAGGAAAAGAAGGGAGGGGAGAGCATTGTTTGAAACTTACTCTCATCTGATTTTGCTCAAAGAGGGAATAGCATGCACATTTGGCTATGTATAGAAATCTATCTTACCCTACAGGGAAGTAGGAAGGGATGGAGACACTGGTAGAAGGGGATCAGATTGATAGTGGGCAGAAGCAACGCACTGTTGAGGATGGAAAGGGTGAAAGGGGGTAGAGAGAAAAGTATAAACAGGGAGGAAATGGAGTGGAGGGAAATAGTAACTATAACTGTGAATGTGAATAGGATGAACTCTCCCATAAATAGCAAAACTGATTAAAAACCAGAATCCTACAATGTGATATTTATAAGGAACACATCTGAAGCATAGGCACACACAAAGTAAATGTAAAAGGCTGAAGCAAAATATATTATGCTTCAGTTGAAGTTTTAAAAAAAAGCAAGAGTAATCATCATGATCTCAAAGAAAAAGCAAAAAATAAATTGAATTAAATGAGACAAGAACAGAAACTACATATTGCTAAAAGGTACCATAGAAAATGAAGTAATATCAATACTAAAAAATATGTGTACCAAATGACATCACATCTACTTTTAAAGGAGAAGTTAAACGAATTATAGGATGAGATCAGATTTGAACTCAGGTGTTTCTCATCCCAAGTCCAGGGCACTATCATGTGCAACATAGTTGTCTGGATGACCTTCCTTATTTTCTTCATAGAGGCTTTGTATGTAGGAACTTTGGCTTTGTATCTTCTGCACGAGTGATTTGATCTTCCTTGGCCCCATAATAACTGTCTATGCTCAGCCTTGTTTTTGTTTTTTTCCCATTTTTGCTCCTTTCCCCTGCCTATTTCTTGACCTTTAACTCTTTCTTAAAGTGGAGCTCGGCTTCCAGGGTGGAGGGCACACTCTCCCAAGCTTCAGGGGTTTTGTGCAGCTATTTTCCAAGATATTTCTAGGGACCTGTAAGTTTTCAGTTCTCCCAAGGTGCTACAATCTAAGGAGAGGTGTTTACTCCTCCCTTGGCCTGTGCTCTCATTTGTGAGTGACCACAAGCACTCTTTTCTGCTCTGGAACTGTGAGGAGGGTTCCCTCTCCACTGCTGCCATGAAATCTGCTATGTCAGTGCTCCTCCTCACCCCAGGACTGCCACTCAGGACTGGGACATGATCCAAGTGCGCACAAAGTAACAGGGTCCTACTTCACTGCTAACAAAGAGACCCTTATTATCTCCTTCTGACCCCCTTACTGCCTGTGGACTGGGAGCCAGAGAAGCCAACACTGTGTCTGCAGCCACCACTGCAGCTATCACTACTGATTCAATCATTCCCAAGGCTTGCTCCTAGCCTGCTGGGGCTGTGCTGTGCTGGAGCGGCCTGCCCAGGACTGTGTTCCACTCCCACCCTGGCATGACAGACTCTTCTTACTGACCTTCTAAGTTGTCCCTGGTTTGTCTGGGCCAGGAAGTCTGGAAACTCTCACAGTTGCCAGCAATTCAGTTGTCCCAAGGCTTGCTCTGGCTTTCCTGGGGCCTGTTCTTCTCTGGACTACATTCCTCTTTCAGCCTGGTGCAACAGACCTTTCCTGCTTTCCTTGTGGGTTGTATTGGCTGGAATTTCTTTCACGCCATCTTTTTATGAACTATGATGCTCTAGAATTTGTTTAGAATCATTTTTTAAAGGGATTTGGAGGGGTTTGTAGGAGAACTGTAGTCAGTCCCTGCATTTACACTGCTCTTTTGGCTCCACTGGCCTCAATGATCTACCTTTAGTTCTAGATTCATCCCTCACCTATTTCATGCTCTCAAAATAGAGCACTAAATCAAAAGAGTAGAGTACATATGTCCATGCTCCATGTTGGTTAGGATAAATTTTTTATTCTCTTTTGGTTTCAGTTTCTTTATCTGTGAAATGGAGATAATACCTATGGTAGCTATCTCATGGGATTGCTTGGAGAGGGGAAAAAAATCTAAAACATTTTGTAAGCCTTGAAGTACCATATACATCTAAGCAGTTGTTTTATTGTCATTTCTTGGCTTTTTTATTTTTATGGGTTGTAATAGATATTTTACTCCAATTGATTGACTGATTTAATAAAAAGAGAACCAGTAGTATTGAAATGCTTTACAGTTTGTCAACTACTTTTCCCATAATCCTGTGGGGTTGGTAGTGCCAATAATATTGTACTCATTTTTCAAATGAAGATATTGAGACTTAGAGAAATCATTTGTTCCCAGGTAAACTTAACTGATGAATTCAGGATGAGGAATCCAAAGAGAGGTCCAGCATTTTTGAACTATACGGGACATAATGACAAAATCTTGAAGCTGGAATGGAACTCTAACAATGTCAAACTTAAAATGAAATGTATCCATTAAACCACAGGGAAGGATCCCTGGGTGCTGCATATTGACTTATGTTATCTATGTTCTAATGTATTTTTATTTATTTTATTAAGTATGTCTAAGTTATATTTTAATCTGTTTATAATCCTCAGAAATGACTTGGGCTGCAATGCTGCCTACATGTTTGACTATTGCACATATTAACAAAGGTGGTTGTACTTTAATTGTGCATATAAAATTGAAAATACAGCTAATTTTTATAGTGTGGTGAACATAGAGACAATAATTCTGAATAGGGTTATGGGTAGATAGAATATCTTAATGTTATAGATGGAAACAGTGAGGTGCAGAGAGATGAATTTCTAGGGATGAAATACTTAAGTCTAGACAATCTCACTCGAAGTAGGTTCTAATTAAAAGGACATTAGACTTGGACACAGAAAGAATTGGGTTCAAATCCAGCCTCAGTTTCCTAATAACTGTGTGACTGGAACACATTAACTAACCTCTCTATGCCTCAGTTTTCATTCACATAAAATCAGGGGGTTGATCTCAGTGAGCCCTATGGTCCCTTCTAGTTCCAAATAAAAATCATGAGCTCTCCTCTAGCAAGCTCCATTACTTTTACTCTTTAACTCTCAGGGTTGTTGTTGAGGCACGATATTTACATTTTGATGTTGAAATATTTTAACACACATCCCCCAAACTCTACACTTTTTTTTTTGTTTTAGACACAATGCCCACTCTCTGTTATCTGCATTACCTTGGACAGCTCCTTCAGGTAAGCATCAATGAAGTCTAGGGTCTCCTCTGGGTTTAGATCTTCCTTATGTTGTTTGATCACAAGTTTTACAAAGGACTGTAGCTTCTTCCATTCTCTAAAGATCTCCTGGTGAGATCCTGGCAGGAATTTCATTATCCAAGGAAACATATTGTAGAGCTAAATAATATGAAAGAGGGCAGGGGGAGGAGGAATGAGTGTCATTTCCTGTCAGGCTGCCTTGTCTTTTCATCTTTCTCACCCTGAGTCAGAACAGGGTCATGAAATTTACCCTAATTCCATGTCTAACCATTCAATCCAACCTCCCTGTAACCCCTGTCTAGCCTGAGGCTTAGTACTCAGGCTGGCGTTCAACCATCTTTGCCTCACACAACAGTCCCTTGGCCATGTCCTGATACACCTAAGTAACTCTTTCAAGATGTCACCAATGTAGGCATTCTCACAACCTACAAAGAAGGCGGGGAGAGATATTTTTCTAGGGAAATTGATAGCACTTGGGCCTGTATTTCCATTTAAGCCCCACAGAATTCCCTTCTCTTGAATTTCCATTTTGTTCCTCTTAGGGAAATGAGACAAAATGTTAATTACTCCCTTCCCTCATTTTCCTCCATAGCCAGACTCCTGAGGAGTTAAGTAAAATCATGAGTCAGATGGCGTGCTGGGGTAAGACATGAAGACCGGAGTCAGAATTCTGCCTCAGACACTTATTAGCTGTGGGACAAGTCATTAATTTCTCTCAGTCTCACGTTCCTTATCTGTAAAATGGGAGTAATAATAACAATTATTTCAAAGGGTTATTGTGAGGGTCTAAATAAATCTGTTGATCAACAAGCATTTAATAAATATCAACTATGTGCCAGGCACTGTGATAAATGTTAGTTATATAAAGAGAGGGGAAAAAATTCCAGTCACTGTCCTCCAATACCTCACATTGTAATGGGAGAGACACCAGTATATGCAAGATATATGCAGAATGCAGAGTGGTTGAAAGGTAATCTCAGAGCAGAAGGTGTTAGCAGCTTCAATAGAAGGTGAAATTTGAGCTAATTCTTAAAGGAAACCAAGAGCTGGAGGTGGGAAGGGAGATCATTCCAGGCATGAGAGACAGCCAGTGCAAAGTACTGAGATGGGAGCTAATATATATAAAAATCTTTACAAACCTTACCTTACAAGTAAGCCCTTGAATCCACCTCTCCCTGATTGGGTCTCTTGTCTCTGTCTCTTTCATTCTGTTTCTCAGCTGTCTATTTGTCTCTGAACCTCCTTCCCTCTCCCTCTCTTTCCTCCTTCCTTTGAAGAGGTAAGGACAAAATTCTTGGTTTCCCTTAAACTCTAATCAAGAAACAGCTTCTTCAGGAAGCTTTTCCTGGGCCTCCTGACTTTCAATGCAGCCAATACCAAAACTTTTCTCATTGTATTTATATATTTGCATATACGCTCACTCAGAGTCATGTTTTCTCCTCCAGTAGAACATAAATCACCTCAGGTCAGTGGCTTTCATTTTTGTCATTGTAACCACATCTCCTTGCACAGTACTTGGCACACAGTAGGCTCTTAATAAATGTTTGTAAATTGATAATTTTAGTAATGATCTTATAAAAACTTAAAAACTTTATAGAAATGTGTTTCCTGTTCTTTGAAGATCACAGTGTTCTGGAAAAGCATTGGGTCCCCCAAGCATGTTCTTTCATGTCACTATTTATAAAATTCTTATTTCTTTCCTCTCATCTGTTCAGCCCCTTTTACTGCTTAGAGGAACTCCTACCCAAACTGCCTGAGCTCCTCTCAAGCTCTCATACCTGTGTTTCTTTTCATGTTTCTTTTACTGTGGAGGGAGTACAGGGTCAAATTGAGACTGAGCGTGCCCTGTCTGGGAAGGGATAGTCTGTTACCTGACACTCCCATGTGGCTTCAAGCACTGTGACATTATCCAAACTCTTCAACAACTCTCGAAACTCAGAATCATGGTAGTCGAAGCAATGTCCAAAATTTATGGAGCAGGTGATATTGGAAACAGCATTGTTGATCTGAAAGTGGGGATCAAAGGGCTGTCTTGTTGATCAGAAGAGAAAGGGAACAAGTTGCTCTTAATTTCACTCATGTTCTTTAAAGGAATCCAGCAGAGCTTTCTACCTTTTTCTCTTAAACAATTTTTCTTTATTCCTCCCCCCATACCTGCCAGCACACATCCACTTTAATATTACTGTCTATGACCAGCTACTGCTTAGATAGATGTGAGAAAAAGAAAAGAACATGTTCATTTTCTAATGTTTACTCTAGTCTTGGGATTTAATTGGCATATTTTGTTTCAGCATAGGTTACCTGTGGCTTTGGGTAAGTTATTTATCTGGCTTTGCCTCCATATATCATCAGTAGAATGAGATAATTGGACTAGATGATCTTTGAGGGCCCTTCTACTCTCTATGATTCTATATGTGATATCATGTGCATAGGTTCACAAAATATGCCCATCTGTGTAATGGACACGTGTCCATATATGTTTGTATGTATATGCCAATACCTATTACTACATACAGGTATGTGAACAGTAGAGTTGAAATAATGACTGGGGATACTGGGATGAAAAGAAAATATATGAGAAAATGAATAAGGAAGGGAGACAGTATAAGGTAGTATGTAGGGTTCTGGATCTGGAGCCTGGAAGACCTGGACTACTTCAGACATCTATTAGCTGGATAATGTTAGTTCTGGCATCTTCTCTCTGTTGATTATTTCCAGTTTTTCCTGTTTATATTGTGTTTGTACATAGTTGTTGCATGTTGTCTCTCCTCTCATACTAGGAGCGCCTTGAGGACAGGGGCTCTCTTTTTCCTTTCTTTATCACCCTAAGATTTAGCACAGTGCCTGGAATAGAGTAGGCACCTGATAAATATTTATTGACTGACTAAGTGGCAGTGATTAAGTGACCTTGGGCAAGTCACTTAACTGCTCTACTCCTCAGTTTTCTCATGTGCAGAATGGGATGGAAGGTTGTACTGATGGGCTCCAAGGTTCATTCATATCCAAAGGCTAAGATAATAAGAGAAAGCAAGAGAGGAGGAAGAGAAAGGGGGAGTGGAGGAGGGTGGGAGGAAAAAGAGAAGGAAAAAGAAGCAGAGAAAGAGGAGGAAGTGCAGAAGAATGAATGTCTCTGCAATAACAACATTGGGAAAAGAAATAACTCTTATAGACTTAAGAGCTTGGAACCATACAATACCGGCCCCAATTCCAGAGGACCAACAATGAGTCCTGCCACCCACATCCTGACAGACAGGTGATGGCTTAGATTACACAATGACATTTGTGTTTCTGGGGATGGCCAATGTAAGAATTGCTTTTGCTTGACTATGTGTATTTGTTACTAGGGTTTTGGTTTTTCCAGTGAGAGAAAGAAAAAGATGAAAAGGAAATAAATAGATAATTAAAAATAATAATTTTTTTAAAAAAAATAAAGATAGCAACTTATGTGTGTATGTGTGTGTGTGTGTGTGTGTGTGTGTGTTCTAAGTAGAAAGGAAGAAGAATGATTAGGAAGCAAAAAGAGTTAGAGGAGGGCAGCAAGAGAGAATAGAGGCAGGGCTGTGTGTCTATGTATGGTTGTGTAGGAGTTCCTGGAGTGTCCAGTCAAGGCAGGCCTCCAGGCCTTGAAGAATTGACACATGGAGGGTCTATGTGTGGATGGAAAAAAATAATGGTAATGCCACTTAAGAGAATGAACCATTAAGGGGTTCCTTTCATTGCTTACTCTCTCATTTTTTTCCTAGAGGACAGTGTTGAGTCTTTGAAGACTTTCACAAAGGCTGGGGGAAATTTTGTCTGTCTCTGGAATTGGGATGACCTCTTTTCCCCTGTTCCTCCCATCCACAGTTACAGATTCTCTTTAATGATAATTTTGTAAAAGGATAATCAGAAGCAATTGAAAATATCCCTGCCTGACCAGTGCTCACCTTTTTCTTCCCTGATAGCCTCAATGAGACATCTGGCCTCCTCCTGGATCTGATCTTCCAGGGTCTTCTTTCCCTAACCAAAGTTTCTTACTGTCATTAAGGCAAATCTTCTTTGCTGTTTCCACTCTTGGCCATTAGATGTCATTAATCCTTAATAATAATAATAATAATAATAATAATAATAATAATAATAATAATAATAATAATTTATATAAACATTTCAAAAGATCTGTAATTTCACTGATGTGGTTATTCCCTCTACCAGCAATGGAATTCAATTGAATAGGCACTTAAAAAAGCAGCTACTATATGCCAAACACTGCACTGGGTATACAAAGAGTAAGGGCTACAGCTCCTGCTCCCAAGAACTCACACACTAATTAGGGAAATAACACTTCAAGTTTGACTGTAGGGCACATGGTGATACCTGCAAGTCCTAAGGACAAAACAGAGGAAGATGTGAAGGTTCAGAGGTCTGTAGGGTCACTAAGTAGGTTGTGCCTCTGAGATTCCACAATTCTCTCAAATACCAAAGTATGTACTATGAACCCTTTCACTCATTCATTCAAGAAATATTTTTGTTACAGGGAATGAAGATGCCCTAAACCTTGCATAAAGCCATGATAGAGATACAGGCAGTGTTAGAATGCCTGAGCTCTACTGGAAATTAAATTTCCATCTTGTTGGCAAGGTAAGACAGAAACTCCTCCATAAATGCATAAATATCTATCAACAAACTTTTATTATTATGTCTTGGGTACTGTGCTAAGCAGTGATATGAGCCATTATTATGGATTAATACACATGTTCAAGAGTAGTACAAAATTCCTTGATATCAGACACAGGAGAATTTATTATTGACAAGGGAAAGCTTCATGGAGAAGTTAAGAGTCTGAACTGGTGCTTGAAAAATTTCATGAGTCTAAGAGGAGAGGAAGAAGAATATTCTACATGAAGGGAATAGCATAGAGTACAGGCATCATTCACAAGGTAGAACTTTGGACTTGAAGTTAAGACTACCTGGGTTTATATCATGACTCTAATATTTATGAGCTCTCAGCTTCAATGATCTCATCTGTAAAATGAGGATGGAGGTTGAAATGGGTGACCTCTAAGTTTCCTTCCATCTGTAAATCTGTGATTCTATGACTAGGCTGTGGGTAAGGGAGGTACATTTGAGAAACAGTGCCTAGACTTGTTTAGGTGAAGTGTGGGGACATGAATATGATATGTCACAGATAAAGATGGAAAGATTGGCTGAAGGGACATTGATGACGTGGTAAAGAATCACAGACCCTCAGAATGTCCAAACTGGAAGGATCCAGTCTGACAGTACCTAACTCTAATTGGACCCTTACTATGCCTGGCCAATTCTTCTACTCTGCCCTTAATGACTCCCTGTCAAAATCTTTACAATGACTTTTCCAAACCTTTGTCTTCTCTCTTCTACCAGCAAGTTGAAATTAGGGCTGATGTCTATGCTTCCTTCTTCTAGAAGATATTTTACCATGGACTTCAATTCTATGCCTTCATTCTTTAATTCACAGCAGCATTAATACTCCTCCTGTTCTCTCAGTAATAGAAAAATAAGTATCTATAATCAATGATAAATTCTTCATCTTTGTTCCCATACCCCCGCCACCCAGCTTCCTCTGTATACAAATATGATACTGATGCCTAAACCATGAAGAACAAAAACAGGAAAAGAAAATTGTAGACCCATTCCATTAATGAATGTGGATGCAAATATCCTAAACAGAATTCTAACTAAAAGATTACAATGATATGTTAAAAAGATGATCAAGTGGGATTTATACCAGGAATGCAGGAACAGTTTAACATAAAGAAAACTATTAACATAATTGATTATATCAGCAATAAAACAAATACAATCATATGATGCAGAAAATATTCTTGATAAAGTACTACGCTTATTTCTATTAAAATGATATATTGGTATAAATAGATTTTTCCTTAAATTGATAAAAAGCAATTATTTAAAACCATCAGCAAGCATTATTTGTAATGGGAATAAACTACAGGCATTGGCAACAAGATCAGGTGGAAAAGAGGGATGCCCACGGTCACCAGTGTTACTCAGTACTGTATTGGGAATCCTAGCAATAGTAATGAGAGAAGAAAAGTAAATAAGAGGAATCAGAATAGGGAATGAGGTAATAAAACCATCTCTTTTTGCAGATGATATGATGATTTAAATCGCAAATCCCAGAGTCAACTAAAAAGTTAGAGGAATCAATGAATGATTTTAGCAAAGTAGGGAGATTTAAAGTAAATCCACATTCATCAGCAATCTTCTTATATATCACATACAAAACTTTGCAAGAAGAGATAGTAAAAAAGAAACTATTTAAAATAACTCTAACCCAGGTCAAACCCTACTTGGTCACTGGGGCCCTGATTGACTCAGAGTGAATGTAAATAGCAAATGTTTTTGTTTTGATCAGAAATCCCAAGGGTCTTCACCTCCCAAATTCTTTTTTATTTCTCTATGTGACTAGGTAAAGATGTCATTGTGTGCTTTATTTTTTGCCTATCCTTAATCACTAAAAGGGTGTTGCCTCAGTCAAACTGAGACCTGTTAAAGACCTGAGTTTGAAAAGGTCAAGGTCTCCTATTACATCTGGGGCTATCTCCAGTCTTTCTGATCTATATCTCACCACTGAACCCCAGATGGCTCTGGAGGAGAATGTGAGGTTGGTGGTTTTGCACTGCATTGCCTCACTTAAATCCATTTCACATGCATGTCATGGCATGACATTAGACAAAAAAAAACATGGAAAGATTTGCATGAAATACAGAAGAGTGAAATGAGCATTACCAAGTAAAAATATATACAGTAAGAACATTATTTTAAGAATTACTTTGAGCAGGTCATTTGTCTATTATAGATACCTGAAACTATAATGTATACACACACACACACACACACACACACACACACACCAGTTTATGGAGACATTATCTGTATCCAAAGAAAGAAATCATAATGATCACTTGAAGACAGTCATCATGTATCTCCTTACTCTCCAACTTACTCTTCTTGTACTGAAGTTAAATACTCGAAGCTCATACAACTAATCATTCTCTGGGATGGATTTGAACCCCTTTCACCATTTTCATTGTCCTCCCCCTCCATCCTATTCCTCTCCCACAACTCTCAGACATGAAGGAAGGAAACTTCAAAACTCTTTTTTTCTATCATATCTCTTCTAGTCATGAGGTGACTATAATTGATTGAAACCTTCAGGAATGATGAAGTACAGGAGTCAGATATCTTTTGAAAAATCCTGGAGATGAAAAATATTTCTCGTAATTCAAAGAACTCACCAAGTGTTTTAAAGATATGGAAGTGGATAGGAAATCATGGACTATCAATAAACACCTCATCCTGTTTGACTAGGACCTCCTTGATTAGTGGCAATCCAGTTACCATCATGAAAGTAAGGCTGCCACCATGGGTGCAGAAAATATCTCCATATTCCCTGGAAAACTGAAAAAGAATTAGTTTGAGTTGCAAATTTCCATGGCTTTTCAGGCTATTTTTAGTCTATACTGTCATCAGATGACATTCTAGCAATGTGAAACAGCAATTCTAATGGAATCCACTCAATTCAGTCTGATCCAATTCCATTAAATTCAGTTCAGATCACGCCAACACTTAATCATTTAACTGTATCCCAAGCCCTGTGTTAGGAGCTGAGCAGACAGTCACAACTGTCAAGAAGTTCCTTTCCTTGAGGAATTGGAATGGGAAGGAAATGATCTGTGAATATGTAAGCAAATATACAATATGTACATTTTATTTTTTTTTTAATTTTAAGTGATTTCAGGGGACACTAGCACTTGGGAGGAATCAGGATGACTTCCTGGAGGAGATGGCCCCTTGAAGCTGAGCTTTGATGGAAACTGAGATTTCCAAAAGCTTCAGGGGAAGAGGCAGTATAATCTAGCTCTGAAGTGGCTGCTACAGTTAAGGCAGTATGCTGGGGCAGGAATATATGACAAAGAACAACTCTGAGTTTATTATGGGGGAAAGACCTAGAGGTCAACATTTGAACCATTAGCAAGTTCATTGGAAGTAGTAGAAAGCAAGCTCCCAGAGGGCAGGGCCAGTTTTATGTTTTTTTCTTCAAATACAGCCCTAGCCCAGTACCTGACACTTAGCAGGTGCTTACATAATATTTGTTAATTGATTGATTGGGTCTTTCCCCCACTGAGAGCCATCAAAGTCCATTCAAAACTCAATACATGGTCTTTGAGAGACTGGGGAAAAACTAAGCATTGTTCCTACCAACATGGTCATGAGCTTCTCTGATTTTAGCAAGGCTTATCCTCAGGTCATAGACCCTCTGAGATTATGTCACCACACCCCTGTCTGAAGCCATTTCAGCTTGATAAAGCTCAAAAATGCATGTCTTCTGCTTCAAGGGCCTCAGACAGTGAAGTTTTTAAATGCATATAATAAAATATATAGAATTTTAAACGAAACCAAGTACATTAAAATGTAATGACAGAAAATAATGTTCTTAACTAAAACTCCATGGCCCAAGTTAAGTACCTCTGATTGTAGAGTTTGAAGGGATCTTAGAGGCTGCCTGTGCAATTTCTTCCAATCAGTCTATTAATGAACATTTATTAAGTGCTTACCATGTGCCAGGTTCTGTGCTGAGCAGTGGGGATCCAAAAAGCTAAAGATGGTCTCTCAAGGAGCTCACCTATTGCTATACAGATATAATAATAATAATAGCTAACATTTCTATAATGTTTATTGTGTGCCAATCACTGTACAAAGCACTTTACCATTATTATCTCATTGGTTCTGAATCACAGAAATTGAGTCAGAAGGGACTTCAGGATCCATCCAATCCTTACTACATAAAATGTCAACAATGACACACTCCAGAAGTGATGAGCATATGACTTTCTCCAGGTCCCACAGGTCAGAAGAAGATGTGAACCCAAGCCCTCTAAGCTCCAAATGAGAAACTCTTCCCAGTAGGGCCAGAGCAGGACTGGACACCCAGGCTTGTAGCTACCCAATCCAGCACATTCCTCGGAGCCCTGATTCCCAGGGCACCCCCTCCACTGGATTCTCACCCTCTCATCTCACCCTTATCTTTTGCATGGTGATGTTGGGGTTTTTAAAGTCGATCTTGAAGACGTTGCCCAATATAAGGAGTGTAGGAGGGCCAGGGGGATAGTTGGGATGCTGCCTCCTTTTCTGTAGACACTGTGCCAGGATCAGGAGGATGGCAGAGAGGAAAAGGAGAGTCTGCAGGGGGGCTCTTTCCCAAAGAGAAGGGAGCATAGTTCCCAGAGAGAGCTGCATCTTTCCCCAGCTTGGGCACCAAGACCAGAAAAAGCAAGCCCCTCCTCACTCTTCCTCTTCCTGAATTAATAGCAACAACTTTAGGGCCAGCAGGAACAGTGTTCTCATGAGAAACAAATTCAAGCTGTTTTTGTCCCCTTGGAGCTCTGCCTGGGCTGGCTTTATAGTCCAAGCAGTGAGAGCTCAAGGGAGTGCCAGCCTCCCCTCTGTACCCCAGCCCTCTGCCAGGGCCTGCCTCAAGAGAACAAACACCTAACCCCCACCATCTTACCCCCTACCCTCCTGAAAATAAGACTAAGCTTGTCTGTTGGGAAACAGAGAGACAGCTTGACCACAGCTGCCTGGGAAGGCTCAACACACAGCAGACCCATCCAGAAATCAAACCCACTCCAAGTCACAGGGACAATTCTATGGGGAAGAAAGTGACCCAGAATCTTATCTTGCTTAGGAGAGCAGCAAGCTGAGGACTAGGGAGGCCAGGAAACTGACAAGATCCCACAGCTCTTTGTAAGTTTCAGAGCCTTCATTGAAACCTGGCTCAGCTGACTTCAAGTCAGCACTCTGCTACCTGTTAAAAACTGCCTCTCAATGGGCTTGAGAACTAACATAGAGGGGCTCTAAACCTGGGGTCCAAGGACCCCGAGGGACATGTGGATAGATTTCAGTGGGTCTGTGAACTTGAATTAGAAAATAATTTCAACTTTATTGGAATAATTAGAATAAAATTCCAATAGATTTGGAATAAATTGGGATAATTAGAATAAAATTCTAACATAACTAGAGTAAATTAAGATAAAATTCAAATATAATTGGAACAATTGGAATAAAATTCCCATACTTACATTACTATTTATGAATCGGGGAATGACATATTTCTGTACATTTGACTCAGTTCTCTATATTCTAAAAATGAGGCCTTTATCACAAACGCTAGCTCCAAAAATTCTTTCCCAGTTTTCTGTATCCCTCCAAATCTTGGTTGCATTGGGTTTGATTGTGCAAAAACTTTTCAGTTTAATGTAATCAAAATTATCCATCTTGTACTTCATAACGCTTTCTGCCTCTTCTTTAGTGAAAAGTTCTTCCCTTTTCTATAAATCTGATATATACACTATTCATTGCTCCACCAATTTGTCCATAGTATCAATTTTTATGCCTAGATCATGTACCCATTTGGATTTTATTCTTGTGTATCGTGTCAGGCATTGGTCTATGCCTAGTTTCCACCACACTGTTCTCCAGTTTCCCAGCAATTTTTGTCGAGCAGTGAGTTCTTATCCCAGAAGCTGGGGTCCTTGGGTTTATCAAACAGTAGGTTACTATATTCATTGACTACTGGGTCTTAAGTACCTAGCATATTCCACTTGTCTACCCTTCTGTTTCTTAGCCAGTACCAAGTGGTTTTGAAAATTGATACTTTATAATACAATTTGAAATCTAGTAGCAATAGGTCACCTTCCCTTCCATTTCTTTTCATTAATTCCCTTGATATTATGAACCTTTTGTTCTTCCAGATAAATTTTGATATTATTTTTGCCAGCTCTAGAAAATAATTGTCTGATAGTTTGATTGGTATGGCACTAAATAAGTAAATTTTTATTATATTGGCTCGGCCTACCCATGAACAACTGATATTTTTCCACTTGCTTAGGTCTGACTTTATTTGTATGAAGTGTCTTGTAATTGTGTTCACAGAATCCCTGGGTCTGTTTTGGCAGGTAAACTCCCAAATATTTTATACTGTCTATCCTAGCTTTAAATGGGATTTCTCTTTCTATCTCTTGGTGTTTGTTACTAATACATAGAAATGCAGAAGATTTGTGTGGGTTTATTTTTTAACCTGCACTTTGCGAAAATTGTTTATTATTTCAAGTAGCTTTTTCCTTGAATCTCTGGGATTCCCTAATTATATCATCATATCATCAGCAAAGAGTGATAACTTAGTTTCTTCTTTGTCTATTCTAATTCCTTCAGTTTCTTTATCTTCTCTGATTGCTACAGCTAATATTTTTAGTACCATATTGAAAAACAGTGGCTATAATGGACAACTTTGTTTCACCTTTCATCTTATTGGAAATACATCTAGGTTATCTCCATTGCATATAAGGCTTGCTGAAGGTTTTAGTTAGATAACCTTTTCTATTTTATAGAAAGTGAACACTATTCCTATGATTTTCACTGTTTTTAATAGGAATGGGTGTTGTAGTTTATCAAGAACTTTTTCTTTATCTGTTGAGATAATTATGTGGTTTTTGTTAGTTTTGTTGATGTGGTCAATAATGCTAATAGTTTTCCTAATATTGAACCAGCCCTGCATTCCTGGTATGAATTCTACCTGATCATAATGTATTATTCTTGTGATAAGTTGCTGTATTCTTTTTACTAAAATAGTATTTAAAATTTTTGCCTCTATATTTATTAGAGAAATTGGTCTATGATTTTCTTTCTCTGCTTTGTCTCTTCCTGGTTTAGGTATCAAAACCATATTTTTATCATATAAAGAATTTGGGAGGACTGCTTCTTCCTCAATTTTTCCAAATATTCTATACAGTATTGGAATTAACTGTTCTTTAAATGTTTGATGGAATTCACTTGTAAATCGGTCCAGCCCTGGAGATTTTTTTCCTAGGGAGTTCATTGATGGCTTGTCCAATTTCTTTTTCTGAGATAGGGTTATTTAAGTATTCAACTTCCTCTTCTGTTGTTTTGGGCAATTTATATATATATATATATATATATATATATATATATATATATATATATATATATATATATATATATATATATATTTTTTTTTTTTTAAAACACTCATCCATCTCATTTAGGCTGTTGAATTTATGGGCATAAAGTTGGGCAAAGTAATTTCTAATTATTATTTTAATTTCTTACTCATTGGAGATGACTTCACCCCTTTCACTTTTTATATTGGTAATTTGATTTTCTTCTTTCTTTTTTTAATCAAATTCACCAAATGTTTGTCAATTTCATTAGCTTTTCATAAAACCAACTATTAGTTTTATGTATTCATTCAATGGTTTTCTTAATTTCAATTTGATTAATCTCTGCTTTGGTTTTCAGTATTTGTAATTTGATATTTACTTGGGGATTTTCAATTTGTTCGTTTTCTAGCTTTTTCAGCTGCATGTCCAAGTCATTGATCTCCACTTTCTCTATTTTATTTATGTAGGCCTTCAAAGATATAAAGCTTCCCCTAAGAACTGCTTTTGCAGTATCCTACAAGATTTTGTAGGTTGTCTCATTATTGTCATTCTCTTGAATGAAATTGTTGATTGTTTCTATGATTTGATGTTTAACCCTCTTCTTCTTTAGGATTACATTATTTGGTTTCCAATTAACTTTTGCTTTATCTTTCCACAACCTTTTGTTAAATATAATTTATATTACATTATGATCTGAAAAGGATGCATTGACTATCTCTGCCTTTTTGTACTGAATTGTGAGGTTTTTATGCCCCAGAACATGGTCAATGTTTGTATATTTGCCGTGTACCACTGAGAAAAAGATATAACCCTTTCTATTCCCATTCAGTTTTTTCCAGATATCTGTCATAACTACCTTACTCAGAGTTTTATTCACCTCCTTAACTTCTTTCTTGTTTATTTTAAGGCTGGATTTATCAAGTTCAGAGATGGGGAGTTTGAGGTCCCCCACTAGTAGAGTTTTGCTGTTTATTTCTTCCTTCAACTCCCCCAACCTCTCCTCTAAAAATCTGGATGCTACACTACTTGGAGCATACATGTTTAATAACGATATTGCTTCATTGTTTATGGTACCTCTTAACAGTATATAGTTTCCTGCTTTATCTTTTGTGATTAGGTCAATTTCTGCTTTTGCTTTGTCTGAGATTAAGTTTGCTGCCCCTGCTTTTCTTACATCAGCTGAAGCACAATATATTCTGCTCCAACCTTTTACCTTTACTCTGTGTGTATTCCCCCATTTCAAATGTGCTTCTTGTAGACAACATATTGTTGGATTATAGCTTTTAATCCATTTTGCCATCCATCTCCATTTTATGGAAGAGTTTATTCCGTTCACATTCACAGTTATGATTACCATGTGTGTCTTTCCCTCCATCCTCTTTCCCACTGTTTATGCTTTTAGATCCCATATCTCCCTTCGCCTCCTCAGCAGAGTTTTCACTATTGACCACCATTTTCCATACTCTTCTCTTCCTTCTTTCAGCACCCCCTCCCTTTTATTCCCCTTTACCCTTACTACTTCTTCCCTCCCTTTTAGCTTCCCCTCTCTTTTTCTCCCCTGTCCCCTCCTACTGCCTATAGAGTTAGATTTATATACTTAAGTTTATTGTTCCCTCCTTGTACCAAATCAGATAAGACTCCCTCTAAAACAATGCTCATCTCCCTCCCCTCTTTCCCTCTACTATAATATAATTTTGTACTTCTTCCTGTGATGTAATTTATCATTTTCTGCTTCTTCCTTTTCACGTCTCCTGTTACAATCTCTTCATATGCTTGAGTCACATTTTTATCATCACATCATTTGCTATATAACCGTTTCCTCTATCTATGTATATCTCTTTTATACTTCATAAAAGATGTACAATTCCCATGATTAACAAATATCTTCTTCCCTTATAGGGAGGTAAACAGTTTTCCCAAATTGAGTAACAAGTTTTCTTTTCCACTGTTTACCTTTTTATGCCTTTCTTGAGACCTGAGTTTGAAGATCAAATTTTCTTTCTAGTTCTGGTCTATTTGTCAAGTAGGTCTGGAAATCCCTTATTTCGTTGAATGTCTATCTCCTTGCCTGAAATGTTATGCTGAACTTTGCTGGGTAATTGATCCGTGGTTGTAGTCCCAGCTCCTTTCCCTTATGAAATATCATATTCCAATTTCTTCAGTCTTTTAATGTAGAAGCTGCAAGGTCCTGTGTGATCCTGACTGTAACTCCTCGATATTAGAAATTTTCTTTCTGGCTGCCTGTATTATTTTCTCCTTCACTTGATAGTTCTGGAATTAGGCAACAATATTTCTTCGTGTTTTCAGTTTGGGATCCCTTTGGGGAAGTGAATGGTGTATTCTTTCAATGACTATTTCACACTCTGGATCTAATACTTCTGGGCAATTTTCCTTGATTATTTCTTGGAAGATATTGCCAAGATTGTTTATTTTATCATGGCTTTCTGGTAAGTCAAAAATTCTTAAATTTGCTATCCTGGATCTATTTTCCAGGTCAGTTGTTTTTCCAGTTAGATAGTTTACATATTCTTCTATCTTTTCATTCTTCAGATTTTGTTTGACTGATTTTATTGTCTCATAGAGTCATTTGTTTCTACTTGCTCAATTTTAATTTTTATCCAATTATTTTCTTCACTTTACTTTTGTATCTCCTTTTCCATCTGTCCAATAATTCCTTTTAAGAAATTATTTTCTCCAGTTAGTTTTTGTACTTCCTTTTCCATTTGTTGAATTTTCCCAGTTAAGTTTTGTGCTTCCTTTTCCATTTGTTCAATTTTCCCTTCATATAATTCTTTTTTCATACTTTTAAAATCATTAGCCTCTTTTTTCTATCTCCTTCTTCATCTGTTCCAGGAGAGCTCTTTGTGCTTGGGAGCAGTTCATAGTCTTTTCTGAAATTTCAGATGGGAGTCCAGTCTTCATACTGACCTCCTTGGTATTTGCGTTTTGGTACTTGTCCCCACAGAAAGATTCTATGTTCTTTTCCTTCCTCCTTTGCTTCTTGCTCATGATGATAACGTTTTGTGTGTTGTGGCCTCTGGTTCTTTTAGCTACAAGTTGGAGAACCTGTTATTGAGCTGGCTGGTGTGAGAAAGCAAAGGGAAGGTGTCTTTTCTCTTTTTATCTTGCATTTCTCTGGATTAGCCCTGGGACTAGTTTGTTTTGTGTGGGGGAGGGGTGGTCTGGTCATGGGACGTCTCCCCAGCTGAGTTAGAGCAAAGGCAAGCTTAGTGCTTGGTGATCCAGGCTGCTTTATTGTCTCCCCACTTCCCCTGGAGTGCTGAGGCATGCCTGGGTCCTAGTGCGAGGCTCCACCCCTCTGGAGCTCCATTCCTCTGCCACAGTGAGAAGAATATACTTTACTGGTTTTCTTAGCCTCAGGTACTATGAGGCAACAATTCTGTTGATCCCACTGATGCAGGATTTTTCTGGGGAAATATTTTATGGTTGTTTTGAGGTCAACAAAGGAATGGGGAGAGAGCATTTACTGATCATCTGCCATTTTGACTCCTGAAAGTTCAAGTAGGTGACTTACAGATTTTTAATCTGTGGGCTGAAAGTCTCAGGAGTGGCTTCAACTGATAGCTGTGGCTCCGTGGCTGTCATTCATGTGGCTCCTGCTGGTCTCCCACACTGGGCTGCCACTCTGCCTTTCCACCATGCTGCCTGCCCCAGGCCTCAGGGCTTTCCTGCCCAGTTGTGCTGAGACAGGACGTACTGTGATGTATGCTGTGGGTTCTTCCACACTCGCAGAACAGATCCTTCTCATCAACATTCCAGTCTGTCCTAGTCTGTGAATCTTCCCTATTGGATTCTGACTTCCAAAATTTGGTCAGATTCTCTTTTTAGAGGTATCTGAAGGAGTTTGTCTAAGAGCTTAGGTGAGTAGTTGCTCTCACTCTGCGATTTTGGCTCTGCCCCAAAAGACTGTTTCAATTAATAGGGATGGGAAGGTAAGATTCATAGAATGTAGTAGGTTAAGTAGTAGGAGAGCAAGGTAGTAGGTGAAAGTAAAGTATGCATGTATATCTTTGTGTCTGTATGTCTATAGATGTATGTATGTGTGTATATACATAGATATGTATGTTTATATATATACATATACACAGAAATATACATATACATATATACACATATACATCCATATACAAATATATGCATACACACATATAGGTACATATATACATACATATACACTCCTCTATGCTAAATTATATCCTATAAATTATATCTCAGGGAGGAAGAATGGGAGGGAAGCAATGAGTCATAGAATTTGTATTTCAAAACTTCAAATAGAAATATTTTTGAAACTGAACAAAAAGTATAAAGCCTGGCAGACATTGTTATCTCGCTTGTTTTTCCAGGAGTTTTTTCAGACTTTGATTTGGAAAACTTCTTCTAATTTCCCATGTGTAAACTGGATTTACCCCTGCTCACCTTAGAGGGTTGCTGGGATCATGATTAAAATAGACGAAGAAGAGCAACTGAATCAAAAGTATGCAAGTGTATTTACTTTGTTAGCAATGGCTAGTAATTTGCCAATAAAATGGGTCCATGCAAATGCATTTGGTACAAGGACCTCATTGTGAACTCACAGAACATCTGTATAGACGTAATTGAAGATTATTTGAAAAGTGAACTTGAGTAATAAATGATAATCATTGATCACAATCATCCAAAAGAGTGTTTTTATTTTCTGATTTGCTGGAGTATTATAATTATATTATCAACTTGGAAATGTACCTTGGGTCAGTATTTCTGAAAAGTACAGGCAATCTTTACAGGAATATGGAACCTTAGCAGATTGACAGTTCTCAAAGTGTGAGCATTCCTAGACCCATGTCGCTATAATTAATAGTGGAGTACTTATGATTTATCTATAACAAGGCTTTTAATAGTAATGAGGAACTCAACTCATCAGCTAAAGGATAACTATTTCATACTGTGAAAGTCCAGGGAAATAATGAACATGAAAGTGACTGATTTAGACATGCAGAAATCAGAAAGTACATATTGTGCTCCTTTTCCATGTCAGGCACTTGGCTGGATGAGCATAATTTGAAATCTTTCCCCATCACCTCTTGGAAGACCACCCTACAGGTCTAACTGGGCCTACATCACTCGAGGAAGGGCACAGATTTGGTAGGGGGCAGGAGAGACCGTCATGCCATATCGGCAGTCAAATCTGAGCTGGGTATTTGGGGGAGTCTGGAATGTGAATTTCTGGAGCAGGCTGGTGAAGAAAAGGAAAAGCTCATCACGAGCCAGATGTTCTCCCAGGCAGACTCTCTTCCCTGAAAGACAAGGAGATGAAAAGCTTTGAATCACTAATATTCAGCAAAGACAGTAGTGGTTACAGGTCGCAAGGGTTTCATTCCTAGTCCTAGCACTGGAATGGACCTGAAGAATATTCACTGATTTCACCATAGCCACAAAGCTAATAACAGTCAGAAATGGAATTTGAACCCAAGTTTTCCTTGCTCCATTCCATGCACCATTCCTACCATGCTATGCTAATCAGAGACTTAGTACAGATGAAATACTGCATCTATAAACAGATGACTTGACTTCAGATCCCACCTTGAATACTTCTAACCCAGGTGTCATTGATATGCCACTTAGCCTGAATGAACCCAAGATTTCTCATCTGTAAAATAATGGAATTAGAAAACATGGCCCCTTCTAACTCTGGATCTAAGATCATGTTTCTGTGTAGAAAAATAGATCCCTTCTCAGAATTTAAGCAGGCAGGTTCAGTGGAAAGAATGTGGGACCTGGAGTGATGAAGCCCTCAGTTAAAGTTCTCCTCTAATACTTAGGAACTGTGGCCCTGAGCAAGACAAGTAACTGCTCTCAACTTCAGTTTACTTGTATATAAAATGGGGATAATAAGAGAACCTACCTCAGAGTGTAAAGATGTAAAAGTATTTGCCAGCCTTAAAGGACTATATAAATGCTAGTTATTATTAGTACTGCTCCTCCTCCTCCTCATAATATTGCTCCTATCTGTCAAATGTAAACAATACTGGTATGTACCTCACTGGGGTGATGTGAAGGCTGAATGGGATAAAACATGTCAGGCCTTTGTTAGCCTTACAGTATCAATGTGCCGTCATCAGCATCATGGAAAAAAATTTGATACTTGATTCAGAAACCCAGCTTGGCTCTTATCTATGAAACTCACTAGCTGTGTTTGAGCAAGTCATGGGGTTCTCAAGGCTCAAAGCCATTCTGCAAGATTTGGGGAAACAGAGAAACTGTCTCTGGCAGTTCCTCCCAAGGAGGAAGATTGTTATGGGAAACAGGTCCATCATCTCAGAAACAACTTGACTTGAAGCTATAGACTCTGTTGAAGGAGAAAGCTTAGGAAGAAGTAGACAGAACTGAACAGACCCCATTATTTGTGTAACTAGCCTTGATTATATTTGGATACTGAGTGAACAACTGGTCACCTTTTCCAAAGACATGAAGGAACTGCCTCACTCCTTTGCCAAGGAATCACTATCAGGAAGCTCACGTTCTTTCTTTCTTTATTTTTTTACACTAAGTGACATTGACCTTTTCAAAATTAGTTTATTAATTTTTAGTTTTCAACATTCATTTTCATAAGGTTTTCAGCTCCAGATTTTATCCCCATCTCTCCCCTACCCCCCACCCTGAAATAGTATGCACTCTGATAATTCCTTCCCAAGTCTACCCTCCCTTATATCACCCTCACATCCCCTTCCTCCCTTACTTTCTTGTAGGGCAAGATATATTTCTATATCCCATGGCCTATATATCTTACCAATTGCAGGTGAAAACAATTTTTAATATTTCTTTTTAAAACTTTGAATTCCAAATTATCTTACTTCTTCCCTCCCCACAAATCCTCATTAAGAAGGCAAAAAATTCAATATAGCTTATACAAGTGTACTTATGCAAAACAATTCTATGATTGTCATGTTGTGAAAGACTAATTATTTCTCCCTTCATCCTATCCCACCTCCCACTTATTCACTTATTCTTTTTACAACTTTGACCTGTCCCTTTTCAAAAGTGTTTGCTTCTGACTGTCCCCTTCCCCAGTCTACCTTCCCTTCTATCATACCCTGCTCCCTCTCCACATCTCATTCCTCCTTATTTTCCTGTAAGGTAAACTACACAATTGAAGGTGTACATTATTCCCTCCTTAAGCCAGATTCAAAAAGAGTAAGGTCCACTCATTCCCTCTCAACTTCCTCCTCTTCCCTTCCATTGTGAAACCTTTTTCTTGCCTCTTTTATATGAAACAATTTACTCCAGTCTATCTTTCTCTTTCCCCTTCTCCCAATATATTCCTCTCTCGTTCCTTAATTTTATTTTTTAGATATTATTCCTTCATATTCAACTCGCCCTGTGCCATCTATCTATCTATCTACCTACCTTTCTTTCTTTCTTTCTTCCTTCTTTCTTTCTTTCTTTCTTTCTTTCTTTCTTTCTTTCTTTCTTTCTTTCTTTCTTTCTTTCTTTCTTTCTTTCTTTCTTTCTTTCTTTCTTCTTTCTTTCTATCATCTATATTTCCTCCAACTATCCTAATGCTAAACAAAGCCTCATGAGTTACAAATATTATTTTTCCACGTAGAAATGTAAACAGTTCAACTCTAGTAAGTCACTTATGATTTCTCTTTTCTGTTTACCTTTTCATGCTTCTCTTGATTCTTGTATCTGAAAGTCAAATTTTCTATTCAATTCTGATCTTTTCAGCAAGAATGTTTGAAAGTACTCTAAATCATTAAAATTCTATTTTTCCCTGAAGTATTATACTCAGTTTTGCTGGGTAGGTGATTTTTGGTTTTAATCTTAACTCCTTTGACTTCTAGAATATCAAGTTCCAAGCACATCAATCCCTTAATGTAGAAGCTGTAGATCTTATGTTATCCTGATTTTATTTTCACAATACTTGAATTGTTTCTTTCTCGCTGCCTGCAATATTTTCTCCTTGACTTGGGAGCTCTTGGTTTTGGCTACAATCATCCTAGAAGTTTTCCTTTTGGGATCTCTTTCAAGAAGTGATCAATGAATTCTTTCAGTTTCTATTTTATCCTCTGTTTCTAGAATATCAGGGCAGTTTTCCTTGATAATCTCCTGAAAGATGATGTCTAGACTCTTCCTTTTTTGACCATGGCTTTCAGGTAAATTCTCTCTGTCTTGATTTTCCAATAAGATATTTCACATTGCCTTCTATTTTTTCATTCTTTTGATTTTATTTTAAAATTTCTTGATTTTTCATGAAGTCCTTAGCTTCTGTTTGCTCCATTCTAATTTTGAAGGAATTATTTTCTTCAGTGAGCTTTTGGACTTCCTTTTTCATTTGGCCAGTCTTGCTGTTTAAGGAATTCTCCTCGTTAGCTTTTTGTATCTCTTTTGCCAGTTGAGTTAGTCTATTTGTTAAAATGTTATTTTCTTCAGCATCTTTTTGGGTGTCCTTTAGGAAGAAGTTAACTGATTTTTTCATGATTTTCTTGCATCACTCTCATTTCTCTTACCATTTGTCCTCTATTTCTCTTACTTGTTTTTCAAAATCCTTTTTGAGCCTGTCCATGGCCTGAAACCAATTCTTATTGTTCTTGGAGGCTTTGCCTGTAGAAACTTTGACTTTGTTTTCTTCTGGTTGTATGTTTTGATCTTCTTTGTCATCAAAGTAAGAATGTATAGTTTGAGGGTTTTTTTACACTGCTTGCCCATGACTACAGTCAGATATTTGACTTTCTAACTCTTTGTTCATGTAGAACTCTGCTTCCAGTCGGGGTAGGTTAGGGGTTAGCCATATTAACCAAAGCTTTAGGGGTTTGTAACAGTTGCTTAATCCAACCTCTGGGTCTAGAGCTCTAGAAACAGTCACCAGTCCTACTGCCCTTGCCTCTCTTGCTGCTGCCAATGACTCCTCCACCCCCTCTGCTACCCTGGGGCAGGGGCCTGACCACTCTACTTATTTTTCTGCTTTTTTTAAAAAAAATATTTTATTTTCTTCCAGTATTACACAATCACTTCCATATATCTTAGATTTTGCCCTCCCTCTCCCCCTTGCTCCCTACCTGTCCACTCTCTCCCTGATATGGCATACAGTTTTTTATAGATTCTACATATACATTCCTATTAAATACATTTTCACCTCAGTCCTGTTGCATAGAAGCATTCAAATGAATGGGAGAAATCATAAAACAAACCAAAACATAATAAAAAAGAAAGATCCGCTTCATTCTGTAATTGAATATCATAGTTCTTTCCCATAATGTGGAAGGCATTTTGCCTTAAGAGACCATTGGGAATTATTTAAGTCTTTGCATTGCAATGAAGTACTAAATCTACCAGAAAAAAATTCTCACACATTGTGCTGACCACCCTACTTTCTCACACAGGTCACACAGGTTTTTTCACTGAATTTCCAATTTGTCCTTGGTTTTTTGAGGACATGAAGTCTGGAAACTGCCACAGGTACCTGAGATTCAGTCCCTCCAAGGCCTGCTCAGGTCCTGTCTGTGCCAACATGACCCATGCTGGACTGTGCTCTGCTCCCAGCATGGCATGATAGACATTTCCCTGCAACCTTACAGGCTGTCGGGCTAGGGATTTTCTTTACTCTGCTGTTCTGTGTGTTCTGTAACTTCAGAATTTGTTTAAGGCCATTTTTTGCAGATATTTTTCTGAGTTTGACGGGAGAGCACTAGCAAGTCCATGCTGTTACTCCACCATCTTGGCTCCCTCTCCCAGGCACAGTTTTAATAAAATTTAAATATTTTTCAATGTTTTCCAACTTTAAATATATCAAATCATACATTTACTTTATAATAATTAAATTTTCCAGTTGCAATTTGTCAATGAATTAAATTTATTATTTTTAAATGTTTTTAATATTTATAATTTTAAAAATAAATTATTATTATATAAGAATGTAAATGGAGGAGATATACAGGATATGATGACTTAGGAGTCATCTAGCACAAAACCTGAAGGGAGGACTCCCACAAACGATGCTTGACAAGTGACCATGTTGTTTCCAACACACATGAATGAGGCTGCCCAATTTGGTAAGACATTGTTGTTCCAGTCTCCGTTCCTTTACACAGGTTGATTCCCTAGACTAGTTGGCCCCTTCTCCTCCCTCCTGCCTATTTGAACCCCCAACTTTCTTCATGTCTCAGCTCAGAGGGTGCCTCCAGTTGTAAGGGGTTTCTCCTTTCTGAAATCTCTTTGTATTTACTTAGGATCAGAAGATCACAGATTTGAGGGTTCCACCTCTTCCAGACCACTTCTCCAAATTGCTCACTTATTAGACATGAAAAGCAGTCCCAGAGAGGACTGACTCACTGCAAGACACACAACTAAGAAGAGGCACAATTTAAACTCACAACTTCTGGCTCTGAATTCCTGAAATTCTTCAGTCATGGCTTCAGAGCCAGAAGGAGCCTTATTGGCATTTTTGTTCAATCCCTTCATATTGTAGATGAGGAATGTGAGATCCAGGGAGTTTAAATAAATTCATCTAAGGTTACCAAGGGGAGCAGTACCAGAGCTTGTGGGTAGTGACTAGGCCTTGAGGGATTCTGGTATCCTTTTAGAAGGGTCTATAAAACCATCAGGCAAAACAAGACTTGAGGATGACTTTTCTCATTTCAACCACATTGCTATCTAAAAGGTCTGCTGTTTTAAGTTTTGTTGTAATGTATTTTCCCAATCAATGAATGTAACTAGTATATACACCATCACATAACTGTGGGTTTCAGGAAGTAGAGTCTGCAAGGCTTCATAATGTTAAAAAGGCTGATGCCTCATGACATGGGTCCCCCTTCTTAATGAGTGAGACTCACCTATTGAGAAAGGTAGAAAGGACTCTCTTTTCTTAAATTGTCCATTCTCCAGAAAATGTTCTGGGTTGAAGGTTTCTGGGGTAGCCCACTCCTTGGGGTCTTTGTGCAAGGCAGTCAAGTTGGTCATTAGCACAGTCCCCTGGAAAAAAGATGAAAAAAAATAAGACCAAAGAACTTTGAGGAGGTAGGGGTTTGGCCCACCCTCTCATTTCACAGAGAAGATAACTGAGGGCTAGAAAGAGCAAAGAAACTCCATGTCGATACAGCTCTTTAGTAGCCTAGCCTGTTGTAGAACTCAAGACTTCTTAGAGCAGGGGTCTCCAATGTGTTTGGGGTCATAGAACTCTTTGGAAGGCTGGCAAAACCTTTGGACCCCTTCTCAGAATCATTTTAAAAAATGAATCAAATAAAACACATAAGATTACAAAGGAAACTGACTATATGGAAATGAGACCATCACAATCTAAATAAAACAAAATTTAAAAAAAAATTGAGGTCATTGACCCCAGGTTATGGGTGCTGGCCTTAGAAAGTTATAAATTTAGGATTGGAAGGGATTGCAGGGGTCATCTTATCCATCTCTCTCATTTTAATATTGAGTACATTAAGACATGGAATGGCAGATTCATTCAAGGTCCCCTAGGTAGTGTCAGAAGCGGCAGATGAACCTAAACGGCATCATTCTAAATTATAATTTTTAGGTAAGGTTAATACCAAGCAGCACTGGGTGATTTTTCTTTCATTTGGCCTCTGCCTCATCTGGAACCATATCCTAACTAATATCTACTTATTAATGAGGTGATAAATGGGTAAGCTTATCAGACAGAAATGTTTGTTAAATTTGTAAATTCCTTTGGGTATCTTCTAAGAAATGATGGTTAGAAATGTCAGATACCATGAAAGGCTGATGGAACTGGAGTTAAGGGAGCCCATTTAAAAATCTTTGTTACAGAATGGTTAAAATATAGGATTATAAATTTAGTACTAGGAGTCTTCTCATTTTTACAGATGAGAAAACTGAGGCTGACAGTTGAAGTGGTTTGTCGAGTTACATAGCAAGTATCTGAGGGTGGATTTGAACTCAAATCTTTCTGACTCCAGTTCCCGGTCAGCATCACCTGGGCCTTGTTGGGTTGGAAACTCCAGCTTCCTTGTGTGTAACTATACAGATGCACCTGGGTATATTTAGACAGCCTGGTTCAGAAGGAGTTGTTCTCACAGGAGGAGCTCAGAGGGTTAGGAAAAATGGGGGCAGAAAAGTGGGCAGTGAAGTAGGTGTGCCCAGGCCTTCTTGAATCCTGTTTGCATGAGTGATCTGGCATGGCCCTGTCTCTGGGCCTGGAGATCCCACAACAAACAGGGCCTTCAAGTGACATCTTGGGAGTAATCTCTGCTTCCTCAAATGGATGAAATCATGATGTTAGACCCCAGAGGGATCTAGAGCCCATCTCCATCATTGTGCACCACAAAGGAGTTAGGTGACTTGCCCAGGGCCACACAGCTTAGCATTTGAACCCTGGTTTTACAGATTCCCAAGTTAAATACCCTTCCCACTATTCAAATTGGTCTCTCTGTTTCTGTATTTAGACTAAGTCTTCCTTAACACTCAAGTCTAACTCATTCCACTTCCCTAAAGTGTTTCTTTTCTTCTTATTTCTCAGGACTCTTTAAATCCTATTCGTTCTTCCTTCAAAGCCTACCTTGCTCACCTCCTCTTCAGTGAAGTGATCATTCATTTCTTCCTCCTGTCATGAGTTCTCCCTCCTCCTGACTCATCCATCACCTATATCTAATACTAATTATCTGTGTGACCCTGGGCAAGTCACTTCCCCTCTGCCTGTCTCAATTTTCTCATCTGAAAAATAGTAGTGATAATAGCACCTCCCCCACACTTTGCTGTAAGAAACAACTGAGATATTTAAAAAGTACTTTGTAAAACTTAATGTACATCATGGCAGGCACCAATGTATAAGTGACAGCTATTGTTCTGTTTGTTATTGTGTTCTGTATTCCTTACAAGGTCTTACATATAATTATCAACTCAGTAGATGAAAATAAATGAAACTTAGGCCAGAAAACCAATGTGTTATAGCTCAGCAGCACTTAGACTGGCACATAGTAGGTCCTTAAGAATTCTTCATTGCATGGAACTGAAAGGTTGTTATGAAGGAAATTCTTTAGAGCTAATGGAGTTCTGTGAAACTGGGAGTTGTTAAATTCATTTGTTAGCAATGATTTCCATTTAGTCTCCAGAGCCTAAAATGACTTCTTTAAAAGTTGCCTCCTGGGGAATAACATTCATACTCCATTGAGTGTCTTACCTTACAGGAAAGTAAGGGGGAAGGGAATAAAGGAGGTAGGATAATACAAGAGAGGGCAGATTATGGAAGAGGGTAGGCAGAAGCAAACACTTTTGAAAAAGGACAAAGTTGAAAATGGAATAAGTGGGGCACTGGATAGGATAGAGGGAAATATAGTTAGTCTTTTACAACAAAGCTATTATGGAAGTGTTTTGCATAAGTATACATGTATAACCTATATTGAATTGATTGCCTTCTCAGTGGAGATGGGTGGGGAGGGAGGAAGGGAGAGTAGTTGGAACTCAAAGTTTTAAAAACAAATCTTAAAAATTGTTTTTACATGCAACTGGGAAATAAGATATACAGACAATGGAGTATAGAAATCTATAATGCCCTACAAGGAACTAAAGGGGGAAGGGATAGGAAGATGGGGTGATGAAAGGGAGGGAAGACTGGGGGAAAGGATAATTAGAATGCATGCCCTATCAGGGTGGGGAGGGAAAGGAGAGATGGGGAGAAAATTTGGAACTCAATATCTTGTGGAAATGAATGTTGAAAATTAAAAACAAATTTATTAATTTAAAAAAACAAATAAAAGTTGCCTCCTATATTAAAGCCTGGCCTCAGGAAAATGTGTTGGTTGACTTGCCCCAGTCAGGTGCCAGCAGAGAAATATAGGATATGGTATGTGTAAATAACTCTATCTGTCTGACTCTATTTATCCAGTATGACTGAGAAAACATTGCTGTCTGAGTAAATATGATTTGTATTATCCAGAAGAAGTGGGGGAAAGTCCATGCTAGACATATTATGTTCATAAGACTATAGAGTCCAGAACAATTGGAAGAATCATCTAGTCAAAACCTCTTTTTTTCAAAGTAATAAACTGAGGCCCAGAGTTGTATCATTTAAAGGGATGTTACACATAGAGAACCTAAGTGGACATAAGTAATTTAAAAACAGGATCAAAACTAGGCTTTAAATCCTATCCCTCTTCCTCCATATCCACTTTTTTTGTCATCAAATTGTGAGAATCAATGATTTTACGATTCTAATCCAATGGTTCTTCGCCTTTTTAACCATGGAGCCTTTTAGAAATAATATAATGAAGCTTATGGTCCCTTTCTTAGAATAACACTATTTAGAGTGTAAAATAACATACATAGGGTTAGCAAAAATTATGTAGAATTATATGGAAATTAATTGTCAAAAAAACCATTTTAAAAGACTATCTTCATGCAGCCTACAGTAAGATCTTTGTTCTACAATTTATGTTTTTTATTTCATTTTCTTCTGTTCCCCTTTCCCCAAGGGTAGATGGAAGCTATGATACTCCTTCAGGTTCAAGGGAGAGAAAGTAATTTACCTTTGGCACGTGGTATCCTGCTACTGTGGTATCAACTATGGACACTCTGGGCACATTGTAAGGGAATATATCACTTATTCGCTGAACTTCATGAATGGTTGCATTAGTGTAGGGTACATTCTCCTTATCAGCCATGGTGGGTTGTCTGGATTGGCCAATCACCTTATCAATCTCAGCTTGTATTTTGCCTGGAAAGAAGGAGAGTTTTGTGAGACCCAGATAAGTCCTTACATTTACACAGTGATTTAAAGATTACCAGACATTTCATAAATATTATTTCATTTGATCATCACAAAAATGTCAGGAGGACAGTGCTATTATCCCCATTTGATAGAGAAAAATGAGACAGAAGTTAAGTGGCTTGCTCAGAGTCATAAATCTATGCAGATTTGAACTTGGCTTTCTTTTCCGTCTCATCAAAATTTCTCAGTTCATATGACAGAAGCACAGTCACATTTGTGGTTGGATGAAAGTTTGGCTAGACACTTCACCAAAGGTGTCAATGCCTATAGTCTGGAAAAGTGGAAGTTGAAGAGAGAAGGGGGAGCTGATAGAAGGGAGGGCAGATCAAGGGAAGTTGTGGTGAAAAGCAAAACATTGGTGAAAATGGACAGGGTAAAAGGAGAGAGACACGTTTAAAATGGAGGGAAATAGGTTGAAGGGAAATACTCAATAGTCATAACTGTGAAAGTGATTGGGATGATCTCTCCTATGAAATGAAAGCACATAGCAGAGTGGATTAAAAACCAGAATCCTACAATATGCTGTTTAAAAGAACAACCAGAGAGATGCACATTTTTTTTCTCTCCTGTTTTTTCCCCTTTTTTTCTAATTTTCTTTCACATCATGACTTATGTGGAAATATCTTTAATGTGATGAGACATATAGACATTGCTTGCTCTCTTGGGGTAGGGGGAGAGAAGAGTGAGAAATTTGGAACTCAGAATCTTACAAAAATGAAAGCTGAAAATTATTTTTACACTTAATTTGAAAAATAATACTATTAAGTGGGAAAAAAGTAAGTGGGCAATCTCCTTTTGATGGACTTCTTGATGAGTTTAGCCACAAAAGGGAGAACCAATAACTGGCAATAGTTAGTGGAGATGGATCAAGTTAGTTTTTATTTTTGAGGACAGTGGTGCATGAGTATGTTTGTAGATAGTAAGGAAGTAGACAGTAAACAAGAGGTGATTGGAAATATAAGACAGAGTGAGAAAGATAAAAATGACAATCTGCTGAAGAAAATGAGATGCAGTGGGATTTTTTAGTATATCTAGAGGAGATGACCTTGGCAAGATGAAATATAACCTCTTCATGTGAGATAAGGGTGAAGGAGACAGTAGTGGGAGAAGGCAGCTGGGTTATGTGAGATGTTATTTGTCCTTCATTCTCAAAGGGGACCATGGCTTCAAGAAGGAGATGCCATGATGTGTAATTGAATTGGATTTAAGTGAGGGAAGTCTGTGCAAAGTCACCAGCCTCACTCTTTCCTCTGGAGCTATCTGGGTATAATGAGAGAACTTTTCCTTTTTTTTAATGTGAGATGAGGAAAGGAACAGAGGGAGTTCATGGTGAAAGACCACAAGATTTACAATAAAATGAAATGGTATGAAGTGAAGTAAGCAGAACCAGAATGTTGTATACAGTTACAGCAATATTATGCTATGAAGAACTATGAATGACTTAACTATTCTCAGCAATACAAAGATCTAGTACAATCGCACAAGATTAATAATGAGGCATATTCTCTGCCTCCAGAGAAAGAACTGATATTGTCTGAAGACAGACTGAAGCATCCTATTTTTCACTTTATTTCTTTCATTTTTTAATTAATTTTCATATATATATATACATACATACATATATACATACATACATACATACACATATATATATATATATATATACATATATAAAAAATGATTTGCAGTAAAATACGGGGCAAGTTTCTGAATTGAAATTGTTGAAGGAGAGTGAGCCAGGCTCCTGTGAGAAGAGATGAGAAGATTTGGAAAAGCTGCTGCAGTGAATAGGAAATTAATTAATTAGGGAAATGTAAAATGATTGCTTTGAAGCAAAAGTTCTGAGATTATGCTAATATGGTTTTGTGATTTTTTTTCACCTTCATTTAACAGCACACAAGTGAGAGTGAAGGCCAGTAATAATGGAAGTGAACCAAGCCTGACAGATGATACCATAGATGGGCAAGTATTGATTAAACTGCCTTACCAAGGGGTCAAAATGGAAAAAAGAAGCAAGTGTGGCTAGTGCAAGGGTCCTGGCCTGGGAGGGAACTGAGGAATCAAGTGACTGGCAGTCAAGAAAGGCAAAGAGAGAGGTGGAATATCAGTAGATTTAGGTCACATAAAGATATTTACAAATTCTTGAATTCATAAAGTGGTATATTTGTATTTAGAGTAGCTTTTAACTAGATGCTAATAAAAATAATATATAAATAACACGATATATATGACATGATATATAGTAATTATATGTGATATAAATATATATATACATTAGAGTAACTAAAACTAAGTTATAAGTTTACAATGAAGAAACATGAACTATTTGTGCCTGACTTGTGATAGAGCATTCCTGCCTCATATAGGTCTAATCAGCCATACTCAAAGTCATTGTAATTTTCTTTAATATAGTTTTTCATTTTTGTCCTCTTAGAGAACGAAGGTCAACAACCATTTTAACTAAGTTAATGCTTGTTGACAATGTGATTCTTAGCACCAATGTGGTTTTTATCCTATTTCTCATCATTCAGCCATGGTCTTTGTACAAGTAGGAGCTGACTGTGGAGGACTGAGGGTCATTTTGTATCATTCTCTGTGTCAAGACGTGCTATGGCCTTGGAGTTCGTTTCTCAGTGTTCAGTGTCCTGGGATGAGCTACTTGGTACTTACCTAAGTTGGCCTTCAACATGTGGCCCAACTGTGGGAACTGTGCCCTATTCCTTTCAATTCAATTCAATAAACATTTATTAAGAGCCTACTGTATCACAGGAACTATGCTAAGCTCTGAGGATACAAAAAAAGAGGCAAAAGAGGATTCCCTCAAGGAACTTACCTTTCCAATATAGTAGAACTTGCTAGATCCAAACACTATACTGACATAGACTTAGAGATCACAGGGTAACTTCTACACCACAGTGAGGGATTAGTGGAAGACTTTGTAGAAGCCATCCCTTCCTCAAGCTCAAATCAGGTTTTCTGTAACTTCCACTCACTGAAATCACTTTTACCCACAAGGGCTAAATGAAATAAATTTCATCCTTCCTTTACAAAACAGCCCTTCAAATACTTGAAGATTTCCATTATGTCTTTCTTAAGGCTAGGATTTGTTTTGCCCCTCAATTTTAAACATGGGAAAACTGATGCCCAATGAAGTATTTTACTTCTGTTGATTTTCTTCTATTTTCTCTGTCCATATCTTGTTTAACCATAACTGTCTGCATGTTGTCTATCCCATTACACGTTGAAATTCTTGAGACCAAGGCCTGGTTTGGTTTTGTTCTTGCTTATTTATTTACATTTCTTTACTTTCATATTACTAAGCACTGTGTGTGGCACATAGTAGGTACTTAATAAATATTCATTAAGTCACTAAAATGCCTTGCCCATAGGGTCATGACTATTTAGATGGGAAGCATGAACTAGGAAATTAAATTCTGACTCAGTTCAGCTCTCTGTCACACCCAGACCCTTTCAAGAAGGGATTACTTCATTCTATGTACTTATGCTCCAAGTGCTTGGCACATAATAGGTACAAAATAAGTTCTTCATTTGATTTCCATGATGCAAAATGACTGTTTCAAATGCTACTTTTCTTTTTGCCTCAGTAAGGTAAAAAGGAAGTTACATGCTGGGTTTTATATTAAAGAGAACAAAAATGTGTCTAGTCTAAGGGTTTCCAGACTGAAAGCTATGGATTTCATTGCTAGGGATCTACAAATCCAGATTTGGTCCATAGATCCTTATTCTGATCTTTGGCTTGAGAAGGATATGAGATATGTCACAGTATCCTACATGAGAAAATGGAACGTTTGATCATGGGGCTTTGAGAATATTGTGCTCTTGAGGGAGAGGCATCCCTGGTGATGGAACCTTGGCTTGGGAGTCAGGATGACTCGCATTTAAATCCCACCTCAGAAACTCCTTACCTCTGTGACCCTGAGGAAGTCCTTAATTTTTCTCAGCCTTGGTTTCCACTTCTATAAAATGAGGAAATTGGATCTTATGGCTTCTAAGATACCTTCAACTCTAAATCTAAAGACCTTAGGACCTTCTGTAGAATGAATTAACAACATATCCTTCACTTATTTTGAAATCTATGGAGATTTATCATATTTAATAGATACAAATACATGTTAAAATATTTCTTTTTGTTATCACATACATTTTCAATGAAATAGCCATAGTGCACTAAAAGAATAATTAATAATATTAAAATAATATCTGGTATTTTAATAAAACTTTAAGGTTTATAAATCACTTTATGCTTGTCAACTTATTTGATTCTCAGAACAGTGCTGTGAGGTAAGGGTTATTATTACCCCCTTTTTACAGAGGAGGACACAGAAGCTGAGAGAAGTTATGTGATTTGCTTGGGGTCACATGGTTAGTAAGTGCCTGGGGCAGGATTTAAACTCACTTCTTCCTGATTCCAAATTCTACACTCCTTCTAGGACTCTAGTCAGGAACTACTATTTTATGAGGAGCTGAAAGAACGTTGGTAATTAAAAGGGGGTACACATCACTGTGAATAATGATAATAATTGCTCGATTAAAGTGATAGACATACCTTCAAACTATAAATGGCAACACTTCTGGACAGAAATGAACAGGGGTGCATAGTTTTGCACCATCACTGTACCTTGGATCTCTGGATAAAGGGCCATATACAGCAGTGCCCACCTCAGAGTGGTTGATGTCGTCTCTGTTCCAGCCAAAAAGATGTCCAGGGTGCAGAATACTAAATTGTTTTCATTAAAACTACTATGGCTGTTATCCTTAAATTAAAAAAAAAAGAACAAGAATCAATTGGTTAATGCAAAAAATAACTATGGCACTCTCTAGGCATGAGAAGCTTCACCTTCAATGGAGCCTTGGAAAAATCAAAGTGGCAGATGGTAGGCTTCCCTTTAACCCTCAACAATAGCTACTGTTCCTAAGAATGAGAGCTCCTATTTATTTTTTATCTTTGAAATATTATTTTTTCCCATTATATGTAAACAATTTAACATTTGTTTTATGTAAAATTTTGAGTTCCAAGTTTTCTCCCTTTCTCTCACACCTCCCCCTCTCACTAAGATGTTAAGCAATTTGATATGGGCTCTATATGTATATTTATGTAAAACATACTTATATAGCAGTCATACTGCAAAAAAAATAACAGAAAAAAAGGAAGAAAATCACAAAATGAAAAAGTATTCTTTGATCTACATTATGATTTCATCAGTTCTTTCTCTGGTTGTGAATAGTATTTTCCATTATGACTCTTAGAAACTTGTCTTAGATCACTGTCTTCATGAGAAGAATGAAGTCAATCAGTTGGACATAGCACAGTATTGCTGATATTTTGTACAACGTTGTCATGGTTCTGTTTACTTCACTTTCCATCAATGTATATAAATCTTTCCAAGATTCTCTGAAATCCCCCTGCTCATCATTTCTTATAGCACAATATTATCCTATTACCTTCTTATACCAAAATGTTTTAGCCATTTTCTGACTGGGGCATCCCCTCAGTTTCCATTTCTTTGCCACCACAAAAAGAGCTACTATAAATATTTTTGTACATGTCCATCTTTTTCACTTTTTTAAAGTTCTCCTTTGAGTATAGACCTTCTAGTGTTATTGCTGGATCAGAGTATATCAAGATTCTTGTCTTTGGGCATAGTTCCAAATTGTTCTCCATAATGGATAAATGAGTTCACAACTCCACCAACAGTACATTGGTATCTCAGTTTTCCCCCATCCTTTATAGCATTCATCATTTGCTTTTTCTTTCATATTAGCTATTCTGATAGGTTCAGTGTGGGATATTTGTTATTTTATTTGTGATTCTCTAAGCAGTAGTGATTTGAAGCAGTTTTTTAGGTGACGATCCCATTATAGGTAATTCATATTTATAGTTTGAGATAGACACAACTAATCATTTGAAAGAAAACTCCATTTATTCCTTTGCTTTATAACTTTTTTTGACCATAATGGGTATTGGATTGTTTTAAAATATTTTTCAGTACCTATTGAGACAAGTATAAGCCTTCTTTTCATTTTGTTAGTGACATGGTCAATTATGTTGTTGGTTTCCTAATATTGAACCAGCACTATATTCCTGGTATAAACCCCACTTGGCCCTATTGTATTGTCATCATGATAAGCTGCTGGAGCCTCTTTGCTAATATTTTCTTAAAAATTGCATCAATATTCGTTACTGAAATTGGTCTATAATTTTTCCCCTCTGTTTTTGTTCTTCCTGGTTTAGTTATGAGCAACATATTTGTATCAAAAAAAGAATTTGGTAGGATCTTTCATGTATTTTCCCAAAGAGTTTATATGGTATTGGAATTAAATGCTCTTCAGTTCTTTCATAAATTCATCTGGTCTGGGGAAGTTTTGTTTTTCTTAGGGAGTTCATTGATTGTTCAATTGCATTTTTCTAAAATATGGTTATTTAAGAATTTTGTTTTATCTTTGTATTAATTAATTAATTTTTAGTTTTCAATATTAATTTACACAAGATTTTGACTTTTAGATTTTCTCCCCATTCCTCCCCATCCCTCATCCCATATGGCATTCATTTTGTTTATATAGATTTCTATATCCCATTTCCAATACATCTTATTTCCCAGTTGGATAAAAAAATTTTTTTTAACATTTGGTTTTTAAAACTTTGAGTTACAGATTCTATTCCTTCTTCTGTACACATTCACCATCATTGAGAAGGGAAGCAATTTGATATAGGTTATGCATGTGTGTAATAATAAACTCCCCAACATACATGGGGGGGGGTCTGGCTATCACTGGTTCTTTGATTTGGTTTTCCAAAAGGAAAGGCAGCATTTGAGGGGTTAACAATCACTTTAATCAAACACATGTATCATGCACTTAGCTCAGGGGAAAAAGTCTGCACCCTGAATTTCAGAGAAAATACAGAGAAATCTAAATCAGCAAACAATGCTTACAAACTGTCTAACAGTAAGTAATATATACATCACAATTCAACAGACACATGCAACTGCTTGAACATATGTACAGAGTTATTAGGCAGGGAAGCACCAATATCTGGGTTTTCAAAGCCAGGGAGCTGCTTAATGGCTTCCTAGAGTCTCATCTGGTACACTAATGTTCCTCCAAATACTGAGCCCCAAGTACAATCTCAATTCAAAGTCTTTTTACACTTTTTCAGAGCCAGAGGGCATCACAACCCTTGAGAACCAGTGCTTCATTAACAAAAGTTATGAGTTTTCCTACAGATCTTACCAGGTCCATTAATTGATGGGGATGATCTTTAATCATATTAAAATAATTTGTTGGGATTGGAAGCTCAATTCCGTGTGGACAGTCTCGGGCGGGTAAAGGTGAGAGCTTCTAAATCTTAGAGCTCTCACGAGACCCCCCCAGGAAACGGCAGGGAATCGAGGTGAACCGAGCTATCTCGAGTAATTCCGCCTCTTCCCGTGAGAAACGTGACGGGAGAGAGATCTCCCCGCCCTCGAGATTGTCCCGGATCTGGGCACACCTAGTTACCTAACAGCATGGTATTCAGATGCAAACTATGCGGCTGAAGGTTAAGTAGGATTGAGGAAGCCTGAAAGCTCTCTTAGCACGTGAGGAGCCAAGAGGACAGTAGGCTCTGCTTTTCTTCTTTCCTCTCTCTCCTCCCCCTCTCTCCCCGCTTGTACTTCTACTTCCAATCCCTTAAGATCCTAGCCTCCTTAGGAAATCTCCCCCTCTTCCTCCTAAGGAAGAGCCCCCTGCACTTGTAACCGAGACCCTGAAATAAAGCTCAACCCTTGTTTGACTCTGGAACGTCCTTTCTCTCATATGCATACCCGGCGTGGCCAGCCGAAGACCTCGGGAGCTGAGGTAAGAAGACTCGGGTAGCCCACACAGGCCTCTAGGTCTGGCAATAATTAATGCAAATAAATATACCGCTTCTAGTCATCAGAAGAATTGGATCATACTAAAACACAAACAGTAAAAGATCATATTTTGCTTGCCATTACAATGAGTAGTTATGGAAAACACTTTCATAGCAGTCAGGTTATGAAAGACAAACTATATTATTTCCTTCCATCCTATCCTGTCCCCCCTACTTATTCTATTTTCTGCTTTGACCCTGTCCCTTTTCACCAATGTTTGCATCTGACTACCCCCTCCTACAATCTCCCCTCCCTTCTATCATTTCTCCCCTTGTGCCCTTCCCCATTTACTTTCTTGTAGGAACCCAGTTCAGTGTGAATGTTATTCCCTCCTTAAGCCAAATCCAATGAGAGTGAGTTTCTCTCATTACCTTTCAATTTCTCTCTCATTTTCTCCATTATGAAAACTTTTTCTTGCCTCTTTTATGTCAGGTAATGTAACCCATTCTATCTCTCCCTTTCTCCTACTTCCAATATATTCCTTTCTCATTCCTTAATTTTATTTCCAGATATCTTCTTTTCATATTCAACTTTCCCTGTCCCATCTGTCTTTCTGTCTGTCTGTCTGTCTGTCTATCTATCTATCTATCAATCTATCTATCAATCTATCCTCCAATCTACTTATCTATATTTCCCCCAACTATTCTAATACTAAGCAAGGTCTCATGAGTTATAAATATCATCTATCCATGTAGGAATGTAAACAGTTCAACTTTATTGAGTCCTTTATGGTTTTTCTTTCCTGTTTACCTTTTCATGCTTTTTCTTGATTCTTCTATTTGAAAGCCAAATTTTCTATTCAGCTCTGGTCTTTCCAGCAAGAATGCTTGAAAGCCCTCTATTTCATTGAAATTCCATTACCTCCAGAAGTACTATACTCAATTTTTCAGGGTAGGTGATTCTTGGTTTTAATCCTACCTACTCTGACCTCCGGAATATCATATTCCAAGTCCTCAGTCCCTTAATGTAGAAGTTGCAAGCTCTTGTGTTATCCTGATTGTACTTCCACAATACTCAAATTGTTTCTTTCTGACTGGTTGAAATATTTTCTCATTGACGTGGAAACTCTAGAATATAGCTAAAATACTCCCAGGAGTTTCCCTTTTAGCTATGCTTGTGAGAGGTGATCAGTGAATTCTTTCAATTTCTGTTATACCCTCTGCTTTTAGAATATCAGAGCAGTTTTCCTTGAAAATTTTTAAAAACGTAATGTTTAGTCTCTTTTTTTGATCATGGCTTTCAGGTAGTCCAATAATTTTTAAATTCTTTGTCCTGGATCCATTTTGTAGGTCACTGCTTTTTCCAAAGAGATATTTCATACTACCTTGTATTTTTTTCATTCTTTTGGTTCTGCTTTGTAATTTCTTGATTTCTCATAAAGTCCTTAGCTTCCATTTGCTCTATTCTACTTTTGAAGGAATTATTTTCTTCAGTGAGCTTTTGAAATTCCTTTTTCATTTGACCAATCCTGCTTTTTAAGGTACTCTCACCTCCTTAGCTTTTTAGACCTCTTCTGTCAGTTAGATTAGTCTATTTTTCAAGGTGTTATTTTCTTCAGTGTTTTGAGCTCTTCTGTGGCACGTGATCAATTCATGCTTTTCTTGAAGCCTTTGGATGTAGGACCTTTCACTTTCTTGTCTTCTGGTATGTTTTGATTCTCTTTTGTCTCCAAAATAAGATTCTATTATCTGGGTTTATTTTTATGCTGTTTGTTGATGTTCACAGACAAATATTAGACTTTCTAACTTTTTGCCAAGGTGTGATTCTGCTTCCAGTGGGGATGTGGGTATACACTGTGGCAGGCTTCAGGGATTTTATATCTTCCACTCCATCTCACATTGTCTGTGGGTTAGAAGTTCCCGAAGCAGCTGCTGCTATTTCTGCCACCACCACCCCTACTGCTAATGCTGTCTCCTTCTCCTCTACCCCAGGGCAGGGGCTGAATCCCAGCCAGAGTATATTCCACAGAGATTTTCCCACTGACCTTCTGTGCTGTCTTTGGCATTTGTGGGTTCAGAAGTCTGGAAGCTGCCAGAACTTTCAATGATTCAGTCCTCTGAGGTTTGCTCCAGCATTTTCTGTGCTGGCATTGCCCTTGTCTCATTGTGCTCTGCCCCACTCTCAGCCTGGTGTTTCCTCTTCACCTGACAGGTTCTCCTTGGCTGGAAATATTTTTCATTCCATCAGTTTGTGTGTTCTGCAGCTCTAGAATTTGTTTAGAGTCATTTTTTTCAGATATTTCATGGGCTTTGAAGGGAGAGCCCTAGCAAGTCTCTACTTTCACTCCATCTTCTTTTAATCTAGGCAATTTGTATTTTTCTAAATATTTATTCATTTCACTTAGATGGTCAGATTTATCAGCATAAAATTGACAAAATAACTCATAATTATTTCTTTTATTTTGTTATCATTGGTGATGAATGAACCCTTTTCATTTATGATAGTTTGCTTTTCTTTCTTTTAAAAATCAAATGAACTAGTGTTTTTATCTATTTTATTTCTTTTTTATAAAGCAGTCTCTTAGTTTTATTTATTAGTCTCTTTCAATTTTTTAAATCTCTTTGATTTTCAGGATTTCCAGTTTGGTGTTATTTAGGGATTTTTATTCATTCTTTCTCTAGATGATTTAGTTGCATGCTCAGTTCACTGATCTTGTCTTCCTCTCTTTTACTGATGTACAGCTTGCACAATTTTAACACACTTTTCCCCCCACTTCTGCACTTTAATTGTGGTTTTAAACACACACAATACCCACTGTTGTTACCTTGGACAGCTCCTTCAGGTAAGCATCAATGAAGTCCTGGGTCTCCTCTTGGTTCAGGTCTTCCTTATGTTGTTTGATCACATGTTCTACAAAAGTATCTAGCTTTTTCCATTGTCTTAAGAGTTTTTGGTGAGATCCTGGCAGGAATTTCATTATCCGAGGAAACATACTGAAGAGCTAAATAATATAAAAGGGGGCAGAGGGAGGAAGAATATGTGTCAGTTTCTGTTGGGCTGCCCTATCTCTTCATCTTTTTTACCCTAGTTAAGGCCAGGGTTCTTGACCTTCTTTTGTGTCATGGAATTTATCTTAATTCCACTTCTAACTACTCCTGAAATTTACCCTCCCTGTAGTCACTGTCTATCCTCCCACACTATTGCTCTCCTAACACCCAAGCTAACCATCCAGTCATCTCTTGTCTCTATACGGTAGTCCCTTGACCATACCTGATGAACCCAAATAAATTTTTCAAGATGTCACCTACCTAAGTGGCCCATGACCTTCAAAAATGAGGGGAGAGATTCTAAGGAAATTGATAGCATTTGGGGTCTTTACTTTTTTGTTAGTCCCACAGATATCCTTTGTCTTGAATTTCTATTTTCTCCTCTTACTAAAATGACATCTAATGTTATTTATCCATTCCACTCATTTCCTTCTATAATCAGATCCCTGAAGAGTTAAGTGAAAATGCGAGCCAGTGACTCTTTTGCTGAAGTTCACTTACTGACCAACTAGGACGGACAGTAGATGGAATGCTGGAATAAGAATCATGAAGACTTGAATTAGAATTTTCCCTCAGATACATATTAGCTGTTAGGCAAGTTATTAACCTCTTTCAGGGTCAGTTTCCTAATTCAGAAATTGGGGAGTGTAAAGACTCAAAGGTCATTGTGAGGGATCTAAAGATATCCATCAATCAAGAAGCATATATTAAACATGAACTATGTGCTAGGCACTGTGCTGAGTGATGATATTACAAAAAAAGTACTTATAAGGCATACATAAGATATCTACTGAATGACTGAGAGATAATCTCAGATTAGAAGTCACTGGCAGCAGAAGGGACTATGAAAAACCTCTTTCAGGAGAAGGTGAAATTTGAGCTGATTCTTTAAGGAAGGAGGGGAACAAGAGGATGGAGAACTTTTTAGATGTGAGAGAATGCTAATGCAAAGACACTAAGGTGGGGCTAATGTATATAAAAGCTGTTTACAAAACATAAAGGTAAACACTTAAATTATCTGTGTGTATCTGATTGTGTCTCTCCTCTATATCTGTCTCCTTCATTCTGTTTCTCTAGCTGTCCATCTATGCCTCTTAGCTCTTTCTTTCTCTGAACCTTCCTTCCTTCCTTCCTCTCTCCCTTCTCTCTTCACTCTCTCTTCCTCCAACTCTCCACCCTCTCCCTCTCCCTGTCACTATGCCTTTCTGTCTCCCTCCCCTCTCCTCTCCCCTCCCCTTCCCCTTCCCTCCTCTCCTTTCCTCTCCTCTCCTCTCTTCTCCTCTCCTCTTCTCTCCTATTCTCATCCCCTCTGTTCTCCTCTCCTCTCATCCTCTCCTCTCTTCTCCTTTTCTCCTCCCCTCCTCTTCCCTGCCATGCCCTCCCCTTTCCTCTCCTATTCTTTTCCCCTCTGCTCTTTCCTCCTCCCTTCCCCTCCTCTCCTCTGCCCTCCCCTCACCTTCTCTCTCCTCTCCCTTCTCCTCTCCCCTCTCCTACATAGAGGAGGATAAAATTCTGAATTTCCCTCAAATTCTGCATCACATACAGCTTCTCCATGAAGGCTTTCCTGGTTTTCCTGTCTTCTAATGCTATGCCTACACAATTTTCCCCATTAGATTCATTTATTTGCTTATGCACTCATTTGAGGGCATGTTGTCCCTCTCCCGGAATATAACCACCCAAGATCAGGGGGGCTTTCATTTCTAACATTATGTCTACATCTCCTAGAAGAGTACTTGGAACAGGGTAGGTGCTTGATAAATGTTTATAAATTCATGATCTGGGTGGTAATGATCTTAAAAAAAATTTAAAACTATAGAAAAATTTTCCCATTATTTGGAAATCACAGTGTTGGAAAACAGCACTGGATTCCCCTAGGCATGTTCTTTCATGTCATTTTCTATAAAAATCTTATTTCTCTTCTCTTTTTTCACAAGCTGACTCAGCTCCTACCAAACTCTCACAGTCATGCTTATTTCTTTTCCCATGGAGGAAGGATGTAGCTGATTTGAGGCTGAATCAGTTATGACCAGGAGGGGATGGTCTATTACCTGACACTCCCACGTGCCTAAGAGGACCGTGACATCATCCAAAGTCTTCAGCAGATCCTGGAACTGAGAATCATGGTACTCAAAGCGATGTCCAAAAGTTATGGAGCAGATGATATTGGAAACAGCATTGTTGATCTGAAAATGGGGGTCAAAAGGCTGTCCTGTTGGCAAAAGATTAAGGGAATAGGCTACTCTTCATTTCACCCATGTTCTTTAAAGGGACCCACAGAGCTTTGTACCTTTTTTCTCTTAAACTTTTATGACTTGCCTTCCCTTCACACCACCCACCAGCACACATCTGTTTTATTATTGACCATAATCAGCTATTTCTTAAGTAGATGTGAGAAAAATAAAATAATACAGTCCACTTTTCAGTGTTCAAGTCAAAACTTACCATTTATTTGGCAAATTTTGTTTCAGCATAGCATACCTGCATGGCTTCAGGTAACTTACTTTATCTGTATTTGCCTTCATTTATTCATCAGCAAAATCAGAGAGTTGGACAAGATGACTGCTAGTCTCTCTCTATGATTTTATATCTGACCTATCACATGCAAAGTTGTTCACATCTGTGCAATGAGTGTTTGCACACATGGGCATGTATTCATATACCAATACCCAAAATATATACACCTTTGGGTTACTTGCATATAAGTGAGTGGTAGAGATGAAATTACAACTGGAGATACTGGGATAAAAAAAAAGATATGTGAAGGTGAATAAGGAAGGAAGGCAGTAGAAGGTGGTGTTTAAGGTACTGGATCTGCAACCATGAAGATCCAGACCAACTCCCTCAGACCTTTCCTAGCTAGATGAACTTAGTTCTAGTCCCCTCCAACTGTTTATCTTTTCTATCATTTCACATTTACATCACATTTGTATACAGATGTTTGCATGTTGTCTCTTCTGTTCCCCTTTAGACTAGGAGCTCCTTGAGGGTGGGGGCACTCCTTTGTTTGTATTCTCAATGTTAGCACAGCATTTGGAATTTACTAGGCACTTGATATATATTTATTGGCTGACTGAGTGACTTGAAAAGTTATGGAACCGTTCCATTCCTCAGTTTTCTCATCTGAAGAACAAGAGGGAGGATTGTACTCATGTGCTCCGAGGTTCATTCTTACTCCAAATCTAGGGTAATAAGGGGAAGCAGAAGAAGAGGTGGAGAAAGGGAAAGGGAAGGAGGATGGGAGGAGAAAGAGAAGGAAAAAAGAAACAGAATAAAAATAAAGCATGGGTAGAGGAGGAAGTGTAGAGGAATGAAGGTCTACAATAACAAAATTGTGAAAAGATAGAAAATTTGGATAGACTTAAGAACTTGAATTCATCCAATACCAGCCACAATACCAGAGAACCAATTATGAGACCTACTACCCAGATCTTGGCAGTGCTGGCCCTAGATTACACAATGAGATATGTGTTTGTGTATATGTGTGTAGGTATATATGTATGTATACACATATAAACACACATATATTTATAGATACACACATATACACACACATATATATGTTCTACACACAAGCTTTTTTAAAAAATGAAGACAGTGATATGTTTGCATATGTGTGTGTGTGTGTGTGTGTGTGTGTGTGTGTGTATGCCCCAAGGAGTATATAAAGGAGACCAAGGCAGAAAAGAAAAGAAGAAAGGGAGGAATGAGAATAATGATAGTGAGAAAAGGAAATAGATGGTTTAGTAATTAGAAAAGGAAAAGGATGACTAGGAGAAAAAAGAGTTAGAAAAGGGCAGCAGGAGAAAAGAGAGGCAGGGATGTGTGTACATGTACTGGAGTGGCCAGCCAGGGCAGGACTCTATGTGTGACATTAGAATAATTGAGGCATTTAAGGTATATGAGTTAATGGCAGAGAATTACTATCATGGCATTCAAGAGACTGAACCATCAAGGGTTCCTTTCTCTGCTTATGGCCTCATTTCTTCCAGAAGAACAATGTTGGGTCTTTGAAAACTTTCACTGGAGGGGATTCCTAGAAGATGGCAGAGTAGGTCAGAACTTTTAACTCTCCAAATTTCCTTCACAAAAAAAGACAGAACATTGCTTCAGAGCAGGAGAAATAAACAGAGAGTAAAGCAATTGGCCTCCCAGAAAAATGTGAAAAGACACAACCTCCAGGGGCAGAGGTTGGGCCTGAGTGAAGTGCAAACACCTCTAGGATGATTCTGCAGAATCAACAAATAATGACCTCTGGGGGCAGCTGGGTTGAGGGGTGGCCTTAGATTTAGAAATTTTCATTTTGCAGACAATTGTGTTTGTTTGTGGGTTGGTGTGGTATGATTGCTGGAGTGAAAGAATGAAGGACCATCCACTATTGAAAGATACCTGGCATAATTGTGTTGACCAGAAGCATCCAGGGCTGTTGCTGAGGGGAGAAGAAGCCAGTGTACACCTGGTGATAGCAGTAGCAAAAGGCAGAGACACTGTTGGCTGTGGGCATTTACAAGAAAGCAGAGTCCATGGTTTCAGTTCTGGGTCAGAGAGAATAGCTATAGATTGCAACCACTGGGGAAATGCAGGGAACAAGATCATTTCCAGGACAGTGTGGCTATCGGCTCTAGTCCTAGCTTAGGAAGAGAGAGAGGAAAGGCCAAGGTAAATTCCTCAGAAAATAACAGTAAGAAAGACCAGAGACTTGGGGTATCATTGTCCATACCTTGGGGCTGCAACTTGGTTACTCTAAAAACTCTTAAAAACAAAATAAAACAAACAAAAAAAATCCCCAAGTAACTAAAATGTATAACCAAAGGACAAAGAACCCAACCAAAGATAGTAAATGTGGGGCTAGAGAAGATATGGGTTTATATACAAAGAAAGATAATGGAACTAAAATAAGCCAATTCCTTTTCCATGAGAAATGTCAAATGGTCCCCAGCACACAAAGAGTTCTTAGAAGAACTCAAAAAGAACTTAAGCATCAAATAAGAGAGTTTGAGAAAAATTTATTAAAAAAGTAAGAGCAATCCAAGAAAATAAAGAAAATTCTGAAAAGTCAACCAACTTTTAAAACAGACAATCAAAAAATTAAGGAAGAAAATAATTTATTGAAAACTAGAATTGGGCAAGGGTAAGGTAATGACATGAGACAATAAGAAATTATAAAACAAAATCTAAAGAATGAAAAAAGTAGAAAAAATCTCATTAGAAAAACAACTGATCTAGGGAACATATCAAGGAGAAATAATATAAAAATAGTTGGACTAGTTGAATAATACAGTTAAAAAAAGAATCTTGATACAATATCATGAAAAATTACCAAGGAGAATTGACTTGAATTTCTAGAACAAGAAGGCAAAGCAGAAATGGAAAACAACCAGGAATCGCCACCTGAAAGAGATCCAATAAGAAAACTTAACAAGAATATCCTAGCCAAATTTGAAAGCTCCCAGGTTAAGGAGAAAATGTTAGAAGCAACAATATGAATGTATATATGTGAATATATGCATATTATATATGAAAAATATGATGAATGTACATATATGAATGTATACACACACACACACATACAATGCTCCCACCATAGTGATTATACAAGACCCAAGCAGTTACTACATTGAAAGAACATGGGACTTGTAATAGTATACTTCATAGAGCAAAAGGCCTGGGCTTCTAATGAAGGGCAACTTACCCAGCAAAATGAAGTATAATTCTGGATGAAGAAAAATGGAGATTTAATAATTAAAAGATTTTTAGGTTTTTGTGGCAAAGAATCCAGAACTTAAGGGTAAATTTGACATATCACATCCGGGATAAAGATAAACATTAAAGACCAAATAAAAGGAATTTGGTAAGGTCACATTGTTTACTTTCTACACTTGAAAATATTATCAGTTATGTTATCAATTTGTCATTTTTATTTACATAGTTTGAAAGAAAGGTCTGGGCTGAGCTGATCATGATGGGGTAATAAAGAACAAAAGTGTGAAGACGGGGGGATAAAAGGGGTAATTTAGGCATAAAAAAGAGGCATAAATGGAAAAAAAAACTAATAAAGAAGAAGCTAGTGGGAAGAGGGTGGATAGTGCTGGAACCTTATTCACTTCAGGAATAAATTAAAGAGAGAAATTCTATTCATCGGATCTATCTATCTGTCTTATCTGTCTATCTATATCTATATGTATATCTATATTTATATGTACATATATGTGTGTATATGTGTATTTTGTATGTGTATATGTGTGTATGCATATATGTACATATAAGGGTATAAAAATCTTCTAAATTAAAAAATAAATAAGTGGGCAAGGGGATAGAATGGAAGGAGAGGATAAGGGAGAGACTTTTAGTGTGGTGGGTAGATTAAGGAATAGGAGGACAAGGTAGTGGGTAGAAGTAAAGCAGAGGAGAGAGGAGAGATAAGGTAAAGAGAGTGAAAAGGATAGGGAGGGGAAAATAGGAAGGAAGAAAATGAACAAGAAACTATACTTTAGAATGGTAATAGGTTGAATTTACTGATAAAATTGAAATGGAAAGCAAACTAAAAATTTGAATTCAACAATATGTCACTTTTAGGAAACATTATAAAAATGAGAGATACACACAATGATAAAAGCCAAGAATAGAATTTATTATTTCAAAAAGCAGGGATAGTAATGATGGTCTTAGACAAAATTAAAATATATTTAATCAAAAGTGAAAAAAAAAAGAAACTACACCGTGTCAGCAATATTATTCAATATAGTTTTAGACCATTTAAAATGCCTAGACAGTATATAATACCTGAGCTTATGCCTAACAAAACAGACACTGAAACTATATGAACATGAACATAAAACAATTTTTATACAAATAAATTCATATACAAATAATAGAAGTAATGGTTATTGTTCATGAGTAGGTAGAGTCAACATAATTTTTAAAAGATAGTTTTATGTAATTTTTTTATTCAATGCCAAACCAATTAAATTACTACAAGTTATTTTAGTGTTTGGGAAAAATAATAACAAAATTCATTTTGAAGAGCAAAAGGTAAGGAACTTCTAAGAAACCAGAAAAAAATATAAAGGAAGTAGATTCAGAATAAGACAACAAATTACATTATAAGGGAGAGCATTGTTGAAATATAAAAAGGACAATTTTGATTATTTTAAATTAAAATTGTCGTGTATAAATAAAACCTATGTAGTCAAGAATGGAAGGAATGCAGAAAATCTGGGGAAAATCTTTCAAAAATTGACTCTCAGGACATGATTTGGGTTGAATATTGCAGTGATGAAGGAACTGATGAGCTGGCTGATTTAGAAAAACAAGAAAAGATATGCACCTATGAAGGCAGATGCTATCTACTCGGATAAAAACAGATGACAGGTGGAAATAAGCATTGTATGGTCTCACATATGTGTATGAGTGTCTGTGTGTGTGTGCGTTTCCATAATTAATTCTAGTCTTCTTCAGAGTGGGAGATAGGGAGAGGGTAAATGAAGCAAGAATTACACAGCAGAGAATAAGGGAAAATCGATAAGGAATCAAAGAAAAGCTGTGTAGTTTTGAAAACAATATGTAAAATTAGTTATAGGTTTTCATGAAATGGAAATTTATTGTTTTATATTGAGTCCTCTTCTGTGGTCTGCTGTGTACATGGCAATTTTTTTCTGTTCTCATTTAGTATTTAAGCTTAAAATAAATAAAATATAATAAATAAATAAATAGAAAGTTTAAAATAAATAAAAATAGCAAATAAAATAAAATACAGTTTTTTTTGAAGAAGTTCCTTGTTGGCGGGCATTGTGTCTGTCTGCAGTTTAGGGATGACCTCTCTGCCCCTACCCCACCCATGCACAGTTACAGATTCTCTTTAATGATCATTGGCCTAAAGGACCATCCGAAGCAAATGCAATTATCCCTGCCTGCCTAGTACTCACCTTTTTCTTCCCTGATAGCCTCAATGAGATACCTGGCCTCCTCCTGGATCCGGTCCTCCAGGGTCTTCTTTCCCAAACCAAAGTTTCTTAGGGTCATTAAGGTAAATCTTCTTTGCTGTTTCCACTCTTGACCATTAGACATGATTAAACCTTAACAACAGCAACAGCAATAGCATATTAATATTTTAAGACATCTGTCCTTTTACTGGTGTAGTTATTCTGTCTACTGAAAATGGAATTCAACTGAACAAGCACTTAAAAAAACAGAAACACCTACTGTGTGAAAAATACTGTGCTGGGTATAGGAATAGAAAGGACAGTTCCAGTTTCTAAGGAATTTACACATTAATTGGCGAAATAACACTTAAAGTTCAACTGTAGGGTATATGAAAATACCTGGAAGGCCTAAAGGCAAAGCGGAGGGAGATGACAAGGCCCAGAGGTCTTCAGAGTCTATACATATGTAGACTATGTGCCTTGGGGTCTGTAGGTATGAGTTTCTGATTTGTTCAGAGATGATTGGCAGCTAGACAAACTTCTGCTTTGGTGAAGACCCTGTGGACAGAGGTAGGAGCCCAAGTTTTGCTCTGGATGGCTAGATCCACTTTGAGCAGCCTAAACCATATCACACGGACCTTGCTGACTTCATCCATGTCATGGTCCAGGCAGGGTCTACAGGTGTTGAATGTGCCACAAGCAGGCTGGTTCTCCCCTCTTTGCTTAGTGTCATCTAAGCTGATAAAGCCCCTCCACCTTGCTGACAATACAGTATTAAACAATCATCTTTACTTCTCTCTACCCAAGAATGGGACAGGATAGTAGTAGAAGAGGGACCTTGGGATTGTTCTTTCCCAGGAATTATCTTTGCTAGGATGAACTTGGGGACCAAAACAGAGTTATGGAGGGTGTTCCAAAATGGAATTGTTTAGAGATATTTTGCTTTTTTATTGTTATTTTATCTGTTTTCAGTGTTGTACAATCACTTGTATATAACTTAGAGTTTTGAAGGGTGTCCTAAAATGGAACTGTTTAGAAATATGTTACTTTTTAAGGACAGGGGAGAGGTTGGACTCATTCTATATAACTACCTAGACCCCACAGGAAAAAAGAGAGTGATCGTTCCACAGTGGCCTCTAACCAGGTAAAGAAAAGGTGAGGGAAGACTAATTATTAAGCACCAACTGTGTACTAGGCAGAGTGCTAAGAATTTTACAAATATTATCTCACAACTACCCTGGGAAGCAGGTGCTGTTATTGTCTCTGTTTCACAGTTGAAGAAACAAGTTAAGTGTCTTACCCTAGATCACAGAGGTAGTAAGTGTCTGAGGCTTGATTTGAACTAAGGGTTTCCTGTCACATCTCTCTCTCCACTGTATCACCTGCTTGCCTCCTTCCACCTAACACTTCTCATAGGCAGGGAGAGGTCTTCCTTGGTTTGTGCATTAATGCTGAGTGTATAGTGGTTTAGGAAAATTGTCTTCATAAACTCAGGCCCTGAGAAAGGTTGCATACAAAAAGTCAATAACCCCTTACCCACCTTACTGAAGAGACTCATGAGCCACAATTCAGTTCAGGTGCTAGGCAGCAAGTATGACCATTTATACCACATTTCTAATATTTCTGGTTGTACTTCTGTTTATTTTTAACCACTTTTCATCAGAAGTTTTTCTGTGGACTATTTGTGACATTAGTGCTACAAATAGACTGCACATGCTCATGAAGTTAGTCCATTGTTTACTATCTCTGTGAATGTGTGTGTGTGTGAAAGAGAGTGTGTATGTGTGTGTACACACATGTCCATTTTTTTTCTTCTATACTTGGGCTGATTCCAGGTTTCTCATGTTCTTGTGGTCACCATTGTCCAGTATCTGTCTAAGACCTTTTAAGTGCCAGAGAGTCCACTAAAAGATGTTTAGGATTTTACTACCAATGGGTGAGATGTGTTAGCAACAACATCTATTCAACTGGAAAGTCCCTTCCTTGTAGCTGAGGCTGATTTTTCTCTAAAAAAAATGTAACTTCTTTATACCCCTGACTGTTCTATAAGAATAAGGCTCAAATTTTAATGTGATTTTGATTTTTCCTGCTAGCCTTCATTCTCCTGTATGGATCAGTAGCCTCTCCTGATGGGGTGTGTCTCTATATTGAAAGGAAATCTTTGCAGAATATTCTCCCCATGTTATGGTAAAGAAAAAACCAAACAAAAACAAAGAAACCTTTTTTGGGGGGAAAGGTTATATATTCTATGAGTGAATATCTCATTTTGCTGTAATTATAAGCTTCAACTACTAGATTCCTCTCTTGATTTCTAGATTTTTAAAAGAATATTTTAAACATTCTTTAAAAAAAGAATTGCTTTGGTATATTTTGATTTTCAGATTGTCTACATTCTCCCTGTAACCTTTCCCTCTTTCTCTCCTGGACAGCCATCCCAAATAAAATGGAATTTTTCCATTCTCTTTCAATTTCATTTATACCACAATGCTCCTTTGTGAGATGATTTACCTCAAACCAGTACTTCTCACTTGGTTAATATAAGTTCCTCTTCTGCTAGTGATATATAAATAGGATCATAGGATCATAGGATACTATATGTAGAATTGGAAAATGCACCTTAGAGGTGATTTAATCTGAATTTCTTGATTTACCTGGAGGAAGCTAAGGCTTATAATGTGTAAGGGACTTCCACAAAATCATTCAGGTAAAATGTGACAGAACCAACATTGAAACTGAGTCCCTGAGACTTCACAGTCTGTTATCTTTCCATTACTTCTTGCTGTCTGATAGGTGTATGCTTTCTAATCTATGATTGATCTTTTATGCACATATCATGAAGACCCTACATTTAGACAGGGAGGTCTTTTGAAATTCACTTGTCACCACACTCATTTAGGAACTGCAGGCCTGGGTGACTGAGCTGAGATGCCTTCAACTTCTTGCCTCAAAGCCAGAGTTTTTCCATATTTAGCTGATTTTTAAATAATTGGGCTTCCCATGTCACCAGGGTCTTGCTTTGCCAGCATATTAGCAAAGATCAAATAGAAAAAAGAGACAGTTTGCAAGAGAGAAAAATGAGCAGGGAAGCCCACATGGTGGAGTAAATGCTGGTATTCATTTGAGTTCTATCTTCAAATAGCTTTAAAAATGACTCTAAATAAATTCTTGAGCAGCAGAACACTCAAAAGAGTGAAACAATTTCAAATCCAAGCAGCAAAGTTCTGTCACAACTGGATGAGAATGGAGCAAAATTCAGCAAAGGCAATGTCAGCACAGCACAGCCACAGCAAACCAGGAACAGGCCTTGGAAGTCACTGAAGTAGCAGCAATAGTGGCTGCTTCTGGAGTTCTCAGTCCACAAAAGAGAAGGGAGTAGAACAACTGGTCAGAAGGAGATTATTTGCTAGCACTGAGGTAGGGATATGTTGCTTTGTCCATATTCCAAGTCTCAATCCTGAGTGGCAGTCTCTGGGCAAGAAGCACGACCATAGCAAAGCTTACAACCACAGCGTAGGGGGTTACCTCCTCCCAGATCCAGAGCAGAAAGAAGGCTTGTGGTCACTCTAACCAGAACATGGTCCAAGAGAGTAGTAAACACCTCTCCTTAGATCCTACCACCTTAGAAGAACTGAAAACTCATGAAATGTCTTGATGTATCTCAGAAAATAGCTGCACAAAATCCCTTCATCTTGGGAAAGTGTGCCCTTCACCTGGAAACAGAGCACTACTTTAACAAAGAGTTAAAAGTCAAGTAATAAGCTGGGAAAACGAGCAAATAACAGAAAAAATTCCTCTGACTATAGAAAATTACTATGGTGATAAGAACTATTAAAACACACCCTCAGAAGAAGACAGCAATATCAAAGTTCTTATATCCATAGTCTCCAAGAAAAATATGAATTGGTGTCAGGCCTTGAAAGAGATCAAAAAGAATTTTGAAAATCAAGTAAGAGAAGTAGAAGAAAAATTAGGGAGGCAAATGAGAGTGAGGCAAGAAAATCATGTAAAATGAGTCGATAACTTGGGGAAGGAGACACAAAAACAGCTACCGAAGAAAATAACACCTTGATAAAACAGACTAGGACAAGTGATAAAAGAGGCCCAAAAAAGCAGAGGAGAAAAATGCCAAAAAGCAGAATTGGCCAAATGGGAAATTAGGTCCCAAAACTTCCTGAAGACAATAAAAAAAAAAGTTAGAATGGAGCAAATGGAAACTAATGACTTTATGAGAAATCAAGAAACAGCAAAACAAAACCAAAAGAATGAAAAAAAATAAGACAATGTGAAATATCTCAAAAAAAAAATGGAGGGGTGGAGCCAAGATGGTGGAGTAGAAAGATACACATACTCTAGCTCTTCAAACACAGCCCATAACAAACCTGTGGAAAATGTATTTCAACAAATTCTAGAGCAGCAGAAGCCACAGAATGACAGGGTGAAAGAGATTTCCAACCCAAGGTAGCCTAGAAGGACAACAGGAGAGGTCTATTGCATGGAGTGTTTAACGGAGCACAACCCAGCCTTGGCCATGTGGCACTGGGAGGAACAGGACTGGAACAGGCTTCTGGGGTGTAATCCTCAGGAGCAGCAGCGATTCTCAGATCCCTCAAGCCACAAATGCCAAAGGCAACTTCAAAGGTAAGTAAGAGGACTTTTTCAACTGGATGAGAAGGTATCAGGGTCTTCCCCTGATCTCAGCTCCAGGCAGTGGCAGTTGTGGCAGCTGCAGCGGCAGCAGCACCCATTTGTGAAGCCCTCAGCCCAAATCCCCTGGGGTAACTGAGCAGGCAATCTGACCCTCAGCCCTGAGCATGGTCCTGGGGTGAGGAGGAGCACTGGAATGGTGGAGCTGGAGGTGGTTGTGGAGAGGGAATTTTACTACTCACAGATTCTGGGTAGAAAAAGTGTTGGTTGCTTCCAAAGCAGTGCGCAGGTCAGGAGAGGAGTAAAGCCCTCTGCTTTGATTGTGCCACCTTGGAAGAACTGAGAACTTACAGGTGTCCAGAGTATACCTTCCTCTTGACAAAGGACTCAAAAATCAAATAACTGGCTGGGAAAATGTAGAAAAAAAGGGAAAATATAAGACTATAGAAGGTTACTTTATTGGTGAACAGGTAATTTCTTCCAGTATTTCAGATGAGGAAGAACAATCCATATCTTCAAAGGAAGTCAAGGTTTCCAAAAGCTCCAAAGTAAATATGCAATGGTCTCAGGCCATGGAAGAGCTCAAAAAGTATTTTGAAAATCAAGTAAGAGAGGTGGAGGAAAAATTGGGAAGAGAAATGAGAGTAATGCAAGAAATCATGAAAAAAAGTCAACAGCTTGCTAAAGGAGACCCAAAATATGCTGAAGAAAATAGCACCTTCAAAAATAGGTTAACTCAATTGGCAAAAGAACTCCAAAAAGCCAATGAGGAGAAAAATGTTTTAAAAAGCAAAATTAGCCAAACGGAAAAGGAGGTTCAAAAGTTCACTGAAGAAAACAGTTCTTTAAAAAATAGAATGAAGCAGATGGAAGCTAATGACTTTATGAGAAACCAAGAAATTACAAAAAAGGAATGAAAAAACTGGAAGATAATATGAAATATCTCATTGGAAAAAACAACTGACTTGGAAAATAGATCCAGGAGAGATAATTTTAAAATTATGGGACTATGTGAAAGCCATGATCAGAAAAAGAGGCTTGACATCATTTTCCATGAAATTATCAAGGAAAACTTCCCCGATATTTTAGAACTAGGGGGCAAAATAAATATTGAAAGAATCTACTAATCACCTCCTGAAAGAGATCCAAAAAGAGAAACTCCTAGGAACACTGTGGCCAAATTACAGAGTTCCCAGGTCGAGGAGAAAATATTTCAAGCAACTAGAAAGAACCAAGTTCAGCATTGTGGAAATACAATCAGGATAACACAATATCTAGCAGCTTCTACATTAATGGATCAAAGGACATGGAATATGATATTCTAGAAGGCAAAGGAACTACGACTAAAAGCAAGAATCACCTACCCAGCAAAACTGAGTATAATACTTCAGGGGAAAAATGGTTCTTTCTTTGAAATAGAGGACTTTCAAGCATTCTTGATGAAAAGACCAGAGCTAAAAAGAAAATTTGACTTTCAAACACAAGAATGAAGAGAAGCATGAAAAGGTAAACAACAAAGAGAAGTCATAAGGGACTTACTAAAGTTGAACTGTTTACATTCCTACATGGAAAGACAATATTTGTAACTCTTCAAACTTTTTCCAGTATCTGGGTAGTTGGTGGGATTACACACATACACACACACACACACACACACACACACACACATACACACACACAGATAGAGACAGAGACAGAGAGAGAGACAGAGGCAGAGAGCACAGAGTGAGTTGAATAGGAAGGGATCATATCTAAAAAAATAAAAGAAGGGGGTGAGAGAAGAATATATTACGAAGAGAAAGTTGATTTTTTTTACATTAGTACATGGAAAGATAATATTTCTAACTCTTGAAACTTTTCTCAGTACTTGGGTAGTTGGAGGGATTACACACACACACATATATATATATATATAGAGAGAGAAAGAGATAGACAGACAGACAGACAGATAGATAGATAGACAGATAGACAGACAGGCAGATAGACAGATAGAGAGAAACAAGGTTAGTTGAATAGGAAGGGATCATATCTAAAAAAAACAAAATTAAGGGGTTAGAGAGGAATATATTGGAAGGAGAAAAGGAGAAATGGAATGGGGCAAATTATCTCTCATAAAAGAGGCAAGAAAAAGCTTTTTCAGTGGAGGGGAAAATGGGGGAGGTGAGAGGGAAAAAGTGAAGCTTATCTCATCACACCTGGTTCCAAGAAAGAATAACATAATGACTCAATTTGGAATGAAAACCTGTCTTACACTACAGGAAACAGGGGAGATGGGGATAAGCGGGGTGGGGGAGGTGATGGAAGGGAGGGGAAATGGGAGAAGGAAGCAATTAGAAGTAAACACTCTTGGGGAAGGACAAGGTCAAAAGAGAGAACAGAAGAAATGGGGACCAGGATAGGATGGAGGGAAATATAGTTTTCCACAACATGAATTATGGAAGTCATTATGGAAGTCATTTGCAAAACTACACATATATAGCCTATATTGAATTGCTTGCCTTATCAGTGGGGATGGGTGGAGAGGGAGAAAGGAAGACAAATTGGAACTCAAAAATTTTAAGAACAAATGTTGAGAATTGTTTTTGCATACAACTGGGAAATAAGAAATACAGGTAATGGGATATAGAAATTTATCTTGCCCTACAAGTCAAGAGTGAAGATGGGGATAAGAGAAGGGAGAGGTGTTGGAAGGGAGGGTAGATTGGTGGAAGGAGTAATCAGAATGCTTGGTGTTTTGAGGTGGGGAGAGGGGAGACATGGGGAGAAAATTTGGAACTCAAAATTTTGTGGAAATGAATGTTCAAAACTAAAAATAAAAATAAGCATAAAAAATTAACACCTCCATGAGATGGAAGTCAAAACAGCATACATACCAGTCAACGAGGATCACTTGGGAAAAAAATGGGATGTTTTATATATATATATATGTATACACATATGTGTATGTATATAATATGTATATATATATATATATATATATATATATATATATATATATATATATATATATATACATATGGAATAGATGACAATGGAGGATGGCTAAGGGGCAATCATCTGAAGTGAGACTGGAAATGTAGGAGGGAAACAAATTAAGAGTTCTTTAAATTCCAGATTGAGGATTCTGTATTTTATACAGGGGACAACAGGGAGTTACTGAAGATTTTGGTGATAGTATATGTTCTGACCTGTGTTTTAGAAATAAGAGTTTGGGCATTTTATGAAAGATGGATCTTAATCATTTCTATAAGAAACTACTACTTTACTGAGCAATTTTATTATTCATGTCCCAGTAAAAATACCAAAAATATCACAAAAAAAGAAAAAAAAAAACATTGACCTAGAAAATGGATTCAGTGGAGCTAATTTTAAAATTTGTTGGACAACTTGAAAGTCATCATCAAAAAAAGAGTCTAGACACCATCTTTCAAGAAATTATCAAGGAATAGCAATTCACCCTAAATTAATTCACTTAATCAGTACCAAAACAATCAAACTATAAGAAAATGTAGAATTGGAAAAAAAATAATATCAATCTTCATCTGCAAGTACAAAAAGTAGAGACTATCAAGGGAATTAATGAAAATAAATACTAGGAAACATGACCTAACCCTATCAGATCTCAAATTTGATTATAAAGCAGCAATCATTAAAGTCAATTGACACTGATTAAGAAATAATTGGGTAGTTCAGTGGAATTGGTTAGGTACAGAACACACAGTAGACAATGATAATAACAGTCTACTGTTTGATAAACTCAAGTACCCAGATTCTGGGATAGGAACTTCCTGTTTGACAAAAACTGCTGGGAAAACTGGAAAATAGTGTGGAAACTGGGCAAAGACCAACTCCTGATACCATTTAACAGAATGAAATCCAAATGTATATATGACCTAAGTATAAAGGCTGATGCTGTAAACACATTAGGTGAACAAGGAAGAATTTCTTTTTCAGATTTATGGAGAATGGAGGAACTTATAACCAAACAAGTGATAGAGAACATTATGAAATGAAAAATGGATAATTTCAATTACATTAAATTGAAAAGTTTTATAAAAATAAAGCCAATGCAGCCATGATAAGATGGAAGTAGAAAACTGAGAAAGAATTTTTGTAACTATTGTCTGTGATAGGGGCCTCATTTCTAAAAGACATAGAGAACTGAGTCAAATTTTCAAGAATATAAGTCAATATAAGAATAAATGGCCAAAAGATATGACCAGGCAATTTTCAGAGGAAGAAATTAAAGCTATCTGTGGTCATATGAATAAAAGCCCTAAATCACTATATTATAGAGATGCAAACAATATAGAGATGCAAATCAAAATACCTCTCAGGTAACACATCATATCTATCAGATTAGCTAACTTGATAAAAAAGAAAAATGATAAATGCTGCAGATGTGGGAGAGTTGAAACACTAATTTGTTGTTGGTGGATCTGTGAACTGATTCCATCATTCTGGAGAGCATTTTGGAACTGTGCCTAAAGGACTGTACAATGTGCATATCTTCTGACCCACGAATACTTCTAGTGTTGTTTCCCAAAGAGGTCATAAAAATGGGGAAAAGGACCCATATGTCCTTTATATTAATATTTATAAATTTATAAATATTTATAAAAAATATAGTAACTTTTTGTGATGGCCAATAACTGGAAATCAAGAAAATGCCTATCACTTGAGAAATGACTGAACAAGTTGTGATATGTGAATGCAATGGAATAGTACTATGTTACAAGAAATGATGAATAGGCAAACTTCAGAAAAACCTGGAAAGAGTTGTATGAATTCATGCTGAATAATGAGATAACTAGGATAACATTATGCACAGTAATAGCCACAGTGCTTGAGGAATGCTTTTGATAGACATCTTAGCAATGCAAGGAGCTAAAGCACTTCCAAAGGACTCATGACGCAAAATGCCATCCACATACAGAGAAAGAACTATGGAGTCAGAGTGCAGAATGAAGCAGATTATTTTCTCTTTCATCATGTTTTGTTTATTTTTCTCATGGTTTCTCCCTTTCATTATAATTCATCTATGGAACATGACTAATTGTAACAGCAACAACCACCCTAGCATACCCAGGATGACCTGTTGGCACAGGTTCTTAGATCTGCTTTTCTAAAAGAAAGGTAACTTTTAAGGGGTCAACAATATTCTTAATTATATATAACAGAGAAAATAGAAGGAAAAAACAAAGAAATAAATATCAACAGACAGGAGTTCTAACTATCTGACCATAAACAATATATACATAGTTAACACAGAGACAAGCACCAAAATCTGGGTATTCAAAGTTTGTATGTGGGGGGTGCTTCTTAATGACTACTCAGAATCTCCTCTGGCAAAATCACACAAACACTTCCAATGAGTAAACCCCAAGGCAAAATCCCCCCTCGGAGTATATATAGATTTTCACGATCAGAAGGCTTCACAACCCTTGTTCTTCAGTGCCTAATTAACAAAAGATGTTTAAATTATCAAGCAAACAAACTTTTCCTTTAAACAAGTTTCTCCCCCAGTGGGCTTCACCTGAGACCAATTAATGGGCTGAGGAAGCTCTTTAACTCCCATTAATATAAATCCATTAACATTACACTATGTGAAAATGTGTTTAATTGAAACGTATGTGTAGAGGTCATACAAGATTGTATGCTGTCCTGGAGAGGAAGGGGAAAAAATTTAAAACTTATGGAAGTGAATGTTGAAATCTGAAAAAAAAATAATACATTTTGGGAAAAAATAATTTATAAGGAAAACTGCCCTCATATTCTGGAACCAGAGAGTAAAATAGAAATGGAAAGAATCCACTCATCATTTTCAGAAAGAGATCCTAAAATTAAAACTCACAGTAATATTATAACCAAATTCTAGAGTTCTCAAGAAAGAATAAAATATTGCAAACAACCAAGAAGAAACAACTCAAGTATGATGGTGCCACAGTCAGGATAACAAAAGATTTATCAATTTCTACTTTTTAAAGCATTGCAGTGCTTGGAATATGACATTCCAGAGGACAAAGGGACCAGGATTACATCCAAGAATCATTTGCCCAGAAAAAAATGGATAGTCAATGAAATAGAAGACTTTCAAGCATTTTTGATGAAAAGCCCAGAACTAAATAGAAAATTTGACTTTCAAATGCAAGACTAAAGAGAAACAGAAGAAAAAAGACAAATTGGAAAGGGAAATCATAATGGGATTAATAAGATTTAACTGTGTACATTTTTACATGGGAAGAAGAAATTTGTAATACATAAGACATTTATCATTATTAGGAGAGTAAAAAGAAGCATATATAGACAGAGGACATAGGTGCGAGTTGAATATGAAGTGAGGATATTTTAAAAAAATTAAAGAGTGAGAGAAAGGAATATACTGGGAGAAAGAGAAAGGGAGAGGTAGAATGGGATAAATTATCTCTCATAAAAGAAGAAAGAAAAAAGCTTGTAGAGTGTAGAGGAAGAAGGAGAAAGGTGAGGCAGAGTGAATGAACCTTGATCTTATGAGAAATGCCTCAAAGAAGGAATAACATTCACAGTCAATTAGGTATAGAAATCAATCTTACCCTACAAGAAAGATGAAATGGAAGGGCATAAGAGAAGTGGAAGTGGGATGACAGAAAGGGAGGGCAGATTGGGGAATGGATGTAGCCAGAAGCAAAACACTTTTGAGGAGGAACAGGGTGAAAGGAGAGAGAGAATAAAAAACTGGGAGCAGGGAAATAGGACAGAGGGAAATAGAGTTAGTGATAGTAGTTAGAAAAAGATTTGAAGCAAATTTTTCTGAAAAAGGTCTCACTTCTCAAACATAAAGAGAAGTTTATAAAAATAAGAGTCATTTCTCAATTGAAACATGATCAAAATATATGATCAGTTTTCAAATGAAGGAATCAAAGTTATTTATAGCCATATGAAAAAATTCTCTCACTATTGATTCAAGAAATGCAAATTAAACAATTCCGAGCTACTATATCATCCCTATTAGATGGGCTAACAGGAAAGAAAAGGTAAAAGACAAATGCTGGACAGGATGTAGGGAAAAGAAGATATTAATGCATTGTTGGTAAAGTTGTGAACTGATTCAAGCATTCTGTAGAGCAAGTTGGAACTATTCCCAAAGGACTATAAAACCATGCATACCTTTAGATCTAGCAATGCCTCTACTAGATTTGTATCCCAAAAGAGATAATAAAAAGAAAACAAAAGGAAAAGACCCAATATATACAAAAATATTTATAGCAGCTCCTCTGGCCACAAAGAATTAGATCTTGAAAGGATGACCATCAATTGGGGAATGATTGAACAAGTTGTGGTATGTAATTATAATAGAATGCTATTGTAATAGAAGAAATGATAAACAATATGCTTGGAGGGAAAAAAAACTGGAAAACATGGAATGGGCTAATACAAAGTGAAATGTACTGTGAACAAAGCAACAGCAATATTAGAAGACAAAAATTATGTATGACTCAGCTACTCTCGTAAATACAATGATCCAAGAAAATTGTGAAGGACTTTTGATTAAAAAATGCTTTCAATCCCCAAATAGGTTTTGTGTGTGTGTGTGTGTGTGTGTGTGTGTGTGTGTGTGCATGTGTGAGTGTGAGTGTGTTGTCTTTCACAAATCCACATATTATGGATATGTGTTTTGTATGACTACACATGCATAATCTAAACGAAATTGCTTGCCTTCTCAATGTGGGAGGCAGAGTGAGGAAGGAAAAGAATTTGAAATTCAGAGTTTTAAAACTGAATGTTAAAATTGTTTTTACAAATAATTGGTGAAAAATAAAATACCAAATAAAAATAACCTTAAAAATAAATAAAAAGAGGAAAAATAAGAAAAAAGAACCAAAAATTTTGTGGTCATCTAGACAAAAAAAGGAAAGAAACAGAGAGATGTGTCTGGGTCAAGAGAATCATAGGAACTAACAATGGTTAGAAATTTCTTATGATGTAATCTGATAGACAGGCCCACATCAGTAATCTGAAGTAAGTTAAAAATTATTCCATATGTAAAACGAGGGAAGAGGAGCTTGTAGAAAGTCAGGGGAAGTGTATTGATGTTAAAGAGTACCTGGCCCCAGAGAGCAAAACCAGGAGTAATCAGACAAAGAAAGTACAAGGAGAAGAATAGAAGTTTGAGGGAAGTACAAACTGCTGACCAGTTAAACTTGTCTTAGAATGTTATGGGCTTCTTTGAAAGGTTTTGGGCTCCCCATCCTCAGAGGTCTTCAAAGAGAGTCTGGATTACTATTTGTTGAGAATATTGAGAGGGGATTCCAATTCATGTCAAGGCAGTCTTGGGCCTTATGCCTCTGAGATCCCACAAATCTCTAAAATGCCAAAGTCATATGAAACAATGCTCTAAAACACTGTCTAGTAGGGAAATGCATATCAAAACAACTTTGAGGTACCACCTCACACATATCAGATTGACTAATATCATAAAAAAGGAAAATAGTAATAGTTTGAGAAAGTGTGGGAAAATTGGAACGCTAATGCATTGTTCGTGGAGTTGTGAACTGATCCAACCATTCTGGAGAACAATTTAGAATTATACTCAAAGTGGTAAAAAACTGTGCATGCCCTTTGACCCAGCAAAACCACTAGTAGGTCTGTACTCAAAAGAGATCATAAAAAGGAACATTGATGGAAAGTTAATTAAATAAGTGTCTCACATCTAAAATATCAAAAGAACTTAATCAAATATAAAAGATTATGAGTCATTTCTTAACTGAAAAATGGTCAATGAATGTGAAGAGGTAGTTTTCTAATGCAGAAATCAAAGCAATACATCATCATATGAAAAATGTTTTAAATAATTATTGATTATAGAAATGCTGATTTAAATAATTTTGAGATGTAATTTTATACCTACTAGATTGGCTAAAATGATTCCGGGGGAGGGTGACAGGTGTCAGAAATCATGTGGAAAAATTGGGAAGTAATTATTGGTGGAGTTGTAAACTGGCCCAACCATTATGAAGAGCCATCTGGAAATACACCCACAGTGTTACTAAACTACCTTAAGCCTCTGACCCAGCAATATCACTACTAGGTCTACATCCAAAGATGATTAGGGAAGTGGGAGCAGAACCTTTGTGTTCTAAGATCTTTATTATAAGTTCTCTTTGTTGTGGCAAAGAAATGGAGATTATTGGAATGCCCATCAACTGGCTGAAAAAGTTGTGATATATGATTATGATGGAATATTACTGTTATGTAAGAAATGATGAGCTCAATAATCATAGGAAAAAACATGGAAAGACTTGCATGAAATACTGAACACTGAAACAAGCAGAAACCAAGAAAACATCATATAATATAACAGAAATATTGTTTAAGCAAGACTAAGTGTTTAAGTTATTTTGTCTATTATAAACACTCAAATTAACTATCAAGGATACATAAAGAAAAACACTATCTGCATCCAGAGAAAGAAATGATGAATGAAAATTACGTGTGGAATAATCACACATGCACACAAACACACACACCTGTTTTTGTCAAATTTTAGCCATCTCTAGGGAGGGGAGTGAAGGGAAGGAAGAAAGGAAAAACAGATATTTAAATAATATTTTTTTATATTTGAAAAGCATATTAAATTTTGCATAGTAGATTTTCAATTTCATGTGCATTCTTCTTTTGATTGTACTTTGTTCAAGAAATGTTGTTTTTATTCCCTGAATTAAAAATAGACTTTGACCTGGGGCTTTGATTTTACTGAGTTCCTCCAGATACGGGTGGATTGCTGGCCCGCACACCATAGTGTGTCAAAGGGCCTAAAGACAGAATCATGAATGCTTCAGAATTGGAAGGCATCTCAGAAGTCATCCAGTCCAATTGGTACCCAGCAAATAACACCAACAAAACACACTGAACAGCTTTTCTTGGAAACCTCCAATGAGGGGGAATCTACCACCTCTGAAGGGAAACTATTTCATTTTCAGGTACCTCTGATGGTTAGGAAACTTTTGCTAATATCAAGCCAAATTGTACCCCTGTGCAACCCTCATCGTGTGCTGTTTGTTCTGGTGTGAAGAAAAAATAAATACTTTTCTATTAACAGGGTATTCAATCACTCAATGAGTCATCATGCCTCTTTTCAACCACCAACTTAGTCTTCCTGTCCTTAAGTTAAACACTCCAATCTCCTTCTATTGGATGAATTTGAATCCCTTCATCATACCAATTGCCCTCCTTCTCAATCTCATTCCTCTACCCTCCATTCCCCACTCTTAGATACAAAGTTAGGAAACTTCAAAGGGCTATTTTTTTCTATCATGTTTCTTCTAGACACAAGACTTCTATAATAGGTTGAAATCCTTCAGGAATAATGTAGGACAGGAATCATAGATGGAGAAGAAAAATATTTATCATAATTCAAAGAACTCACCATGTGATTTAAAGATATGGAAGTGGATAGGAAATGGGGGACGATCAACAAACACCTGGCCTTGGTTGACAAGGACCTCCTTGATGAGTGGCAATCCAGTTACCATTATAAAATCATAACCAAACACATGCATGTAGAAAATATTTCCATATTTCTTGGCAAACTGAAAAACATAATTTTGATTGCAAATTTATATAGCCTTTTAGGCTATTTTTGTCTATGTTGTTATCGATAACATTCTAGCAATGTGAAACATCAATTCCAATGGAGCCCACTCAATTCAGCATGATCCAATTCCACTGAAGTCAGTACAGATCATCCCAACAAACAGTGAATCATGCACCTATATCCCAAGCCTTGTGCTAGGCTCTGAGAAAACAGTCATAAATATCAGAGTTCTTTCCCTTGAGTGACTAGCATTGGAAGGAAATTATCTGTGTATATATTATATATATATATATATATATATATATACACACATATATATATGTATTACATATATATACATATATATGCAAATATAGAATACATGCAAAAGCAATTCTCAATGATTTCAGAGGACACCAGCACCTGGCAGGGGTCGGGAAGGCTACCTGTAGGAGATGGCCCTCTGAAACTGAGTGCTCATGGAAACTGGAAATTCTAAAAGATTCAGGAGAAGAATGAATATATTCCAGGCTCTGAAGTGGCTGCTACATTCAATGCAGCACACTGGTCTACAAATATGTGACAAAAAATAACTCAGAGCTTACTACCTGGGAAAGACTTAGAGGTCAATACTTGAACCATTAGCAAGTTCATTAGAGTGGTTAGAAGGTAAGTTTCCAAAGGGCAGGGTCAATTTTATTTTTGTTTTCTTAACATCTAGCACTTGGTATAGTACCTGGCCCATAGCAGGTGCTTCTGAAATTATTGTTATTTGATTGTGCCTTTCCCCCATTGACACCCATCAAAGCCCTTTCAAAATGAAATAGGTGGCCTTTGAGAGGAATTAAAGAAAAAATCAACAAATGCTACTGCAAACATGGTCATGAGCTTCTCTAAACTTAGCAAGTCTTGTCCTCAGGTAACAGACACTTGAAAATCTGTCAACACACTATTGTCTGCAGTCATTGGAGCTTGTAAGGGCCCAAGAATGTTGATCTTCTGCTTCAAGGACCTTAGACAAGGATATCAAGTTGATAGCTAATGATGATAACTATCAGGACCTAGGAATATTAGACTTCAAAAAGAAAAATAAAATGAGATAAAAGGTGGGATATTATAAGGGCTTATGACTAGGATGAGATACTACCTTTGACTCCCTCAGGAACCAGTCACTGAACCTTTTTCCAAGACGTATTTTCTGCATAAAGAGTAGCTACCTCAAAAGGGTATTCTGAGGATTCAATGGGTTAATGCCTGAAAAGTTCTCTACAAATGAGCAAGGGCTACATCAATCTCATCTGGGAGACAGCATGGGATAGTGCATAAAGACCCATGGTTCATGTTCCCCCTCTGACCCAGGCCAGCTGTATGACTCTTCCCAAAGCACTTAACATTAGAATATCCCAGGTGTCCAGTGGGTTTCTCCTATATCTGTGCTTAGCTCTAGGCTGTGTAACACTTTATCAATGACTCATATAAAAGCACAGATGGGGTGCTCACCTAATTTCTATTTTGGGAAGGGTAGCTAAGTGATGGAGTAAACAAAAAAAATTGATGGGCTGTGGTTGGACTGAAGGCAGTAAGGTGAAATTCAAAAGAAATAAATGGAAAGTCTCACACTAAATACCAAAAAATCACAACTATACTTTCTTTGAAAAAGATCTGATCCACGGCAATTTGGTTTTCTTTTTTTACAATTTTGATAACTGCATTTCGTTATAGTCAGTTTACTTTATTTTCCTATTTTTATGCATTTAAAATCACAGTTCTGAGGAATATCCATTAGTTTTACCAGATTGACTTCCAGAGGGGTCCAGAACACACAAACAAGGTGAAATATTCCTTATAGGGGTTGGGTATAGTGGATCTAATATGATCAGGCAGTGTAATATGTTAGATTAAAAAAAAGTTGTTAGTGTTTGGTGAAATTAATTGAAAGGAACACTACTGGGATGTTGGCAGCATATTGACATCAGGAATTGACCAATAAGGCAAGTGAATGTCACAGACATGACATGGCTTGTCCAAAGTCTTAAGATCAAGGTCAAGGACCGTGGGTCCTTACCCTGATGTCTGTGTGTGTGTGTGTGTGTGTGTGTGTTTGTGTGTGTGTGGTGTTGGTAGTCGTGTCCCTTTGTTGGTCTGGTGAATATTATGGGTCCCTTCTCAGAAGAAAATTTTTAAATGCATAAAATAAAATATATAGGATTACAGTGAAAACCAAATATACTTTTAAGAAAATACTTTTCACCAAAATTCCATGACCCCAGTGAAGTACCTCTGATTGTAGAGTTTGTGGGGACCTCAGATACTGCCTATGCAATTTTATGAAGTGCTTACCATGTGCCAGGTACTGTGTTCAGCAAAAGACAGTCTCTCAAGGAAGTCACTTATCACTTTATAGATAATAACAATAGTAATGCTAGCCAATATGTGTGCAATGCTTATTGTGCGCCAATCACTGTATGAAGCACTTTACAATTATTATTTTATTGCATCAGAATCATAGAAAGTGAGGCAGAAAGGGCTTTGGCAGTCATCTAAACCTGGCCACAAACAAAAGGACAATGGCACACCCCAGAAATGATGAACATATGACTTTCTTGAGGTCCCACAGGTCAGAAGGGGATGTGAACCCAGACCCTTTAAGCTCCAAGCCAGACACTTAAAGCTGCTTCCTAGTAGGGCCAGAGCAGGGATGGACACCCATACTTGTGGCTTCCCAATCCCATACACTCCCCAGGGCCCCAGTTCCCATGCCCCCTCCCTCACAGCCAATGGATTCTCACCCTCTCATCTCACTCCTTACCTTTTCAGTGTTGATTCGGGGACTTTTAAAGTCCATCTGGAAGACATTGCCCAATATTGGCAGCCCAGGAGGGCCAGGGGGGTAGGTGGGATGCTGCTTCCTCCTCTGCAGATACTGTGCAAGGATCAGGAGAATGGCAGAGAGGAGCAGGAGGGTCTGCAGGGGGGCTCTTTCCCAAAGAGAAGGGAGCACGGTTCCCGGAGGGAGCTGCATCTTTCCCCAGTTCTAGCACTAAGGCCAGAGAAACCAAGCTCCTCCTCCCTCTTCCTCTTCCTGCAGAAACAACAACAACTTTGGGGCCAATGGGAGCAGGGTTCATGTGAAGGACAAAGCTCTGTTTGTTCCCTTGGAGCTGCTACCTTGACTGGTTTTATAGGTCAGGCAGTGAGAGCTCTAGGGAATGTCAACCTCCCCTCTGTGCCTCTGCCCTCTGTCAGGGTCTGCCTCCTGGGAATAAACATGTTGTATCCCTAGTATCTTCCACCTGGAAAAGAAGACTGGGTGTTTCTCCTAGGAACTAAAGAGACAATTTGACCAGAGCAACCTGGGAAGGTTCCATACACAGACAGATCCAGCTAGTGGGGCCAAAATCACAGGCCAGATCTGTGAGGCAGGAATTGACTCAGGATCTTGTTCCTTTATTTTCGAGAGCAGAAAGCTGAGTTCCAGGGAAGCCAGGAAACTGATGAAGTCCCTCAGCTGTTTGTAAGTTTCAGAGCCTTCATTGGAACTTGGCTCACCTGGCTTCAATTCAGCACAATTTTCCCTCTTGCAAAATGTCTCCTAATGGTCTTGAGGACTAACATAGAAGAGCTCTAAACTCTAGTGTCTGTGTGTGTGTGTGTGTGTGTGTGTGAGTGTATGGTTGTGTGTGTGTGTGTGTGTGTTAGTCCTTCATTGCCAAAGAATACCATGCCATCACAGAAATGGTGACATGACTTGAACTTGACTTTGTTTTGAGTGAGGGAGGGCTGTGCAGGTCACCAGCCTCACTTCTCCTCCAGAGCCATCTGAATCCAGTGACCAGATATTCATCAGGATGACTGGAGATGACCCAGGATGAGGCAATTGGGGTTCAGTGACTTGCCCAAGGTCACACAGCTAGTGAGTGTCAAATGTCTGAGGTGAGATTTGAACTCAGGTGCCCCTGACTCCTTTACTGGTGCTCTATCCACTGTACCACCTAGTTGCCAAACCTGGGGTTCACGGAACCTGCTAAGGTCATGTGGCTAGATTTCAGTGAACTTGAATGGGAGGAAACAATTTAAATATATAAATAATTTAAAATTTATTGAAATAGTATAAAATCCCCATAGACTTTCAACAAAATTCTAATACATTTGGAGCAAATTAAGTAAAATGCCAGTGTATTTGGAACATAATTCTAATACAGTTGGAATAAATTGGAATAATTTGAATGAAATCCCAATATAATTGGAATAAATTGAAATGAAATTAAAATGTCATTAGAAGAAAATGCAATAATTGGGATATTTTAATATGATTTGAATAAATGGGAATTATTAGAAAAATTGGAATGATTGAAATAAAATTCAATAAAATTGGAATTTCCTTTGCAATTCTATGTAAATTATGGGGTGCTTAGGCCCCAATTCTAAAATCACATTTCTCTTTAAAAATCATATTTCTCCCTAGCCTCAAAACACTATCCCAGTTTCTCCCCAGCCCAAGGACACAGTCTGTCCCAGCAGCAACTGTTATCTTCTTTCCTGCTATGGTAGCCAACTGCACCTATACAATTTATTAGTCTGAACCAGTTGTGTACTGACTGAATGGGCTGTGCATTCAGTCATAACAACATTTACTACTCACTGACCAATCATATGTATCCTAGACTTAGAAATACATGTGTTCCTTTACATATATCTTGTCTAACAAGACATTGATGAGAGCAGCCTGGGTTTTTCCTCAGTCAGCCCTGACCATTGGTTGACTTAGTGATGTTTCAGGCCTAAAACCATACTTCCAGGTAGCCTGCATTTGCTTGGGCTATTTCCCAATTAATTCTGGGTAAAATACCTGTGCAGTAGATACCATAAATGCATGTTCCTTTAAGAACAAACCACTCCTTAATCACTCCCTAATCTCTCCCCAATCAACAAATATCCTATATGAAATTTACCTGTATCCCTGTAAGGTTACAAGTTCCCTAAAAGCTCTTGCCCCCTGAAAAGTATAATAAATCTATACCTTGACCTCAACACTGCTTGAATCTGTGAGTTTATTCCAGGGGACCTGCTTCTAGCATTTTCATCTTTGTGGGGGTCCCACCCCCTCTTCTAGCCCTTATAAGTAGCACAACTAAGGCTGTTACAGAAAGATCATCAAAAAGAGCATAGGAACCATATTACAAAAAATATTTATAGCAGCTCTTTTTAAGGTGACAAAGAATTGGAAACTGAGGGCATGCCCATCATTTGGGGGAATGCTTGAATAAAGTGTAGTATATAAATATAATGGGGTACCATTGTGCTATAAGAAATTATGAGCAAGCAGATTTCAGAAAAAAAAAAAAACTTGGAATGACTTTTGTGAACTGGTGCTGAGTTAAGGGAGCAGAACCAGAACAGCACCATTGTAAGACAGACTTACATCTTTTCAGCTATGCAAAGATAATTCCCAAATAATCTTGATAGAAAATCCTATCTACATCGAGAGAAAGAAATATGGAGTCTGAATGCAGATTGAAACAAATTATTTTCTCATTGTTTTCTTTCTCATGGTTTTTCTCTTTTGTTCTTATTCTTCTTTGACAACATCACTAATACAATAATATGTGTAATATAATTCTGCATGTAAAGCCTATATCTGATTGCAGGCTGTCTTGAGGAAGAGATAGGAAGGAAGGTGGAGAATGGTAGAACTCAAAATTTATAAAAGTGAATGTTAAAAATTAAAAATAAATATTTTTTTAAAGTTTGTCCCTCTGAAAAAGGATCCATAGACTAAAAATACAGACCAAGGGCTCCAGGAGAAAATGAAAGTAGAAATCATCTTCTCTGGTAGGTACTTCTAAGTGCTTGGAACTGATTTTCAAACCTTCTTCAGTCTTTGAGTTTGGGACCAGGAACCAAGGATGAATGAACATCCCTGTGTTTTCCCTTTCAATGCCTTCATGGAACAATGAGCAGAAAGCATGAATTGGAGTCAGAGGGTCTGGGTCTGAATCTTCCACTTTTCTTTCCCTGAATCTCTATTTTCTCATCTGGAAAAAGGAGGCTGCATTATCAGGGGAGCCAAATGCAAGACCCCAACCTAAAGCATCATAGCTCATCACTCCTGAGTATGAGCAGGCCCAGATTAAAATGTAACTGAGAAATGTTTAACAAAATAAAAATACCACAAAACATAGATAATGCCAGTGTTTGCCTTTTTAAGCCTGCAGGTTGACACACCTGACTTAGGTGACTTCTGAGATCACTTTCCACTCAAAATTTCTGCTCTCTTCTTCTTGAATGAAAGGCTATGTCCCCTCTTCTCAGGCACCGTGTAAAAAAGGTAAAAGATAGGGAGATTGCTTTCATGGCAAAAGGGCAATCAATGACCCACAATTTATTTATGAATCATAAAGGATTTATTGGGAAGAAGTCACAGAGATTATAGGATGAGGGTCAAATATATGATCTCTTATGGCAAAATGCCTTTCACATCCAGGGAAAGAACTAAGAAATTCCATTGCACAATGAAGCAGATCATTTTCTTTTGGATTAGGTTTTGGTTTGCGTTATCATTTCTACCATTCTTTTTAATTCTTCTATGCAACATTTAAATAAAATGTATTTAATAGGAATGTATGTGTAGAACCCATATAAAACTGTAGGATATCTCAGGGAGGGAGTGGGGAGGTAGGGGGGAAGGGCAGAAGGGAGGGAAAAAATCTAAGATATATTGAAGTGATTGTAGAACAATGAAAACAAACCCAGGGACTAAATGAACACAATTACAAGATACTTTTCGCACAAATAAAGTCAGATCTAAGTAAGTGGAAAAACACCAGTTACTCTTGGGTAGGCTGAGCTAATATAATAAAAATTTACTTATTCAGAACCATACCAATAAAATTACTAGAAAAATATTTTCTAGAGCTAGAAAAATAATATCAAAATTCATCTGGAAGAACAAAAGGTACAGAACACCAAGGGAATTAATGAAAAGTAAAGGGGAAGGTGGCTTAGCCCTAGCAGATCTCAAATTATATTATAAAACAGTAATCTTCAAAATCACTTGGTACTGTCTAAGAAATAGAGAGGTAGACCAGAGGAACAGGCTAGGTACTCAAGACACAGTAGTCAATGAATATAGCAATACACTGTGTGATAAGACCAAGGACCCCAGCTTCTGGGAAAAGAACTCAGTTTGACAAAAACTGCTGGGAAAACTGTATAACAGGGTGGTAGAATCTTGGTATAGACCATTGGCTGACACCCTACACAATAATAAAGTCCAAATGGATGCATAACCTAGGTACAAAGCCTGATATTATAAATGCATTAGGGGAGTAAGTAATAGTATATTTGTTAGATTTATGGAGAATGGAGAAATTTTTGACCAAACAAGAGACAGAAAACATTATGAAGTGCAAAATGGATAATTTTGATTACATTAAATTGTAAAGTTTTTTGTACAAACAAACGCAATGCAACTAAGTTTAGGAGGGAAGCAGAAAACTAGGAATGAATTTTTGCAATTATTGTCTGTGATAAAGGCCTAATTTCTAAAATATACAGAGAAATGATTCAAATGCACAAGAATCCAATTCATTCCCCAATTCACAAATGGTCAAAGGATGTGAACAGGCAATGTTCAGAGGAAAAAATTAAAGCTCTCTATAGTTATATAGAAAAATGCTCTAAATTACTATTGATTAGGGAGATGCAAATCAAAACAGCTCTAAGGTACCACACCTATCAAATTGACTAATATGACAAAACAGGAAGATGATAAATGTTGGAGAAGATGTGGGAAAGTTGGAACACTAATTCATTATTGGTGAAGATGTGAGCTGATCCAACCATCATAGAAAGCAGTTTGGAACTATGTCCAATGGGCTGTGAAAATGTACATACCTCTTGACCCAGTAATATCTCTTCTAGGACTGTATGCCAAGGTGATCATAAAAATGGTAAAGGGGCCTGTATGTACAAAAATATTTATAGCAGCTCTCTTTGTGATGGCCAAGAACTAGAATTCGAGGGGATACCCATTAATTGGGGAATGGCTGAACAAGTTGTGGTATATGAATGTAATGGAATACTATTGTGCTATAAGAAATGATGAACAAGGAGACTTCAGAGAGGACTGGAAGGACTTATACTAACTGATACTGAGTGAAAGGAGAAGAACCAGGAGAATATTGTACACAGTTACAGCCACAGAAGAATTTTTCTCGTACACTTAGCCCTTCATGGCATTACAAGAACCTAAAATATTCCCAAAGGACTCCTGAGGCAAAATGCCATTCACAACCAGAGAAAAAACGATGGACTTGGAATGCAGAATGAAGGACAATATTTTGTCTTGTGTTATGTTTTGTTTTCCTTGTGTTTTTCTCATGGTTTCTCCTATTCATTTTAATTCTTCTGCACAACATGGCTAATGTGAAAATGTGCTTAAGAAGAATATATGTATAGAGCTCATATAAGAATGCATACTGTCTTGGGGATAGAGGGGGTAGGGAGGGATAGAAAATCTAAGTCTTTTGGAAGTCTTTGCAGAAAACTGAAAACAAATAAATTATTCCAAAAAGGAAATTATCAAGGAAAATGACCCTGATATTCTAGAACCAGAGGGTGAAATAGATATTCCAAGAGTCCACTGATTGGTTATTGAAAGAGACTCCCAAATCAAACTCCTAGAAGTATTGCAGCCAACTTCCAGAGTTCCATGGTCAAGGAGAAAATAATGCAAGCAGTCAGAAACAATTCAAGTATTGTGGAAACACAATGATGGTAACATAAGATCTAGCAGCTTCTACATTAAGGAGTCGAAGGGTTTAGAATACAATCTTCCAGAGGTCAAAGGAACATGGATTAAAACCAAGAATCAACCAGGAAAACTGAGCATAATACTTCAGGGGAAAAAGTGGACGTTCAATGAAATAGAGGTCTTTCAAGAATTCTTGATGAAAAGACCAGAGTTGAGTAAAAAATTTGATTTTAAAATACAAGAAGCAAGAGAAGCAAGAAAAAGTAAACAGTAAATAGAAATCATAAAGGACTAACTAAAGTTGAACTGTTAACATTTCTACATGAAACTATAATATTTGTAACACTTAAGAATTTTCTCAGAATTAGGGTAATTGGAGGGATTTTATATATTATATATGTATATATATACATATATATACATACACACACACACACACACACACACACACACACACATATATATATATATATATATATATACATATATATATATATATATATATATATATGGACAGAGGGCACAGGGAGAGTTGAATATAAAGGAATGGTATCTAAAAAATAAAATTAAGAGGAGAGGGAGGAATATAGTGGGAGAAGGAGAAAGGGAGAATTAGAATGGTATAAATTATCTCACACAAAAGAGGCAAGAAAAAGCTTTCACAATGGAAGGGAAGTATGGGGAAGTGAGAAGGAATGAGTGAATCTTACTCTCACTGGATTTGGCTTAAGGAGGGAATAACATACACACTAAATTCGGTATGAAAATCTATCTTACGTTACAGGAAAATAGGGGGACAGGGTAATTGGAAGAATGGGGTAATTAAATAGGAACACATTTGATGAAAGACAGGATAAAAAAGAGAGAATAGAATAAATTTGGGGGCAGGATAGGATTGAGGGAAATATAGTTAGTTTTTCACAACATGACTGTTAAGGCAAGGTTTTGTATGACTATACATGTCGCATTGCTTGCCTTCTCAATGAAGGTGAGTGTGGAAGGATGAAGGGAGAGAATTTGTAAGCTAACGTTTAAGAAAATGATAATAATTGCTTTACATGCTACTAGAAAACAAGACATAGAAGCAATGTGTTATAGAAATCTATCATGCCCTACAAGAAAATAGATTGGAAGGGGGTAAAAGAAGGAGGTGTGTGATAGAAAGGAGGGCAGATTGGGGGACAGGGAATCAGAATACATGCTCTCTTGGGAAAGCGGTAGGGGAGACATGGGGAGAAAATTTGGAGCTCAAAATCTTGTGGAAGTGAATGTTGAAAACTAAAAATGAATTAATAAAAAAAGAAAATAAAAAATATCTGGGGTACATGATGGATTCATGATGAAAAATTCTATCCATATTCAGAGAAAGAACCGATGGTGTCTGAATGCACATCACAGCATACTCTTTTCACTTTCTTGTGTTTTGTGTTTTTTTTTCTTTAAGTCTATTTCTTCTTTCACATGACTAATATGGAAATACATTTTGCATGACTACACATGTACAGCCTCCATCAATTTGCTTACTGTCTCAGGGAGTAGGGAAAGGAGGAAGTGAGAAAATTTAGGGCTTAGAGCCTTTTTTTAAAAAAAAAATGAATGTTAAATTTTTCTTCACACATAATTGGAAAAAATAACTAAAATTAAATAGTCCAAGAACCCAGAGATAATGAACAAAGTTGAGAATTTACTGACCAAAGTTTAAACCCATCTGACTTCACTAGCTAGTCGTATGCATTGTGTTGCAGGTGCATACCCCCCATTCTGATCTCCATCACTTCACCTTTATTTTCCCATCAAATGCAGATTCAGAATTGCACTATTGTCCTAGGATCCATCTGTCAGGGTTCTTTCCTCATTATCCCCAAATTTTGGAGACTTTGGAGAAGAGGGCACTAACATTCAACGAGCAGGCAATCTCACTGGGAACTCCATGTTTGCTCCACCTTAATTATCTGCCTTCTCCATGTATTCTAAGTCAAAGTTCACTCTAGGGGTAAATAAATCAATCCTACAGGGATCAAGGTCCAGACTCACCCATCCTTTCCCAAAAATACCTTCAAAGCACTCTATCTGTCCACACTCAAAAGGCACCCAATCACATTCTATTATTGTGATTATTCTTTCATTCAATTTAGTTTTTCCATTGCCACTCAGTATTGAGTGCATACAAATTCAGGGAATGTCCTGACTGTTTCTTAATGGATTTAGGAGTAGGATGGGGTGGGAATACAGAATCAACAGTTCCATTTCTGAACATAGGGCCCATACAGAACTTTGGTAGTACATTTTTTTGGACTAAATTTGTGATTTCATTGATGTAGGAAACTCTTTCTATGTTAAATCTGATTTGGACCTGATGAGCAGATTATAACCTTAGAGAGCAAACAGAGACACTGAATGTTCAAATGATTTGCCCAGGGACAGGCAGTCACTCCTGTCTTGAGTCCTCTTCTCTTTTCTCCCTAGACTATTTCACATGTTGATCTCCTTGGCTCCCATGATTTCAATGATCTTCGCTGAGTTGATGGTTCTCAAACCTATTCATCCAGCCATGACCTCCGTCTTGCCTTCTAGTCACAAATCTTCAAATATCTGACAGAGATCTGAAACTGAATAACTTCTAGACATTTTAGATTCAACTTATCCAAAATGGTGCCCATTATCTTTTCCCCAAAATCTTTTGTCTCTTCTTAATTTCCCTGTTACTACTGAGGATGCCACAATCTGAGTCACTTCAGTTCTCTCCCTGGGTATCTTCCTTAATTCTTCACACAATCTCACTCCCCTATCCATTCTGTTTCTAAGACCTGTCGATGTTAGTTTTATAACATCTCCCATGTGTACCCCCTTCTGTCCTCTGACGTTGTCGCAACCCTGGCACAGGCACATATCACCTCATTATTGGGAGGGGTTATTGTGATAGTTGGCTCATTGGTCAGTAATGATATGGAACAGCAGATTGAACTCAAGAAAACCTGGGTTAAAATCTTGTCTCAGACTCCAAGTCTTTGGAAAAATCACTCAACCTTGGTCTACTTCAGTTTTCTCATCTTTAAAATAGGGATAATAATAGCACCTATTCCCCAAGGTTGCTGTGAAGATCAAATGAGATTATTTGGAAAGTACTTTGTAAGCCTTAAAATACCACATAAAATATAAGCTGTGAGTCTTATCCAAGTCCAATCCATCCTCCGCTCAGTTGTTACATGGGGCAGCTAAGTGGTGCAATGGATAGAACTCTAGACTTGAGGTCAGGACTGTCCAAGTTCAAATCTAGATTAGATACTAGTTGTGTGATCCCTGGGTATGGGACTTAATCTCTGTTCGCCTCGGTTTCCTTATCTGTAAGATGGAAGCAATAATACCACCTGTCTCTCAGGGTTGTTGTGAAGATGAAATGAGATAACAATAACCAGGTTAGCCTATTGCCTGGCACGTAACAATCACTATATAAGTGTTAGCAACCATTATCTTTCTAAAATGGAGGTCTGACCACACTACCCCTTGTTCAACAGACTTCAATGTCTCCCTCTTGCCTCCAGGATCAAATACAAATTCCTCTCTTTGGCGTGTAAAGTCCTTCAAAACCTTAGTACCGTTACCTTTCAAATGTTCTTGCATTTTTCTTCTTGTTCATGTACGTTTTTGTCCAGTGACATTGATTCCTCGCTTGTTTCTTGAACATGACCCTCCATCCGTGGGCTCCAGGCATTCTCTCAGGGCTGGACCCTATTCCTGAAACATTGTTCCTCCTCTCCTATGATTACTGAACTCCCTGGTTTCCTTTAAGTCCCAATTAAAATCCCATCTTCAACAGGAAGCCTTTTCCAATCCTTCTTATTTCCAGTGCCTCACCTCCTTAAATTAATGAACATTTTGCACATAGTATTTCACTTGATCCTCGTAATAACTTTATGAGATTGACACTATAGTTATCCTTACTTCACAGCTGATATAGGCAGCATTTAAGAAATTTGCCCACAGTCACATATCTAATAGATTTTTGACGATAGATTTACGCTCTTATCAGGCCTTCATTCAGGCTCTGTGCACTCTGGGACCAACTAGTTAAAGAGGAATCATGTGTACTAGGTCTCCATATTTATCATTTTCCCTGATTGTGGGTATTATCCAAGATTCTGTACTGGTTTCTTTAGCCTTCCCTCTCCATCCTTTCTCTAGCTAAGCACATCAGCTGTCATAGGCTTAGTTATCTTATCTGTACAAATTACTTGCATATGGGTTTATGGGACACCAGTTTCTACCCTGACCTTTAGTCCTGGATCACTAATTATCCCTTGTATATCTCAAACAAGATGTTTTGCATGCAATTCAAACTCAATATCTCAGCAACGAAATATATAATCTTCCACTCCTCTCAACTATGCCTTATTTCTGAATTTCCTTTTGTGGTCAAAGTTATCACTGTCATGTGACAAATGAAAAGTCTGAGAGACCTAATTTCTAGCTAATTTATAATTAGTTTATTAATTATTGCTAGCAAGTAAATAGTAGGTTGAGGTTAGTGGCTTTCTCTCATTAACCAAAGATGAACCTTGTAGCCACTGAATGTTTAAATACCCTTGGAAGGGTAGCTGTTCCCAATTGGTCTAGATCAACTAAAACTGAATGAAAATTAATGAGATAATGAATATTATAATGAAAGCTGGGGGTAGTGAGTTTGATTATGTCATGCTTGGACAAAAGAAACTCATCTCTACCCACACCACTCCTGCCTAGGGCAATCTAGATGAAAGGATCCATCCAGTGTTACCTGAGTAGAAAAATGGTGGTGTCATGATAAGAATTCCACCTTGATAAGATCTTTACTCTTTAATCAGAACTAAGCTTTCCCAGCTGTGAGGAGTCCTGGTCAAGACTGAACCCAATCTCATCATCAGACTTTTCCTTCAGAGGCTTACCTAGTAACTAAATGTTAATTTAATTGGTAAATAAACATTATGTATGTTTATTAATAATTATTTCTCTTGTTCCCTCGCTGGATTGTATAGTGAGATGCAGGCTCTTCCCTAAACCTAAATACCTCTGATTCTTCAATGAATCACTAACTGATATGACAGTGGACAGCTAGGTGGTGCAGTGCATAGAACAGGAGTCAGGAGGACCTGAGTTCAAATCTCACCCCAGGCACTTGACTCTCATTAGCTGTGTGACCTTGGGCAAGTCACTTAACCCCAATTGTCTCATCCTGGGTCATCTCCAGTCATCCTGATGAATATCTAGTCACTGGATTCAGATGGCTCTGGAGGAGAAGTGAGGCTGATAATCTGCACAGCCCTCCCTCACTCAAAACAAAGTCAAGTGCAAGTCATGTCATCATTTCTCTGATGGCATGGTCTTCTTTGGAAATGAAGGATGAGCACATAACTGACAAGACAATCACTTCATCAAACTTTTCTTTCTTCTCTCCTCTCCTCTCCTTATTCTCTCCACATAAAGTTATCAAGTATGAAGCAATTACATCTAATTAAAGAAATAATAACAACAGTTAACATTTATATAACACTTGCCCTAATTATGCAATCCTCACATTAATCCTGGGAGGTGGGGACTATGCTTATCCCCTTACAGAGTAGTAAACTGAGGTAAACAAACATCAGAATACTTGCTTGATGTCACACAGCTAATAAACTCCTTAATGCCAAATAGCTAATGAAGCTTATATTAGGCTCTGATTTATCACAATTATTCTGATAAGAGAACACTCTCAGATAACATTTTGATTTCCTTCAAGACAGATTTTGGACCAAATCAAATCAAATCAAGATTTATAACATTTAAATTTCAATTTATCCCAAGCCCATCCAAGGCACTTCAAAAGAGAGAGCTCCTTATTATTCATAAATTGTTTTTTTTTTAAAGAAACATGGTGATAATTCTCAGTTCCCTATAACCTTGAAATATTTGGATCAATTCTTAATCCCTTGCCTCTTTTACCTGTCTTTGAGCCTTTCCAGATAAAGAGCTGTCCTAAGTATTCAGCTTGCAATTCCTATGCCACTGAGAATTTCAAGCTGCATATTACAAATGACCACATAATATAGATATGTGCTTAGAAAGTTTTGCAAACAATTTGAATTAATACTTGTTATCATTAGGTTATCTTAAAGCATATTGGGCTAAAATATTATAAGATTCTAACTGAATGGCTGCTTCTGTCCCAAGCAAAAAAAAAAGGTCCTAAGTTAGTTGATTTAATACTGACAGGGCATGGCCAGTTTCCCCAGGCAGAAACATTTGAATTTTCACAGTTCATTTAAAAAAATTTTTTTTTCTTTCGGAAGGGGAAAGACAATGCAATCTGGATTAAGTGATTTGCCCAAGTTCACACAGCTAGTAAGATTCAAGTGTCTGAGGCTAAATTTGAACTCAGGCCCTCCTGACACCAGGGCCCATGATGTATTCATTGTGCCACCTAGCCACCCTTAAAATCCTTAATTTGAACAATATAAGGAAACATTTTAGTTCCTCTATAATAGTCATAGATTACAATAACCAACTTTTTTTTTTTTTTTTACCATATGCAATACTTCTACGGTGTTAGATTTTTGTCATGGGCTTCCTACAGATTATCCTGAAAGATGGGTGCACATGACTAACCATTTTTTTTTACCTAACTTTACTCAGAGAATAAAGCTAAAACTCGTAATTAAGACAGTATGGTCCAACTGTTAGAAACTGATTTTTTATAGGAATGGGAATGTTTTCCTTTGCATTTTCTAGTCCTTAACTAAAATCAAATCACTTTACTTTAACCTAAGAATGGGTCTAAATTCTGAAATGATGAAAAGTTGAAATCTTAAAATATTAACATTCTAATTCAGTTGTCAAACTATCACAAAAACAAACACTGAATGTTGCTTTAAACTGGCACTAGGTCTAGGATTTTAGGACTTTAGGACTTTACCTTTCACAGATGAGGATACTTTAAAGGGTTCCTTGATATATCAACTTCACAGAAAACCATTATAATCATCAATTATTTTCTAAAAGTTTTTTTTATAAAACACTTATACGAGTCTTTTAACAATTAAATCCATAACTGAAAGGGAGGAAAGAAGAGTAAACTTTAACAGTATTTCTAATGCAATGAATTATGAAATTAATGTTAGGCACTTTTTTTTTAACAGACTACAAGTCATACAGCTGATGGAACCTGACTTAAAATCACACAGCTAACACGCATTTCCATAACATAGTATAATAAAAAAAATAATTTATCATGAAACTAAAACTCTATTATGCAAAACTTTCTATTCCTTTTAAATATATAATAAAATTATCATGTAAATTTCTTTTTTCTTCCCGTCCCCTACCTTAGAGATCACAACAGTCAGATAAAAATAGGTATGTTAAACTAAATTGCCAAAATTCTAAAGTGATTGCATATAAGGCTATGATAGAAAAACCTTGCTCAAAGTGTCTTAAAAGACAAAAAACTCATTATTTCTGATGTCAGATATATTGAGTGAGCAAGACAATTCACTAGACTTAATGAAACAAAATCTATAAATTTTAGCTTTTGAATCCAATTAAATCTGAATTAATGAATACTTTTTATTCAAGATTATTTTCCAATTAAGTTTTTGTCATTTTTTATTTGTTTTGTTTTGTTTTTAGATAAAGTGCCTAACATAGCCTGTGGAATGGCCTTTCTAATGGTTGGTACAGTAACTAGCAATTCTCTTAATCTACTCTAGGGTCATTTCATGCCAATCTCAGCATTCATTGTGGAAAAACTTTTCAGGCAGTACCCTATAATGTTGTGCATGCTGATCACCCAGAAATAAGCACTGTGAACCTGGCTTAAGCTAATCTTGTCAATAGATCTTATTCAGTTACAAAATTTATTTTATTTTTAATTTATGGGATAAAACAAACATTTCTGTGATATAGTATAATGAATAAATATTATTGCTCATGAAATTACCAATCTACTATGTATAACTTGCTATTCCTTTTAAATATGCAATAGGTATTGCATAAATTTCTTTTTTCTTTTTATTCTTCTCCCTACCATCCTAGAGATGATGTCATTAGATACAAATAAGTAAATAGATAGATATATAAAATTATTTTATTCATGTTCTAAAATGTTTACAATAGTTGTTTTTATGGTGGCAAAGAACTGAGTATTACAGGGATGCCTATCTGCTGGGGATGGAAGCTCAATTCCATGTGGACAGTCTCGGGCGGGTAAAGGTGGGAACTTCTAAATCTTAGAGTTCTCACGAGACCCCCCAGGAAACGACTGGGAATCGAGGTGAACCGAGCTATCTCGTGTATTTCCGCCTCTTCCCGTGAGAAACGTGATGGGAGAGAGCTCTCCCCGCTCTCGAGATTGTCCCGGATCTGGGCACACTATTGTTATCTAACAGCACGGTATTCAGATGCAAACTATGCTGCTGGAGAGTTTAAGTAGGATCAGGAAAGCCTGAAAGTTCTCTTGGGTGGAGGGGCGCAGAGCGGTGAGGACAACAAGGCTCTGCTTTTCCTCTCTCCTCTCTCCCCTCCCCCTCTCTCCCCACTTATACTTCTACTTCCAATCTCTTATTGTAAGATCTTTGCCTCCTTGGGAGATTCTTTGCTCCCTCCTAAGGAAGAATTCCCCTGCACTTGTAACTAGACCCTGAAATAAAGCTCAATCCTTGTTCGGCTCTGGAACGTCCTTTCTCTCATACGAGCATCCGGTTTGACCAACCGAAGACCTCCGATAGAGGTAAGGGAAGACTCGGGTAGCCCTCAGGCCTCTAAGCCTGGCACCTATCAATTGGGGAATGGTTGAAGCAGTTGTAGTATATGATTGGGATGAAATACTGCTGGGCTATAAAAAATGATGAGCTCAATGATCTTAGAAAAACTTGGAAAGACTTGCAGGAAATAATGAAGAGTGAAATGCACAGAACCAACTGAATATTATGTACAGTAACAGCAATATTGTTTTAAGAATTACTTTGAGTGAATAAATTATTTTGACTATTATAAATACCCAAATTAACTATAAAGAGTAGATGAAGAAAGACTATCTGAAACTAGTGAAAGAACTGAAGAATAGACCTTCTTCTAACAATGATCCCTCTGCTGTTGGAAGTGAAAATTCAGAGCTTCAGCAAAAAGAAAACATGCTTAAAACAGACATATGAATATACTTGGAGAAGATCTAATTACTGATAAAAGGCAGAGAGTCTAATTAAGACCAAAGTCCTAACAGAAAGCTCCCTCCTGTGGAGAAATTCTCCACCTGGGCCCATAAACATATATTGGAGTTTTTGTTAAGAATCTGGGGTGCAGAGTTCTGGTTCCTTCTGTAGTAGACAAATTTTGATGCATTAAAAGTCCAAGAGACACAATTTCTGGGCAATTAATAATCAAATTATTAATTATGGCTGGCAAGTAATTAATAAAAAGAAGTCAGTGATTTTCCCTTATAAACCAAAGATGAACCATGGTGACTCACTGGAAATTAAAATACTTTTGGAAAAGTGGGTGTTCCCAAAAGCTGGAAATCAACTCTGATTGGTTAACAATTAATTAGAGAATGAATATTCTAATGAGAGGTAGGCTTATTCTAATGAGGGATTGAGAGACTTGAATTTGATTACATCACTCTTGAACAAAGAGACTCATCTCCACCTAGACCACCCTCCCCCAATCCCCACCTCCAACTCAGGCAATCTAGAAAAAAGCATCTGTTCTTTACCCAGTCTTACCTGAGAAGAACAATGGTGGAGTTATAGTGAGGATTCCATCTAGACATGTATTCCACCTAGATATCCCTTGAAATTTAAAATCCTGTAAGTCAGTACTCTCCAAACCAATTGTTAAAATAAGTACACTTTATCAGTCAAGGGCAGCTATGTGGAACCATAGTGCCTACAGGGTGCCAGACCTGGAGTCAGGAAGACTCTTCTTCCCAAATTTCAATCTGGCTTCAGATACTAGCTTTGGGACCCTGGGGAAATCACTTACTCTCATTTACCTCAGTTTCATAATCTGTAAAATGAGCTGGAGAAGAAAATGGCAAGCTACTCGTATCTTTTCCAAGAAAAAACCCAAATGAGGTCACAAACAATCAGACACAATTGAAACACAGAACAATCAGTCAAAATATTTTGAACATGTCTCTAAAATTATCTACAAGTACTTCTTTCCCAATATATTCCATATTTCATAAAATACACAATCCACATTGTAAAAGGATGAGATAATAAAATGTCTTCAAAATAAGCGTTTTAGAAAATATATTTATGCTTCATTGTTTTTGAAAAATCTTATTTATTTTGCCATCCTGTAATTATTCTGTCTTGCTCCAAATTAATTCCATTTTCGTGTTTGGTTTTCATGAGTATTATAAGTGGAAGGCAGACTCCATCAAGGTCCAAAGAGAAGAACAAAAACAAAAAGTCTCACTGGCTGTTTTTACTAACTCACTTTCTCTCTCTCTCTCTCTCTCTCTCTCTCTCTCTCTCTCTCTCTCTCTCTCTCTCTCTCTCTGTGTGTGTGTGTGTGTGTGTGTGTGTGTGTGTGTGTGTCTCCCTCTCCCTCTCCTTCTCCCCCCTCTCTCTTTACTATTATCCATTAGTTATGAGAAAGGATTTTTTCAGTCTCTAAATTTTCATCTTTATGCCAACCCATTTGGAAGTTGCTGTGAAATCCACTCAAATTCTTAATTGGGCAGATTTTTTAAAAAGCTAAAAAATTCTGTTTCCAAGGGTGTTTTTTTTTTTAAAATGTGAAAATATTAAAAGCTTGTTGTTGTCTCCCCACTTCACTTTGGCAACTCAAGTTTTGTTTTCAAATGACCTACTAATTCTGATGGCTTCATACTCTCTTGGGACGGTATCTCAAGGCATAACATAAATGTAGGGTTTTTTTCGTTGTTGTTGTTGTTGTTCCTTACTTTGTTCAGACATGTCCAACACATTGTGACATCATTTGGGGTTTTCTTGGCAGAGATACTAGAGGGCTTTGCCACTTCCTTCTCCAGTTCATTTTACAGAGGAGGTCACTGAGAAAAATAGGATGAAGAGATTTGTTCAGGGTCACCCAGCTAGCAAGTATCTGAGGTCAGATTTGAACCTTGGTCTTTCTGACCCTATGCTCAATATCACCTAGCTACACTAAGTGAAGGGTAATGTTTTTCATTAGCAATAGTGGGTGAAGATCTATATTTCTAATAATTTTATAATTTTCGGTGTCTTGATGTCTTGTTGGATTACATGGGCTGATGAAAGTTTCTACAAGACTAAGTAATAACCACCTGGTTTCAGGTGGTTTACTGGTAAGTCACATCATTAGTGTATCCTACAATTTGTAGTTTCTTGGAAGGAAAGTTTTTGCATGATAGTCAGTTAAGTGAAAACTAGAAAAGGTCACCCATAAATTCATTCATTCAGGCACACCACATACAAGCTCTCAACTCCTGACCCTTTTTCTACCTCTAAGTTTCTCTGGCTTCCTTCAATAGTCAATTCAAATCAAAGTCTTTGTACAGAGATTCTTTCTCCACTTGGAACCCCATCCCAACTCCAGCTGCCAGTGTCTTGTGCTCAGAGATTACTGCCTATTTACTTTATATGTACCTTCTGTGTACATACTTGTAACATGTTTTGTCCCTTTAGAATGCAAGCTCCTTGAAGTCATGAACCATATTTACCAGTGTGTAACAAAATCCCTGGCATATAGTAAGAAACAGAAATGATAGTAATGTGAGTGAAACATGAAAAAAAAGAGTCAATAGTGTGGAAAAAGATATGAAAAAGTGAAGAAAATAACTACCTAAAAATAAACTTGGTCAAATTTGAAAAGAAATTACAAAAGCTCACTGAAGAAAATACTTCCTTAAAAATTAGAATTGAACAAGTAGAAACTAATGACTCTATAAGAAAACAAGCTACAAAAAAAATTTAAAAAGTTAAAAAATAAAAGAAAATGTGAAATTTCTCAATGGAAAAATAACTGACCCAGAAAAATAAATCCAGGATAGAAAATAAGGTTTATTGGATTACATGGATGCCATGAACAATAATAAAAGCCTGCACAATATTTTTCAAGAAATTTTCAAAGAAAACTTTCTTGAAATATTAGAACTAGAGGGCAACATAGAAATTGAAAGAATCCACTAATCACTGCCTGAAAGACACTGCAAAATGAAAACTCTCAGAAACATCCTAGTCAAATTCCAGAGCTCACAAATCAAGGTGAAAATATTTCAAGCACTCAAAAAGAAATATCTTAAATATCATGAAGCTATGAGTCAGGATTACATGGGATTTGGAAGCTTTTGTATTCAAGAACTTGATGACTTGGAATATGATATTCCAGAAAGTAAAGGAGTTAGTATTATAACCAAGAATCACCTATTTATCAAAATTGAATATAGTCTTTCATGGAGAACAAATGGATATTTAACAAAATGGAGGATTTTCAGGCATTTCTAGTTAAAAGTCCAGAGTCAAATAAATAAGTTGACTTCCAAATACAAGACTCAATGGAAACAGAAAAAGGTAAATAAAAGAAAGAGAAAACATAAGAAATAAAATAAAGTTAAAAAGTTTATACTTCTATATGACAAGATAATGTTTGCAACTTATCAATTGTATTACTGTAAAAACAATTAGAGTATATGTAGAGAAAGGGTGTAAATATGAGGTGACTTTGATGGGATGATACCCCCCCCCCGCCCCAAATACATAAATGGTATAAGAAAGAACCTTGCAATGGAAGAAGAAGGAAGGGGGAGATCAAATGGAGTAAATTATACCAATAAAAGAGGCATGGAAGATTTATTATAATGGAGAAAAGATGGGAAGCATGGGAGGCAAAGTTCAAACCTTACTCTCATCAGACATGACTCAAACATGGAATAATATACATAATCAGTTGGATATAGAAATATGTCTTACCCTATAAGGAAGCAAGTAGGGATAGGGAAAATAGAAGGGGAAGAGGAGACTGATAAAAGAGAGAGAATATTGGGGAAGGCAGTGATCAAAAGTAAGACATTTGGGTGGAGTGACTGGGTGGGAGGGTAAGATAGAGGGTGGAATAAACAAGTGAAAAATAACATGGAGAGAAATACACAGATATCATAACAATAAATGTGATTGGGATTAATTTATCTACAAAATGGAAGTGTTTAAAAATGGATTAAAAACCTGAATCCTGCAATATGTTGTTTACAAGAAAGACATTTGAAGCAGAGAGATACACAGAGGGTAAAGTAAGGGACTGAAACAGAATTGATTATGCTTTAGCTAAAGCAAAGAAAGCAGGGGTAGCAAACATGATCTTATACAAAGCAAAAGCAAAAATAGGTCTAATTGAAAGAGATAAAGAAGGAAACTACATCTTGCTGAAAGGGACCATAGACAATGAATTAATATCAATACTAAGCCAATATGCACTAAACCGTATAATATCTAAATTTTTAAAGAAATTGTATGAGTTACAGGAGGAAATAAATAATAAAACTATACTAGTGGGGACCTCAACCTTCCCGAGTAAATAAATAAATAAGAAAGAACTTAAAGAGGTGAATGAAAATCTGATAAATTTCGATACAATAGGTAACTGGAGAAAATTGAATGGAAATACAGTAGTACATGGCAGCTACATAAAACTTGATCTTGTATTAGGACATAAAAACTTTCAATGAAATGCAGAAAAGCAGAAATAGTAAATACATCATTTTCAGATCACACTGAAATAAAATAATGGTTAATCATGAACATTGGAAAGAGAGATTAAAGATTAATTGACAACTAAAAATCTTATCCTAATAAGCAGGTGAGTTAAAGAATAAATCATAGAACAATTGACAATTTAATTAAAGAAAATGGTAATAATGAGACAACACATCAAAATTTATGTGATGCAGTCAAAGAGTTACAAAGGGGAAAATTTATATCTCTAATTGGTTACATCAATAACATAGAAAAACATCAAATCAATGAATTGGGCATGCAACTAAAAAAATGAGAAAAAGAATAAATTAAAAATCTCCAAATAAAGACCAAATTGGAAATCCTGAAAACCAAATCAGTGAGTAATAAAATTGAAAAAAGTAAATGAATAAAAATTGAAGCTGATTTTATGAAAAAAACCCAACAAAATAAAAATATGTCAATTTGATTAAAAAAGGAAAGAAGAAAATCAATTTTCTAGTATCAAAAATGAAAAGGATGAATTCACCACCAGTGAAAAGGAAATCAAGACAATTGTTAGGAACTATTCTACCCAATTATATGACAATAAATTTAACAACATAAATAAAATGGGTGAATATCTACAAAAATATAAATTATGCATATTAACAGAAGTAATAAAATACTTAAATAATCCAAATTTAGAAAAAAGAAATTGAACAAGACATCAATGAACTTCCTAAACCCGCAGGACTGGTTGAATGCTCAAGTAAATTCTACCAGACACTTAAAGAAATTTTTTATAATGCTATATAAACTATTTGAAAGAATAGGTGAAGAGTCTTATGAACTTCTTTTTGTGACACAAATATGGTGTCAATACTTAAAATAAGAAGAGTCAAAACAGAGAAAGAAAATTGTAGGCGAGTTTCTCTAATGAATATTGATAAAAACAATCTTTTAAATGAAATACTAACAAAGAGATTATAGCAAGGATCATAAACTATGTTCAGGTGGGATTAATATGTGGAATGCAGGACTTGTTCAAAGGAAAACTATCAGCATAATTGACAATATTAATCACAAAACCAACCGAAATCATATGATTATCTTAGTAGATACAGAAAAAGCCTTTGACAAAATACAGCATTTATTTTGATTTAAAAACATTAGAAACACCTATCAGGTTGACTAACATGACAAAAGAGGAAAATACTAAATGTTGGAGAAGATGTAGGAAAATTGGAACTCTAATGCACTGTTGGTGGAGTTGTGAACTGATCCAGTCCCTCTGGTGAGCAATTTGGAACTACACCTAAAAGGCTATAAAATTGTGCATACCCATTGACCTAGCAATACCATTTCTAGGTCCATCCCAAAAAGATTATAACAATTGGAAAAGGAACAATAAGTACAGAAATATTTAAAGTCTTTTTTTGTGTGTGTATGCTGACCAAGAACTGGAAATTGAGGGGATGTCCATCAACTGGGGAATGGCTGAACAAGTTGTGGTATATGAATGTAATGGAATACTATTATGCTGTAAGAAATGTTGAACAGACAGATTTCAGAAAAACCTCAAATGATTTATATGAACTAATGCTGAGTGAAGTGAGCAGAATCAAGAGAACAATGTACTCAGTCACAGCCACACTGTGTGATTGCTAACTTTGATAGACTTAGCTCTTCAAAACAATGCAAGGATCCAAGAAAACTCCAGAAGACTCATGATAGAAAATACTATCCATATCCAGAGAAAGAATTAATGGAGTTTGAATGCAGACTGAAGCATGCTGTTTGCTTCCACCTCTCTGTTTTGTTTCTTATTTCCAGTGTTTCATCCCGTTGGTTCTAATTCTTCTTTACAACACGAATAATGTGAAAACATGTTTAATATGAATGTATATGTAGAAGCTATATTAGATTGCATGCCATCTTGGGGAGGAAGGAGGAAAAATTTTCAAACTCATAATTTTATATAAGAGAATGTTGAAAATTAAAAATAAATTAAATAATTATAAAAGCTAGAAAGCAGAGGAATAAATGGAATCTTCCTGAAAATGTTAAGTAGTCTCTATCTACAACCATCAACAAACATCTGCAATGGGGATAAGCCAGAAGCTTTCCAAATACAGTTAGGAGTGAAGCAAGGATCCTCATCATCACCTTTATTATTTAATATTGTACTATAATCTTAGCTATAGCAATAAGTGAAGAAAAACCTATCACAATAGGCAATAGGGAAACAAAACCATCACTCTTTCCAGGTGATAACATTGTATCAATATACAATGTTATATTTAGAAAATCCTGGAGAATTACGTAAAAATGTACTTGAAATTATTAACAAATTTAGCAAAGTTGTAGGACACAAAATAAATCATCATTTTTCCATTTAATGGTATTGTTTTCAAACCACATGGAAAGATGATTTTCAATATTCACTTTTATAAGATTTTGAGTTCCAATTTTTTTTCTCCCTTTCTCTCCCCTCTCTCAAACAGCAAGTAGTATGATACAGGCCATACATGTACATTCACAGTAAATATATTTCCATATTAGTCATATTGTGAAAGAAGAATCAGAACAAACGGGAAAAACCAAGAGAAAGAAAACAAACAAAACAAAAATGGAAATAGTATACTTTGATCTGCATTCAGACTCCATACTTCTTTCTCTGGATGTGAATAGCATTTCCGTCATGAGTCTTTTGGAATTGTCTTAGATCACTGGATTGCTGGGATAAGCTACGTCTATCAAAGTTGGTCATTACACAAGATTGTTGTTACCCTGTTCATTGTTCTGGTTCTACTCACTGCACTCAGCATCAATTCATATAAGATTTCCAGGTGTTTTTTCCAAAATTCACCTGCTCACCATTTTTTATTACACAATAGCATTCCATTCCATTTACATACTACCACTTTTTCAGGCATTCGCCAATTGATGGGCATTCCCACAATTTCCAATTCTTTGCCATCATGAAAAGAACTGCAATAAATATTTTTGTACATTTTGGTGCTTTCCCCCTTTTTATGATCTGATGGGGATACAGACCTAGTACTGGTACTGTTGGATCAAAGTATGAACAGTTTTATAGCTTTTTGGGTATAGTTCCAAATTGTTCTCCTGAATTATTGGATCAATTCACAATTCCATCCATGATTAAATATCTCCAGTCATTTTCCCTTTTTTTGTCATATTAGCCAATCTGATAACTGTGAGGTGGTACCTCAGAACTGTTTTAATTTGTGTTTCTCTAATGAGTAGTGACTTAGAGCATTTATTCATATGACCATAGATAGCTTTAATTTCTTCATCTCAAAACTGCCTGTTCACATCCTTTTTGACCATTTACTGTTTGGAAATAACTTACATTCTTATAAATTTGATTCAATTCCCTATATATTTTAGAATTGAAACGTTTATCAGTGACACTGACTGTAAAAGCTATTTATCAGCTTTCGGATTTTCTTCTTATCTTGGTAGCATAGGCTTTGTTAATGTAAAACCTTTTTAATTTGATCAAAATTATTCATTTTTCATTTCATAATGTTATCTATTTTTCCTTTAGTCCTAAATTATTTCCTTCTCCATAGATCTGATACTATCTTGTGCTCTCCTAAATTGCTTATATATCATCCCTAATGTCTAAATCAGGCACTCATTTTGACCTTGTCATGGTATATGATGCAAATGCTAAGTTTATGCTTTATTATTTTCCAGTCCCCCCTCCTCCAGTTTTTGTCAAATAGTGAGTTTTTATCCCAGAAGCTGGGGTGCTTAGTTTTATCCAAGAGTAGAATACTATAGTCATTGACCACTTGCCACTTGTCTTGTGTGTATAACTAATTCTTCTGATCCACTACTTTATTTTTTAGCCATTAGCAAATAGTTTTGATGATTGCAGCTTTATAATAGGGTTTGAGATCTGGTATAACTGGGGCACCTTCTTTTGCATTTCTTTTCATAAATTCCATTGATATTCTTGAAATTTTATTCTTCTAGATGAATTTTTTATTATTTTTTTCTAGTTCTATAACATTTCTTTGTTTTTTGCTTTTTTTTTCCTATGGAACTGAAGAAGTACATTAATTTAAGTAGTATTGCAATTTTTTACCACAGCACCTGATATTTCTTTTTCCAATTCTTTAAATGTGACGTTATTAGTGTGAAAAGTGTTTTGTAGTTGTGTTCGTATATTTCCTGGGTTTCATTGGCAGGTAGACTCCCTCACATTTTATATTGTCTACAGTTATATTAAATGGAATCTCTCTATCTCTTACTGCTGGGTTTTATTAGCTATATATAGAATTGTCAGTGATTTATATGGATTTATTTTGTATCCTGCAACTTTGCTAAAGTTGTTAATTATGTCAACTATTTTTTAGTTGCTTCTCTAGGGTTCTCTAAGTATATCATCATATCATCTGCAACGAGTGATAGCTTTATTTCCTCTTTTTCTATTCTAATTCCTTTAATTCTTCCTCTTATCTTATTGCTGAAGGTAACATTTCTAGTACAATATTGAATAACAATGGTAGTAATGAAGATTCTTGTTTCACTTCCAAACTTATTGGAAATGCTTATAGTTTATCTCCATTACATGTAATGCTTGATGATGGTTTTAGATGGACACTACTTATTTTTTTTAAGGAAAACTCCATTTATTCCTATGTTCCTTAGTGTTTTTAATAGGAATGGATGCTACATTTTGTCAAAATCTTTTTCTATATCTATTGAGATAATCCTTATTTCTCTTAATTTTGTTATTGATATCATCAATTATGTTGATAGTTTTTCTAATAATGAACCAGGCCTATATTTTTGGTATAAATCCCACTTGGTCTTATTGCATTATCCTTCTGATAAGTTGCTGTAATCTCTTTGTCAATAATTTATTTAAAATTTTTGCATCAATATTCATTAGTGAAATTAGTCTATAATTTTCTTTCTCTGTTTTGGAACTTCCTGGTGTAGATATCAGCACTGTATTTGTATCATGAAAAGAATGTGTTAGGAGTCCTTCATGAATTTTTCCAAATAATTTATACAGTATTGGAATTAATTGTTTCTTTAAATATTTGTTAGAACTCGTGCAAATTCATTTGCATCTGGATTTTTTTTTCCTTAGGGAGTTTATTGATATTTTTTTTTCTGAAATGAGGTTGTTTTAGTAATTTATTTCCTCTTCTGTTAATCTGGGAAATTCATATTTTGTAAATATTCATTCATATCACTAAGATTGTCATGTGTATTGACATACAGTTGGGCAAAATAGTTCATAATTATTGTATTAATTTTCTCGTCATTGCTGGTGAATTCACTCTTTTCATTTTTGGTATTGGTAATTTAATTTAATTATTTAAAAATAAAATTAACCCAAGATTTGTCTATTTTATTATTTTTTCATAAAACCAGACCTTCATTTTATTTATTAGTTCAATAGTTTTTCTGTTTTCAATTTTATTAATCTTTTCTTTATCAGAATTTATAATTTTGTATTTAATTGAGGATTTTTAATTTGTTCTTTTTCTAGCTTTTTTAGTTGCATGTTAAAATGATTGGGCATGTATTTTATTGATGTAAGCATCTAGAGATATAAAATTTCTCCTCTGAATTGCTTTGCTACATCTGTCTTGATTACCTAACCTATTCCACTGGTCTACACATCTATTTATTAGCCAGTACCAAGTGGTTTTGATGATTGCTGCTTTACAATACAATTTGAGATCTGATAGGGCTAGAACATCTTCCCTAGCATTTCTTTTAATTAATTTCCTTGATATTCTGGGCCTTTTGTCCTTCTAGATGAATTTTTATATTATTTTTTCTGCTCTAGAAAAAAACATCTGGTAGTTAGATTAGTATGGCACTGAATAAGTATATTAATTTAGGTAGAACTGTCATTTTTATAATGTTAGTTTAGTCTACCCACAAGCAATTGATGTTTTACCAGTTACTTAGATCAGACTTTATTTGTGCAAAAAGTGTTTTTTAACTATGTTCATATAGTCCCTGGGTTTGTTTTGTTTTGTTTTGTTTTGTGGACTCCCAGACATTTTATAATGTCTACTGCAATTTTATATGGGATTTCCCTTTCCGTCTCTTGCTGTTGGACTTTGTTAGTAATATATAGAAATGCTGATGATTTGTGTGGGTTTATTTTGTAATCTTCAACTTTGCCAAAGTTGTTTATTATTTCAAATAATTTTTTTACTTGATTCTCTAGAACTCTCTAAGTATAGTCTCATGTCATCTGCAAAGAGCGATAACTTAGTTTCTTCTTTGCCTATTCTCATTCCTTCAATGGACAGCTAAGTGGTGCAGTGGATAGAGCACCAGTGCAGGAGTCAGGAGGGCCTGAGTTCAAATCTCACCCCACACACTTGACTCTCCTTAGCTGTGTGACCTTGGGCAAGTCACTTAACCCCATTCGCCTCATCCTGGGTCATCTCCAGTCATCCTTATGAATATCTGGTCACTGAATTCAGATGGCACTGGAGGAGAAATGAGGCTAGTGACCTACACAGCCCTCCCTCACTCAAAACAAAGTCGAATGCAAATCATGTCATTATTTCCATGGTGGCATCATCTTCTTTGGCAGTGAAGGACTAATACACATTCTAATTCCTTCAGTATTTTTTCTTCTCTTATTGCTAAAGTTAACATTTCTTGCACTATATTGAACAACAACAGTGATAATGGACATCCTTGTTTCACCCTTGATAGTGTTGGAAATGCATCTAGCTTAACCCATTGCATATAATGCTTGCTGTTGGTTTTAGTTAGATACTGCTTATTATTTTATAGAAAGTACCATTTATTCCTGTGCTCTCCAGTGTTTTCAATAGAAATGGGTGTTGTATTTTGTCAAAAGCTTTTTCTGCATCTATTGAGACAATCATATGGCTTTTGTTAGTTTGGTTGTAGATACGTTCAATGTTGCTGATAGTATTCATAATATTGAATCAGCCTTGCCTCCCTGGTATAAAACCTACCTGATCATAATGTATTATTCTCATAATAATTTGCTATATTCTTTTTGCTAATATTTTAAAGTTTTGCATCTATATTCATTAGAGAAATTGGTCTATAATTTTCTTTGTCTCTTTTGGTTCTTCCTCTGTTTTGGCTCTTCCTCCTTCAGGTATCAGAACTATATTTTTTTATTATAAAAAGAATTTGATAGGTCTCCTACACCGATTTTCCCAAATAGTCTATATAGTATTAAAATTAACTGTTCATTAAATGTTTGATAGAATTCACTTGTGAATCCATCTGGCCCTGGAGATTTTTTCCTAGAGAGTTCATTGATGCCTTGTTCAATTTCTTTTTCTGAGATGGGGTTATTTAAGTATTCAATTTCCTCTTCTGTTAATATGGGCAATTAAAATTTTTAAAAAGTATTCATTCATCTCACTTAGATTGTCAAACTTATGGTCATATAGTTGGGCAAAATTATGGTTTTGATTTTCTCCTTATTGGAGGATAGTTCACCCTTTCCATATTTTTATATTAGTTATTTGGATATTTTCTTCTTTTTTAAAAATAAAATTGACCAAAGTTTATCAGTTTTATTGTTTTTTCATAAAACCAACTCTTAGCTTTATTTACTAGCTCAATAGCTTTCTAAAATTCAGTTTTATTAATTTCTCCTTTGATTTTCTTGGGTGTTTGGTATTTGGTATTTACTTGTGGATTTTCATTTTTTTTCTTTTTCTAGCTTTTTCAGCTGCCTGCCCAATGCATTGAACTCTTCTTTCTTTATTTTATTCATATAAGCATTCAATAATATAAAACTTCCCCTTAGATCTGCTTTTGCAGCATTGCCTAAGTTTTGGTGGGTTATCTCACTGTTGTCATTCCCTTGAATGAAGTTATTGATTGCTTCTATAATTTATTGTTTAAGGCAGTCATTCTTTAGGATTAGATTATTAAATTTCCAATTAATCTCTGGTCCATCTTTTCATGACCTTTTATTACATATAATCTTTATTGCACTATGATCTGAGAAGGATTCATTGACCATGCACCTTTCTGCACTGCACTGTGAGGCTTTTATGCCCTAGTATATGGTCATTTTGTATATGTGCCATGTACCACTGACACAAAGGTGTATTCCTTTCTATCCACATTCAATTTTCTCCAGAGATCTATCATATCTGCCTTATCCAGAGTTTTATTCACTTCCTTTCTTGTTTACTTAATTTCTCCTCTAAGAATTTGGATGCTATACCACTTGGAGTATATATGTTTAGTAATGACATTGCTTCATTGTCTATGATGCCTTTTAGCAAGATATAGTTTCCTTCCTTATCCCTTTTGATTAGATCTATTTCTGCTTTTGCTTTGTCTGGGATTAGGATTGCTATCCGTACTTTTTTTTTTTTTTACATCAGCTGAAGCATAATATATTCTGCTCCAATCTTTTACCTTTACACTGTGTTTATCCTCCTATTTCAAATATGTTTCTTGTAAACAACGTATTGTTGGATTATGGTTTTTAATCCATTCTTCCCTGTGCCTCTGTTTTATGGATGAGTTCATCCCATTCACGTTCACAGTTATAATTACTCTCTGTGTCATTCCCTTCCCCCCCATCCTATTTCCCCATGTTTATGACTTTAGTTCGATTTTATACCCTTCCTTGCACTACAGAGTTTTAATTTTTGATCATCACCTCCCTCAGTCTTCCCCCCTTAATTCAGCCCCCCTCCATTTATTTCATTTTTTCCCTTCCTATTTCTTCCTTCTCTTTCAACCTCTCCTCCTTTTTCATTCCCCTTTCCCCTCCTACTGCCCATTTGACTAGTTAGATTTCTATACTTAACTGATTTTGTTGTTCCCTCCTTGAACCAAATCAGATGAGAGTAAATCTCAAACAGTGCTCATCTCCCTTCCCTCTTTCCCTCTACTTTAATATATTTTTGTGCCTCTTCCTGTGATGTAATTTAACTCTTTGTGCCTCCTACTTTTCATATCTCCTGTTGTAGTCCCTTCACACCCTTAAATCACATTTTTGTCATCACATCATTTAATTTATATCCACTCCCTCTATCTATGTATATCCCTTTTAGATATCATAATAAATATACAATTCTCAAGATTAACTAGTATCATCTTCCCTTATGGGGATGTAATCAGTTTGCCAATATTGAATAACAGGTTGTTTTTCCCCCTATTTACCTTTTTTTCCCTCTCTTGAGTCTTGAATTTGAAGATCAAATTTTCTGTTGAGCTCTGGCCTTTTCATCAGGAAGGTTTGGAATTCCCTTATTTCATTGAATGTCCATCTCTTTGCCTAAAATATTATGCTCAATTTTGCTGGGTAATTGATCCTTGGTTGTAGTCCAAGCTTCTTTGCCTTACAGAATTTTATGAAATATCATATTCCAATACCTCCAATCTTTTAATGAAGAAGCTGCGAGTTCCTGTGTGATCCTGACTCTAGTTGCTTGACATTTGAATTGCTTCTTTCTGGCTGCTTGCAATATTTGCCCCTTAACTTGCTAGTTCTGGAATTTGACAACAATATTCGTTGGTGTTTTCAGTTTGGTATCTCTTTCAGGAGGTGAACATTTGATTCTTTCAATGACTATTTTGCTCTCTGGATTCAAGACTTCAGCACAATTTTCCTTGATGATTTCTTGGACGGTATTGTCCATGATCCATTTTTCATCATGGCTTTCTAGTAGGCCAATAATTCTTATGTTTTTCTCTCCTGGATCTATTTTCCAGGTCAGTTGTTTTTCCAATGAGATATTTTACATTTTCTTCTATTTTTTCATTCTTTAGATTGTGTTTGACTGATTCTTGATGCCTCATAGAGTCATTAACTTCGACTTGCAAAATATCATTTTAATTTATTTTTTTTTATTTTTCATTTTTAACACAGTTTGTATCACATAAAACAATTTCAGCTTTTAGTCAGGTGATACTTCTTTTAAAGCATTTACAGTATAGACCACAAAAGAATCTTTTTTTTAACATTAACCAACTTCACAAGCCCTTGACCTAATTGTCTCCACACTATTATTGAAAATTAAAGGACCCTAACTTATTGTTGTGAGTCTAAAGTCCTAAGCCTAATACTTTAATTTTAGACTTAACCTCGTATATTCCCCTACCAACAACCTACTATTTAATACATCTGGTATTAAGCTTACAAACCTTTTTACTATAGGAAATTGCCACCAAGAGTAAGGACATTGCAGGGAAACAATATCTCCCCAACTTCATGTCAGTTCCAAGCAGAAGTAGACTGTCAACTTGCATTCAGTCAAGCTTAAAGTCTGCCAGGGGTCAGTGGGGACATTGAGTCAGGAGAATCCTACCTCAGCTCAGGATGAACAGCCGCTCTCCCACCCTCCCCATGAGGGTGCAGTTCATACCAGCATTTCACAGGCTTACTGCCATCATGGATTGGAGCCTCAGATCACCTTTCTCACTTTTCATACTTGAAGTTAGATTCAGAAGAACAGTTAGTTAATAGTACCATAGAATCATAAAATAGCAAGTTCCAATAACCAGGTTTCAGTTATGACTATAATTGGCTAAGGAACATCTTTTGAGGCAAGTCTTAAATGGCTTACGTGCCTTTCTATACATGTTTTAGTTCCTGATTAAATAACAATCTTAAAATCAAATATACCATTAAAACCTTAACTTTTACCTCAATGCCAAATTTTACCCTAGGTTACCTGCCTCTAGGAAACTTAGACTAGAATTCATTTCCCCAATGTAAAGATGTCTCTGATTTAGTCTCAGTAATTAATTCAGTCAATTGTTTTAATACTAATTGCTTTTACATTGCTTTGTAACATGTCCAATTTTTCTCCCCATCTCTCCCCTCCCTCACCCCTAATACCTTGCATTCTGATTAATTCTTCCCTCAATGTACTCTCCCTTCTATCACACTCCACCCTTCCCTTATCCACATCTTCTCTCTTTTCTTGTAGGGCAAAATAAATTTCTATACCCCATTACCTGTGTTTTCTATTTCCTGATTATATGCAACAATAATTTCCAACATTCGTTTCTAATACTTTGAATTCCCACTTCTCTCTCTCCTACCCTCCATCCCTACCCATCCCCACTGAGAAGGCAAGCAATTCAATACAGACTAAATATGTGTCATTTTGTAAAAGACTTCCATAATAATCATGTTGCATAATCCTAACTATATTTCCCTCTATTCTACTCTATTCCCCCTTATTTTTTATTTCCTCATTTGACCTTGTCCCTTCCCAAAAGTGTTTATTTCTAGTTACTCCCTTCTCCCATTTGCCCTCCCTTCTATCATTTCCCTTACCCCACTTGTCATCTCCTCCCCTACTTTCCTGTAGTGTAAGATAGTTTTTCATACCAAATTTCATCAGCATGTTATTCCCTCTTTCAGCCATATGTAGAGAGAGTAGTTTGACTTTTCCCCTCTCCCCTTCTCCCTTTTCTCCTCCAATTAACAAGATTTTTCTTATCTCTTTTATGAGTTATAGCCTGTCCCATTCCATTTCTCCCTTTCTCCTCCCTGTATTTTCCTCCCTCACCCCTTAATTTTTATTTCATTTTTTTCTGGGTATCATCTCTTCTGATTTAACACAACCTGTACTCTCTGCCTATATGTGCATGTGTGTGTGTGTGTGTGTGTGTGTATGTATGTAATCCCACCAACTTCCCAGATACTGAAACGTTTCAAGAGTTACAAATATTGTCTTTCCATGTAGGAATGTAAACAATTCATCTTTAGTAAAGTCCCTTATGACTTTTCTTTGCTGTGTACCTTTTCATGCTTCTCTTCATTCTTGTACTTGAAGGTCAAATTTTCTTTTCACCTCTGGTCTTTTCATCAAGAATGCTTGAAAGTCCTCTATTTCATTGAAAGACCAATTTTTCCCCTGAAGTATTATACTCAGCTTTGCTGGCTAGGTGATTCTTGGTTTTAGTCCTAGTTCCTTTGACTTCTGGAATATCCTATTCCATGCCCTTCGATCCCTTAATGTAGAAGCTGCTAGATCCTGTATTATCCTGATTGTATTTCCACAATACTTGAATTGTTTCTTTCTAGCTGCTTGTAGTATTTTCTCCTTGACCTGAGAACTCTGGAATTTGGTCACAATGTTCCTAGGAGTTTCTCTTTTTGGATCTCTTTCAGGCGGTGATCAGTGGATTCCTTGAATACTTATTTTGCCCTCTGGTTCTAGAATCTCAGGGCAGTTTTCCTTGATAATTTCATGAAAGATGATGTCTAGGCTCTTTTTTTGATCATGGCTTTCAGATAGTCCCATAATTTTGAAACTGTCTCTCCTGGATCTATTTTCCAGGTCAGTTGTTTTTCCAATGAGATATTTCACATTATCTTCTATTTTTTCATTCTTTTGGTTTTGTTTTGTGATTTCTTGGTTTCTCATAAAGTCATTAGCCTCCATCTGTTCCATTCTAATTTTGAAAGAACTATTTTTGGTTCAGTGAGCTTTTGAACCTCCTTTTCCATTTGGCTAATTCTGCTTTTTAAAACATTCTTCTCCTCATTGGCTTTTTGAACCTCTTTTGCCAATTGAGTTAGCCTATTTTTCAAGGTGTTATTTTCTTCAGCATTTTTTTGGGTCTCCTTTAGCAAGATGTTGACCTGCTTTTCATGCTTTTCTTGCATCTTTCTCATTTCTCTTCCCAGTTTTTCCTCCCCCTCTCTAACTTGATTTTCAAAATCCATTTTGAGCTCTTCCATGGCCTGAGCCCATTGAATATTTATTTTGGATGATTGTGATACAGATGCCTTGATTTCTATGTCTTTCCCTTATGGTAAGCATTGTTCTTCCTCCTCTGAGAGGATGGGAGGAGACACCTGTTCCCCAAGAAAGTAACCTTCTATGGTCTTATTTTTTTTCCTTTTTCTGGACATTTTCCCAGGCAGTTCCTTGACTTCTGATTGTCCTCTCCACCCCCACCACACATCCAGATCCGCCCAGCCAGCACTTGGGGTCTGAGATTTAAATGCTGCTCCCCAGCCTCAGGGCTTTGGCGGGGTTGTTATTCAGTGTGAGATTAAGTTCAGGTGCTTGGGTGGGGGCAGGGCCACTTCTTGGGGCTCAGTTCTCTCAGAGGATTTATGCAGAGACCTTCAACAATGGATCCAGGCTCCTGCCTGCTTTGGGAGCCCTTGTCTGTGGCCACCTCTGCTGCTGCCTCCCAAAAGGGCCTGAGTTATGGGGACACCCCACTCCCCTCTCGGCCAGCCAAAGAGACTCTCTCAATGGCCTTTGCCGCCTGTGGGTGGAGGGACCTGCATGGCTGCTGGAGATTCTGTCCCTGGGGCCTGCTCAGATCTGCTCCTCTTGGTGCCATGTGGCCGAGGCAGGGCTGGGCTCTGCTCCGGGTCCGGGGCATGAGGGACCTTTGGTGTCGAATTTTCAGGTCTCTCTGGAACAGATATCTCCTCCACTCTGTTGTTCTGTGGCTTCTGCTGCTCTAGAATTTGTTGGGAGTTCTTCTTTACAGATATTTTATGGGCTGTGGGTTCAGAGCTAGCATATGTGTATCTTTCTACTCCGCCATCTTGGCTGCTCCCCATGACTCTTATTTCTTAACCAGTGCCAGATAGTTTTCATGATTGATGTTTTATGTTTTCTGATCTGGTACAAGTAGGTGACTTTCCTTTGCAATATTTTTCATTAATTTTATTTATCTTCTTGACCTTTCATTCTTCCAGATGAATTTAGTTGTTATTTTTTCTAGTTCTATAAAATGATTTTTAGTAGTTTTATTAGTATGACACTGAATAAGCTAATTAATTTAAACAGAATTGTTATTTGGCTTACACATGAACAATTTATATTTCCCCAAATATTTAGATTTGATGTTATTTGTGTGAAAAGCATTATGTAATGCATTCATAGAGTTTGTGGGTTTATTTTTGCAAATAGACTTAGAAGTAATTTTTATTGTCAATAGTTATTTTAAATGGGGTTTCCCTTTCTGTCCCTTGTTGTTGGTAATATGCAGAAATGTTGATGATCTATGTGGATTTATTGTACAACTTGCCACTTTACTAAAATTGTTAATTATTTTAGGCAGTTTTTTCAGTTGTTTCTCTAGAATTCCTTAAATATACTTTCATACCATCTGCAGAATGAAAATTTTATTTCCTTATTGCCTATTTTAAGTGCTGTAATTTATTTTTTCTTCTTTTATTGCTAAAGCTAGCATTTTCGTATAATATTGAATAGGAGTGATGATAATAGGCATTCTTACTTCACCCCTAATCATGCTGGGAAGGTTTTTTTTTAGCTTATCTCCATTATAGATATTGTTTTTTGATGAATTTGGATAAATAATACTTATTTTAAGGAAAGCTCCCTTTATTACTATACTTTTAAGTGGTTTTTTTTTTTTTTAATAGGAATGGATGTTGGATTTGGTCAAAAGCTTTTTCTGCATTTACTGAGAAAATTACATAATTTTTTTTGGTTTGGTTATTGATATGGTCAAATATGCTGACACTTTTTCTAACCTCGAACCAGCTCTATCCTGATGGTACAGACTCCACCTGGTCCTAGTGTATTAACTTTGTAATATATTTTTGTAATTTCCTTGTTAGTATTTTATCTGAAATTTTGTATCATATTCATTAGATAAATTGGTCTATAATTTCCTTTCTATGTTTTGGCTCTTCCTGCTTTAGGTATCAGTATGGTATTTTATCATAAAAATAATTTGGGAGGACTCCCTTTTTATTTATTTTCCCCAATATTTTATATGGTAGTGGAATTATGTGGTAGGATTCACTTATAAATTTATCTGGACCTGGAATTGTTTTTACAGATTTCACTGGTTGTTCAATTTCTTTTTCTGAAATGGGGTTATTTAAGAATTCTGCTTCATATTCTTTTAATTTGGGCAATTAATATTTTTGTAAATATTTATCCATTTCACTGGGATTGTCAGATTTATTGACATACATTTGGACAAACTATCTCGCACTTATTGCCTTAATTTCCTTCTCTTTGGTAGTAAATTCACCCTTTTCATTTTTGATGCAAGTAATTAGGTTTTCTTTTTTAAAAATCAAATCAACCAATGTTTCATTTATTCTATTTTTTCACAAAACCAACTCTTAGTTTTATTTATTAGTTTTCTTACTTTCAATTTCCTTAATTTCTCCTTCAATTTTCAGGATTTTCAGTTTGGTGTTATTTGGGGATTTTAAACATATTCTTTATTTAGCTTTTTTAGTTGCATGCTCATTCACTGATTTTTTCTTCCTTTACTTAAAAATATTGGAACTGATTGTGTGACATGAGAGACACTGGCACAGGACCACATCAGAGAAAGTACTGTGTTCTATTAGCAAAGCCAAACTGAAACAGGTCAGAGGACATACCGAATGCACAAATTTAGAGACTCCATCCCAAATGTTCACATGGACTATTTGTGCTTAACCTGTGGTAGAGCATTCTGAGATCATATTGGTCTGATTAGCCATAGTCAGACACATAGAAACTTGACTCTAACATACTAATGTCATTTTGGTCCTCTTTGAGAAAGATTGCTTCTCCATGAAGCCTTTCCTAGTCTTCCTGGCTTTTTTGAGAATGAAGGACAACAACCAACTACTAACTATGTATTTCCTTTCATCCTATTTTCCTTCCTACACTTTTCCCTCTTTCCCCTTTCCCTCATCAACAGTGTTTTCTTCAGCCCACCATCATCCTCAATCTGTCCCACTTCTATCTGTCTGCCCCCTTCTGCTTACATATCGGGTAAGATAGATTTTTATATCCAACCAATGATGTATATTATTCCCTCTTTGAGCAATATCAGATTAATGTTCAAAATGATCACCCCTCTCATTTTGCCTCTACTCTAATCAGTCTTTTGCCCTTTTTAACGTGAAATAATTTGCTCCATTCTGCCTCTCTACTCTCTTTTATCTCAGTGCAATCCTCTTTTTTAACAGTTAAGTTGGTTTTTTTTTTTTTATCATTGCATCAAAATCAACTTATGCCCACATTTTCTGTGCAAGTTACAAGCATAATCTTCTCATTTCAGGGAATATATAGTTTAATTTTAGTGAATGAAATTTTTTTCTTTCTTGTTTAACTTTTTATGCTTTTTCTTGAATCTTGTATTTAAAAATCATTTTTTTTCCTGCTTTGCTCTGGGATTTTCATCAGGAATATTCTGAAAGTCCCCTCTTTCATTGAATAGTGGATTCTTTGTTGTAACATAAGCTCTTTTGCCTTCTAGAATGGTGTAAATGTAGAAAACCTATGATTCATGAATATAGAAACTGCAAAATCCAATGTAATTCTGACTGTGACTTCTTGATAATTGAATTATTTCTTCACATATAAGCATTTTGATATTGTTATCCTGTTCTGTGTTTGTCTTTTGATCTTCCGTGTGGTAGCCATTGGAGCTTTCTAAGATCAGTCTCATTTTTTGCTCATTTCCAGCCTACCTTGTGACTATTTGTTTCTTTTCTGCCATATTAATTTATTTTTCCTATTATATAATTTACTTATTTTCAGTTTTGAACATTCACTTCCACAAAATTTTGAATTCCAAATTTTCTCCCCTTAAGTATTATGCTCAGTTTTGCTGCGTAGGTGATTCTTGGTTTTATTCCTACCTCCTTTAACTTGTGGAATATCATATTCCAGGCCCTTCAGTCCCTTATTGTAGAAGCTGCCTGATTGTGTTTCTACAATACTTGAATTGCTTCTTTCTGCTTGTAATATTTTTTTCTTGACTTAGGAACTCTGGAATTTGGCTACAATATTTCTAGGGATTTGTTTTTGGAATCTCTTTTAGGAGATGATCTGTGGATTCTTTTTATTTCTATTTTATCTTCTGCTTGTAGAATATCAGGGCAGTTTTCCTTGATAATTTCTTGAAAAATGATTTCTAGGGTTTTCAGGCAGACCAATAATTTTTAATTTAATTTAATTTATCTCCTGAATGTATTTTCCAGGTCAGTTGTTTGTTTGTGTTTTTGAATGAGATATTTCACATTGTCTTTTATTTATCATTCTTTTGGTTTTGCTTTACAAATTGTTGATTTTTCATAAAGTCATTAGCTTCCATTTACTCCATTCTATTTTTTAAGGAATTATTTTCTCCAGTGAACTTTTGGACTTCCTTTTCTATTTGGCCAATTCTTCTTTTTAAGACGTTCTTCTCCTCATTGACTTTTTGCACCTCTTTTGCCGTTTGGGTTAGTGCAATTTTAGAGATGTTATTTTTTCAACATTTGAGGGGGGGTCTGCTTTAGCAAGCAGTTCACTCATTTTTCATGATTTTCTTGCATCGTTCATTTTTCTTCCCAACTTTTCCTCTGTTTCTCTTACTTGATTTTCAAAATCCTTTTTGAGTTCTTCCATGGTCTGAGACCATTTCATATTTTTTCTTGAAGGTTTTGAATGGAGGAGCTTTGAACTTGATACATTCCTCTGGTTCAGAGCCACTCTTGGCTACATCATGACACTGCTCAGCCCTGTGTGCTGAACTCTCCCCCCATTTATAACACCACCCCCAGTACCATGGAAATATAATGGGCATAGGAGTCAGCTTTTTAGAAGGTGATTATGACACCCAGGGACTTTTCTATCATCTGACCAGGACAGATACCTAGTGTGCTAGAATCATAGAAGTTTGTATTGAATTTCCATCTGTATTTGTGTTGAATTCTTTCACATCCTCCTCTTCCTTTTTCTCTTTTTTCAGCTTTTCTCTCTCCTCCTTCACTTTCTGTCTTTCATTCTCTTTCTCATCCTCTCTTTCTTCTTCCACCTCTTTTCTCTTGTTTTTCCTTTCCTTCTTCTTCTTATCATTTTCATTATTTTTATTTCCCCTTCACTAAAGGCCTATCCACATACCTGTTAATAACTGCTGATATTTCTTCTTCTGGCAGGAATAAAAATGATTGTAATGAGGAGAAAAATAATAGCTAGCATTCAATATGGCACCTGCCATGTGCAAACACTGTGATAAGGGTTTTTATAAATATATTTTCATTTGTTCCTCACAACAATTCTGTGAAATAGAAAGTATATGAGGAAAGCAGAGATTGGGAGACTTTCTGGGTCACACAGATAGTGTCTGAGATCAGATCTGAACTCAGATCTTCCTGACTCCAAGTCCAATGCTCTATTCATGTGCAATGTATTTGCCTAGATGACCTTACTTTAGTTCTATATTCATTGTGCACCTATTTCATGCTCTCAATATAGAGAGCTCAATCAAAAGAGTAGAGTTCATGTGTCCTTGATCCATGAGTGTTGGAAGAAATCATTTATTCTTTTTTGATTTCAGTTTTTTCATATATGAAATGGAGTAAATACTTGTGGTAGCTACCTCATGACATTGCTTGGAGGGGAAAAAACCCAAAACATTGTGTAAGTCTTGCGCTACCATATGCATCTAAGCCGTAGTTCTATTGCCATTTCTTAGCATTATTATTTTTCTAGGTAAGAATTTATATTTTACTGGGTTGATTCATTCTTTTAATAAGAAGAAAGTCAATTGTAACAAAATGCCTCGCAAATTGTCAACTATTTTTCCCCATAATCCTGTGTGGTAGTTAGTGCCAATGATATTGTACCCATTTTTCAACTGAAGATGCTGAAACTTAGAGAAATGATTCACTCCCAGTGAACTTGGCTGATGAGTCCAGGATATGGAATCTAAATAGAGATTAAGCATTCTTGAACTGTGTAAGACATAATTACAAAATCTTGGAGTTGGAAAGGAAATTAAATTGTGTCAAACTCAAAATGAAATGGAGCAACTAACCCAAATGTAAGGATCCCAGGGGGCTATATATTGACTGAAATTATCTATGTTCTATTGTACTTTTTTATTTTGTTAAATGTTTAATTTACATTTTAATCTGATTCTACAGTACTGAGGAGTGACATGGGCTACATGCTGCCCACATATTTGACTATTGTGCATATTCCCAAAAGGTGATTGTATTTTGATTGTATAAAATTAATTTAACTTATGTATATAGTGTTGTGAATATACAAAAAATAATTCTGGATATGATAATGATTTGATACATATCTTCCTGTTATTTATGAAAAAAGTGATATGCAGAGAGATGAATTCATAGGGATGAAATGCCAGGACCAAGACTTAATCTCAATACTCCAACAATAAGTTCTAAGAGAAGATAGTAACAGTGATAGGGTAAAAAGAAAGATTGAGAAAGAAAATAGTTAAAATAAGATCGAGGGAAATTCACAGAGAGTAATTATAACTTTGAATGTATATGAGATGAACTCACCCACTAAATGGATATAAATAGAATGGACTAAAAATCAGAATCCTATGACAGATTCACAAACAGTTGAAATGGAGGATTGGAGTACAACTTAACATACTTCAGCTGATAGAAAAAGAGGCAGAGTTAGCAATTATTATCTCAGAGTTATGGTTAAAATAAATTTAAGTAAAAGAGATAAAAAGAGTACCTACATTTTGGTAAAAGGTACCATAAACAATGAAGCAGTATCAATACTGAATCTATATGCACCAATTACTATAGCAACTAACTTTCTAAAATAAAAATTAAATGAGTTATAGGTGGAGATAGATAGTATTGCCTAATTGTAGGGGTCTTTAAACTTTTCCTCTCAAAAATAGATAAATTGAACCAAAAATAAGTAAAAAAGAAGTTAAGGAAGTAAATAGAATTTTAGATAAACTATATATGATAGGTATCTGGAGAGAATTGAATGGAAATAGAAAGGAATCCACCTTTTTCTCAACATAGTACCTTTATAAAGATTGGCTATATATTAGCCAATTTTACATTCAACAGCAGAAATATTACAAGTATCATTTTCATATCATAATTCAATAAGAAGTATATTTAATAAGGTGACAGGAAATATAGATTCAATACTAACTGGGGATTTAACAACTTAATCTGAAAGAATGAGTTAGAGAACAAATCATAGAAACAGTTAATAATTTCATTAAAGAGAATAACAAGTAATGAGAAAACATATCAGAACCTATGGGATACAGCAAAAGCAGTGATCATAGGAAAATGTATATCTCTAAATGATTACATCAGTAAAAATAGAGAAAGAGCAGACTAAAGAATAAGTCCTGCAATTAAAAAAAACTAGAAAAAGAACAAATTAAAAATCTTCAATTGAACACTGAATTGCAAATCATAACAATGATGAGATTAATAAAATTAAGAGTAAAAATTCATTCAATTAATCAACAAAACTAGGTGCTGGTTTTATAAAAATATAAAGTAGATAAAATGTCCAATGTGGCTAGACAAGAGAGAGAAGAAAACTAAATCACTAGTATTAGAAATGAAACAGATGAATATACTACTAACAAAGATGGAACATAAGCAAAATAAGAACATATTTTACTCAATCATATGTCATAAAATTTACCAATTTAAGGAAATGGAAGAATATTTACAAAAAATATAAATTGCCTACAATAGCAGAAGAGGTAATAGAATATCTAATCAGACCTATTTTAGAAAACTAAATTGAACAGGCCCTCAATGGGCTTCCTAAGAGAAATGCACCAGGACCAGATGCATTTACAAGTGAATTCTATTAAACATTTAAAGATAAACTAATTCCAATATTAAATAAATTATTTGGAATGATAGGTAAAGAAGAGCTCATATCAAACTAATTTTATGAAACAAATATGATACTGATATCCAAACCACAAGGGGCAAATACAGAAAAAGAAAATTGTGGACCCATTTCATTAATGATTATGATTGCAAAAATCCTAAATAAAATTCCCACTTAAAGATTACATCAATGTATTGCAAAGATTTTATATCATGATCAAATAGGATCTATACCAAGAAAGCTAGGGTGGTTCAGCTTAAGGAAAACTATTAGTAAAATTGAGTATATCAATTAAAAAATTGAAAAAAAATCTTAGGTTTATATCAACAGATGTGGGAAAAGTTCTTGATATAGTACAATACTCATTTCTTTTAAAAACATTTTAATATATTGGTATAAATGAATTTTTCCTTAAATTGATAAGCAGAATTTATTTAAAACTATCAGCAAACATTATTTAGAAGGCCTTTCCAAGAAGATCGTGTATGAAAGTAGAATGCCCACTGTCATCAATATTATTCAGTACTGTGTTGGAAATCCTAGCAATAGCAATAAGAGTAGAAAAAAGAAATGGAAGGAATCAGAATAGGGAATGAGATGATAAAACAATCCCTTTTAGCAGAAAGCATAAGTGGAAAATACCAAAGAGTCAATTAAAAAGTTATGTGAAGTAATTAATAATTTTAGCAAAGTAGGAAGATTTAAAGTTAATCCATATTAATCATCAGCCTTCCTATATATCTAAACAAAACTATGGAAGAAGGGACAGTAAAAACTGCCTATTTAAAATAACTCTAGAGGGGCAGAGCCAAGATGGCAGAGTAGAGGGATGAACCTCATCTAGCTCTTCCCCCATAGCCCATAAAATACCTGTAAAAAATGAGTAAACAAATTCAAGGGAAGTAGAAGCCACAAAATGACAGAGTGAAACAGATTTCCAGCCCAAGACAGCCTGAAAGGTTGAAAGGAAGGGTCTATTGCACCAGGCTTGGAGCAAAGCACAGCACAGCACAGCCTGCTGTGTTGACTGGAGCAGGCTTCAGGGCATGTAATCATGGGTAGCAGCTACAGTTCCCAGGTTTCTCAACCTACAAATGGCAAAGACAGCTTCAGAGGTCAGTGAGAAAGCTCTTTCATCTGGGTGAGAGGGAGCTTGATCCAGCCTGAGGTCTGGGTGGCAGCAGCCACTGTGGCAGCAGCACAACTTCTACTTTTGTAGCCCTCAGCCTGAAGATCCAGGTGGAATAGAGCAGCCGATCTGGGTCTCAGTCCTGAGTGGTGGTGCTGGGGTGAGAGGGAGCTCTGGCATAGTGGAACTGGTGGTATCTGTTGAGAGGCAAACTTACTCGCAGTTCCAGGGTAGAAAAGAGTGCTTGTGGTTGTTCATAGACCAGAGCAGGAGTAAACTACTCTTCTTTGATTGTGTCACCTTGGAGGAACTGAGAACTTACAGGTCCCTAGAGATATCTTAGGGAACAGCTGCACAAAACCTCTGAAGCCTAGGGTAGTATACCTTCCACTTGACAAAAGACTCAAAAAGTCAAGTAACTGGCTGGGAAAATGCCCAAAAAAGGGAAAAAAATAAGACTATGGAAGATTACTTTCTTGGCAAAAAGGCATTTTATTCTGTTCTTTCAAATGAAGAAGAACAAAATATACCATCAGAAGTAGACATTAAAGTCAAGGCTTCTGCATCCAAAACCTCCAAAACATGCAATGGAGTGAGGTCATGGAAGAGCTCAAAAAGGATTTTGAAAATCAAGTAAGAGAGGTGGAGGAAAAATTGGGAAAAGAAATGAGAGCCATGCAAGAAAATCATGAAAAGCTAGTCAATGGCTTGCTAAAGGAGACCCCCAAAAATGCTGAAGAAAACATCTTTAAAAATTGACTAATCCAAATATCAAAAGAATCCAAAAACCTAATGTGGAGAAGAATGCCTTAAAAAGCAAAATTGGCCTGATGGAAAAGGAGGTTCAAAAGCTCACTAAAGAAAATAGTTCTTTAAAAATTAGAATGGAGCAGATAGAAGCTAATGACTTTATGAGAATTGAAGAAATTATAAAACAAAACTAAAAGAACGAAAAAATAGAAGACAATGTAAAATATCTCATTGGAAAAAACAACTGACTTGGAAAATAAATCCAGGAGAGATAATTTAATAATTATGGGACTACCTGAAAGCCATGATCAAAAAAAAAGAGACTCAGAGTGATTATAAATAGCAATTCTTCTGTTTTTTTCCAGAAACTCTGAGGATCTTTCCTACTTCCCCTACCCCACTGATGTTTTTTTCTTTTCATTTGACTAGGTAAAGCCATCCTTCTCTGCCTCATTTTTACCTAGCCTTACTCACTGAGTGGGCATTGTTTCAGTCAAACTGAGACCTTTTAAAATCCTTAGCTTAAAAAGGCCAAGATCTCCTATTGCATCCTGGGCCATCTACAGTCACTCTTATCTATATTTTGCTACTGGACCCAGATGGTTCTGGTGGGAAAAGTGAGGCTGATGACTTTGCACAGAAATGCCTCACTTAAATCCAAATCACTTGCATGTAGTTCCATCATTTCCTGATGTCATGGCCTTCTTTGAGAATGAAGGACAAACACAATAACAGATAGTTTAAAATACCACAGAATTCATCTGCCCAAAAATTGAGGAACCATATAAATAAAATTATAAAAAACCTTTTTATTCCAATCAAATCAGATTTAAATAATTGGAGAGATATTAATTGTTTATCACTAGGCTCCAGTATAATAACAATTACAATTGTACACAAAATTATTCATATGTTCAATGCCATTCTAATTAAATTACAAAAAGTGCTCTAGTGAGTCAGAAATGAATCATAATTAAATTCCTTTGGAAAAACAAAAAAGTCAAGAATATTAAAGGAAATAATGAAAAAAAGTACAAAGGAGAGGGATTTGGCAAAATCAGATCTTAAACCACATTATAATGCAGTAAATATTAAAACTATCTGGTACTGGCTAAGCAATAAATCAATGGAATGGAGTAGATATACAACTTACAGCAGCAGATAAACACAGAATATTGTATTTGACAAGTGTAAAGCATTAGGAATTTGGGGGTAAAATTGATACTGCTATTTGATAGATTATTTGATAAAGATTGTTGGGAAAGTGGCAGCTAGGTGGTGTAGTAAACAGAGCACCCAACCTGGAGTCAAGTCAAATTTGGCCTCAGACACTTGACCCTTCCTAGCTATGTGACCTTGGGCAAGTAACTTAACCCCAATTTCCTTGCTCCTCCCCTCCACAAAGATTGTTGGGATAACTGGAAAGCAGTATGGTAGAAACTGGGCATGGACCAACCAATTTATCACACAGTTTACCAATATAAGTTCAAAATTGATATGTGATACAGATATAAAGGGATATCTTTTTAAAGAAAATTAGAAGAACATGGAATTAGAAAATTTTTAAAGCACATTAGAAGGACATGGAATATTTACTTATCAGACTTATGGATAGAGAACAATTTATGAATAAATAAGAGACAAAGAGAAAGATAAAAATGGACAATGTTGATTACATTAAATTAAAAAAAAAATTTAGTACAAGTAAAATCAATGTAACCAAAACAAAAATGAAAACATATAATTGGAGAAAATCTTATAGACAGTTTATAAGATAAAGGTCTCCTATTTAAAATTTAAAAAAGAAGTTTGTCAAATCTAAAAGAATATGAGTCATTCCCCAACTGATAAATGGATGCGAACAGGCAGTTTTTCAATGAGGAAATCAAAACAATTTATAATCATAGGAAAAAATGCTCTAAGTCATTATTGATTAGAGAAATGCTGATTAAAACAACCTTAAGGGAAGGTGACCTACCAATACCAGGTGTTAAATTGTATTATAAAGCAACAGTCCTCAAAACTGCTTGGTACTGGCTAAGAAATAGAGGAGTGGATCAGTGGAATAAGTTAAGTACACAAGGTAAATTAGTCAATGACTATAGTGATCTAATGTATAATAAACTCAAAGACCCCAGTTTCTGTGATGTGTTCACTATTTGACAAAACCTGCTAGGAGAACTGGAAAATAGTATGACAGAAATTGGACATAGACCTATATCTTACATCGTATACTAAAATAAAGTCAAACTGGTGCAGGATTTAGATAATAAGACTGATACTATAAGCAAACTGGGAGAGCAAGTAATAGTTTACCTGTCATATTTATGGAGAATGGAAGAATTTCTGACCAAACGAGATAGACAGCACTATTAAATGAAAAATGGATAAATTTGATTGCATTAAATTGAAAAGATTTTGCACAAACAAAGCCAATGCAACCAAGATTAGGAGGGAAACAGGAAATTGGGAAAGAATTTTTACAACCAGTATCTCTGATAAAGGCCTTACTTCTAAAATACATAAAACAACTGAGTCTAATTTATAAGAATACAAGTCATTCCCCAACTGATAAATGGTCAAAGAATATGAACAGGCAGTTTTCAGATGAAGATATTGAAGCTATCTATAGTTATATGAAAAATGCTCTAAATCACTACTGATTAGAGAAAGGCAAATCAAAACAACTCTGAGGTATCATATCACATCTATCAGATTGACTAACACGACAAAATAGGAAAATTATAAATGCTGGAGAAGATATGGGAAAATTGGAACACTAATGCATTGCTGGTGAAATGGTGAACTGATTAAAAAATTTTGGAGAGCTTTTTGGAACTAGCCCAAAGAGCTATAAAAATATGCATACCCTCTGATCCAGCAATACCACTTCTAGGGCTGTATTACAAAGCTATCATGAAAATGGGAAGAGGACTTACGTGTAAAAAGATATTTATAGCAGCTCTTTTTGTGGTGGCCAAGAATTGGAAATTGAGGGGATGCCCGTTAATTGGGGAATGGCTAAATAAGTTGTGGTCTATTAATGTAATGGAATATTATTGTTCTAAAAGAAATGATGAGCAATAGATATCAGAAAATCCTGAAATTTAGATGAACTGATGCTGTTAAGTGAGCAGAAGCAAGAGAACATTGTACACGGTTACGGTTACGTTGTGCGATGACTGACTTTGATAGACTTAGGTCTTCTCAGCAATGCAAGGTTCTAAGATAACTCTAAAAGACTCATAATGAAAAATGCTATCCACATCTAGAGAAAGAATGATGTAGTCTGAAGCAGATTGAAGCATGTTATTTGTTCACTGTCTATCTTTTTTTCTCTCTCTGGGTTTCTTTTATTTTTAATTTTGTTTCTTTATTTCTGTGGTTCCTCCCATTGGTTCTAATTCTTTTTTAAATTCATTAATTAATTTGTTTTCAGTTTTTTACAATCACTTCCATAAATCTTAGATTTTTTTCCCCCTCCCTACTCCCTCCTTCCCCACTCCCTCCCAGAAATGGCATGCATTCTTATTTGGGTTCTACACATACATTCTTACTAAATAGATTGTCACCTTAGTCATGTCGCATAGAAGAATTAAAATGAATGGGGAAACCATGAGAAAAAGTAAAACAGTTTCTAATTCTTCTTTACAACATGACTTTTGTGAAAATATGTTTAATGTGAATGTGTGTACAAACATATATACATATATATGCATGCACATATATGCATGCATACATATACACACATACATATGCACATATATACTTGCACATATTCACATGCATGCAGACACACATACATATATATACACATATATGCAAGCATGTACGTAGGTATATATGTTCATCCAGTGCAACTTCTACCCAGCAAATAACACCAACAAAATATACTGAACAGCTTTTGCTTGAAGACATGAGGAGGAGGAGGAATCATCTCTGAAGGAAAACCATGTCATTTTTGGACAGCTCTGATGGTTAGGAAGTTTTCCCTAGCATTAAGTCAAATTGTATCCCTCTGCAACTCTCACCCTGTGCTGCTTGTTCCAGGGCTGAGGCCTTTCCTATTAACAGGTCTTCAAACACTAGAAGACAGTCAACATGCCTCTCTTCACCCTTCCCCCCCAAATAAGTTTTCTTTCACCAGGTTAAACACTCCAAGTTCCTTTAACTGATCCTCTTATGGGAGGAATTTGAACCCCTTCACCATCTTCATTGCCCTCCTCCTACTCCTTTCCTTTCCCCCCACTCTCAGACATGGAGGAAGAAAACTTCAAAGATCTATTTTTTCTATCATATTTCTTCTGGACACAAGACCTTTATAATGGGCTGGAATTCTTCAGGAATGATAAAGTACAGGATTCAAAAATATCTTTAAAGAATCTTGGAGATGAAAAATATTTATCATAATTCAAAGAACTCACCAAAAGTTTGAAAGACATTGAAGTGGATAGGAATTTGAGGGTGATCAATGAACACATGGCCTTGGCTGACCAACACCTCCTTGATCAGTGGCAATCCAGTTACCACAATAAAGGTAAGACTGCCCACACGCATGCAGAAAACATTTCCATATTTCCTAGCAAACTGAAAGAAAATTAATTTGAGTTGCAAACTTCCATTGCCTTTCAGGCTATTTTTTTTGTCTCTATTGTCATCAGATGACATGTAAAACATCAATTCTAATGGAGTCCACTCAATTCAGTCTCACTTTCCATTGAAATCAGTTCAGCTCACCCCAACAAACACTGAATCATCCAACTACATCCCAAGCCCTGTCCCATGAGTTGAGCAGACAATCACCAACACCAAGCAGTTCTTTCCCTTGAGAAATTGACATTGGAAGGAAATGATCTGTGCATATATAAGTAAATGCAGAACACATATAAAGGAAATTCTAAGTGATTTGAGCAGAGATCAGCACTGGGGAGGGATCTGGAAGGTTTCCTACAATAGATGGCTCTCTAAAACTGAGCTTTGATGGAATTAGGTATTCCAAAAGCTTCAGGGGAAGAGGCAGTACACTCCAGGCTCTGAAGTGACTACTACATTCAAGGCATCATGCAGGGACAGGAATATGTGACAAAGAACTCAGAATTTAATATGAGGGAAAGACCTAGAGGTCAACACTTGAACCATTAGTAAGTTCATTGGAGGCAAACTCCCAGAGGGCAGGGCCAGTTTTATTTTGTTTTCTTAATCTCCAGCACCTGGCATAGTACCTGACACTTAACAGGTGCTTATGAAATGATTGTTAATTGATTGATTGGGTCTTTCTTCCACTGATATCCATTAAAGCCCATTCAAAACTCAGTACATGGTCTTTGAGAGGGACTAGAGGAAGAATCAATCCATGCTTCTGCCAACATGTTCTGGAGTTTCTCTGATCTTTGGAAGACTTGCCCTCAGGTCACAGATACTCCAAGTCTTTCACTACACCCTTATCTGATGTCATGAGAGACTGGAAGGGCCCAAGAATATTGTTTTTCTGCTTCAAGGACCACAGATAGTGAGGGACCTCAAGTAGATAGGATATGGTGACTATTTTCAGGAATCAGGGTGTTTTAGATTTCAAAGAGAAAAAAAAATGAGGTGAAAATAAGGGCTTATAACTTGAAATCTAATAAGATCTGGATTCAGGTCCTAGCATTGACCCCAATTTGGAACCAGTTACTGAACCTTTCTCCAAGATTTAATTTCTGCATACATAGCTATTTCAAAGGGGTGTTCTGAGGTTCAAATGGGATCATGCATACAAATTTCTCTTCAAATGTGCAAGGATTATATTAATTTCACCTGAGAGGCAGCATGAGCTATTGCCTAGAGACCCAACATCAGCATCATAAAGACCTGGGTTCACCTCCCATTCCTGAATCATGAAAGCTCTGTGATTCTTGCCTAGATACTTAACTTTTGAACCCAGGTAGGAGGTCACCTATCACTTTATAGAAATGATAGTAGTAGTTATGGTGATAAAAATAATAGTAATAGCTGACATTTCTATAACGCTTACTGTGTACCAAGCACTGTGTGAAGCACTTTACAACTATTATGCCATCGGATCAGAATCACAGAAATGGAATTAGAAGGGATCTCAGCAACCAGCTAATCCTGACCACATACAATGTCAACAATGACACACCCCAGAGGTGATGAACATGTGACTTTCTCCAGGTCCTATAGGTCAGAAGGGGATGTTAACCCAAGACCTCTAAGCTCCAAACGAGATGTTTAAAGCTGCTTCCCAGCAGGGCCAGACCAGTGATGGACACCCAGGCTTGTGGCTGCCCAATCCAGTACATCCCCAGGGCCCTAGTTCCCATGCTCTCCTCAGAGCCAGTGGATTCTCACCCTCCCTTCTCTCTCCTTGCCTTTTCGATGGTGATTTGGGGATTTTTTAAGTCCATCTGGAACAAGTTGCCCAATATGGGCAGCCCAGCAGGGCCAGGGGGGTAGTTGGAATGCTGCTTCCTCCTCTGCAGATACTGTGTCAGGATCAGGAGGATGGCAGAGAGGAGAAGGAGGGTCTGCAGGGGGGCTCTTTCCCAAAGGGAAGGGAGAATGGTTCCCAGAGAGAGCTGCATCTTTCCCCAGCTCTGGCCCTAAGGCCAGACAAGTCAAGCTCCTCCTTCCTCTTCCTCTTCCTACAGCAACAACAGCAGCTATGGTGCCAGCAGTAGCAGCGTTCATGTGAGAGAGAAAGGTCAACTTTGTCCCCTTGGAGCTGCTGCCCAGGCTGGCTTTATAGGCCAGGCAGTGAGAGCTCCAGGGAATGTTAGCCTCTCCTCTGTGCTCTAGCCCTCTGCCAGGGCCTGCCTGCTGGGGGCAAACATGTGCCTCCCCCCCCGCCATGCTTCCATGATCCTTCTCACCCCCATAAAGAAGACTGGGCTTGTCTGCTGAGAATTAGAGAGGCAACTTGGCCAGAGCAGCCTGGGAAGGCTCCACACACAGGCAGACCCACGCAGGGGGACCCAAATCACAGGGCCAGATCTATGGGGCAGGAAATGACCTAGAATATCATTCCCCTTGTTTGGGAGAGCAGCAAGCTGAGGTCCAGGGAGGCCAGGAAACTGACAAGCTTCCAAAAGTTTCAGAACCTTCTTTGGAACCTGTCTCAGCTGGCTTCAAGTCAGAACTCTTCTCCCTATGACAACCTGCCTCCTAACGGGCTTGAGAGCTAACACAGAGGGGCTCTAATTCTGGGGTACAGGGACCCCCAAGGGGCATGTGCATAGATTTCAGTGGGTCTGTGAACTTGTATGGGAGAAAATAACTTCAACTTTATTAGAGTAATTAAAATAAAATTCCAATAGATTTGGAATCAATTGGGATAACTAGAATAAATTTCTGAGAGAGTTAGAATGAACTGAAATAAAACTGAATAATTAAAATAAAAATACAGTATTCTTTGAATAAATGTAATAAAATGCCAATATAATTGAAATAAATGGAATAAAATTATAGTATAAGTAGAATAAATTGGAATAATTTTAACAAAATGCCAATACAATTGGAATGACAGAAATGAAAGTCTCAAATAATTAGAATAAATTGGAATAATTAGAATTAAATTCTAATATAACTGGAATAAACTGGAATAAAATTTCAATAGAGTTGGAATAATCGGAATGAAATTCCTACATAATTGTATTAAATTGGAATTGAAGCAAAATTCCAATGACACTAGAGAAAAAAATTGTATAATTTGAATACAATTCCAATATAATTGGAATGAATAGGAATAACTGGAATAAAATTCCTATACATTTCAATATAATTGAAATTTCATTTGTAATTGTACGTATGTTATTTTACATGTTTACTATTCTAAGAAAGGATCCACAGATTTCAGCAGATGAAGAGGTTCAGGACTCAAAAAAGTTGGAAACCAACTTCTCTTATAGGCAGGCACTTTCAAGTGCTTGGAACTACTTTTCAAACTTCCTTAGTCTGTGAGGTTGGCAGCAGGAGCCAGGGGTGAATGGAAATCCTTGCATTTTACCTTCCAGTGGTCTTCATGAACAAGTGTCAACCCACTAGGTTTCAAATCAGAGGTCATGGGCTTGAATGTCAGTTGTTCCAAATTTGCTTCCCTGGGCCTCAATTTCCTCTTCTGTAAAAAAGGAATTTGAACCACCAGCAGTATGAAGCACAAGACTCCTGCCTGAAGCATCATAACTCATCACTCTTGAGTAGGAAGAGGGACAAATTAAAATATAATTTAGAAATATTTAACAAAATAAAGATAACATGCAACATAGATAATGCCAGTATGTTGTTTTCTAAGCCTGCAGGTTGACACTCCTGCACTAGATAACTACTGAGGTCCCTTTCTACTCAAAAGCTATGCTCTTTCATTATGGAATGAAAGGCTGTGTCCCCTGTTCTCAGGTATTGTGTAAACTAGGTAAAAGATAGGTATTTGTGACAAAAGACTAATCAATGATCCACAGTTTATTAATGAATCATAGAATATTTTGTCTGGAAGAAGTCTTAGAGATCATAGGATAAGAGGGTCATAGATTTGGAATTAGAGGAATCTCTAACATCATCTAGTCCAATGTTCCCATTTTACAGAGGAGGAAACTGAGGCACAGAGGAGATGGGACTTGAGAGTGGGAACCATCATCAATCACCATTTGCTTCCACAAAATTTTGAATTTCAAATTTCTCCCCGTCTCCCTCTTCCCCTCACCAGGACAGCATCCATTCTGATAACCCTTTCCTCCAATCTGCTCTCCCTTCTATCAAGTCCCTATCCCCTTCCCTTCCATTTTCCTGTAAGGCACTCTCTTTTTAATGCCTTGTAGAAAGGAAAACCTTCCCTCCCCTCCCCTCCCCTCTCCTCTCCTCCTTTCCTTTCCCTTCCCTTTCTCCCTTCCTCTTCCAAAACCTTAAACCTACTGCACTCCAAAACTGGTACTTCAATGGGCCCCCGCCTGAGGGCTCCTCTGGAGACTCCTAGCTTTAGAGTGATTATCAATAATAACTGTTGCTGCTTCCCACACAGACTGATGTCTTTCTTTTTCTTGACCTCATTAAAGGGGCCATGCCCTGGCTACTTCTTAAACAGGCCTATTGAATGAATGGCATTGCCTCAGCCTAAGTGAGTACCCACAAACACCTTGGCCTAAAAGGCCCAAAGTCTCCCAGTGCATCCTGGGTCATCTCCAGTCATCCTGAGGAATATCAGGTCACTGGATTCAGATGGCTCTGGAGGAGAAGTGAGGCTGGTGACCTGCACAGCCCTCCTTCACTCAAAACAAAGTCAAGTGCAAGTCATGTCATTATTTCTCTGATGGCATGGTCTTCTTCGTCAATGAAGAATGAACACAATCCTTTATAATCGAGCTTCCAATCTTATCTTTACCCCAAAACTGCTTCCTCCAAATAACTTATGATCTCCTAGTCATCAAATCCAATGGCCTTTTCTTAATTTTTATTCTCATTGACCTATATATAAATGGAAAATGTATATCTAAGATTGCTATTAGTAATTAGATAGTTTGTAAGAAAGATTGGGGTCGACCTGAGTATGATATGATTCTAAAAAGTAAAACCATTAAGAACAGTTAGAAGAATAATTATCTTATGCAAGAATAAGAACTGACACAGAGGAATATATATATGAATGCATGTATGTATACATATTTGGAAGAGTGTAAAAGTCTTCTAAATTTAGAAAGGCATAAAATACTAAGGGGATAGGGAAAGAGAGGATAAGGGAGGGTTCTTTAGAAGGGAGTGAGAAGGAACAGGTTAAGGGAGGACAGAAAGGTGTTTAAATTAATGGGAATGGCAAGATAAGGGAAGGATTATTGGAGAGGGGTAGGTTAAGTAATAGTAGGACAAAGTAGAAGCTAGAAGGAAAAGTATATCTTTGTGTTTATATATTTATAGATGCATGTATGTGTATATATACAAATATGTATATATGTGTACATATACATATATACATATACATGTACATATATAAATACACACAAATATATATTATAGGTATACATATTATACATATACATATCTATATATCTACACACACACACACACACACACACACACACAGACACAGTCATACCTGCACTTAATTATAGCCTTGTGGGAGGGGTAGAAGGGAGTAAAAGAAAAAGTAAAAAGTTCACAGCAGAGAACAACAGAAAACTTCCAAGGAAGCAAAGAAAAGGTGACCAGCTCTCACCATAGTGCGTAATATCCAGTACATAGACTTTCTTGAAGTAGACATTTACTGCAGTATTGTTTGGATCCTCTCTCACCTTCTGTTGTGCACAAGGCAATGTTTCTTTTTCTTTTCTTATTTTGAATAATTTTAGTTTTGCTTTTCCAGAATTTTTTTTAACTTTCAGGCTCTGATTTGGAAAATTTCTTTTCATTTCCCCATTTGTTAACTGGGCTTACCACTACTTACCTTAGAGGGCTACTGTGGTCTTGAGTAAAAATATGCAAATAAGAGAAAGTGAAGCAAAAGAATTCCAAATGTGATTACTTTATTAGTGATGCCTAGCCACTTGACAACAAAATGGGTTCATGGCAAATGCATTTGGTACAAGCACCTCATGGTAAACTCACAGAGCATTTGTATAGGTATAAGTGAGGAACATTCGAAAAAAAAAAAAACAAATAATAAATCAAGAACACTGATCATAATCATTCAAATGATTGTTCACATACTCTAATTCTCTGAGGTATCATAATTATATCATAATTGTATTATCATCATGGAAATATACCATGTGTAAGTATTTCTGGAAAGTACAGGGAACCTTTACAGAAATAGGAAACCTTAACAGATTGGCAGTTCTCAATGTGTGAGCATTCACTATAATTAATACTGGAGTGATTATGATTTATCTATAACAAGGCTGTTAATAGTAATGAGGAACCCAGCTCATCAGCTGAAGGAGTACTATTTCACACTGTGAAAGTCAAGGGAAATAATGAACATAAAAGTGAGTGATTTGGAGATGCAATAATCAGAAAGTATATTAGTCCTTTTCCACGTCAGGCACTTGGTTGAATTCTGTAGATCCAAACACATAAAGAAAATAGTCTCTACTCACAAGGAATTTACAGACTCTAAGAATCTCTAAGGATCACCCTCATAAACCTGTGGATGCCTCCTAAAACTCACAAAATCTCTCTGAATCCTTTGCTAAAAATCACATCCAATATATGAATTATAAAAGCAGGAGACCAAAAAAGTAGCCAAGCAAACAAAAAAAAATCCATCTGATCACCCTGCTTGATACAGGGGAGGAAAAGTATTGGTTCTCTGTTTATAGCTTCACAAAGTTTTAGACTTAAAGTTAGATTTAAAGATCCTATTTCTCTTCATTTTAGATGAGGAAACTGAGGCGAGCCTTATCTAAGTCCTGTAAGGATTCTTTATGCTTTCCTTTTGGTGGCATTGATGCCTCTCTTTCTTGAGAGTGAGAAGATTCAAATTGGGTGACAGCTACCCTCCATTTGTCTCTTTCTCCTCTCCTCCCTTCACTTCTCTCCCTTTCCCCACCCACACTCTAAAGGGCAAGGTGGTGGACCCCTGTGAAGATGAGGGATGGTTTGAAGTCTTTCCCCATCACCTCTTAGAAGACCACCCTATCGACAGTCCTAGCTTGGACTACATCACTCGAGGAATGGCGCAGATTTGGTAGGAAACAGGAGAGATAGTTATGCCAGCTCGGAAGTCGAGGCTCAGCTCCGTGTTTGGGGGAGCCTGGAAAGTGAATTTCTGAAGCAGGCTGGTGAAGAAAAGGAAGAGCTCAGTACGAGCTAGCTGTTCTCCCAGGCAGACCCTCTTCCCTGAAAGACAAGTAGATGAGAAAGGAGTAAGTCCACTAACGCTTGGCACAGACAGTGGGTCAAGATAAGGGATGTCAAGGGCTTGGTTCTCAGTCCTAGCATTGGGATGGACCTTAAGACTACTCAGTTATTTTTCCACAGCCACAGTGGTAGTAACAGTCAGAGGTTGAATCTGAACCCAAGTTTTCCTTGCTCCATGCCAGGCACCATTTCTATCATGTCATGCTGTTGCCAACACCAGAGACTTAGTACAGATGGAATACCACATCAGGGAACAGAGGATCTGGTTCATCTCCTACCTTGGATGCTTCTCACCCAGGTGACCTTGGACAAGTCACTTAACCTGACTTGGCCCAAGGTTCTCATCTGTAGAATGACAGAGTTGGAAAAAGTGACGCAAGGCTGCTTCCAACTCTGGGTCTAAGATCCTGCTTCTGTGTAGCCTTAGGAAGAACAGGTCCCTTCTCTAAATTTAAACCAGACAGGTTCAGTGGAGAGAGTGTTGGATCTGGAGACAGAAAGCCCTCAGTTCACTGATACCTAGGAATTGTGTGGCCCTGGGCAAGTCACATAACTTCTCTCAGCCTCAGTTTACTTGTGTGTGAAATGGGGATATCTCATAGGGTAAGGTGTAAAAGTATTTGTCAGCCTTAAAGGACTAAATAAATGCTAGTTATCATCATTACTGCTGTGCCTCGTCCTCGTCATTTTGCTCCTATCTGTTGGCATGTGCCTCACTGGGGTGATGAGAAAGCTGAATGGGATAGTATAGATCAGGTCTTTGTTAGACTTACAGTATCATTGTACTCTGATCAGCATCATGAAAAAAACCTCTGATTGTGGATTCAGAGAACCCAGCTTGGGTCTCACCTCTGAAACTCACTAACTGGGTGATATTGGGCAAGTCACAGGCTCTCAGGGCTCAAAGAAGGTCTGTAAGACCTGGGCAAACAGAGAAAGTTCCTGCCTGTCTCTGGCAGGTCCTATCAAGGAGGAAGATTGTGATGGATAGCAGGTCCATTATCTCAGAAACAACTGGACTTGAAGCTATACACTCTGCTGAAGGAGAAAGCTTAGGAAGAAGCAGACAGAACTGAACAGACCCCATTATTTGTGAAACCAGCCTTGATTATGTCTGGATACTAAGTGAACACCTGGTCACCTTTTCCAAAGGCATGAAGGAGCTGTCTTCACTCCTTTGTTCAGGGAATCCATTGTCAGGAAACTCATGTTATTTGTGATGGGGGAAAGGGCCAGTTTGGCCATCAGGAGACTAAGGCTAACCCCTTCAGTGCCGTGACAAGACCTGGCCAAATCAGCTGTTTGACATCAGCAAGCTATGGCTTAATGAAATGATCCTGAGACTTCTCAATATTCCCAAGATGCCAGCCTTTAGTCTACTGTTCATTTTCTGAGAAACTTCAGGCAAGCCGCTTGCCTCCTTGCACCTTCCTTTTGGTTTATAGAGAAAAAGAGATGACGCAGACTCATATCCAAATGGACAGAGGGCAGACCTTGGAGCCAGGAGGATCAGAGGATCAGAGGTCTCAGAAAATCACTGAGTCCAGCTTTCTCATTTGACTGATTTGGAAACTGAGTCTCAGAGAAGTTCAGTGATATGATCATGTCTTCCTCTCACCCTTTAAATAATAAACACAAGATCTTCTAGAATAACAAGAGATGATCTCTTTTATGATTTCACATTTACAAAGTACTCTACATTTCATTCAGATTTTACCACGGTCAGGTGAGGCATTAACTAATTAATTCATTAAACAAACCCTCAATAATAATGAGTTAATGCTTCGGAAGCACTTTAAAGCTGGCAAAGCCCTCTAAAAACATCATCTGATTTAATCCTCAAAACACCCCTGGGAGTTAAGTGTTAACCATTATCCCTATTTTACAGATGAGAAAATCGAAGCAAGCAGAGGTTAAATGACTTGCCCAGCTAATGAGTGTCTTAGGCCAAATCTGAGCTCAGGTCTCCCTGACTCCAAGCCCAGCTTGGCCAGGCCAGGGGGAGTAGACAGTGGAAGGGAAAGGCAAGATGAGGCCAGGTCTGGAAGAACATTCAATGTCAGGGCAGTTAACATTTGATTCTAGAGGCAATAGGGAGTCCTCAGAGCTCACTGAGTGGGGCTGAGAGCAGGGGTAATTTGGTGAGGCCTACACATTAGGAAAATCACCGTGGCAGCTGGATGGAGGAGGGATTGATTCAAGGAGTGACCTGAGGCAAGGATAGGAGCCGATTGCAATGGTCCAGGTGAGAGATGAGAAGTAGGCCTCAGAGGGAACGTGGGATTTAGGAAACTATGAAGCACTAAAGAAATCATATCATTTTAATAAGATCCAAATGTATTTTAATATTTAAAAATAAATCTATTAAATTTTATATTTTATTAATAAATTAAATTTACCTAATTAATTTTTTATTAATAAATTAAATGTATTAATTTTTAAATCATTTATTTTTTATAATTTTAAAAATAAATTATTATTTATGTTTGTAAGTGAAGGAAATAAACAGAATTTGATGCCTCAGGAGTCATCTAGTACAAGTCCTGAAGGAAAGACTCCCCCAAATAATGCTCGACAAGTGACCATGTTGCTTCCAAGAAGGATACAAGGCCTCCCAGCTTGTCTGGGACATTGTTGTTCTAGTCTCCATCCCTTTGCACGTCCCAGCACCTTCTCCTCCCTCCTGACCATTCAAACCCCCAACTTCCTTCCAGGCTCAGTCCAGAGCTGCCTCCAGTTGCACAAGCCCTCTCCTGTGAAATTCCTTTGTATTTACTTAGGGTCAAAATTTCACAGATTTCAGAGTGTAGGGGATCTTTCAGGACACCTACTCCAAGCCCCTGACTTATTAGAGATGAAAAAAACATGTCCTGAGAGAGTCTGAGTCACTGCAAGTCAAATAACTAAGAAGAGGCACAATTTCGACTCGGAGCTTCTGGCTTTGGGTTCCTGAAGTTCTTTTGTCATGGCTTCAGAAGTGGAAGGAAGCTTATTGGCCCTTTAGTCCAATCCCCTCATTTTATAGATGAGGACACCGAGGTCCAGGAAACTTAAAAAAGTTTGCCTGAGTATACCCAGAGAGTGAGGACTAGAGCATGTGGGTGGTGGCTGGGCCTATGAGAATTCCAGGATCCTTGCTGAGGGCAAAACTGGACCTTAGGATGATTTTTCTCATTCAACCACATTGCTAGCCAAAGGTCTGCTATTTTAAATTTAGTTCTGCGTGTTAATAGTATATGCCCCATCACATGGTTTTGGGTGTCAAGAAGTAGAGGCTGCAAAGCTTTTTAATGTTAAAAATGTTGAAGCCTCCTGACCTAGGCCCCCACGCCCCCTTCCTACTGAGTGTGTCTCACCTATTGAGAAAGGCAGAAAGGACTCTCTCTTCTTAAATTGTCCGTTCTCCAGAAAATGTTCTGGATTGAAGTTTTCTGGGGTAGCCCACTCCTTGGGGTCTCTGTGCAAGGCATGCAGGTTAGTTATTAGCATGGTCCCCTGGAAAAAAGAGGAAAAAATAAGAACAAGCAACTTTGAGGTGTTAGGGGCCTGGCCCACACTCTCATTTTACGGAAAGATAACTGAGGGCTAGAAAGTACAAAGATCCACCCGAGGTCCACATAACTCTTTAGCTGCCCAGCCTGTTGCAGAACTCAAGACTTCTTAGAGCATGGGCTCCCAATGTACTTGGGGTCACAGACGTCTTTGAAAGGGTGGCAAGGTCTTTGGACCCCTTCTTAGAGTCATGTTTTAAAATGAATCAAATAAAACATAGGATTACAAAGGAAATTGATTATATGGGAATAAAACTGTCAATCTAAACAAAGCAAAATAAAAAATTGAGTTCATGGACCCCAAGCTAAGGACCCTGTCCTTAGAGAGCCATAAATTTAGCATTTGAAGGCATTGTAGAGGTCATCTGGTTCATCCCTCTCATTTTACAGATGAGTACACTTAGACATGGAAAGGTAGCTTCACTCAAGTTCTCCCAGGTAGCATCAGAAAGGAGAGTTGACCCAAACTGTCTTATTCTAAATTGCCACTTTTAGGCAAGGTTGATGCCCAGCAGTACTGAGCAATTTTTTTTTCCATTTGACCTCTGTCCCATCTGGAAGCATATCCTATCTGATATCTCCTTATGAATTAGATGGAAAATGAGTAAGCTGAACAGATAGCAATATGCCTTAAATTTATAAATTCCTTTAGATATCTTGTAAGAAATGATATCAGATACCATGACAGACTGATGGGACAGGATGCAAGGGTGCTCATTCAAAATCCCTGATATAGGTTGGTTAAAAGACAGGATTATAGATTTAGGGCTAGAAACCTCCTCATTTTTACATTTGAGGAAACTGAGGCTGATAGGTGAAGTGATTTATCCAGCTGCATAGGAAGGTTCTGAGGGTGGATTTGAATACAAATACTCCTGACTCCAGTTCCAGGTCAGCATCCCCTGGGCCTTGCTGGGTTGGAACCTCCAGCTTCCTTGTATCTAACTATGAGGACATACCTGGGTGCCTTTCCATAACCTGATTTAGAAGGAGCTTTCTCATGGGAAGAGCTCGGAGGGTTAGGCAAATATGAGGGAAGAGAAGAAGACAATGATGTAGGTGGACCCAGTCCTTCTAGTATTCTGTCTATATGAGGGAGTGGACATGGTCTTGTTTCTGGGTCTGAAGTTCCAGCAACAAAAATGACCTTCAAATGACATCTTAGGAGTAATCTCTGTTTTCCCAAGTGGATGATATCATGGTGTTAGGTCCAGGACAGACTTGGAGCCCATCCCCATCATTTTGCACCACAAAGGGGTTAGGTGACTTGCACAGGGACACACAGCTCAGCATTTGAACCCTGGTCTTCCAGCCACCAAGTTCAATACTCTCCCCACTTTTCCAATTTGTCTCTCTGCTTCCATATTTAAACTAAGTCTTAACTCTTAAACACAACTTATTGCATTTCCCTGAAATGTTCCCTTTCTTCTTATCTCTCAGGACTCTTTAAATTCCATCAGTCCTTCTTTCAAAGTCCACCTTGCTCACCTCCTCTTCTGTGAAGTAATCCTTGATTGCTTCATCCTCTGATGAGCTCTCTCTCCTCCTGATTCATCCAACAACTATACCTGATACTAATTATCTGTGTGACCATGGGGAAGTCACTTCCCCTCTGCCTGACTCGGTTTTCTCATTTGCAAAATGGGAGTGATAACAGCAACTCCCCCAAGTGTTGTTGTGAGAAACAAGTGAGATATTTCTAAAATGTTTTGTAAATCGTAATGTACAACATACATGTGCCTATTTCTATTATGCTCTATATTTTTCATAGGGCCTTACACATAGTTATCAATTCAGTAGATGAAAAAGAAATGAAACAGGCAGAAAACTTATATGTTAAAGTTCAGCAGAACTTAGCCTGGCACGTAGTAGGTGCTTAAGAATTGTTTATTGCATGGAATGGTGAAACTGTTAGGAAGGAAATTCTTTGGATTTAATGGAGCTCTATGAAATTGACAATTGTTACAAGGATTTGTCAAGCATGATTTTCATTTAGTCTCCAGGGCCTAAAGTGATTTCTTTAAAAGTTGTCTCCAAAATTAAAGGCTGGGCCTTAGGAAAGAGTGTTGGTTGAACTGCCCTGATCTGGTCCCAGGAATGAAGTCTGGGGTATAGTATATGCAAATAATTCCTTCAGAATTCTGTGCTTAGTGTCTATGTGAGTCTATTTACCTACTGTGACTGAGAAACCATTGCTGTCAGGGCAAATCTGATTTATTTTGTCCAGAACAAGTATGGGAAAGTCCATGCTAGACATATCATGCTCATATGACTATAGAGTCCAGAACAATTGGAAGGATCATCGAGTCAAACCCTCTTATTTTTCAAATGAATAAACTGAGGCCCAGAACTGTGTCATTCACAGGGATGTTACACATAGAGAACCTAAGTGGACATAAGTAATTCAAACACAGGATTAAAACTAAGCTTTAAACCCAGTCCCTCTGCCTCCAAATCCAGTGCTTTTTTTTCCTCATTCAACTGTGAGAATCAATGATTTTAAGATTCTAATTCAATGTTTTTCATGCTGTTTTAAATCATAGATCCCTTTGACAGTTATGTGGTGAAGCTGATGCTCCCTTTCTTAGGGTAATTCCTTTTAACGTATAAAACACCATACATAGGGTTACTAAAAATATATAGATTTATGTGGAAATAAATGACCAAAATAAGTATTCTTTAAAGATTGCCTTCATGAAGCCTAGAGCAAGACCTTTGTTCTACTATTTATGTTTTTTGTTTCACCTTCTGTTGCCCTCCTCACCCCAGGGAAGATGAAAGCCATGAAACCCCTTCAGGTTCATGGGAGGAAAAGGCATTACCTTTGGCACATGGTATCCAGCCACTGTGGTATCAACCCTGGCCTCCCTGACCACATTGAAAGGAAGAATATCACCCATTCGCTGAACTTCATGAACAGTTGCATTAGTGTAGGGCAACATTTCCTTATCTGCCATGGTGGGCGGCCTGGATTGGCCAATCACTCTGTCAATCTCAGCTTGTATTTTGCCTGGAAAGAAGGAGAGTTTTTGGAGTTGCAGTTATTGCTCACATTTAGATAGTGATTTGGAATTTGCAAACTTATAAATATTAACTCAGTTGGTCTTCACAACAATGCCCAGAGGACAGTGCTATTATTATCCTCATTTTGTAGATGAAACTGAGGCAGACAGAAGTTGTGACTTGCTCAGATCCATAAATCAATACCAATCCAATCAAATCAGAAGAATTGACCATGGCTTCCTTTCCCTTCCCATCTAATTTTCTCTTTTATGTGGTAGAATCACAGCCACACCTATGGTTGGATGAAAGTAGTTGGATGAAAGTGGTTGGATATAAGTTTTGGTAGACACTTCACCAAAGGTGACTAGAAAGGTGGAGACTTAAAAAGGGAAGGGGGAGCTGATAGAAGGGAGGGCAAATTGAGGAAGGTTACAGTGAGAAGCAAAACCTTAATGAGGAAGGACAGGATGAAAGGAAAGATTTAAGTATAGAATGGAGGAAAATAGGATGGAGGGAAATACTCAGTATGCATAACTGTGAATGTGAATGGAATGAACTCTCCCATAAAGTGGAAGCAGATAGCAGAGTGGATTAAAAACCAGAATTCTACAATATTTACAAGAACAAGAAGGGAGTTACACATTTTATTTTCTCTCTTGTGTTTCTTTTTCTTTTTGTTCTGATTCTTCTTTCACATCATGACTAATGTGGAAATATGTTTAACATTATACATACATATATATATATATCACATTGCTTGCTGTATCAGGGTGGGAGGATGAAAGTACTAAGTAAGAAAAATTTGAAGTTCAAAATCTTACAAAAATGAATGTTGAAAACTATCTTTATGTTTAATTAGAAAAATAGTATTAAGTGTGAAAAAAAGGAAGTGGACACATCTCCTGGTGATGGACTTCTCAATGAGTTTAGTCACTAAAAGGAGAATGAATATTTCACAATGGGTAAGGGGGATGGATCAAGTGAGTTTTTATTTTTCAGGACAGTGGGACATGGGTATGTTTGTAGGCATTAAGGAAGCATCCAGGTGACAAGGAGTGATTGGAGATAAAGGACAGAGTGATAAAGATAGAGATGGCAATCCACTGAAGAAGATGAGATACAATTTTTTGTGCGTGTGTATGTATCTAGAGGAGTTGACCTTGGCAAGATGAAGTGTAATCACTTCATGTGAGATAGGTGTGAAGGAGACAATAGTGGGAGAAGGCATCTGGGTGATGTGAGATGTTGTTATTTGTCCTTCATTCTCAAAGAGAACCATGGAATCAGGAAGGTGATTCCATGGCTTAAAAGTGAATCAAATTGAAGTGAAGGAAAGCTGTGTAAAGTCACCGGCCTCACTCTTTCCTCTGGTGCCATCTAGGTCCAGTGGCAAGATTTAGAGCAATGAGACTAGAGATAACACCGAATGCAGTGGGAAACCTTGGTCATTTTTTTATGTGAGATGAGGAAGGGAAAAGAAGGAGCTCACAGTGAATGACCTCCAGATTTACAATAAAATGACCTTATACAAAGTGAATTGAACAGAAGCAGGTTAATGCTGTACACAGTAACAGCAATATTATAAATAACTGAATGACTGAACTATTCTCAGCAATATAATGATCCAGGACATTCCCAAAGGACTCATAATGAAGCATACCATCTGGCTCCAGAGAAAGAACTGATGTTGTCAGAATACAGACTAAAGCATGCTATTTTAACTTTATTTATTTCATTATTTATTTGGTTTCTTATACAAAATTACTAATATGGACATGCTTCACAGGAATGCACATGTATAAGCTATGTCTGATTGCTTACCATCTCCAGGAGGAAAAGGGGGAGTGAATGAGGGAAAGAATTTGAAACTCAAACCTTTAAAAATGAGTGAAAATTGTTTTAAACATGTAATTGGAGAAAAAAATGAAACATTATATATATGTACATAATGATTTGCAATAAAATATGGGGCAAGTTTCTCAGCTGAAAATGTTGGAGGAGAGTGAGCTATGCTCCCATGAGAAGTGTTGAGATGGTTTGGAAGAACTACTGCAGTGAATGGGAAGTAAAGAAATTGGGGAATTATAAAAGGATTGTCTTGAAGAAAAGTTATGAGACTTTGCAAGATAAATTTGTAATGGACACAGTCAATATGGTTTTATGACTTTACTTACATTCATTTCACAGCACATGAGAGAGAGTTAAGATCAGAAATAGCAGAAGTGAACTGAGCCTGAGGCTTGAGAGGGCAAGAGAGATGATACCATAGTGGGGAAGTGTTGACTGAAATGATTCACCAAAAGGTCAAGATGGAAAAAAGAGGTGACTGTGGCTAGTGCAAAGATAATGGCCTGGAAAGACACTAAGGAGTAAAGAGACTGGCAGTCAAAGAAGGCAGAGGGAGAGGTGAAATATCAACAGATTACGATCAGATAAAGATATTTCAGAATGCATAAATTCATAAAGTGGTATATTTGTGGACAATGATCAGATTACCCATTTAGAATAGCTTATAATTATATGTTAACATATAATGAACACCATATAATATTTTATAGTAATTGTATGCAATATAAACTATATTAGAGTAGTTGTAATTAGTTTGTAAGTTCATATTTAAGAAACATGTACTACTTGTGCCTGACTTGGGGTACAACATCCCAAGCTTGTACTGAGCTGATCAGTCATAGTCTTATGCATTGTAATGTTTTCTTTAATATTTGATGTCAATTTGGTCCTCTTTGAGAAGGAAGGACAACAGCCATTATAAGGAAGTTAGTGCTCGTTGACAATGTGATTTGAAGCACCAATGTGATCCTTAGCCTATTTCCCATTATTCTGCCATGGTCGTTGTAGAAGCAAGAGGTGACCACAGAGGGCTGAGGGTCATTTTCTATCATTCTTTGTGTCATGAGATGCTATGGCCTTGGAGTTCAGCTCCAAGTATTCAGCCTCCTGGGATGAGTTATTTGGTACTTAGCTAAGATGGCCTTCAGCATAAGTGTCCCAACTGTTGGGACTATGCTCTATGCCTTCTAATTCAATTCAATAAACACTTAAGAACCTACTGTATCACAGGCACTATGCTAAACCCTGGGGATGCAAAAAGAGGGTGCCATTGAGGAACTTACCTTTCAACATGGTAGAACCTGCTAGAGCCAATCATTCCACTGACATAGACTTTGAGATTTGGGGTCACTTCTGCATCACAGTGTGGCATTAAATGAGGACTTTGTAAAGGTCTTTCTTACCTCAAACTCAAATCATGTTTCCTGCAGCTTCCATCCATTGAAATCACTTGTACCCACAAGGGCCAAATGCAATAAATTTACTCTTCCTTTTACACAAGAGTCCTTCAAATACTTGAAGACTGCCATCATGCCTATCTTAAATCCATGATATTTTTGGCCTCATTTTCAGCACTGGAAAACTGAGACCCAATGAGTTATTTTACTTCTGTTGATTTTCTCTTATTTATTCTGTCTATATCCTGTTTATCCATAGCTGTGTGAATGTTTTCTATCTCATTACACTTTGAACTCCTTGAGAACAGACCCTGGTTGGATTTTGTTGTTATTTGTTTGTTTGGATTTCTTTATATTCATATTACTTAACACTGTGTGTGGCACATAGTAGGTACTTAATACTCATTAACTCACTTAAATGCCTTGCCCAAAGTGTCATGACTAATTAGATGGGAAGTGTGAACTAGAAAATGAACTTCTGACTCTTATCTTCTGTCACCCCCAGATCCTTGCAAAAAGGGATTACTTCATTCTTTGTACTTATGTCCCCAGTGCTTGGCATATAGTAGACACATAATAAAGTCCTTGATTTGATTTCCATGATGACAAATATCTGCTTAGAAGGATACTTTTTTATTGTCTCAGATGGGTAGAAGGGATGTTCAGTTCTGGGTATTACTTTAAAGGGAACAACAATATGTCTAGTCCAAGGGTTTCCAAATTAGAACTGTGGATTTCTCCAGGAAGTAATTGCTAGGGATCTACAAATCCATATTTGGTCACTGGGTCCCTATTCTGATCTTTGGATCAAGGAAGATATGACATGTCACAGTATATTAGGTAAGAAAATAGAGCTTTTGACCATGCCTGGGCTTTGATAACATGGAGCTCTTGAGGGAGAGGCATTCCTAGAGATGGAGCCCTGGGCTGGAAGTCAAGATGACCTGCATTTAAATCCCACCTCAGAAATGCCCTATCCCTGTGACCCTGAGGACATCACTTAATTTCTCTCAGCCTTGGCTTTCACATCTGTAAAATGAGGGGATTGAACCTGATGGCTTCTAAAATACCTTCCCACTCTAAGTCTAAAGACCTTAGGAACTTCTATAGAATGAATTAACTATGCATCCTTCACTTCAACATTTCTATTTTGAAGTCTATGGAAATTTATCATATTTAATAGCATAAAACACATTTTAAAATGTTTTTGTTATCATATGAATTTTCAATAAAAAATAATCAGTGCACCAAAATAATAACTAATAATAATAAAATAATATGTGATACTTAAATAATACTTTAAGGTTTACAAAGCACTTTGCGTTTGTCGGCTTATTTGATCCTCAGGACAATTTTATGAGGTAAAGTTTACTATTACCCCCTTTTTTATAGATGAGGACATAGAGGGTGAGAGAAGTTATGTGATTTGCTCAGTCGCATGTTTAGTAAGTGCCTAAGGCAGGATTTGAACTAACGTCTTCTTGATTCCAAATTCTGTACTCTTTCTAGGACCCTAGCCAGCAACCAACATCAAAAGGGGAGCTGAAAGAAATTTTGATATTAAAAAGCAGTCCACATGATTTTGAAAAAGGATAATCATTGCTCTATTCCAGTGAGAATTAAAAGAAAATGATGTATGTACAATGCCTGACAAAGTTTCAAGCTCTTAGAGGGAACATTTCTGGGCAGAATTCTACAGGAGTGCATAGTCTGGAGCCATCACTGTACCTTGGATCTCTGGATGAAGGGCCATATACAGCAGTGCCCACCTCAAAGTGGTTGATGTTGTTTCTGTTCCAGCAAAAAATAGGTCCAGGGTGCAGAAGATCAAGTTTTCTTTTTTAAAACTAGAATGGATGTCACCCTCAAATTAAAAAAAAAAAAGCAAGAATCAGTTGATTAATGCAAAAAAGTATAATAATGGCTCTCTATAGGCATGAGAAACTACACCCTCATTGGAGCCTTGGAAAGGTCAAGGTAGCAGATACTGGGCTTCCCTTTAACCCCAAGAATACAGTAACTCTTCCTAAGAATGAGAGCTTATATTTCTTTTTTCTTTGAAATATTATTTTTAATTACACGTAAATAATTTTAACACATTTTATATAGAACTTAAATTTCCAAATTTTTTCCCTTCCTCCCACACCTCCCCCTTCACTAAGGTGGTGAGCTACTTGGTGTAAGTTGTGTATTTGCATTCATTTAAAGCATATTTTCATAGCAATCATCTTGTCAAAAAAGAAATAGAACAAAGGGGAAAAAATGAAATAAAAATAGAGTGAACAAAAGTATTCTTTGATCTGCCTTAAAATTTCATCCATTTTTTCTCTGGTTATGAATAATGTTTTCCATCATGAGTCTTTTGAACTTGTCTTAGATCACTGTCTTGAAGAGAAAAGCTAAGTGAATCATAGTTGATTGCTGATACTGTGTACAACATTCTCATGATTTTTCTCACTTCATTTTGCATCAGTGCATATAAATGTCTTTCCAGGCTTTTCTGAAATCCACCTGTTCATCATTTCTTATAGCACAATAGTGTTCTATTACATTCATATACCAAAATTTGTTTAGTCATTTTTTGACTGAGAGGCAACCCCCTCCACTCAATTTCCAATTCTTTGCCACCACAAAAAGAGATATTATAAATATTTTTGTACATGTCCATCTTTTTTCACTTTATTTAATGATCTCTTTGGATTACAGTCCTTCTAGTGGTATTAGTGGATCAAAGGGTATCCCAAGATTGATTGCATTGGGAATAGTTCCAAATTGTTCTCCATATTGGGTGGATGAGTTCCCAAGTTCACCAACAGTGCATTAGTATCACAATTTCACCCCATCCTCTACAGTGTTCATCATTTGCCTCTTCTTTCATATTAGCCATTCTGATAGATGCTGCAACTCTGCTTTAATTTGCATTTCTTTAAGCTATCATGACTTGTAACATTTTTTCATGTCTATCTTCCATTATAAATAATCCTTATTGATGGTTTTGGATATATGCGACTAATCATTTTAAGGAAAGCTCAATCAATTCCTATGCTTTTTAATGTTTTTAACTGGAATGGCTGTTGGATTTTGTCAAAAGTCTTTTCTGCACCTATTGAGACAATTATGTGATTTCTGTTAATTTTATTATTGATATGGTCAATTATACTGATAGTTTTCCTAATACTGAATCAGTCCTACATTCCTGGTAAAAATCCCACCTGGTCATAGTATATGAATTTTGTGATATACTATTGTAATCTCCTTGCTACTGTCTAAAATGTTTACATCAATATTAATTAGTAAGTTGGCCTATAGTTATCTTTCTCTGTTTTGCTTTCTTCTGGTTTACGTGTCAGAACCATATTTGTTTCATGGAAAGAACATGGTTGAACTCCTAAACATATTTTCCTGAATAGTTTATATGGCATTGGAATTGGTTCTTAAATTCTTTCATGAATTCAGTTGTAAATTCATCTGGACCTATGGATTGTTTTTTTTTTTCCTTAGGTGTTCTTTGATTGATCATTTTATTTTTCTAAAATGAGTTTAAGGAATTTATTTCATCTTCTTTTAATCTAGGCAATTTAGATTTTTTTGTAAATATGTATACATTTCACTTAGATGATCGGATATATTGGCACACAATTTGCAAAATAATGCATAATTATTGCTTTAATTTATTTATCATTGGTGATATATTCAACCTTTTCATTTTGATATATTTAATTAATTTTCCTTCTTTTTTAAACAAATAAAATTATATTTTACCTATTTCGTTATTTTTCTTCTTCATAAAGTCATCTCTTAGTTTTATTTATTAGTTTCTTACTTTCACATCTTTTTATCTCTTATATTTGCAGGATTTCTAGTTTGGTGTTATTTGAGGATTTTAATTCATTTTTGTCTAACGTTTTTAGAGGCATGCCCAATTCATTGATTTTTCTTCCTCACTTTTATTGATGTAAGCAATTAGAGATACAATATTTCATACAACTACTGCTTTGGTTGCATCTCATAAATCTCATAAATTTTATCATGCTGTCTCATTACTGTCATACTCTTTGCTGAAATTTGATGGTTTCTGTGATTTGTTCTTTAACCCACTCATTCCTTAGGATTAGATTATTTAGTTTTCATCTTTGTGTGTATGTATATATACATACATATACATATATGTATGTATGTATGTATGTATGTATGTATGTATCAATCTGTCTTTCCATAATCCCTTTATAATACAGTTTGTATTATATCACGATCTGAAAAGGATGCATTTAATGTCTCTGCTTTTCTGCATTGAATTCTAAGGTTTTTATGCTGTAATACATGGTCATTTTTTGTGTATGTGCCATATAAGTCTGAGAAAAACACGTATTGTTGTCTATTCCCATTTAGTTTACTCCAGAGATCTGTCATATCTAACTTTTTCAAAATTGTAGTGTGTGTGTGTGTGTGTGTGTGTGTGTGTGTGTGTGTGTGTGTGTGTAATCCCTCCAACTACTCAAATACTGAGAAAAGTTTCAAGAGTTATAAATATAATCTTTCCATGTAGGAATGCAAGCAGTTCCACTTTAGTAAGTCCATTAGGATTTCTCTTTTCTGTTTATATGTTCATGCTTCTCTTGATTCTTGTGTTTGAAAGTAAGATTTTCTATTCAACTCTGGTCTTTTCACCAAGAATGCTTGAAAGTCCTCTATTTCATTGAATGACCATTTTTTCCCTTGAAGTATTATGCTCAGCTTTGGTGATTTTAGGTGATTCTTGATTTTAATCCTAGTTCCTTTGACTTCTGAAATATCATATTCTAAGCTCTTCGATTTTTTATTTTAGAAGCTGCCAGATCCTGTGTTATCCTAATTGTATTTCCACAATACTCAAATTGTTTCTGACTGATTGCAATATTTTCTCCTTGAACTGTAAACTCAGGAATTTGGTTATAATATTCCTTGGAGTTTTTCTTCTCTTTCAGAAAGGTGATCAGTGAATTCTTTCAATATTTATTTTACCTTTTGCTTCCAGAATATCAGGGCAGTTTTCCCTGATAATTTATTAAAGATGATGTCTAGGCTCTTTTTTTATCATAACTTTCAGTTAGTCCCATAATTTTTGAATTGTCTCTCCTGGATCTATTTTCCAGATCAGTTGTTTTTCCCAATGAGATATTTCACATTATCTTCTATTTTTTCATTCTTTTGGTTTTGTTTTGCAATTTCTTGGTTTCTCCTAAAGTCATTAGCTTCCATCTGCTCCATTCTAATTTTTAAACAACTATTTTCTTCAGTGAGCTTTTGAACTTCCTTTTCCATTTGACTAATTCTGCTTTTTAAAATCTTCTCCTCATTGGCTTTTTTTGACCTCCTTTGCCATTTGGATTATTCTATTTTTAAAGGTCTACGTTAGCAAGCTTTTGATTTGCTTTTCATGAATTTCTTGAATCGCTTTCATTTCTCCTCCCAATTTTTCCTCCAACCCTCTTACTTGATTTTCAAAATCCCTTTTGAGCTCCTCCATGGCATGAGATCATTGCATATTTACTTTGGAGGTTTTGGACCCAGAAGCCTTGACTTTTAGACCTTCCTCTGATGGTATGCTTTGTTCTTTCTCCTCCAAAAGGACAGAAGAAAATATCTGCTCAGCAAGAAAATAACCTTCTATTGTGTTATTCTTTTTACCTTTTTTGGCATTTTCCAGCCAGTTACTTCACTTTTGAGTTCTTTGTCAAGAGGAGAGTATACTCTGGGTACCTGTAAGTTATCAGTTCTTCTAAGTTAGCACAATCAAGGGAGAGGAGTTTACTCCTGATTCTTTTCTGCCCAGGATCTGCCAGTAGAATTCCCTCTCCACAACTGCTTCCAGCTCCACCAGACCAGTCAGCATTCCTTCTCACCCCAGGGCCACCACTCAGGGCTGAGATTCAGATCAGCAGCCCAATTCTGCTTGGAGTCTTTAGGCCAGAGCTCCAACAATGGAAGCTGCTGCCACCTTGGGCAGCACTAGATTGCTGTGTTCCCTTCTCATGCAAGTGAAAGAGCTTTCTCACTTTCCTTTGAAACTGCCTTTGGTGTTTGTGGGTTGAGGAATCTGGGAATCATAACAGCCTCTGGTGGTGCCTTGGAGCCCGTTCTGGTCCTGTCCCTGCTGCTCAACCAAGACCAGGCTGTGCTCTGCTTTACACCCAGTGTGATAGACCTTTCTTGTCAGCCTTCCAGGATGCCTTGGGTTTGAAGTCTCTTTCAATGTCCTTTTGTGGCTTCTGCTGCTCTAGAATTTGTTTAGAGTTATTTTTTGCAGGCATTTTATGAACTGTGGTCTGAGAGCTTCTAGAGGTAACTCCTTTTACTCCACCATCTTGCCTCCACCCCCCAATATTTTCCCTTTAACCTAGGAATTTTGAAAATTGACTATGACATTCCTAAAAATTTTCTTCTTGGCATTGCTTTCAGGTTATGATCAGTGGATTCTTTCTTTTTCTACTTGATTGCCTTTGGTCAGAGTTCCAAATTGTTTCCCAGAATGACGGTATCAGTTCACATCTCCACCAACAGTACATTAGTGTCTCAATTTTTGCCCATCCTCTATAGTATTCATCATTTGCCTTTTCTTTCACGGTGGTACCTCAGAGTTGTTTTAATTTGCAATTCTATAATAAATAGTGATTCATATAACTTTTCACATGCTTATAGACAGCGTTAATTTATTCTGTCCGTATCCTTGTGGCATTGATGAATTAAGAAATAACTTGTACTGATTTTTAAATTTCAAGGAATTATTTTCTTTAGTTAGCTATTTTATCTTATTCTATTTGGCCAAATTTTAATTTTTAAGGAATTGTTTTCTTCAGTAAATTTTTATTCTTCTTTTTGCATCCTTATTTTTTCATGATTCTCTAACATAGCTCTCATTTCTTCTCTAAACTTTTCTTCTACCTATCTTATTTGATTTTTAAAATATTTTCTTAGTACTTTCAGGAGGACTTTTTGTCTTGAGATCAATTCATATTTCCCTTTGAGGCTTTGTATGTCAACATTTTGATGTTTTTGTCCTCTTCTGAGTTTCTATTTTGTTCTTCCCTGAAACTATAGTAGCTTTCTTTGGTCAGAGTTTTTTTGCTTGTTTGTGTGTTTTGCTCATTTTTCAGTCTATTTTGTGACTATTTAAAGTTGAGCTCTGGTCCTGGGGCTTTGCCCCAAGCTTCTTGTACTGAGGACCAGGTATTTTGTCCCTGGTTTACCTGTTTCACAAGGACTCTGGGGCTCTCAGCTTCTGTGTTGTAGTGGAACCACTTGGCCTATTAGTGTCTGTTGCATCAGATTTCAGGGCCTGGTACCTCATCTGTTGCATCCTGGCTGCAGGCCTCACAGCTTTTCTGTTGTGCCACTACCCTGTTGAGCCAGGTATCTGATCTGTGCTGGGGCTAGGACATCCCATTGGCTTGTCCTTACAGTGTCTGCAGTGAGCTGTGCTCCCATTTTATCCAAGAGAGACAAGCCTGTCCTGCAGTTCTTTTTTTTTGGGGGGGGGGGGGAACCTGGAAACTTTTCCTTTTGTGGATTCTGTAACTCCAGAATTCATTTTAAGAAACTTCCAGCTTTTTCTCTACCATCTTGGTTCCACATCTGAGAGCTCCCATTTCCTTTGGGTTTGGAGGCTTATGCTGAATACTTTTCTCACCAAAACCACATAGATACATAGGATCTGTGTTTTACAGGTGAGAAGACTGAAGATCAGAGACAATGAGTGAATTGGCCAAAGTCACAAGGCTAATGAATGACAAAAATGGCTCATGTGTCCTGTCCCCTGACCAAAATCTACAACTCCTTGTTACATCATGCAACTGCCCAACCATATGTGTGTGCAGATTCCCACCTTTCCAACCCCCTCCAATGCCACACACACACACACACACACACACACACGGGATTTTTCTACCATCTGGCCAGGATATGTGCTGAGTGTGCTAGACCCGTAGAAACTTGTATTGAATTTGCATTTATATTTGTTTGTATAAAATTGTTTCTATATTATATTATTTTTATTATATATATTATTAATATATATTATATTCCTTCTCCTCTTACTCATTTCTCTTCTCATTTTTTCTCTCCACCTCCTTTAATTTCTTTGGTTCTCTTTTTCCTCCCTTCTCATCCTGCTCTACTCCTCCACTTCTGTCTCCTTCACATTGTCTTTCTTCTCTTTAGTATCATTCTCATTTTTATTATGCCGCTACCCAAAACTACATGTCTATTATTAGCTGGGGACATTTATTTGTCTTCTGGCATGAATAAAGCTGGTTACAAAATAGAAAATAATAATAGTTTGCTTTTCTTATGGTACCTACCATGTGCCAAAAACCAAGATAACATTTTCCAAAGTATAATTTATTTGATCCTCACAACAACCCTGTGATATAGGATTTATTATCAGACTCATTTGAAGTTGAGGTAACTGAGGCAAAGAAAGATTCTGTGACTTTCCCTTAGTCACATGGCTAATGTCTGACATCAGATTTGAACTCAGGTCTCTCTGACTCTAAGTCCAGTACTCTATACATGTGCAATATAGTTTTCATGCTTTTAAAATAGAACACTAAGTCAAAAGAGCTGGGTTTATATGCCCATGCTCCATGATTGCTGGACAAGTCCTTTAATCTGTTTTGGGTTCAGTTACTTCATTTGTGAAATGGAGATGATGCCTGTGCTAGCTATTTCATGGCATTGGTTGGAAAGCAAATAAAAAATCGAAATATTTTGTAAGCTTTGAACTGTTATAAGCATCTAAGTAGCGGTTTTTCTTGTCGTTTCTTAGCATTATTATATTTCTAGGTAAGAACAGATATTTTATTCCACTGGTTCATTCTTTTAATAGCAATCAAACCAATAGTATCAATATGCTTTACAATTTGTCAGATACTTTCCCTGTAATACTATGAGTCAGGTAATGTCAATTCTATTGTACCCATTTTTAAAATGAAGATACTGAGACTTAGAGAAATGGTTTGTTCCTAGGTAAACTTGGATTATGAATTCAGAATCTGGAATTCAAACAGAGGTCCAGTATTCTTGAACTATACAGGACATAATAAAAAAAATCTTGAAGTTTGAAAGGAACTTCAATGGTGTCAAACTCAAATAGAAATGGGTTCTCTAAACCATACAGAAAAAAGCCTGGGGCTATATATTCATTTACATTATTTTTGTTCTAATAATTTTTATTTATTTTGTCAAATATTTCTAAATTATACACACACACACATTTGATACTACTAGGAGTGACAAGGGCAACAGTGCTGCCCACATATTTAACAGTTGTGCAAATTTCCAAAGGTGGTTATATTATTAGTAAAAGATTGGTAATTTAATTTATTTTCATAGTGTTTTATGCTTACAAAGAATATACTCACCTAATTCTTGATAGATTAGGAGGTACATAGGTGATACAAGTCAAGTACAGAGAGATGAATTCATAGGGATGAAATATTAGTGCCAAGACAATTCCAATCAGAGTAGGTTCTAATGAAAAAGATACTATGCTTGGAGACAAAAAGATATGGATTTACATCCAGCCTCAGATTCCTAATAGCTTTGTGGTTGGAACAAGTCAATTAACCTCTCTATGCTACAGTTGCCCTTTCATAAAATCAGGGGATTAAACTCAATGAGCCCTCTGCTCCTTTCCAATTCTAAATCAAAATTGTGGGTTCTCTACTAGCAAGCTCAATTATTTATACTCTTTACCTCCCCGTGTGGTCATTGAGGGAAGATATTTACATTATGAGAGAGATGTAAAATTTGTAACACACTTATCCCCCCAGTTCTATATTTTATTTTTTTGGTTTTAAACACACAATACCCACTTTCTGTGTTGTTTTCATTACCTTGGACAGCTCTTTCAAGTAAGCATCAATGAAGTCCCGGGTCTCCTCTGGGTTCAGGTCTTCCTTATGTTGTTTGATCACATCTTCTACAAAAGACTCAAGCTTCTTCCATTCTCTAAAGAGTTTCTGGTGAGATCCTGGCAGGAATTTCATTATCCGAGGAAACACATTGAAAAGCTAAATAACATAAAAGGGGGCAGAGTGGGGAGATATGAGGGTCATTTCCACTTAATCTGTCTTATCTTTTCATCTTCCTTCACTCTAAGTCAAGTAAGCTTCTTGACCTTATTTTGTGTTGTGGAATTTACATTAATTCTGTGTCTTAATGATTTAATGACTTCTGAAGACCACTCCCCATGTATCCACTGTCTATCCTCTCACACTTTTGCTCTCCTAACACCTTACCTGACATTCAACCATCTCTTGTCTCATACATCAGCACTTTATCCATACCCTGATGCACCTAAATAGTTCTTTCAAGATGTCACCATTCTAGGCAGCATCATAACCTTCAAAGAAGGCAGGGGAGAGATACTTTCTAAGGAAATTGATAGCATTTGGACTCATATTTCCTTATTAGCCCCACAGTATTCCCTTCTGAATTTCTATTTTTTCCTCTTAGTAAAATGAGACCTAATGCTATTCCCCTTTTCCACAATTTTATTCCATAGCCAGATTCCTGAGGTGTTAAGTGAAATTGTGATCAGTGACTCTTTGGCTGAGGCTTACTCTAACCCTAACCTACTAGGAAAAAGAGTAGGTGATGTCTGAGGAGGAAGGTCTGAATTATAACTCTGCCTCAGACTTTTATTAGTTGTGAGGCAAGTCATTAACCTCTCCCAGCATTAGGTTCCTAATCCACAAAATGACTCAAAGGGTCATTGTGAGGGATGTAAAGAAATCAGTCAATTCACAAGCATGCATTAAATATTATATACCAGGAACTGTGCTAAGTGATGGTCATACAAAGGAAGGTCATACAAAGTCCATGTTCTCAAGTAGTTAAAATTGTAATAAGAGGGATACAATGGAAATAATCACGCATATGTAAGATATATACAGAGTGGCTGAAAGATAATCTCAGAGAGGAAGTCACTGGCAGTGGAAGGGACTATGAAAAATATCTTGCAGTAGAAGGTGAAATTTGAGCTGATTCTTGAAGCTAAGAAGGGAAATTGAGGAGGGAGAACATTTCAGGCATGAGGGACAACCAGTGCAAAGGCACTTAGGTGGGGGATAATGCATATAAAACTGTTTACAAAGCATAAATAAAGGCATTTAAATTATCTGTGTCTATCTGATTGTGTCTCTCCTCTACATCTGTCTCTTTCATTCTGTTTCTCTAGTTGTCTATGCCTCTTTTCTCTTTCTCTAAACTTTCCTCTCTCTCCTTTCTACCTTCAATGCCTCTTCCACATCTCTCTCTCTCTCTCGCTCTCTCTGTCTCTCTGTCTCTGTCTCTCTCTTTCTGCCCCCTCTCCCATCCCCTCAAACTCTGCACATCATACAGCTTTTCCATGAAGGTTTTCTTGGTTTCAAATGTTAACCCAACCCATTTTCCCCAATGGATTTATTAATTTACCTATACACTTATTTGAGAGCATGTTGTCTCCTCCCACAGAATATAAACCACCCAAGATCAGGGACTGTCTCATTTTTGTCATTGTATCCATATCTCCTAGCCCAGTAGCAATGGACACCCAATAGGTGCTTAATAAATGTTTGTAAATTAATAATCTTGGTAAAGATCTTTAAAAAATTAAAACTATGGAAATGTGTTTCTTATTATTTGGAAATAAGAGTGATCTGGAAAAGCACTGAGTCCTCCAAACATATTCTTTCATGTCACTATTTAGAAAAATCTTAGCTCTTTCCTCTTCCCTTTTCACTCTCTTTTACACAAGCTGACTCAGCTCCTATCAACCTCTCACAGTAATGCTTATTTCCTTTCCCATGGAGGAAGTATGTGGTCATATTGAGATTCTGTCAGCTATGCTCAAGAGGGGATGGTCTATTACCTGACACTCCCACTTGTTTGTGAGGATCATGGCATTATCCAAACTCTTCAGCAGATCCCGGAACTGAGAATCATGATACTCAAAGCGATGTCCAAAAGTTATGGAGCAGATGATATTGGAAACTGCATTGTTGATCTGAAATTGGGGATCAAAGGGCTGTCCTGTGGGGTGGAAGATAAAGGGGATATGATACTCATCATTTCACCTATATTCTTTAAAGGAAACCAATAGAACTTTCTACCTTTTTTTAAAATTAGTTTTATTTATTTTCAGTGTTCTACAATAACTATCATATAACTTAGATTGTTATTTTCCCCTACCTCTCCCCTCTCTCTCTGAGATGGCCCACAATTTTGTATATATTCTATACATACATTCCCATTAAATACATTTTCACTATAATCATACTGTGTTGAAGAATTAAAATGAGTGGGAGACATCATCTAACAAACCAAAACGCAACACATAGACACACACACAGACAGACACACACACATACACACACATAAAAATGATCTGCTACATTCTACAATTGAATTCCACAGTCCTTTCTCTGGATGTGGAAGGCATTTTGCCTTAGAAGACCATCGGGAATTTTTTTTAAGTCCTTGCATTGCAATGAAGTTTCAAGTCTACCAGAAAAAAACCTCTCGTACATTGTGGTTGTTACTGTGCACAAAGTTCTCCTGGTTCTGCCCCTTTCACTCAGCATCAAATCATGTAAGTCTTGCAAGACCTTTCTGAAGTCTTCCTGTTCATCATTTCTTATAACACAATAGTATTCCATTATATTCATATGCCCTAATTTATTCAGTCATTCTCCAATTGATGGGCATCCCCTTGATTTCCAGTTTTGGGCCACTACAAAGAGTGCTGCTATAAATATTTTGTACATGTAGGACCCTTTCCCATTTTTATGATCTCTTGGGGATACAGTCCTAGAAGCACTATTGCTAGGTCAAAGGGTATGCACATTTTTGTCACCCTTTGGGCATAGTTCAAAATTGCTCTCCAGAATGGCTGGATCTGCTCACAGCTCCACCAATTTGTGTGTTAGTGTTCCAACTCTCCCACATCCTTGCCAACATTTATTGTCTTCCTGTTTTATCATGTTTGCTAATCTGATAGGTGTGATGTGGTACCTCAGAGTTGTTTTAATTTGCATCTCTCTAATCAAAAGTGATTTAGAGCATTTTTTATATGACTATAGATAGTTTTAATTTCTTCCTCTGAAAATTACCTGTTCATATCCTTTGATCATTTGTCAATTGGGGAATGAATTGTATTTTCGTACATTTGACTCAGTTCTCTATATATTCTAGAAATAAGACTTTTATCACCTATATTAGCTGTAAAATTTTCTTTCCCCAATTTTCCACATCCCTCTGAATTTTGATTGCTTTGGGTTTGGTTGTGCAAAACATTTTCAGTTTAATGCAATCAAAATTATCCATCTTGCACTTCATAATGTTTTCTATTTCTTGTTTATTCAAAAATTATTCTTTTCTCCATAAATCTGATAAATACACTATTCCTTGCTCGACCAATTTGTCCATAGTATCAATCTTTATACGGAGATGGTGTACCCATTTGGATTTTATTCTTGTATATAGTGTCAGTCATTGGTCTATGTCTAGTTTCTGTCACACTTTTATCTAGTTTTCCCAGCAATTTTTGTCGAACAGTTAGTTCTTATCCCAGAAACCAGGGTCCTTGGGTTGATCAAACAGTAGATTGCTATATTCATTGTTTACTGTGTCTTGAGTACCTAGCATATTCCATTTATCTTCCTTTCTGTTTCTTAGCCAGTACCAAGTGGCTTTGATAATTGCTGCTTTAGAAAACAATTTGAAATCTGGTAGAATTAGGTCACCTTCCCTAGCATTTCTTTCAATTAGTCCCCTTGATGTTCTGGATCTTTTGTTCTTCCAGATGAATTTTGATACTATTTTGTCCAGCTCTAGATAATAATTATCTGATAGTTTAATTGATATGGCACTAAATAAGTAAATTAATTTAGGCAGAACTGTCATTTTTATTATATTGGCTCAGCCTACCCATCAGCAACTGATGTTTTTCCATTTACTCATATCTGACTTTATTTGTGTGAAAAGTGTCTTGTAGTTGCGTTCATACAGTCCCTGGATTTGTTTTGGCAGGTAAACTCCCAAATATTTTATATTGTCTACCCTAGCTTTAAATGGGATTTCTCTTTCTCTCTCTTGCTGCTGGGTTTTGCTATTAATATATAGAAATGCAGAAGATTTGTGTGGTACCTTTTTCTCTTAAATGTTTTTCCTCACCCTTGTCATACTCAACAGCACATATCTGCTTTATTATTATTGACCATAATCAGCTTCTTCTTAATGAGATGTGAAAAAAGAAAAGAACATGCCCACTTTTTAATGTTTCAGTCAAAACTGGTGATTTAACTGGCAAATTTTGTTTCAGGGTAGCTTACCTGTTTGTCTTTGGGCAAGTTACTTCAGCTGTTTTAGCCCCCATTTATTCTTGAATAAAATGAGAGGGTTGGACAAGATGACCTTTGAGGGCCCTTCTGGTCTCTCTCTATGGTTTTATATAGGATTAATCACTTGCAAAGGTGTTCCCATCTATGTGGAAATGAGCATGTGCACACATATGCATGTATGTCCACATAGATAAGTGTATATATACCAATACCTATGATCATATACACCTGTAGGCTACTTGTATGAATGTGAGTAGTAGAGGTGATATTACAGTTGAAGATACTGAAATGAAAAAAAAAAAAGATATGAGAAGGTGAATAAGGAAGGAAGGCAGTAGAACATAGTGCATAAGGTACTAGACCTGGGGCCAGGAAGACCCAGACTAACTCAAGACATTGACTGTAATCCTATCTCAGACCTTTACTAGCTGGTAGAACTTAGTTCTAGTGCCTTCCCACTGTGGATTATTTCCAGTTTCTCATGGTTACATCACATTTTCACACAGTTGTTTGTATTTTGTTTCCTGCCTTACATTAGGAACCCCTTGAGAACTGGAACTCTCTTTTTATATATTCCCATGATTTAGCACAGTGACTGAAATGGAGTAAGACTTGATAAATATTTGACAGATGGACCTTGGGCAAGTCACTCAACTGCTCCACTCCTTAGTTTTCTCATCTGCAGAATGAAAGGAAAGATTGGATTGATGGGCTCCAAAGTTCATTCTTAGTCTAAACCTATGGTAATAAGAAGAAACAGCAGAAGAGGAGGAGAAGGGGAAGTGGAGGATGGGAGGAGAAAGTGAAGGAAAAACAGAATCATAGAAAGAGGAGGAAAAGCAGAAGAATGAATGTCTACAATAACAAAACTGTGAAAAGTAAGGTAACTTGGATAAACTTAAAAACTTGGATCAATGCAATACCAACCAGAATTCCAGAGGACCAATAATGACAGCTGCTACTCGTCTGCTGACAGAGATGTGATGGACTTGGGTTACACAATGAGATGTATGTTTCTGGGCATGGCCAATGTGAGAACTTATTTTGCTTGACTATGTATATTTCTTACTTGGGTTTTGTTTTAACAAGTTGGAGGAGGAAGAAGGATAAAAATAATTAATTAAAGAAATAATCAAACTTAAAAATTGAAGACAGTATACATATATGTACATATACATGCATACACATGTATATATATATACACATATACACATACACATATGCATATACTTGTGTGTGTGTTTTGTTTCACCAAGGAGTAGAAAGAGGAGAGCAAGGCAGAAAAGAAAGAAGAAAAAGAGGAATAAGAACAAAAATACCAAGAAAAGGAAATAGATGATTTAGTAAGTAGAAAAGAAGGATGGTTATGAAGAAAATAAAGTGTTAGAAAAGGGCAGCAGGAGAAAATAGAGGCAGGATTTGTATACATGCATATGTGCAAGGAGTTCCTAGATTGGCCTGGGATAGGCAGGACTCCAGGTGTGACATTTGAATAGTTGAGGCTTTGGGGGTCTGTGTAGTGATGGAAGAAAATGGTTATTATGGCATTCAAGAGAATGAACCATCAAGGGCTCGTTTCTTTGCTTATTGTCTCTTCCTGGAGAACAATATTGGGTCTTTGAAAACCTTCCCTGCAGGGGATTCATGAAAGATGGCAGGGTAACTCAGAAAACTTTAGACTTTCTAAGTTTCATCCACAAAAAATGACAGAACTTTCCCTAAGAGCAGCAGAAATTAACACAGGGTAAACAAATTGTTCTCCTAAAACAATTTGAAAAGACTCAACCTCCAGGAGCAGAGATTGGGCTTGAGTGAAGTGCAAACACCTCAAATATGACTCTGCAGAATCAACAAAGGATGAAGCCCTAGGGGAAGTTGGGTTGAGGAGCAGCATCAGCCTCAGAAACTTTCACTTTGCCCAGAGTTGTGTGTGTTTGTGGGATTGGGGGTGGTGTGGTATGATGACTGAGTAGACATAAAGCAGAAGAGTGAGGAGAGATCAGGGAAATAGGGTGAGACGGATAATGAGGGAAAAATAGGAAGAAAAATACACAAGTGCTGGGGATGGAAGCTCAATTCCAGGTGGACAGTCTCGGGCGGGTAAAGGTGGGAACTTCTAAATCTTAGAGTTCTCACGAGGCCCCCCCAGGAAACAACTGGGAATCGAGGTGAACCGAGCTATCTCATGTATTTCCACCTCTTCCCGTGAGAAACGTGATGGGAGAGAGCTCTCCCCGCCCTCGAGATTGTCCCGGATCTGGGCACACTATTGTTATCTAACAGCACGGTATTCAGATGCAAACTATGCTGCTGGAGAGTTTAAGTAGGATCAGGAAAGCCTGAAAGCTCTCTTGGGCGGAGGGGCGCGGAGCGGACAGGACAGAAGGCTCCACTTTTCCTCTCTCTTCTCTCCCCTCCCCCTCTCTCCCCACTTGTACTTCTACTTCCAATCTCTTATTGTAAGATCTTTGCCTCCTTGGGAGATTCTTTGCTCCCTCCTAAGGAAGAATTCCCCTGCACTTGTAACTAGACCCTGAAATAAAGCTCAACCCTTGTTCGACTCTGGAACGTCCTTTCTCTCATACGAGCATCTGGTTTGGCCAACTGAAGACCTCCGATAGAGGTAAGGGAAGACTCAGGTAGCCCTCAGGCCTCTAGGCCTGGCACACAAGTAATGGTGGCTTAGAATGGTAATGGAATGCATTTAACTATAAAATAGAAATAGATAGCAGGTTAAAATTTTGATTTCAACAATATGTTGCTTTTAGGAACATTGTAAAAATGAGAAAAACACACAGTGATAAGATAAAGGGCAGGAGTAAATTGAATTATTTTTAAAAAGCAGGGATGGCAATCATGGTCTTAGATAAAGTTAAAATATACTTAAGAGTGAAAAACAGAGAAATCACACTATTTTTCAGCAATATTATTCAGTATAGTTTTAGACCATTTAAAATTCCTAGACAGTATAAAATATTGAGCTTATTTCTGCCAAAACAGACAAGAGAATGATATGAACATAAATATAAAACACTTTTTATACAAATAAATTCAAATTTAAATAATCGAATTAATATTTATTGTTCATGGGTAGTTACAGGCAACATAATTTCAAAAATGACAGTTTTTAAAAATCTATTTATTCAATGCCATTTCAATTATATTACTAAATTTTATTTTAGTATTTGGAAAAAAATAAAGTTCATTTGGAAGAGCAAAATGTCAGGAACTTTAAAGAAACCAAGAAAAAAAGATGTAAAGAAAATAGATTCAGAAATATCAGACACTAAACTATATTATAAGGGAGATCATTGTTGATGTGCAAAAGGAAATTTTGATTATTTTAAATTAAAATTTTCATGTATAAATAAAATACATGTAGTCAAGAATAGAAGGAATGCAGAAACTGGGGGGAGGGGATTTCATAGAAAAGCTCTCAGATAAGATAAGATGTGATTGGTTTGGAATACTACTGTGGTGTAGGAACTGATGAGCTGGGTGATTTAGGAAAAAAACAAGGAATAACTTGGAACTATGAAGTAAGATGTTAGATGAGAGAAATAGATGATGAGTGGAAATAAGATTAGTATGGTCTTACATATATATGTATAAGTATATATGTGTGTGTGGGTATGTTTATCACTGTGTATATGTGTATATGTATATACATACATATATATTTGTGTGTATGTTTCTATGTGTATATATATATATATGTATGTGGACATACATATATCTGTGTATATAATTGCAGCTGTCTTTAGGATGTGTGGAAGGGAGGGGGTAAATAAAGCAAAAAGTCCACAGCATAGAATAAAAGAAAACCAATAAGGAAGGAAAGAAAAGCTGCATAGCTTTGAAAACAAGATGTAGAACTAATTATATAGGTTTGCTTGAAGTGGATTTTATTGTTTTATGTTGAATCCTCTTCTATGGTTTTCTTTGTACATGGCAATGTTTTTCTTTTCTTTGCCCATTTTGTATTTAAGTTTAAAATAAATTAGAAATTATACTGAAAATGTTCTGGTGGGGGGGGAGTATGGGGAATATTTTGTCAGTCTCCAGTCGATGGATGACCTCTCTTCCCCTACCCCTCCCACCCATAGTGACAGATTCTCTTTAATGATCATTTGGCCAAAAGGACAATCAGAAGCGATTGCAAATATCCCTGCCTTCCTGGTGCTCACCTTTTTCTTCTTTGATAGCCTCAATGAGATACCTGGCCTCCTCCAGGATCCGGTCCTCCAGGGTCTTCTTTCCCAAACCAAAGTTCCTTAGGGTCATTAAGGCAAATCTTCTTTGTTGTCTCCACTCTTGGCCATTAGACATGATTAAGCCTTAATAATGAAAATAATAATAATAAACAACCTATATCAATATTTCAAAAGATCTGTCATTTTACCAATGTGGTTATTACCTCTACTGACACTGGAATTCAATTGAACAAGCACTTTAAAAAGAAATCAAAATACCTACTATATGCCAAACACTGTACTGGGTATTGTACTGTTAATGTATTTTTGTTTCTTAATGAGAAGATTTTTTCCCATCCATTAATAGGTCCGTGTGACCTACTAGAGTCACATGGAAGCACAAGTCACATGAGTCTTTGGTGGGAGGACCTGGTCGAATCAGTGGAACAGGAGAGGGTGGAGTGGGAAGGGTGGAGCAGAGCTTAGAGGAAATTGGTCACAGCAGGTAGAACTGAGAGAGAGAATGAACAGACAGATAAATATGAGTTTTTGTTTGTGGAAAAGCCCTGACTTGGGGATGGTGTTGCCTGTGCATTGTTATTGTGTATAGATTTGTATATGATGGATTTAGCTTTCTGGTGTTGGGATTCATCTTTACGGCATTTGAATAAATGTTTTGGTTATATATTTCATGTGCAGATTTGGTTGTATTTTGTGATTCAGAATTACACTGGCATAATCATAGCTCCCATAGGCACTGTGAATATTGCTTTGGTGCTACAATAAAGAAATAGAAAGGAACTTACACAGTAATTGGGGAAATAAAACTTAAAGTTTAATTGTAGGGTATATGAAAATACTTGGAAATCTTAAAGGCAAAGCAGAGGGAGATGACAAAGACCAGAGGTCTTCAGGGTTTATACATACATAGTCCATGTGCCTTGGGGTCTGTAAGTATGGGCTTCTGATTTATTCAGAGAAGACTGGCTATTAGACAACCTTCTGCTTTGGAGAGGCCATCTATGGACAGGGGGAGGAGTACAAGTCTTGCTCTGGTTGGCCAGATCCAGTATGAGCAGCCTAAACCATCTCATTTCTCCCTTGCTCACTTTATCAGTGTCATAGAGCAGACAAGAGCAGTGATGTCTTGGCCTATGGGTGTGGAATATGCCATAAACAGGCTAGTTCTCCTCTGTTTGCTCAATGTCTTCTGGCACAGATAAGTCCCTTCAATCTTGCTGACAATACAGTATTAAACAGTCATCCTTATTTATCTCTTCCCAAGAATGGGAGGGGGTGGTAGTAGAAGAAGGACCTTGGAATACTTCTTTCCCAGGAAGTATCTTTGCTATGAAGAACTTAGGGACCAAAGCACAGAATTTTTTGGCAAGTGCTGAAAGATGAAATTGTTTAGACATGGGGAGGGGTAAGACTGGTTCTGTATAATTACCTAAACCCACAGGAAAAAAAAGAGAGGGTGATCCTTCCACAGTGGAGTCTAACTAGGTAAAGAAAAGGGGAGAGGAGAGAATAAACATTTATTTAGCACCAAATATGTGCTAGGCACTATGCTAAGCATTTAAAAAATATTATCTCATTTGATGTTCATGACTACCTGGGAGGTAAATTCGGTTATTTTCTCCACCTTACAGTTGAGGAAATAAGTTCAGTGCCATGCCCTGGATCACACAGATAGTAAATGTCTAGACTAGAGAGACTAGATTTGAACTAAGGTCTTCCTATCCCAGTTCTCTCTCCTCTGTATCAACTGAGTGCCTCCTTCCACCTGATGGGGCTTCTAGGCAGCAGGAGGTCTTACCTGGTGGGTCAATTAACACTGAATAGATAGTGGCTTAGTGAAACTACCATTATAATTACAGGCCCTGGGACAGGTTGAATGCAAGGGGTCAATAACCCCTTAACCAACTTACTGAAGAGATTCATGACCTACAATTTAGTTTAGGTATTGGACTTCAAGTGTGACCATTTATACCACATTTCTAATCTTTATGGCACCACTTTTGTTTATCGTTAACACTTTCCATCAGAAACTTCATAGTGAATGATAACATTGCTACTACCCATGGACTTCACATGCTCAGGGGACTGGGACGTTGCCTGCTATCTGTGTGTGTGTGTGTGTGTGTGTGTGTGTTTGTGTTTATCTATGAGAGAGAGACAGAGAGAGAGAGAGACAGAGAGAGAGAGAGATTTTCTTCGCCCCTAGTTGAACCTGTTCAAGGCTTCTCACATTCTTATGGTCATTGTTGTCCTGCATGTGCCCTAAGGCCACTTAAGTGTTGGGGAGTCTATTAAAAAGGTTTAGGATTTTGCAATCAAGGGGTGAGATGTGATAGGAGCAACATCTATTCAATTGGAAAGTCCCTTCCTTGTAGCTGAGGTCAATTTTCCCCTAAAAAGACAATGATCTTCTCTATATATCTGCCTGTTCTAAGAGAATAAGGCTCAAACCTTTGATGTAACTTTGAGTTTTCCTGATGGTATTCATACATGCTGTATGAATCAGAAGCCTCTACTAACTGGATGTCCTCTATATTGAGAGGAAATAAACTCCATCTAATAAGATCAATGCTTTATATTTGCTGAATATTCATCCTTTTGTAAAAGGTTGTATCTTCTATGAATGAATATCTCATTTTGCTTTAATTCTAGGCCTCAACTTCTAGACTCTTCTGACTATTGAAAATTACTAGGGTACTAATTACTAAGATCCAAACACACACTCAAAAGAAGACAAAAAAGTCAAAGCTCTTACATTCATAGTCTCATTGAAAAATATAAATTGGTATCAGGACATGGAAGGTCTTATAAAGATTTTTGAAGATTAGGTAATTGAAATAGAGGAAAAATTGGGAAGAGAAATGAGAGTGAGGCAAGAAAATAATGAAAAATGAGTCAACAGCTAGGTAAAGGAAACATGAAAAATATAGAAGAAAACAGCATCTTAAAAAAACAGACTGTGTGTGTGGGGTGGAACCAAAATGTCTGAGTAAAAGCAGGGACTTGTTTCAGTTTTACACCCAGCGCCCTCCAAATACCTGTAAAAATGACTCTAAAACTGTTCTAGAGCTACAGAACCCACAAAATAACAAAATGAAAAAATCTCCAGCCCCAAAAAACCTGGAATATCAACAGGAAAGGTGTATCACACCAGAAAGGGAAGAGAGTTCAGTCTGGCATGGGCCAAGCTGGCACAGACTAGCCAGAGCAAGCCTCAGGGGACTGAATCCCTGCTATCTGTGGCAGTTTTCAGACTTCTCAACCCACAAATGCCAAAGACAGCATAGAAAATCAGTGGGAAAGGTGAAAGAGGTGTAGGTGAAAGAGGAGAGTGTGGTCTGACTGGGGTTCACCTCAGTGCTGGAATGGTGGTGGTGGTGGGATCATTGGTAGTGGCAGTGGTGGTAGCAGTGGTGGCAACAGCAGCAACACTGGCTGTTTCTAGGGTTCTAGGCACATAGAGTATGAGGGATCAAGCAGTTGATACAAAAGCAATGAAGTCTTGGACAGTACACCCACCCACACCAACACCCCTACTAGAAACAGAGTCTTATGTTGAAAAAGCATTAGGAAGCCAATTATTTGGCAAAAAGATGAGTAAATCGCATAAAAACACAGACTATAGAATTTTACTTTGGTGACAAAGAAGATGAAAACTACAACCAGAAGAAGACAATGAAGTCAAAGTTCCCAGGCCATGGAAGAGCTCAAAAAGTATTTTGAAAATCAAGTAAGAGAAGCAGAAGAAAAATTGGGAAGACAAATCAGAGTCATACAAGAAAAACAAGTCAACAGTTTGCTAAAGTAGACCCCAAAAATACTGAAGGAAATAACACCTTTAAAATAGGCTAACCCAAATGGCAAAATAAGTTAAAAAAAAAAACAATGAGGAAAAGAATGCCTTAAAAAGTAAAATGCTCCAAATGGAAAAGGAGGTCCAAAAGTTAACTGAAAAAAATAATTCCTTAAAAGTTAAAATGGAGCAAATAGAAGGTAATTACTTTATGAGAAATTAAGAAATTATAAAACAGAAACAGTGAAAAAAAAAGAAAATGCTAAATATCTCATTGGAAAAACCACAGATTGGAAAATATATCCAGGACAGATAATTTAAAAATTATTGAACTACCTGAAAGCCATCATCAACAAAAGAGCATAGATATTATCTTTCAAGAAATTATCAAGTAAAACTGCCTTGATATTCTAGATCCACAGAGTAAAATAAAAATTCAAAGACTAAACTGAGCACCTCTGGAAAGAGATCCCAAAAAGAAAAATGCCTAGAAATGTTTCAGTCAAATTACACAATTCCCAGGTCAAGGAGATAACATTATAAACAGCTGGGAAGAAATAATTTGAGTATTATGGAAATATAATCAGGATAACACAAGATATAGCAGCTTCTACATTAAGGGAGTGAAGGGTTTGAACTATGATATTCCTCAGATCAGAGGAGCTAGATTAAAACCAAGAATCACCTCCCCAGAAAATATAAGTATAATCCTTTAGAGGAAAAAATGGATATTAAATGAAGTAAAGGCCTTTCAGGAATTCTTGATGAAAAGACAAGAGGTGAATAGAAAATTTGACTTTAAAATATAAGACATCCAATACAAATACAAGAATCAAGAGAAGCATGAAAAGATAAATAGGAAAGAGAAGTCACAAGAGATTTATTAAAGTTGAACTGTTTATATTCCTACATGAAAGATGATATTTGTAACTCATGAGACCTTCCTCAATGTTAGGTTACTTGGAAGAAATAGTAGATAGATAGATAGATAGATAGATAGATAGATAGATAGATAGATAGATAGATAGATAGATAGATAGATAAATGGCACAGGGTGAGTTAAATACAAAGGGATGATATCTAAAAATAAAATTAATGAGTGAGAGATGAATATATTGGGAGAAGGAGAAAGACAGAATGGAGTAAATTGTCTCATATAAAAGAGGCAGGGTCAAAGGAGAAAATAGAATAAGTGGTGGACTGGATAGGATGGAGGGACATACACTTAGTCTTTCACAACATGACTATTACGGAAGTGTTTTCCATAACTAAACATGTATAACCTATATTGACTTGCTTGCCTCATAATGAGGATGGTTATGGAGGAAAGAAAGGAGAGAATTTGGAACTCAAAATTTTAAAGACAAATGTTAAAATATATTTTTATATGCAACTGTGAAATAAGATATCCAGGCAATGGGGTATAGAAATCTATCTTTTCCATCAAGAAAGTAAAGGGGAAGAGGATAAGAGGGGGGTGATAAAATGGAGGGAAGTCTAGGGGAAAGGATAAGCAGAATATACACCATCTTGGGGTGGGGGAGGGGAGAGATGGGGAGAAAATTTGGAACTCACAATCTTGTGAAAATAAATGCTGAAAACTAAAAATAAATAAATTATTTTAAAAAACAACAACATACTAGGTCAAATGATAAAGGAAACTGAAAAGCTCAATGAGAAGAATTCCAAAAAGCAGAATTAGCCAAATGGAAAAGAAAGTCCAAAAGTTCACTGAAGAAAATCAAAAATTAAAATTGAGCAAATGAGGGGGCAGAGCCAAGATGGTGGAGTGGAAAGACATACATATAGTAGCTCTTCCCACACAGCCCATAAAATACCTGTAAAGAAAGACTCAACAAATTCTGAAGCAGCAGAAGTGGAGAACAACAGAGTGGAGGAGATTTCCAGCCCAGGATGACCTGAAAGGCCCCTGGGAAACGTCTATCGCACCAGACATGGAGTGGAACCCAGACCAGTCTTGGCCGCATGGCACAGCTCTGGGAGGAAGATGCGAGTAGGCCTCAGGGATGGAATCCCCAGTTGTAGTAGCAGCAGTTCACAGATCCCTCAACCCACAGGAGGCAAAGGTCAGTGACAGGGCTTTTTTCAACTGGCCAAGAAGAGAGAAGGGCATTCCCATAACTCCAGCCTCAGGCACATCCACAGAGGCCACATCAGGCAGGCAGCAGCAGTTCCCACAGCAGCCCCTACAGCAGCCTGCATCCATTGTTGGATTGTAAAACCCCTGGGGGCACTGAGCAGCTGATTCTTACCTCAGCCCTCTGTAGAGGCCCTGCAGCAGCTGATCTTTATCTCCCACTCAATGGCAGCCCTGCCCCCGCAGCTTATCTGAATCTCAGCCCCCAGTGCTGGCTTGGCAGAACTGGAGGAGAGGTAGTTGTGAAGAGGAAACTCTACTAAGATTCTGGGCACAGAAATCTCCGGTTGCTCCCAGAAGAGTGTACATGCTTGATTGTGTCAGCTTGGAGGAACTGAGATCTTACAGATCCCCAGAGTATACCCTACTCTTGACAAAGGACCCAAAAGTGAAGTAACGGGTTGGAAAAATGCCCAAAAAGGGGAAAAATATGACTATAGAAGGTTACTTTCTTGGTGAACAGATATCTTCTCCCATCCTTTCAGACGAGGAAGAACAATGCTTACCATCAGGGAAAGACATAAAAGTCAAGGTTTCCGTATCCCAAACATCCAAAATAAATATTCAATGGTTTCAGGCCATGGAAAAGCTCAAAAAGGATTTTGAAAATCAAGTAAGAAAGGTGGAAGAAAAATTGAGAAGAGAAATGAGAGAGATACAAAAAAATCATGATAAGAGGGTCAACAACTTGCTAAGGGAGACCCAAAAAAATGCTGAAGAAAATAACACCTTCTAAAATAGGCTAACTCAATTGGCAAAAGAGGTTCAAAAAGCCAATGAAGAGAAGAATGCTTTAAAAAGCAGAATTAGCCAAATGAAAAGGGAAGTTCAAAAGCTCACTGAAGAAAATAGTTCTTTCAAAATTAGAATGGAGTAGATGGAAGCTAATGACTTTATGAGAAATCATGAAAATATAAAACAAAACCAAAAGAATGCAAAAATGGAAGATAATGTGAAATATCTCATTGGAAAAACAACTGACATGGAGAATAGATCCAGGAAAGCCAATTTAAACATTATAGGACTACCTGAAAGCTATGATCAAAAAAAGAGCCTAGACATCATCTTTCATGAAATTATCAAGGAAAATTTCCCTGATATTCTAGAAACAGGTGGCAAAATAAATGTTGAAAGAATCCACCAATCACCTCCTGAAAGAGATCCCAAAAGAGAAACTCCTAGCAACATTATAGCCAAACTCCAGAGTTCCCAGATCAAGGAGAAAATATTGCAAACAGCTAGAAAGAAACAAGTTGAGTATTGTGGAAAAACAATCAAGAAAACACAAGATCTAGCACCTTCAACATTAAGGGATTGAAGGGCATGGAATATGATATTCCAGAAGTCAAAGGAACTAGGACTAAAACCAAGAATCACCTACCCAGAAAAACTGAGTATAATGCTTCAGGGGAAAAAAATGATCTTTCAAGGAAATAGAAGACTTTGAAGCATTCTTGATGAAAAGACCAGAGCTGAAAAGAAAGTTTGACTTTCAAACACAAGAATCAAGAGAAGAATGAAAAGGTAAATAGGAAAGAGAAATATAAGGGACTTAGTAAAGTTGAACTGTTTATGTTCCTATGTGGAAAGACAATATTTGTAAGTCTTGAAACTTTTTTCGGTATCTGGGTAGTTGGTAGGATTACAGAAACACACACACACACACACACACACACACACACACAAAAGAGACAGAGAGCACAGGGTGAGCTGAATAGGATGGGATCATATCTGAAAAAATGAAATTAAGCTGTGAGAAAGAAATATATTGGGAGGAGAAAGGGAGAAATAGAATGGGGAAACTTATCTCTCATAAAAGAGGTAAGTAAAAGACTTTTCCATGGAGGGAAAAAGAGGGGAGGTGAGAGAGAAAGCATCAAGTTTACTTTCATCACATTCAACTCAAGGGAGGAATAAAATGCACACTCACTTTGATATGAAAACCTATCTTACAGTGCAGGAAAGTGTGGGAGAAGGAGATAAGCAATGTGGGGGGGATGATGGAAGGGAAGGCAATGGGAGGAGGGAGCAATTAGAAGTCAGCACTCTTGGGGAGAGACAAGGTCAAAAAAAAGAATAGAAGAAATGGGGGGCAGGATAGGATGGAGGGAAATATAGTTATTCTTGCACAACATGACTATTATGGAAGTCATTTGCAAAACTACTCATATATGGCCTATAATGAATTGCTTGCCTTCCCAATGGGGATGGGTGGGGAGAGAGGAAGTAAGAGAAGTTGGAACTCAAAGTTTTAGGAACAACTGCTGAGTATTGTTCTTGCATACAACTAGGAAATAAGAAATACAGGTAATGGGGTATAGAAACTTATCTTGCCATGCAGGACAAAAGAGAAGATGTGGATAAGGGAAGGGAGGGAAGTTAGAAGGGAAGGCTGATTGGTGATAGGAATAATTAGAGTGCTTGGAGTTTTGGGGTGGGGGAGGAGAGAGATGGGAGAAAATTTGGAAATCAAAATTTTGTCCAAATTAATGTTGAAAACTTAAATAAAAAAACTGCCTAAATGAAAGCTAATGATTTTATGAAAAATCAAGAAACAGTTTAACAAAACCTAAAGAACGAACACAAATAGAAGACAACATAAAATGTCTCATTGGAGAAACAGCTGACAAAAAAATAGATCGAGGAGGGATAATTTGATTATTATTGGATTATCTGAAAGCCATCATCAAAAAGACCCTAGATATCTTTTAAGAAATTATGAAGGGAAATTGCCCAGATATTCTAGAAGCAGAGGCTACAACAGAAATGGAACGAATTCACTCACCACTTCCTGAAAGAGATCCCCAGAGGAAAACTCCTAGGAATATTATAGCTAAATTCAAGAGTTCTCAGGTCAAGGAGAAAACATTCCAAGGAGACAGAAAGAAACAATTCCAATATTTCAAAGTCACAGTTAGGATAACACAAGATTTAGGAATTTCTACATCTGAAGACTGCAGTGCTTGGAATATAATATTCCAGAAAGTAAAGGAGCTGAGATTACAACCAAGAAACACCTACCTTGCAAAAATGAGTATAATCCTTTGGAGGGGTGGAGGGGTGGAGGGTGGCATAGGGGGATGGACAGTTCACAAGATAGAGAACTCTCAAGCATTCTTGATGAAAAGACCAGATTTGAGTAGAAAATTTGAGTTTTAAATACAAGACTCAAGAGAAGCAGGAAAAGGTAAACTAGCAAGGGAAAGCATAAGAGACTTAAGATTAAATTGCTTCAATTCTTACATCGGAAGATAATATTTGTAACTCACAAGTTGTTTTGCTTTTCATTAGTAGGGAAGTTAGAGTATATAGAGATAGAGGGCACAGGTATGAGTTGAATATGAAGGGATTATATTGAAAAAAATAAATTAAATACGGAGAGTATTGTACTGGAAAAAAGAAAAATGGAGGGTAAGATGGGGTAAATTATCTAACATAAAAGGGGTAAGAAAAAGTAGAGGAGAACATGGGGGAGTGAAGGGAGTGATATTTATCTCAAAAAGGGAATGACATACACACTCAATTAAGTATAGAAATCAATCTTACTCTACAGGAAAGTTGTAGGGTAAAGGGCATAAGAGAAAATGAGGCAAGATGATAGAAGGGAGTGCAGATTAAGAGTGGAGGAAGTAAGAAGCAAAACACTCTTCAGATGGAACAGGATGAAAGGAGAGAAAGAATTAAAAAAATAGGTCAGGGGAAGAGGATGGAAGGAAATACAATTAACAATAATAACGGGAAAAACTGAAACAAATTTCTCTGGAAAAAGTGTCATTTCTCAAAAATATAGAGAATTGAGTCAACTTTATAAAAATAAGGGTCATTTTCCAAGTAATAATGAATAAAAGATATGATCAGATTTCAGATGAAATAATCAATGGTATCTATAGCCATATGGAAAAAAAATAGTCTAGTTCACCATTGATTGAAGAAATGCAAATTAAAACAATTCTGAAATACTACCTCATCCTTATTATATTGGCTTACAGGACATAAAAAGTAAGTGACAAATGTTGAATGCATTGTTGGTAGATTTATGAACTGATTCAACCATTCTGTAGAACAATTTGGAACTTGGTCTGAAGGGATATAAAATCATGCATACTCATTGACCTAGCAATACCACTAGCAGGTATGTGTCTCAAAAGAGATAATAAAAAGAAAACAAAAGAAGAAGGCCCTCCATGTATATAAATATAGCAGCTCTTTTCTGGGGGGAAAGAATTAGACAATGACGAGATGTCTATCAATTGTGGAATGACGGAACAATTTGTGCTATGTGATGATGACAGAATACTATTGTACTATAAGGAATGATAAGAAGGATGCTTTCAGAAAAAAACTGGAAAGACTTGCATGGGATAATGCAAAGTGAAATGTACTGAGTACAAAGTAACAGCAATATTGTAAGATGATAAGCTATGAATGACTTAGCTATTCTTAGAAATGCAAAGATCAAGACAACTCTGAAGGAATTATTATAAAAAATGCTATCCATCCCAGAGAAAGAACTGATAGTGTCTAAATACAGAGTGTAGTCTAACTTTAAAATTTTTGTAAATTTTTCTTGAATTTTTTTTGTACGTGTGTCTGTTTTCTTTTTTCCACAACATTACTATTATGGATATGTTCTGCATGACTATACATGTATAACCTATAGGGAATTGCTTGTCTTCTCAAGGGGGAAAGTGGGGACAATGAAGGGAAATAATTTGGAATTTAGAGTTTCAAAAATGAATAGGGGGGTGGAGCTAAGATGGCAGAGTAACAGCATGGACTTTCTAGGGTGCTTCCCACAAGCCCAGCCAAATACCTGTAAACAATGGCTCTAAACAAATTCCAGAGTGACAGAACTCACAGAATAACGGAGTGAAGCCACTCTCCAGCCCAAGAAAGCTGAAAGGTTGCCAGGAAGTGTCTATAACACTACACTGGAAGCAAGGTGCACTAAAGTGTGAGCCATGCAGGCACAGAGGGGAACCTGAGCAGGCCTTGGGGGGATTGAATCTCTTGCATCTGTGGCAGTTCCAGGCTTCACAATCCCAAAACACTGGGAAAAAATTGTAAAATCAGTGGAAAAAACATGTGGAATGAGTGTGAAAGAGCAGAGTGGTCTGGACCTGGTCCCGGGGGGGGGGGTGGAGGGGGAGGGGCAGAGTAATCAGCAGCAGCCACAGAAGCAGCAGAGGCAGCTGCAGCAACTGTTTCTGGAGCTCTAGGCCCACAGATTTTGGGGGGGACCTAGCAGCTGACAATACACACCCCACCCCTACAGCAAGCAGAGAACTACCTTGACAAAGAGTTCAAAAGTCAAGTAAATGGCTAGGAAATTGAGGAAAAACTGGGAAAAAAAATCAGACTATAAAATCTTACTTTGGTGACAAGAAAGACCAAAACATGCAAACAGAAGACAACAAAGTCAAAACTCCTTCATCTAAAGCTTCTAAGAAAAATATGAATTAGTTGCAGGCCATGAAAGAGTTCAAAAAAGATTTTGAAAATCAAGTAAGAGAAGTACAGCAAAAGTTGATTAGAGGAATGAGTGATGAAAGAAAATCATGAAAAAGGAGTCAAGTACTTACTAAAGAAGACTGAAAAAATGTTCAGGAAAATAAGACTTTAAAAAATAGACCAACCGAAATGACAAAAGAGACACAAAAAGCCAACGAGGAGAAGAATGTTCTAAAAAGCAGAATTGGCCAAACAGAAAAGGAGGCCTAAAAGTTCACTGAAGAAAATAATTTCTTAAAGAATTAATTTCTTGAAAAATCAAGAAATTATAAAACAAAAAATAATGAATGAAAAAATAGCACACAGTGTGAAATATCTCATTGAAAAAACAACTGACCTGGAAAATAAATCCAGGAGAGACAATTAAAAAATTATGGGACTACCTGAAAACCATGTTCAAAAAAAGAGCTTAGATATCATCTTTCAACTAATTATCAAGGAAAATTACCCTGATATTCTAGAACAAGAAGTTAAAATAAATATTGAAAGAATTCACTGATCACCTCCTGAAAGAGGCCCCAAAAGGAAAACTCCTAGGATTATTGTAGCCAAATTCCAGAGCTCCCAGATAAATGAGAAAATAATGCAATTAGCCAGAAAGAATCAATCTGAGTATTGTGGAATTACATTCAGGATAACACAAGATCCAGCACCTTCTACCTTAAGGGCTTGAAGGGCATGGAATATAATATTTCAGAGGTCAAAGGAGCTAGGATTAAAACTAAGAATCACCTACCCAGAAAAACTGAGTTTAATACTTCAGGGGAAAAATGGTCATTCAATGAAACAGAGGACTTTCAAGAATTCTTGATAAAAATACCAGAGCTGAATAGAATATTTGACTTTCAAACACAAGAATCAAGAGAAGCATGGAAAGGAAAACAGGCAAGAGAAATCATAACTGTTGAACTGTTTACATTCCTATGTGGAAGGTCATATTTGCAACTTGAGGCTTTTCTCAGTATTTGGTAGTTGGAGGTATTATATACATATAGATAGAGGTTGGGGATGAGTTGAATAGGAAGGGATGATATCTAAAAAATAAAATAAATGGTGAGAGAGGGATTTATTTGGAGAAGAAAGAAAGAAATAGAATGGGGAAAATTATCTCTCACATAGTAGACACAAGGAAAAGCTTTTTCAATGGAAGGGAAAAGGGGGGAGGTGAAAGAGAAAAAGTGAAGCTTACTCTCATCATATTTGACTTAAGAAGGGAATAACAGGCACACTCAATTTGGTATGAAAATCTATCTTACATTACAGGAGAGTAGGGGAAAAGGGGATAAGCGAGATATTGGGGCGATGATACAAGGGAGGGCAAATACGAGGAGGAGGCAATTAGAAGTAAACATTTTTGAGGGATAAGAACAAAAGACAGAATAGAACAGATGGGGGGCAGGATAGGATGGAGGGAAATATAGTTAGTTTTTCAAAACATGATTTTTATGAAAGATTTTTTATTATTTTTTATGGAAGACCTGCATAATTACTCATGTTTAACATATATTGAATCACTTTTCTTCTCTGTGGGAATGGGTGGGGAGGGAGAAAGGGAGAGTAGTTGGAATTCAAAGTTTCAAAAAACAATGTTAAAAATTGATTTTACATGCAACTGGAAAATAGGATATATAGGAATGGGATTTGGAGATTTATCTTGCCCTATGAGAAAATAGAGGAGATGGGGATAAGGAAAGGGAGGGGTTTGATAGAAAGGAGGTCAGGTTGGGAGAAGGGATAATTGGAATGCACTCTGTGTTGGGGTGGAGGGAGAAGAGAGATGGGGAGAAAATTTGGAACTCAAAATCTTGTGGAAATGAATATTGAAAACTAAAAATTGATAAATTATAAGAAGAATGTTAAATTGTTTTTATATTTAACTGGGGGAAAATAAAATACTAAATAAAAGTAGAATGGAAAATAAATAGGGAAAAAAGTTAAAAAGATGCTTAACAATGGTGGTACCCTAAAAGAGGAAAGAAGCAAAGAGATGTGTCTGGGCCAAGAGAATCATGGGAACTAATACTGGTTGTAAATTTCATATTATATATTCTGATAGACAGATTCACCCCACTAAGTGTATTAAGACATAAGTTATTGGTAATGTAAAACGAGGGGAGAGGAGCTAGTCGAAAGTTAGCAGAATTGTTTTGATGGTGTCATATGGAAGAGTAACCCCATAGTCATGGTACAGCTGGTAAATGTTGATCAAAATTGATAAAGCAATCTTACCTGAGTTTTACACAATACATAATGACAGCGATACAGTAAAAAAAAAATACAATATCAAATATTCACTATCCAATGTGTTTCAAGCTACAATATGAACAATTTAAGACCTTTTTTAAATGAAAAAATACTCCTATTAGAGCTTTATTTTAAGCATTTTCAATTAGATAAAGCTTTGTACAATTTTGATCACTTTGTATATACCAAAACAATTCCTTGTAAATTATTTCTAGAAAAAATACATTATGGGGGGAGAGCCAAGATGGCAGAGTAGATAGACACACATACACTAGCTCCGAACCAACCGCCCATAAAATATCTGTAAAAAAGAACTTCCAACAAATTCTGGAGCAGCAGAAGCCACAGAACAACAGAGCAGATGAGATTTCTGTTCCAGAGAGCCTGAACACCTTTTGCAGAAGGTCCTCACGCTTCGGACCCGGAGCCCAGCTCTCCTTGGCCACACGGCACCGAGAGGAGCGGATCTGAGCAGGCTTCAGGGATGGAATCTCCAGTGCCCACACAGGTCCTTCCACCCACAGGTGACAAGGGTTGATGAGAGAGTCTCTTTGGCCGGTCGAGAGGGGAGTGGGGTGCCCCCATAACTTAGGCTCCCTCAGGAAGCAGCAGCTGAGGCAGGAGCAGACCTGGGCTCCCCAAGCAGGCAGGAGCCTGGATCCATTGTTGAAGGTCTCTGCATAAATCCCCTGAGAGAACTGAGCCCCAAGAAGTGGCCCTGCCCCCACCCAAGCACCTGAACTTAATCTCACACTGAATAGCAGCCCTGCCCCCGCCCAAAGCCCTCAGGCTGGGAAGCTGCATTTGAATCTCAGACCCCAAGCACTGACTAGGCAGATCTGGAGGCAAAGTGGGTGTGAAGAGAATATTTAGAAGTCAAGTCACTGGCTGGGAAAATGCCCAGAAAAGGGAAAAAAAAAATAAGACTATAGAAGGCTACTTTCTTGGTGAACAGGTATTTCCTGATGAGGAAGAACAATGCTTACCATCAGGGAAAGGCACAGAAGTCAAGGCTTCTGTATCCCAGCCCACTCAGTGGGCTCAGGCCATGGAAGAGCTCAAAAAGGATTTTGAAAATCAAGTTAGAGAGGTGGAGGAAAAACTGGGAAGACAAATGAGAGACATGCAAGCAAAGCATGAAAAACAAGTAAACACCCTGCTAAAGGAGACCCAAAAAATGCTGAAGAAAATAACACCTTGAAAAATAGGCTAACTCAATTGGCAAAAGAGGTTCGAAAAGCCAATGAGGAGAAGAATGCTTTCAAAAGCAGAATTAGCCAAATGGAAAAGGAGATTCAAAAGCTCACTGAAGAAAACAGTTCTTTCAAAATTAGAATGGAACAGATGGAGGCTAATGACTTGATGAGAAACCAAGAAATCACAAAACAAAACCAAAAGAATGAAAAAATGGAAGATAATGTGAAATATCTCATTGGAAAAACAACTGGCCTGGAAAATAGATCCAGGAGAGACAATTTAAAAATTATGGGCCTACCTGAAAGCTATGATCAAAAAAAGAGCCTAGACATCATCTTTCATGAAATTATGAAGGAAAACTGCCCTGAGATTCTAGAACCAGAGGACAAAATAAGTATTCAAGGAATCCACAGATCACTGCCTGAAAGAGATCCAAAAAGAGAAACTCCTAGGAACATTGTGGCCAAATTCCAGAGTTCCCAGGTCAAGGAGAAAATATTGCAAGCAGCTACAATTCAAGTATTGTAGAAGTACAATCAGGATAACACAAGATCTAGCAGCTTCTACATTAAGGGATCGAAGGGCATGGAATATGATATTCCAGAAGTCAAAGGAACTAGGACTAAAACCAAGAATCACCTACCCAGCAAAACTGAGTATAATACTTCAGGGGAAAAATTGGTCTTTCAATGAAATAGAGGACTTTCAAGCATTCTTGATGAAAAGACCAGAGCTAAAAAGAAAATCTGACATTCAAACACAAGAATGAAGAGAAGCATGAAAAGGTAAACAGCAAAGAGAAGTCTTAAGGGACTTGCTGAAGTTGAACTGTTTACATTCCTACGTGGAAAGACAATATTTGTAACTCTTGAAACTATTCAGTATCTGGGTACTCGGTGGGATTACACACACACACATGCACACATGCACGCACACATAGAGACAGAGTGAATTGAAGAGGATGGGATCATATCTTAAAAAAATGAAATCAAGCAGTGAGAGAGAAATATATCGGGAGGAGAAAGGGAGAAATGGAATGGGGCAAATTATCTCTCATAAAAGAGGCAAGCAAAAGACTTATTAGTGGAGGGATAAAGAGGGGAGGTGAGAGAAAAACATGAAGTTTACTCTCATCACATTCCACTAAAGGAAGGAATAAAATGCACACTCATTTTGGTATGAAAATCTTACAATACAGGAAAGTGGGGGATAAGGAGATAAGCAGGGTGGGGGGGGATGATGGAAGGGAGGGCATGGGGAGGAGGGAGCAATCTGAGGTCAACAGTCATGGGGAGGGACAGGATCAAAAAACAGAATAGAAGTAATGGGGGACAGGATAGGATGGAGGGAAATATCGTTAGTCTTATACAACACGACTATTATGGAAGTCATTTGCAAAACTACACAGATTTGGCCTATATTGAATTGCTTGCCTTCCAAAGGAATGGGGTGGGGAGGGAGGGAGGAAAAGAAGTTGGAACTCAAAGTTTTAGGAACAACTGTTGAGTACTGTTCTTGCCACTAGGAAATAAGAAATACAGGTAAAGGGGTATAGAAAGTTATTTGGCCCTACAGGACAAAAGAGAAGATGGAGACAAGGGCAGAGAGGGATGATAGAAGAGAGAGCAGATTGGTGATAGGGGCAATTAGAATGCTCAGTGTTTTGGGGTGGGAGGAGGGGACAAAAGGGGAGAAAATGTGGAACCCAAAATTTTGTAAAAATGAATATTAAAAGTTAAATAAATAAATAATTTAAAAAAAGAAAAAATACATTATTCATTTAACTGATTTTCTGTGACAAAAGCATCTGAATTTCACTTTGCTACATCTGAATTTAGACCACAGAACCACACAGGATTGCAGCAAAATATCTTGCTTGGACTTGGGTGGTTTTCAAATATAGGCATCCTAATTAATGGAAATATTGGTTAAAGATATGTAGACATTCTTAACGAATATAGATAGACATCACTATATCCAAAAAAGCAACATAATTCCAAAGAACAGACTCTAGATTTTGATTTCAAAATGTGTGGTCCAATGTCTGAATCCTTGACAATTCAAGAAACTGCCTGCTGCTTTGCAACACACGTAGTGTAGTGGTTGGTTTTTTTTGTTTTATTTCTTTTGTGCTATAGCAATGGCCACTGTTAAAAGTTCTTAGCAGTCCTTGAGCCCTTTCATGTAAAAGGTGTGCACCCTGCCAAATTGATCATTACAAAAAAAAAAAAAAAGAAAGAAAAAGATGTGTTCCCTGAATAGTACACATTGAGCTTCTAGAAAGGTTCACAGTTTTCGACACAGGCTCCTGATCGTAGTTAACAGTATCTGCCTGCATAACCTTCTGTGACTCTTCAATTTCTGCCTTGTTTAATTTGATCCCAAGAATTTCAGAAGCAACTCTCTAAAAACACAGGAAGATAGTCTCCTGTCTTTGCTGACACAAAATGGCTGCTGAGGACATTTTCTTGGCAAAATCGTAGGTCTTTATCATGTTTTAGTGTTCTCATATGTTCCAAATTAATTTTATTGTCCACCAAGGCCACCAATGGTTGTGTTTCTGATTCTTCCTTCACTTTCTTCACCATTGTACCAGTCTTATAAATTCTGAAATCTTTGGTAATTTGTAATGTCATATACCAAGAGAACTCCCTGTGCACCATTGATATATTTATCCAACATCTTGCCACCTATTGATTGCCCATTTATATCCCAAACTTGTAGAGTAACATTAAGGTTTCCTGGCAATGTTATCCTTTTCAAAAAGAAGTCGAGTCCTACAGTTTGTTTGTACTGTTTACCAAAGGCTTCCTGAGCAAATCGCTTAGCTAAGGAGGTCTTTCCAGAGGTGCTGTCACCCAGCAAGACCATTTTGAGCTGCTGTCCTGACATTCTTCCTCCGAGTCGGACATGGTGACCCAGGGAACAGGCCTGCATCTGGCTGGAGAGTGAGCTGGGGAGGAAGTCCACCCTCTTGGGGGCTTTAGCAACTACTGGTGGAATCCGGGAACAATCTATCGCAGGGCACCATGTTAAGGGCCCCCCTCAGGCCCTGATACCCACCTCCTCTGGGCTGCACATCCTTAGCAGTCTTCAAGTAGAGTCTGAATTACCATTTGATGAGAATGTTGAGAGGGAATTCCAATTCATGTCAAGGCAGTCTTGGGTCTTATGCCTCTGAGATCCCATTATTCTCTCAAATGTCAAAGTACCAACCCTGAGTCCTTTCACTTATTCATCCAACAAATATTTATTTGGGATTGAAGATGGTCAAAGCCTTGCATAATGTGATGATAAAGATACAGGCAGTATTAGGCTGGCTGAGCTCTAAGGGAAATAAAATTTTCTTCTTATAGGGAAGGTAAGCTAGAAACTTCTCCCTAAATGTCAATCAATAAATATTATAATTATATATTGGTCACTGCACTAAGCACTGGTTATCATAAATTAATGCATAATTTCAAGACTAGTGCAAAATTCCTTGATATTGTGATATACAGAGGAGAATTTATTGTTGACAACGGAAAGCTTCATGGAAAAATTAACTAAGTGAATTGGTTCTTGAAAGATTTTTAGAGATTCAGAGGGGGAGGGAGAATATTGTCTAATAGTAGTCATCTCTAGAGAGGGGAGTGAAGAAAAAATAGAAAGACATTTAAATAATAATTTTTTTCTATATTTGAAAGAAATATTGTTTTGCATGGTAGATAAACAGTTCATGTCCTATTTTGTTGTACTATTTTCAAAAAATGGATTTTTATTCAATGAATTAAAAATAGAACAATTAAAAAAATACAACAAAGCAAAACAAAAAGATTTTGACCCTGGACTTTGATTTTACTGAATTCCTCCAGATGCAGGTGCCACTGCTGGCACCTGCAGTATCATGTGGGTCAAAGGCCTAAAGGTAGAATCATAAAAACTTCTAAGCTGGAAAACATCTCAGAGTTCATCCAGTATAATTTGTACCCAGCAAACAACACCAACATAACATAATGAACAGTTTTTTTAAAGACCTATAATGAGGGGGAATCTACCATCTCTGAAGGAAAACCATTTCATTTTTGGACAGCTGCCATGGTTAGGCAGGTTTTCCTATCATCAAGCCAAATTGTACCCCTCTTCAATTCTTATCCTTTGCTGGTAGTTCTTGGGTGAAGAAAAACAAATTAACAGATTTTCTATTACCAAGTATTCAAACACTCCAAGACAGTCACCACACCTCTCTTCTTCCCGTAACTGAGTTTTCTTGTCCTTAAGTTAAACATCCAAGCTCCTTTAACTTCATCCTTCTATGGGTTGAATTTGAAACCCTTCATGATCCTCATTGTCCTCCCCCTCTATCCTATTCCTCTCCCCTCCACTCTCAGGCATGAAGGAAGGAAACTTCAAAGGCCTATTTATTTTTCTATCACGTTTCTTCTATACATAAAACTTCTATATAACAGGTTGGAATTCGTGAGGAATGATGAAGTACAGGAGTCAAAGCTCTTTCAAAGAATCCTGGAGATTAAAAATATTTATCAAAATTCAAAGAACTCACCAAGCGATTTAAAGATTTGGTGGTTGATAGCCATTTGGGGACGATCAATAAACACCTGGTCTTGGTTGACCAGGACCTCCTTTATCAGTGACAATCCAGTTACTATCAGAAATTTGTAACTGCCCAGATGAATGCAGAAAACATTTCCATATTTCCTGACAAGCTGAAAAAGAATCAGTTTGAGTTGCAAACTTCTATTGTCTTTCAGGCTATGTTTTGTCTATACTGTTATCAGATAACATTCTAGCAATGTAAAACATCAATTCCAATGGAGCCTACTCAATTCAATCTGATTCAATTCCACTGAATTCAGGTCATCTCAGTTCAACAAACATTGATTGAATCATCCATCCATATTCCAAATGCTGTGCTAGGAAGTGAACAGACAGTCACAAATACCAAACAATTCCTGTTCTTGAGGAAGTGATATTTGAAGGAAATGACCTGTGTATATGTAAATAAATACAGAAGATATATAAAGGAAATTCTAAGTGATTTCAGGGGATACTAACACCTGGGAGGGATCAGGAAGGCTTCCTACAGGAGATGGTCTCTTGAAGCTGAGCTTTGATTGAAACTGGGAATTCCAAAACATTCAGAGGAAGAGGGTTCCAGAGTGGCTGCCACATTCAAGGCAGCATGTTGGGCTAGGAATATATGACTAAGAACAAATCAGAATTTAATACCTGGAAAAGACTTAGAGGTCAACACTTGAACCATTAGTAAGTTCATTGGAGTAGGTAGAACATAAGCTTTCAGAGGGTAGGAGCAGTTTTATTTTTGTTTTCTTAATCTCCAGTATCTAGCATACTACCTGGCCCCTAGCAGGTACTTATAAAATGCTTGTTAATTGATTGATTCATTAATTGATTGGGTCTTTCCCCCACTGACACACATCAAAACCCTTTCAAAACTCAATAGGTGGTCTTTGAGAGAGACTAGAGGAAAAAATCAATTAATGCTACTGCCAACATGGTCATGAGCTTCTCTGAACTAGCAAGGCTTGTCCTCAGGTAACAGATACCCTGAGAGTTCATCACCACAACTGTTACAGCTCAGCAAGGCCAGAGAATGCTATTCTTCTGTTTCAAGGACCTCAGACAGTGGAGAGCCTCAAGTTCATAGCATATGATGACTATTTTCAGGAGTCAGGGATATTAGATTTCAAAATGAAAAAAAGTGAGGTGATGGGTTGGTTATTATAATGATTTATGACTGTATTCAGATGCTACCTTTGACCCCTCTCAGGAAGCAGTCACTGAACCTTTTTCCAAGATTTAGTTTCTACATATAGAGTAGCTATGTCCAATGGAATAATACATGCAAAGTTCCCTGCAAATTTGCAAGGGCCATATGCATCTACCTGAGAGGTAACATGGGATAGTGAAGAGACCCAGCATCAGTATCATAAAGACCTGGGTTCACCTTTCACCCTTGACACATGGCAGATGTGTGACTTCACAAAGCACTTAACATTTGAATGCCTCAGGTAGAAGGTCTCCTGGATCTGGGCTTGGCCATGGGCTGTCTAACGTGTTTTCAATGGCACAGATGGGCTGCTCATCTGATTTTCAGTCAACACTAAGTTGGGAATGGAAGCTAGGTGATGGAGTCAACCCAAAAAGTTTTGATGGCCTATGGTTGGGCTGAATGCAATAAAGTGCAATTTAAAAGGCATAAATGTAAAGTCTCACACTAATTATAAAAAAAATTAAACAAACAATTTCGCAACTATACTTACTCTGAAAAAGATCTGGTTCTTGGCAACTTGGTTTTCTTTCTTTGAATTTTGATAACTGTATTTTGTTATAACTGGTTTTCTTTATAGTCTTATTTTCCTCATTTAAAACTATGATTCTGAGGGAGTGGCCATTGATTTCACCAGAGTGACTTCCAGAAGGATCCAGGACACAAAAAAGGAGAAACGCTTCTTATGTAAGGATTGAGCAGACTCTACCTAATATGAACTTAATTGGAAAGAACTCTACCAGAATGTTGTCAATATGCTTTTAACAACACCCATAACTGACCAATAAGGCAAGTGAATGTCAGAGACATGACATGTCTTGTCCAGAGTCTTAAGATCAGAATCACTGACCATGGATCCTTAACCCTGCCCCCCTCTCTATCTGTCTTTGTTTCTCTCTGTGTCTTTCTATGTCAACTCAGGCCCTCTAAGCCCCAAATCAGGTGTACTTTTCATTTCATGAGGCTGTTTCCCAGGTAGGGCTATAGCAGGGATGGACACCCAGGCTTGTGGCTGCCCAATCCAGCACATTCCAGGGTTCCAGTTCCCATTCCTCCCCTCACCACTAGTGGATTCTTGCCCTCCCATCTCACTCCTTACCTTCTGCATGTTGATTTGGGGATTTTTAGAATCCATCTGGAAGAAGTTGCCCAATATAGGCAGCCCAGGAGGACCAGGGGGGTAGTTGAGATGCCGTCTCCTCCTCTCAAGATACTGTGCCAGGATCAAGAGAATGGCACAGAGGAGAAGGAGGGTCTGCAGGGGGGCTCTTTCCCAAAGAGAAGGGAGCACTGTTCCCAGAGAGAGCTGCATCTTTCCCCAGCTCTGGCAACAAGGCCAGATAAGGCAAGCTTCTCCCTCTTCCTCTTTTTCTTCCTCTTCAAACAGCAACAACAGCAACTGTGGGGCCACCAGGAACAGTGATCATGTGAGGGACAAAGCTTGAGCTGTGTTTTTCTCTGTGGAGCTGCTTCCCAGGCTGACTTTATAGGCCAGGCAGTGAGAGCTCCAGGGAGTGCCAGCCTCCCCTCTGTGTCCCAGCCCTCTGCCCTCTGTCAGGGCCTACATCCTGGTACTAAACATGCCTCACCACTACAATATTCTGCCCTGAAAAGAAGACTTGGTTTGTCTCCTGAGAATCAGAGAGACAGTGTGGCCAGAGCGGCCTGGGAAGTCCCCACATACAGACAGACGCACCCTAAGGGCCCGTAATCACAGGGCCAAATTGGTGAGGCAGGAAGTGACTCATGCCCTTGTTTAAGAGAGCAGAAAGCTGACGTCCAGGGAGGTCAGGAAACTGACAAGGTCCCACAGTTCTTTGTGAGTTTCAGAGTCTTCATTGGAACCTGGCTCAGCTGACTTCAAGTCAATACTCTTCTACCTTTTAAAAACTGCCTCCCAATGGGGTTGAGAACTGAAATAGAGGGGTTCTGCACCGGAGGTCCATGGATCCCCAGGAGTATGTAGATAGATTTCCGTGGGTCTGTGAACTTCAATGGGAGGAAATCATTTAAAATATATTGGAATAGTTAGTATAAAATTCCCATAGGATTGAAAAAAATTCCAGTATAATTGGAGCAAATTAAATAAAATGTCAATGTACTAGGAATAAAATTCTAATAAAGTTAGAATAAGTTGGAATAATTTGAATGTAATCCCAGAAAACTGGAATAAGTTAAATAAAATTCCAATATAATTTGAATAAACTGAAATGAAATTCAAATGACATTAGGAGAAAATTGGATAACTGGAATAATATTTCAATATGATTTGAATAATTGGGAATTATTGGAATAAATTGGAATGATTGAAATAAAATTCAATACAATTGGAATTTCCTTTTCAATTTTACACATTTTATTTTATGCATCTAAAATGCCATTCTGATACTTTCACCTAGCAATACCATGACTAGGTCTACATCCCAAAGAGATCATAAAAAAGGGACAAAAATGTTTATTGCAGCTCTTTCTGTGATGGCAAAAATCGGAAACTGAGGGAATGATCATCAGTTTCAGAAATGGCTGAATAAATTGTGGTGTATGAATATAATGAAATACCAATGTGCTATAAAAAATTATGAGCAAGGAGATTCAGAAAAACAAATCGGAAAGGCTTTTATGAAATGGTGCTGAGCTAAGTGAGCAGAACCAGGAGAACACTATACACAGTAACAGCAACATTGTGTGATATCCAACTTTGATAGACTTAGCTCTTCTCAGCAATGCAAGGACCTAAGACAATTTCAAAAGACTGTTGATAGAAAATGGGATCTAAATCTAGAGAAGGAGCTATGGAGTCTGAATGCAGATTGAAGCATAGCATTTTCTCCTTATTTTTCTTTCTCATGATTTTTCCCTTTTGTTCTGATTCTTCTTTCACAACATGATTCTTTTGTAAATATATTTAGCATGATTATCTATATATATTCTACATCAGATTGTGTTCAGTCTTGGGGAAGGAGTAGGAAGGAAGGTGGAGAATTTTAAAACTTAAAATCTTAATAAAAGTGAATCTTAAAAATTAACTAAATAAAATTTTTAAAATATGTCATTCTGAGGCAGAATCCATAGGCTTAAAAAGACTGACCAAGGTTTTTCAGGAGACAATGAAGGTACAAATCACCTTCTCTGGTAGGTATATTTTTAAAACTTTCCTCAGTCTTTGAGGTTGGTACCAGGAACCGAGGTGAATGGTTATCCTTGTGTTTTGCCTTTTAATGCCTTCATGGAGCAGTGGGTAGAAAGCAGGATTTGGAGGCAGAGGCCTGGGTCTGAATCTTAGCTCTTCTACTTTTCTTGCTCTGGATATTTTTTCTTCTGGAAAAAGGAGGCTGGACTATCAGGGATGTCAAATACAAGACCCCAGCCTGAAGCATCATGGCTCATCACTTCTGAGCATGGCCAGGCCAAAATTAAAATGCAATGGAGAAAAGTTTAACAAAATAAGGATATCACGTAACATAAATAATGCCAGTATTTGACTTTCTAAGCCTGTAGGTTGGCACACCTACACTAAGTGACTTCTGAGGTCCCTTTCCAATCAAAAGTTCTGATCTCTCCCAATAGAATAAAAGGTTGTGTCCCTTGTCCTCACGTATCATGTAAAGGAGAGGTAAAGGTTAGGGAGACAGCCTTTGTAGGTGAAGAACAATCAATGACTCACAGTTTATTTATGAATCATAGAAGATTTATAAGGACAGATTCCTAGAGAAGATATGGAGCTCAAGGGATCTCTGAGGCTATCTAGTCCTATGTTCTCATTTTTACAAAGGAGAAAACTGAGGCACAGAGGAGATGGAACTTGACAATGAGGATTATCATCAATCACTGTTATCCTAATATTCTGTAGGGATTTAAGACTTACAAGGAACTTTCCACGTATTATCTCATTTGCTCTTTAAAACCCATCCTTTAGAATAAATGTGATTATTCTGTCCATTTTACAATGGAGAAAATGAGGATGAGAAGTCCAGAGACTTGCTGAGGCTTGCATAGCTAGTAATTGTCTGAGGAAAGATCTGAATTCAGGTCTTTTGACCCAAAGTGAAGGGTTCATACATTGCAAGAGTATGTAGGTAGTCATTTACAGGAGTGGGATTCAAACCCAGGTCCTCTGAACATTTTCTCACTACATCACTCAGCCTTTCATAAGTGATAACTACATTGGAGATAATGAATAGGATGTCTCTCAGTCTCCCTGGATCTCTGCTGTGATTCCATCCTGCAGCTCAGAATTCTATTGGCATATATATATATATAATCTGTGTGTGTGTGTATAGACATATACATGTACACGTATACATCCATGCATGTATACTTATAGAGAGATGGACAGAGGGATGAGACAGATCAAGAGACAGAGAGAAACAGAGAGAGACAGAGAAAGAGAAAGACATACATATATGTACATATGATGCAAAAATTCAATTTCAGAAACACAAGCTAGACAAGGAATGACTAGAGAGAGTTTGTTTGAAAAAAGAGCTGCTAATTAAGTTGGCAGTAAAGTCAATATTAGTCTCTGTTTTTCTCTGGCAGCCAAGAAGGTTGTGACACCCCTAGGGTATATTTAGAGATGTGCAGGATCCTGGGCAAGGAAGATCATGCTGTGCTATCTTCTCTCCTGCTCCAACTTCCTTTGGGACATTATCTTCAGCTCTGGGCACAGCAGTTTTTGAAATGGCATTGGGTAATCTATAGAGGATATAAGGAAGACTCATACCTTTATAGCTTTAGAACCAGGAGGTGTGTTAGTGATTGTCTAGCCCAAACCCTTTATTTTATAGATGAAAAATGAGGTCCAGAGAGGACAGTGCGTGGTTCAGGCTCACATCTGTACTGTTAGAGCAGATATTTGAACCCACGGTCTCTGTTCCAATCACAGTGATCTTTTCACTGCACCACCATACCTCCAGATAAAACAACCCTTGAATTCATGCTATAGGAGAAACATTTGGAAGACCGGGGAATACTTAGCTTGTAGGAGAGTGTGTGTATTTAGGAGGAGAGGGTTGGGCATGAAGCTGTATTTAGTTCTTTGAAAGATTTCTAAATGGAAAAGGATTTAACTCTGTCCTGGTTGATGCCAAAGTGCAGAATGAGAAACAGTGGGGTATTTAGGCTTGATACAATTGGGGAAAATAGAATCTTACAATGAGAACTGTCCACAAGTGAAAGAAATTGCTTCTCTGAAAGTCACACCTACTCAGTAACCCTGACCAGGGGAATCTCACTCCCTCTGATTGGAAAAGGTGGAGGGGGAACATCAAGGAACTCCTCTTAGACCCTACATTTAAGGAGGTGGCCCAGGACAACCATCTTATCATTTCACACCTGACTACAGGACTTCACCTCCTCTTCCTTCCCTCTTACTCTCCACCCTTGTCTTTCAGCTCTTTTTAATGGACTTTCTTCCTCAGTTAAATTGTCTTTTTTTTTGCATCTGTAATTGTGGTACCTGGCACATAGGTGACACTTCATACATGTTCATTGACTAAGAGTGATGGATACTTTCTCATTTGAGCTGTTCAAGTAGAGACAGAATCACCATTCCACAAGTCTGCTGTGTTAGGGGCGCTTCAGTCAATTAATAAACATTTATCATGGGCTAAATACTGGGGATACAAATAGAGACAAGGGACACTCCCTGCCCTCCAAGAGTTTACAATCTAACAGGGTAGAAAACACACAGATTAATATATAGATATGTGTGTGTGTTTATGTATGTGCATATGTGTGGTGTATATGTACATATGTATACACACGTATATATTTGTATATATACATATATATCAAGTTATTTATAGAACAAATAGGCCATCATTAACAGAGGGAAGGCCCTAGAATTAAGAAGGGTTGGGGCAAGCTTTCTGTAGAAGATGGGATTAAGACCTAGCTATGGCTAACTAGAGGCCCCAGAGGTTTCTTTCAGCTTGGAGATTGTGTTATCTTGTGACTACTTTGATTTCGTCAATACATCTGTTAATCAATCAACAAGCTTTATTTATTGCTAACATTTACATAGTGTTTTTTTTTTTATTAATTTTTAACATTTATTTTCACACAATTTTGGTTTACAAATTTTCTCCCCTTTTATCCCCTCCCCGCCCCAAACCCGAGCTTTCTAATTGCCCCTGTGACCTATCTGCTCTCTCCTCTATCTTCCCTCCCTGCCCTTGTCTCCATCTTCTCTTTTGTCCTGTAGGACCAGATAGCTTTCTTGACCCCTTAACCTGTATTTCTTGTTACCCAGTGGTAAGAACATTACATTTGGTCCTAACACTTTGAGTTCTAACCTCCTTAGCTCCCTCCCTCTCCACCCCTTCCCCTTGAAAGACAGGCAATTCAATATAGGCCATATCTGTTTAGTTTTGCAAATGATTTCCATACTAGTTGTGTTGTATAGGACTAATTATATTTCCCTCCATCCTATCCTGTCCCCCTTTACTTCTATTTTCTTATGGTCCTTTCCCTCCCCATGAGTGTCGACCTCGTATTGCATTCTCCTCCCCATGCCCTCCCCTCCATCCTCCCCCCCACCCTGCTTGTGCCCCTGTCCCCCACTCTCCTGTATTATGAGATAGGTTTTCCTATCAAAATGAGTGTACATTATATTCCTTCCTTTAGTGGAATATGATGAGAGTAGACCTCATGTTTTTTTCTTGCCTCCCCTCTTTATCCCACCACTAATAAGTCTTTTGCTTGCCTCTTTTATGAGAGATAATTTGCCCCATATAACTTCTCCCTTTCTCCTCCCAATATTTCTCTCTCACTGCTTGATTTAATTTTTTTTTAATATATGATCCCATCCTCTTCAATTCACTCTGTGCACTCTGTCTCTATGTATGTGTGTGTGTGTGCATGTGTGTGTGTGTGTGTGTGTACTCCCACCCAGTGCCCAGATACTGAAATGTTTCAAGAGTTATAAATATTGTCTTTCCATGTAGGAATGTAAACAGTTCAACTTTAGTAAGTCCCTTATGATTTCTCTTTGCTGTTCGCCTTTTCATGGTTCTCTTCATTCTTGTGTTAGAAAGTCAAATTTTCTTTCCAGCTCTGGTCTTTTCATCAGGAAAATTTGAAAGTCTTCTATTTCATTGAAAGACCATTTTTTTCTCCTGAAGTATTATACTCAGTTTTGCTGGGTAGGTGATTCTTGGCTTCAGTCCTAGTTCCTTTGACTTCTGGAATATCCTATTCCATTCCCTTCTATCCCTCAATGTAGAGGGTGCCAGATCTTGTGCTATCCTGATTGTATTTCCACAATACTTGAATTGTTTCTTTCTAGCTGCTTGCAATATTTTCTCTTTCACCTGGGAATTCTGGAGTTTGGCCACAATCCTCCTAGGAGTTTCTCTTTTTGGATCTCTTTCATGCGGTGTTCTGCGGATTCCTTGAATATTTATTTTGCCTTCTGGTTCTAGAATCTCAGGGCAGTTTTCCTTGATAATTTCATGGAAGATGATGTCTAGGCTCTTCTTTTGATCATGGTTTTCAGGTAGTCCCAGAATTTTTACATTGTCTCTCCTGATTCTATTTCCAGGTCAGTTGATTTTCCAATAAGATATTTCACATTATCTTCCATTTTTCGAATCTGCACGGTATGTTCTGAGATATCTGTCTTTCTCGAAAAGTCCTTAGCGTCCATCCGTACCATTCCAGTTTTGAAAGATCTATTTTCTTCAGTGAGCTTTTGAATCTCCTTTTCCATTTGGTTAATTCTGCTTTTGAAAGCATTCTTCTCCTCATTGGCCCCTTGCACTTCCCTTGCCAGCTGAGTTAGGCTGGTTCTCAAGGTGCCAATTTCTTCAAGATTTTTTTGGTTCTCCTTTAGCAGGGAGCTGATCTGCTTTTCATGCTTCTCCCTCATCCCTCTCATTTCCCTTCCCAGTCTTTCCTCCACCTCTCTAACTTGATTTTCAAAATTCCTCTTGAGCTCTTCCATGGCCCGAGCCCGTTGGGTGGGCTGGGACACAGAATCCTCGATTTCTGTGTCTTTGCCTGATGGCAAGCATTGTTCCTCCCCATCAGAAAGGAAGGGAGGAAGTGTCTTTTCTCCAGTAAAGTACCCTTCAATAGTTTTATTTCTTTTCCCTTTTCTTGGCATTTTCTCCAACCAGTGGCCTGACCTCTGAATGTTCTCCTCACACCCACCTAGCCTCCTGGTCCTCCCAGCCAGCGTTTGGGGACTGAGATTCAAATGCTGCTTCCCGCCTTAGGATTTTTGGCAGGGGCAGGGCTGCTATTCAATGTGAGAATTAAGTTCAGGTGGTCAGGGGCAGGGCCGCCTCTCAGTCATAGTTCCCTCTGGGGGTTTATGCACAGACCTTCTACAATGGATCCAGGCTCCTGCCCGTTTGGGGAGCCCCCGTCCGCAGCCGCCTCTCAGCCCCCACCTCCCAGGGGGGCCCGAGCCTTGGGGGCACCCCACTCCCCTCTCAACCCGCCAAAGAGACTCTCTCACCCACCCCCGTCAGTCACCTGTTGGTGGGGGGGCCATGCCGCTGCTGAAGATCTCGCCTCCGGAGCCCTCTCAGATCTGTGCCTCTCGGAGCTGTGGCCGCTGCCGCTGCCACCGCAGGTCCGGGCTGGGCTCCGCGTCTGCAGCGCGACGGACCTTTTGTGAGAGGTTTGCAGGTCCCTCTGTGGGTGGGGGGACCCGCGTGGCCGTTGGAGATCCCGTCCCCGTAGCCCTCTCGGATCTCCTCCCCTCAGTGTCGCGGCCGCGGCAGGGCCGCACTCCGCTCCCGGTCCCGGTGCCCAGTCCGCGGCACGGAGGACCCCCCGCGAGAGGTCCACAGGTCTCTCTGGAGCAAGAATCTCCCTCGCTCCAATACTCCGTGGTCTCTGGGTGCAGAATTTGCCCTGGCTTGGTCCCCTCTAGCCGTTCTGTGGTTTGTGTGTTCGGAGCTATGTGTATGTGTGTCTTTCTACTTCGCCATCTTGGCTCCGCCCCATATAGTGTTTTAAGGATGACAAAGTGCTTAACATACATTACCTCATTTTATATTCACACTAAACTTAGAGGTAGGTGTGATTATTATTCCCATTTTAAAGATAAGGAAACTATGCATTTAGCCCTGTCTTACATGATAATGCTGCCTTACTCCTTATCAAGGCTGACCCCTCTGCTTGTTCAACTGGCCCCATTGGATCCTATCTCTCCAAGAATGTTGTCCCCACTGCCTCACTTATTTTCAGTCTCTCTCACTCTTTCTTTGCTCTTTCTTAATGTCAACGAGCACACCATATCTTCCATCCTCAAACAATTTTACGTATCTTCTATCCCACTATCATCTCAGATCTCTTCTGTCTATGTAGTTAAATGCTCAGAAAAGCTGTCTGAAATAAGGTCTTCCACTTTATCTCCTATTCTCTTCTTAACCCCTTATAAGCCAGCTTCCAATCTTATCTTTCTCCCCAAACTGCTCTCTCCAAGTTACTTATGATGTCCTGCTTGTCCAATCCAATGGCCTTTTCTTAATCGTTCTTCTCATTGATCTCTCTTGAGCCTTTGATACATAAATGTAAAACATATATCTTAGGTAGTTGTTAGTAATTGGATAGTGTGGAAGAATGATTGGGGTCTACCTGAGTATGATATGATTTTTTACAATTAAAACCATTAGGGTCAGCTAAAAAGGGTAATTATTTTATACAAATGAGATGCAAGAGTGAGAACTGATGCAGAGTAACTAGCTGGGGAGGAGGGCTGGCTACTTTCATTGGGAATAGGTTCAAGAGGGAATGATACATACTAGTCTAGAAGAACGCAAAACTCTTCTAAATTCAGAAAGACATAAAGTATTAAGGGGATAGGGACTGGGGGGAGGGGAGAGCATAAGGACATGATCTTTAGAGTGGAGGGTGAGGGAACACATTAAAGATGGGATAAAAGAGTGTTTCAATTAATAGGGATGGGAAAGTCAGATACATGGAGTGTGACAAGTTAAGTAATAGGAAGGCAAGGTAGCAGATAAAAAATAAAGTATCTATGTATATTTTTGTGTCTATATGTCTATAGATGTATGTATGTGCGTCTATACATAAATATGTATGTTTATAAACATATACATAGAAATGTACATATAACCATATACACATATGCATCCATATGCAATCTTGCATACACATACATATATGTATATAAATACATATGTATGAACACACACTTAAATATACACACATATCCACACTTAGTGATGTCCTTCTGGGGGTTGGAAGGGGGGAAAAGAACAAAGTAAAAAGAGCACAGCAGAGAACAAAAGAAACTTACAAGGAAGGAAAGATGAACTGCTCTCAACACAGCGCATAATATGTATTATAGAGTCTCTCTTGAAATGGAAATTTATTAATATATTGTTTGAATCTTCTCTCACCTTCTGCTGTGCACAGGGTGATGCTTCTTTTTCTTGTCCTGTCTTGAATAATTTCAGTTTTAGTATTTTAATGTTTCCTTTTTCATTTCTTATTTAGTACTTAAGTTTAAAGTAAAAGAGAAAAAAAATTAAAAAAGGTGATCTAGCCAAACCAGATCTTAAAATGTATTATAAAGCAATAATTGTGAAATCAGTCTGGTGCTGCTAAGAAACAGAGTGGTGGATAAGTGAAATAGATTAGGTGTAAATTATATTACAGTAAATGATAATAGCAATCCTGTATATTATCAACCCACAGATCCAGGATTTGGAGACAAGAACTCATTATTTGACAAAAACTTGTGGGAAAACTGGCCAACAGTACGACGTTCATTAGGTGTAGATCAAGATCTTACACCACGTAACAAGATAAGGTCAAAATACATACAAAATTTAGACATAAAGGGTGATAATATGAACAATTTAAGAGAGCATGGAAAAGTTATCTGTCAGATTTATGAAGAACAGAATAATTTAGGGTCAAAGACTATATAGAGAGCATTACAAAACATAAAATAGATCATTTTGATTATGAATTTTTTTTAAATTCCACAAATAAAACCAGTGCCACAAAAATTATAAAGAAAATAGGAAAAATTTTATAAGAAAATTAAAGGCCTTATTTCTCAAATATATAAAGAAGTGAGTCTTATTTATAAAAAAATACTAGTCATTGTACTGATAAATGATGCAAGGATATGAACAGGCAGTTTTCAGATGAAGAAATCAAAGTTATCTATAGTCATATTTGAAAAAAAACACCTCTAAATCACTATTGATTACAGAAATGTAAATTAAAACGACTCTGAGGTACCATCTCATACCTACTAGAGTCATTAATATGACAAAAAGGATATTGGAGAACAATTTGAAACTATTCCCAAAGGACTATAAATCAGTGCATACTCTTTGATCTATTAATGCCACTGCTTGGTCTATATCTCAAAGACATCCAAACAGAGGGAAAAGTAGGTATTTGTATAAACATATTTATAGCAACTCCTTTTTTTTGTTGTAGGTAAGAATAGGAGATCAAAGGGATGCCCATTAATTAGGGAATGACTAAATAAGCTGTGACATATGATTTTTAACATAATATTATTGTGCTATAAGAAATGACAAACAGGATTATTTTAGAAACATACCTGGAAAGACTCACTTGAACGGATGCATAGGGAAGTGAATAGAAGCAGGGGAACATTGTACACAGCAAGAGTGATATTGCATGTTGAAACCTGTCAATGGCTTGACTGTTCTCAGCAACACAATGATCCAAAACAATCCTAAAGGACTAAAGATGAAGGTAAAAATCTGCCTCCAAGAAAGAACTGATGCTGACTGAACACAGACTGAAGCATGCTATTTGTAACTTTATTTCTTTCATTTTTTTCCTTTTGAGTCTTCTTGTACAAAATTGACTAATATAGAAATGTTTTACTTAATTGCACATGTATAACGTATATCTGATTGGTTACCATCTCAGGGAAGGTGAATGGGAGGGAAGGAATGAGCCATAGAATTTCTAACTCAAAACTTTAAATACAAATTTTTAAAATTGAAAAAAATATAAAGACTGGCAGACTTTGTTATTGCCATTGTTTTTCCCGGATTTTTTTTCAGACTTTGATTTGGAAAACTCCTTTTACTTTCCCATCTGTAAACTGGGTTTACCCCTCCTTACCTTAGAGGGTTGCTAGGATCATGATTAAAATATGCAAAGAAGAGCAACTGAAGCAAAAGAATGTCCAGTGTAACTACTTTATTAACAATGGCTAGCAATTTGCCAGCAAAATGGGTCCATGGCAAATGTATTTGGTACAAGGACCTCCTTGTGAACTCACAGAGCATTTGTATAGATATAACTGAGGATTATTTGAAAAGACAACATAAGTAATAAATGATGAACATTAATAAAGATCACCTAAATGGGTGTTTCTATTTTCTGATTGGCTGGAGTATTATAATTATATTATCAGCTTGGAAATGTACCTTGTATGAGTATTTCTGAAAAGTACAGGTAACCTTCCCAGGAATATGGAACCTTAACAAATTGACAATTCTCAGAGTGTGGGAATTCGTAGCCCCATGTCACTAAAATCAGTAGTGGAGTACTTATGATTTATCTATAACAAGGCTTTTAACAGTAATGAAGAGTTCAACTCATCAGCTGAAGGATTACTATTTCACACTGTAAAAGTTAAGGGAAATAACGAACGTGAAAGTGAGTGACTTAGACATGCAGCAAGCAGAAAGTACATGTTATGCTCCTTTTTCACCTCAAGCACTTGGATGGATGCTGTAGATCCAAATACATAAAAAAAGCAGTCTCTGCCCACAAGGAATTCATCACCTCTAAGCATCTCTAAGGATCATCCTCGTCCACTGTGAATGCCTCCTGTAACTCACAGAATCTCTCTAAAGCCTCCTCTAATGTCCTCTAAAATCATACCAGTATATGAATTATAAGAGCAGGAGACCAGAAAGGAACCAAGAAAGCAAAAAAACCTCATCTGTACAGACTTCTTGGGCACATGAGGAAAAGCATTGGTTCTCTGTTTATAGCCTCACAAAAGATTAGATTCAGAGTTAGAAAGGTCCTTTGAGATCCTCTTTCTCCTCATTTTAGAAGAGGAAACTGAGGCAGAGGCTTTACTTTCCCAAGGTCACCCAAAAAGCAAGTAACAGGGTTGGGATTTCTGCTTTCCTTTTGGTGGCATTAATGCCTCTCCTTTTTTTGAAAGGGAAGTTTCAAACTGGGTGATAACTACTCTCCATTTATCTCTTCTCCTATTCTCCACCCCCCTCCCCTTAACTTCTCTCCCATTCCCTATGCAAACTCTAAAGGACATGCTGGTGAACCCCTTTGAGGGATGAGGATAATTTGAAGTCTTTCCCCATCACCTCTTGGAAGACCACCCTACAGGCCTAGCTTGGCCTACTTCCCTCTAGGAAGGGCACAGATTTGGTAGGAGGCAGGAGAGATTGTCATGCCATATCGGCAGTCCAGTCTCAGCTGGGTATTTGGAGGAGCCTGGAACATGAATTTCTGAAGCAGGCTGGTGAAGAAAAAGAAAAGCTCATCATGGGCCAGATGTTCTCCTAGGCAGACTATGTTACCTGAAAGGCAAGGAGATCAAAAGCATTGAGTCAGTAATGTTCAGCAAAGACAGTGGTAACAGTTCTCAAGGGTTTGATTCCTAGTCCTAGCATTGGGATGGACCTTTAGAATATTCAGTGATTTCTCCACAACCACAATGATTATAACAGTCAGAAATGGAATGTGAACCCAAGTTTTCCTTACTCCCTGGTTTGCATGGTTTCTACCATGCTATGCTGATCAGAGACTCAGTACAGACAAAATACTGCATCTGTAAACAGATGACTTGGGTTCAGATCCCACCTTGGATACTTCTAAACCAGGTGCCCTTGATATGTCACTTAGCCTGTGTGGGCCCGAGATTTCTCATCTGTAAATGATGGAATTGGAAAATATGCCCTTCTAACTCTGGATCTAAGATCATGTTTCTGTGTAGAAAATAGGTCCCTTCTCAGAATTTAAGCAGGCAGGTTCAGTGGAAAGAATGTGAGATCTGGAGTGATGAAGCCCTCAGTTCAAGTTCACCTCTAATACTTAAGAATTGTGGCCCTGAGCAAGACAGGTAACTGCTCTCAGCTTCAGTTTACTTGTATATAAAATGGGGATAATAATAGAACTCACCTCACAATGTAAAGATGTAAAAGTATTTGCCAGCCTTAAAGGACTATATAAATGCTAGTTATTATTACTACTGCTCCTCCTCCTCATAATATTGCTCCTACCTGTCAAATGTAAACAGTACTGGTATGTACCTCACTGGGGTGATGTGAGGACTGAATGGGATGACTTTGTTAACCTTACAGTATCAATGTGCTCTCATCAACATCATGGAAAAAACCCTCTGATACTGGATTCATCTTGGGTGTCTCTGAAATTCACTAGCTGTGTAATATTGGGCAGATTACAGGCTCTCAGGGCTCAAAGCAGCTCTGAAAGCCTTGGGGAAACAGAGAAAGTGCCCACCTGTCTGTGGCCAATCATACCCAGGAAGAAGATTGTAATGGGGAGCAGGTTCATTATCTCAAAAACAACTGGACTTGAAGCTACAGTCTCTGTTGAAGGAGAAAGCTTAGGAAGAAGTAGACAGAACTGAATAGACCCCATTTTTTTGTATAAAGTCTTGATTATGTCTGGATACTAAGTGAATACTTAGTCACCTTTTCTAAAGACATGAAGGAGCTGCCTCACTCCTTTGTCCAGGAATCCACTATTAGGAAGATCACATACTTTCTTTCTTTCTTTTTTTTTTTTTTTACACTAAGTGACATTGGCCTTTTTCAAATTAATTTATTAATTTTTTGTTTTCAACATTCATTTTCATAAGGTTTTCAGTTCCAGATTTTCTCCTCATCTCTCCCCAATCCCTCACCCTGATATGACATGCATTCTGATTATCCTTTCCCATGACCTACCCTCCCTTTTACCACACCCACATCTCCTTCCCCCCTTACTTTGTTGTAGGGCAAGATAGAAGACCATGTTCATAAATAGATACATGTGAGATCCACGTGGAGGAGAGGGACCATGAAGAATTTCCTGGAGAAGGGGATGTTGGACCTGAGTCTTTAAGGGAGACAGAGATCCCAAGAGGTGGAAGTGAGGAGGGAGGGCATTGCAGCAAGTGCCAAGAAAGGGAGATAAGTGTGAGGTGGACAGAATATCACTGAGTCCAGGAGGTGGTAGAGAGAAAAGGCAATATGAGGGCAAGTTATGAAGAGCATTCAATCTCAGGGCAGTTATCATTTGATCCAAGAGGCAATAGGGAACCCTCAGAGCTCACTGAGTGGGAGTGAGGTCAGGGAATGTGGTGAGACCTACATATTAGGGAAATCATTGTGTCAGCTGGGTGGAGGAGGGATTGGTTTGTGTAATGACGTGAAGGAAGGAGATACTTAGGTGTCTCCTGAAATGGTGTAGGTGAGACATATTGAGAAGTAGGCCCATATGGATGAAAATATTTTAAAAACTGTAAAGCACTATAGAAATCACATGCACATTTTTTTAAAGTTAGACAAGAGTAGTTAGGCAAAACACTTCCATAACAGTCATATTGTGAAAGACTAACTATATTTCCTTCCATCCTCTCCTACCCTGCATTCATTCTAGTCCCTCTTTTGAATCTATCCCTCTGCAAAAGTGTTTACTTCTAATGACCCTTCTTCCCATTTGCCCTCCCTTCTATCATTCCTCCCACCCCCACTTATCCCTTCGACATGACTTTCTATAGTGTAAGATAGATTTTCATACCAAATTGAGTGTGCATGTTATTCCCTCCTTAAATCAAATGCGATGATAGTAAGGTTCATTCTTTCCCTCTCACCTCCTCCATCCTCCCCTCCATTGAAAAAGCTTTTTCTTGCCTCTTTTATGTGAGATAATTTGTCCCATTTTATTTCTCGCTTTCTGCTTCCAATATATTACTCTCTCATCATTTATTTTATTTTTTTAGATATCATCCCTTTCAATTCAACTCACCCTCTGCCCTCTGTCTGTATTATATATATAATGTATATATCTGTTAAGGTAAGCTCAGTTCTCACGTGAACAGCCTCAAGTGAGGCAAAGGTGAACGCTCTTGAAACCTCCGAGTTCTCACGAAGCCCCCCCAGAGAACAGCTGGGAATTGAGGAGTGAGACACGAGTTATCTCATTTTCCACTTCTTCTCAGTCGAAACTTGCTGGGGAGAGCATCCCACCCTTGATATTAGTCCGTGGTCTAAGCACACCTTTTGTTAATTGGCTAAGGGGCTGAGAGCATGTGGTCCACAAGTGAACTAGCAGGGGGAGAGCTTAAATGGGGACAGGAAAGCCTGAGGGGCTGCTGTTCTTCCTTGCTCCTAGGGAGGGAGAAGGGGGCTCCCATGGGGGGCTCCCGTGGGGAGCACTTGCCCTGCATGCTGACATGTAACTTGTATCTGGAATAAAGCCTACACCTCTGTTTGACTCTGGAGGTCTCTTCTCTCATTCATTTATCTGGCTGGCCACTGAAGACTTGAGATAGGTAAGATGATCCGGGCAGCCCACAGCAATTAGGCCGAACAAAAAAGAGGAGTGAGGGATAGAATTTGAAACCGAAATCTTTAAAGAAATTTAAAAATTATTTTAAAAAGTAATTGGAGAAAAGAAACATCACATATAATGATTTGGAATAAAATATGGGGCAGGTTTCTCATTTGAAAGTGTTGGAGGACAGTGAGACATGCTTCTGTGAGAAGGGATGAGAAGGTTTGGAAGAGCTACTGCAGTGAATAGGAAATCAATTAATTAATTAGAGAAACCAGGGAAAAATTGCCTTGAACAATAATTATGAGACTATGCAAAATAAATTTGTAAAGAACACAGTTAATATGTTTTTGTGATTTTACTTACTTTAATTTAATAACTCTGAGTGAGAGTGAAGGCCAGTGATAATGGAAGTGAACCAAGTCTGAGGCTTAATAGGGCAAGACAGATGATAGCATAGTTTGGCAAGTGTTGATTGAACTGATTCACCAAGGGGTCAAGATGGAAAAAAAGAAGCAAGCATGACTAGTGCAAAGGTGATGGCCTGGGAGGGAAGTAAGGGTTCAAGAGATTGGCAGTCAGTGAAGGCAAAGAGAGAGGTGAAATGTCAAGAGATTAAGAACAGATAAAAATATTTCAGAATGTATGAATTCATAAAGTGATATATTTGTGGACGATGGCAAGATCACCCATTTAGATTAGCTTATAACTGTGTGTCACTATGTAAAATATATAAGTAACATATCATAGATATAACATAATACATGGTAATTATATACAATATAAACATAGAGTAGCTATACCTAAGTTATAAGCTTAGAATTAAGAAACATGGGCTATTTGTGTCTTACCTGTGGTAGAACATTCCAAGCTCATATTGGCCTGATCAGTCATAGTCTAATGCTTTTGTAACTCTCTCTAATTAGTGATGTTAGGTTGTGTGATGTCCAACTTTGATTGACTTAGCTCTTCTCAGCAATGCAAGTATCTAAGACAATTCCAAAAGATTCTTGATGGAAAATACTATCTACCTCGAGAGAAAGAACTACGGAGTCTGAATGAAGATTGAAGCATACTATTTTCTCATTTTTTTTTCTTTCTCATGATTTTTCCCTTTTATTCTTATTCTTCTTTCACAGCATGACTGGTGTGGAAATATATTTAATGTGATCATACATATATATTCTGTATCAGATTGTGTGCAGTCTTGGGGAAGGGGTAAGAAGGAAAGTGGAGAAACTTAAAATTCAAAATCTTATAAAAGCAGATGTTAAAAATTAAAAATAAATTATTAATTTTTTAAAGATATCCTATTCTGAGAAAGGATCCATAGGCTTAAAGAATATTGACCAAGGGTTCCAGGAGAAAATGAAGGTAGAATTCACCTTCTCTGGTAGGTACTTCTAAGTGCTTGGAAGTGTTTTTCAAACTTTCCTCAGTGTGAGGTTGGTACCAGAAACCAGGGGTGAAGGAATATTCTTCTGCTTTCCCTTTCAACGGCCATCATGGAGCAATGAATAGAAAGCAGGATTTGAAGTCAGAGGGCCTAAATCTGAATCTTAGCTCTTCCTTGACCTCTGTTTTTTGCTTCCATTGACCTCTATTTTGTCACCTCTAAAAAGCAGGTTGGACTAGCAGAGATGTCAAACATAAGACCCTGGCCTAAAGCATCATAGTTCATCACTCTTATTTTTTTTTACACATTAACCAACTGAGACACAAATAATATTTACGCTTCTAACTTCAAAAGCTCTTGACCTAATTGTCTCTATGGTATTATTAAGAATTAAAGGACCCTAACATATTGTTGTTGGTCTAAAGTCCTAAGCCTAATAGCTTAATTTTAGACTTAACCTCAGATGTTCCGCTACCAATAATCTATAATTGAATAGATCTGGTATTAAGCTTACAAACCTTTTGACTATAGGAAATTGCCACCAAGAGTAGGGACATTGCAGGGAAACAATATTGCCCCAACTTCCTGTCAATTCCAGGCAGGATTAGATTATCCACTTGCATTCAGTCAGGCTTAAAGTCTGCCAGGTGTCAGTGGGGAAAATGAGTCAGGAGAATCCTACCTCAGCCCAGGCTGAACAGCCACTCTCCCACCCTTCCCATGAGATCACCTTATGCAGTTTATACCAGCATCTCACCAGTTTATTGACATTGTGGATTGGAGGCTTAGATTGCCTTTCTTGCTACCCATACCTGGAGTTAGACTCAAAAGAACAGTCACTAAATAGTCTCATAGCATCTAAAAATGGCAAGTTCCAATAACCAGGTTTCAAATATGATTATAATTTCACTTTGTCTAAGGAACCTCTTTTGAGGCAAGTCTTAAGTGGCTTACATGCCTTTCTATACATGTTCTAGTTCCTGATTAAATTGCAATCATAAAATCAAATTTACCATTAAAATCTTAACTTTGCCATCAATGCCAAATTTTGCCCAAGGTTACCTTCTTCTAGGCAATTTAGACCGAAATTCTTTTCCCCAAACTAAAGATGCCATTGATTTATTCTCAGCAATTAATTCAGTCCATTGTTTAAATATTATTTGCTTTTATCTCACTTTGTAACATGTCCAATTTTTCTCCCCATCACTTCCTTCCCCCCGCTTCCTAATACCTTGCATTCTGATTATTCCTTCCCTCAACATACCCTCCCTTCTATCACACACACACCCCTTTCCTTATCCCCATCTTCTCTCTTTTCTTGTAGGGCAAGATAAATTTCTATAACTCATTCCCTGTGGTTCTTATTTTCTGATTTTATGCAATAAAAATTTGTAACATTCGTTTCTAATACTTTGAATTCCAACTTCTCTCCCTCCCTCCCTCTGTCCCCAGCCCCACTGAGAAGGGAAACAATTCAGTATAAACTAAATATGTGTTCTTTTGCAAAAAACTTCCATAATAATCATGTTGTGTAATACTAATTATATTGCCCTCTGTCCTACTCTATCCCCTCTTATTTTTCCCTCTACAATTGACCTTGTCCCTTCTCAAAAGTGTTTATTTCTAGTGACTCCCTTCTCCCATTTGCCCTCCCTTCTAACATTCCCCTCACCCCACTTCTCATCTCCTCTCCTACTTTCCTGTGGTGTGATATGAATTTTCATTTCAAATTTATTGAGCATGTTATTCCCTCCCTCAGCCAAATGTGGAGAGAGTAGCTTTATTTTTGTCCTCTCCCCTTCTCCTTTATCTCCTCTATTGAATAAGATTTTTCTTATCTCTTTTGTGAGTTATAGCCTGCCCCGTTCCCTTACTCCCTTTCTCTTCCAGAAATTTTCCTCCTTCACCACTTGATTTTTATTTTATTTTATTTCTGTGTGTGTGTGTGTATCATCTCTTCTGATATAACACACCCTATACTCTCTATTTATATATGTGTATGTGTGTGTATGTGTGTGTGTGTATATGCACAATCTCTCCAACTATCCAGATACTGAGAAAAGATTCAAGAGTTAAAAATATTTTCTTTCCATGTAGTAATGTAAACCGTTCAGCTTTAGAGAGTCTTTTATGATTTTTCTTTCCTGTTTACCTTTTCATGCTTCTCTTGATTCTTGTCTTAGGTAATCAAATTTTTTTATACAGATCTGGTCTTTTCTTCAACATGAATGATTGAAAGTCATCTATATCATTGAATGACCATTTTTTCCCTTAAAGTATTATACTCAGATTTACTGGGTAGGTGATTCTTGGTTTCAATCCCAGTTCCTTTGACCTCTGAAATATCCCATTCCAAGCCCTTTGATCCCTTAATGTTGAAGCTGTCAGATCCTCTGTTATCCTGATTATATTTCCACAGTACTCAAATTGTCTCTTTCTAGCTGGTTTCAGTATTTTCTCCTTTTTCTAGGAACTCTGAAATTTCACCACAGTATTCCTAGGAATTTCTCTGTTCAGGTCTCTTTCAGGAGGTAATCAATGAATGCTTTCAATATTTATTTTGCCCTCTGATTCTATAACATCAGGGCAGTTTTCCTTGATAATTTTATGAAAGATAATGTCTAGGCTCTTTTTTTGATCATGGCTTTCAGGTAGTCCAGTAATTTTTAAATTATTTCTCCTGGATCTATTTTCCAGGTCAGTTGTTTTTCCAATGAGTTGTTTCACCTTATCTTCTATTTTTTCAGATTTTTGGTTTTGTTTACTAACTGCTTGGTTTAACTCAAAGTCATTCATTTCGCTGAACTCAATTCTCTCTTTCAATGAATTATTTTGTGCAATGAACTTTTGAACCTTCTCATCTGGCTAATTCTGCTTTTTAAAACTTCCTTCTCCTCATTGGCTTTTTGGACCTCTTTTTCCAATTGAGTTAGCCTCTTTTTAAAGCTGTTATTTTCCTCAGCATTTTTTTGGTTCTCCTTTAGTAGCTGCTAACTTGTTTTTTAAGGTCTTCTATTGCCTGAGTCTACTTTAAGTTCCCTTTGGAAGCAGAGGCCTTGACTTCCTCTGACAGTATGCCTTGTTCTTCCTCATCTGAAAGGATGGGAGGAGATACTTGTTCCCCAAGAAAGTAACCTTCTATGGTCTTATTTTTCTTCCCTTTTTTGGGCATTTTCCCAACCAGTTACTTGACTTCTGAGTTTCCTCTCCACAACCACCTTGCCTCCAGTTCTGTCAAGTCAGCACTAGGGGCAGAGATTCAGATGAGATATCCCAAAACCTCAGGGGCTTTTGGTGGGGGAAGGCTGCTATTCAGTGTGAGATTAAGATCAGCTGCTCAGGACGGGGCAGGGCAGCCACACAGGGCTCAATTCCCTCAGGGGGCTTATCATGAGACCTTCAACAATGGATGCTGGCTACTGCCTGCTTTGGGAACCCCCTCTGCTATTGCCTCTACTGCTGCTTCCTGAGGGGGCCTGAGTTATGGGGACACCCTGCTCCCCTCTCGGCCAGCCAAAAAGACCCTTTCACTGACCTTTGGTGCCTGTGGGTTGAGGAATCTGCACTGCAGCTGGAGATTCTGTCCCTGAAACCTGCTTGGATCTGTTCCTTTCGGTGCCACATGGCCAAGGCAGCGCTGGTCTCTGCTCCATGTCCATTGCACGACAGACCTTTCCTGTTGGTTTTTTCCAGTCTCTCTGAGATAGAAATCTCCTCCACTTCATTGTTCTGTGGCTTTTGCTGCTCTAGAATTTGTTGAGAGTTCTTCTTTATAGGTATTTTATGGGCTATGGGGTAAGAGCTAGCATATGTGTGTCTTTCTACTCTGCCATCTTGTCTCCTCCCCATTCATCACTCTTGGGTATGACCAGAGCAGGATTAAAATGTAACTGAGAAATTTTTAACAAAATAAAGATACCATACAACATAGATAATGCTACTAAGTGGCTTTCTATGTCTTCAGGTTGACACACCTGCATTAGAAGACCTCTGAGGTTTCTTTCCACTCCAAAGCTCTGCTCTCTCACCATGGAATAAAAGGCTGTGTCCCCCATCCTCAGGCATCACGTAAACAAGATGTATGGGGTAGGGAGATAGTCTTTATGGCACAAGACCAATCAATGACCCAAAGTTTACTTACGAGTCATAGAATTTATCTGGAAGAAGTCTTAGAGATGATAGGATGATAGGGTAACAGATCTGGAGTGTGGGGGATCTCAAAGGCCATCTGGGGCAATACTCTCATTTTACAAGGGAGGAAACATATTGAGATCAATCACCATTATCCTAATGTTCTATAGGGATATAAGGTTTCAAAGGAATTATCTGTATGTGTATGAGTGTGTGTGTGTGTGTGTTATCTCATTTGCTTTTTACAGCAACCATGCAAAATAAATGTGATTATTATTCCCATTTTGCAGACAGAAAAACTGAGGCTGAGAGAGGTATAAAGACTTGATTAGTATCACAAAGATAGTAAGAGTGTGAGGCAAGATCTGAATTTATGTCCTCTGAGAGAAATGATTACTAATAACCAATGATTTGGGGAGATCCAGGGTTGCTCCTTTCTTATAAAGTCCAGATTTTAAAACTTCAGTCTCTTGAAAGACATTGCCAATAATGAGACTGGACTAACTTTCTTGTTCAGACCCCACCCAAGGAAGGTAGCTATTGTGTCCTGTTCAGGCTTAGGCAGGGTATAAATTATTTGAAAAGTGGGCCCAAGGCTGGGTATGGTTAGGGTATAGAAGTAGTTTCTCTGTCTAGTGGTGACAGGCTGTCACTCTCAGCCCCTCACTGAATACTTTCTCTTCAAAGGGTATATAAACTGTGAACCTGTTGCCACAATTGCGTTTGGTCTAAAAGAGATGACCAAATGACCATCCTTTTATTTAAAAATTATGCTGGCCATATTAATAAAATGATTAAATTACCCAGAAACTATGTTTCTCAAGCTTTTTTAGTCACCACAGACCCCCACGCCAGGACTCAAAATAGTCAAGGTTGCACAGGTTTGAAAGTCTGGGATTCAAGGTCAGATCCTCTGACTGCACATTTTATTCAGTATATCACTCTGCCTCCCTGTACATGATAAATATATTAGAAATGGTGAACAGGATGAAAAAGTTTCTAAGCAGTTCTCAACTCAGCTGAATTTCTGCTGATTCCATCCCACAACTCAGTAGACTCCGTATGAATATATACATACATACAAATATACATTCACATCTAATATGGAAAAAAACATAGTAACACACACACATATAAAACAAGTTCTAAATATGATAAATAGAAAATTATTAACAGAGAAGGCACTAGAATTAAGGACTGAGGAAAGCTTTCTGTAGAAGAGAGGATTAAGACTTAGGTATGGCCAACTGGATGCCACTGAAGTTCCTTCCAACAGATTTTGTTATCCTGTGATTCCTTTGACTTCATTAAACCATCTGTTAAGTAATCAATCCACAAGCGTTTATCAATAGCTAATATTTCTATGATGCTTTCATGTTTACAAAGTGTACATGTATCTTCTCATTTCATCCTCACAATTATGCTATTATTAGATGCTATTATTATTCCCATTTTATAGATGAGGAAACTATGCACTTACCCCTGCCTCACATGAAGAAGTGACCTTTCACCTTACCAAGGCTGTCTACTTGTTTAAGTGACTCTATTACCCCGCATATCTTCCAGGGGATTGTCCACACTGTCTCACTTATTTCAATTCCTCCCTCTTTTTTTGCCCTTTCTTACTGCCTACAGGCATTTAATGTATCTGCCATACTCAAACAACTCTCATGATCCTTCTACCCCACTAACAATTAAACTATGTCTCTTCTTCCCTGTGTCGCTAAACCCTCAAAAAGGCTGTCTACAGCAGGAAATTCACTTTGTGTTCTTTCACTCTCTTCTTAATCCCTTATAACCCAGCTTCCAGTATTTCCCTCTCCCCAAAAATTGTTTTCTCCAAATTACTAACGATCTTCTCATGGTCAAATCTTTTTTTTTTAATCCCTGAAAAGGTTTAACATTTAAAAAAATTATTCACTATTTTATTTTTTCCCCAGTTACAGGTAAAAGCAATTTTTAATATTTGGGTTTTTTTAAGCTTTGAGATCCAAATTCTCTCACTTCCTCCCTCCCAATGTCACTATTCCCATTAAGAAGACAAACTATTCCATATAGGTTATACATGTGTAGTAATGTAAAACATATTCATAAGTCATGTTGTGAAAGAAAAGATAGAAAAGAATAAAGAACTCAAGAAAAATAAAGTAAAAAAAACATACCTCCATCTGTATTCAGACACCCACAGTTCTTTCTCTTGGCATGAATAGCCTCTTTAATCGTAAGTCTTTCAGAGTTGTCTTGGATCATTGTAGTGCTGAGAATAGTTCAGTCATTTGTAGCTGATCATCATACAATATTACTGTTATTTTGTACACAGTACATTTCACAGTGAATCATCCCATGTATGTCTTTCCAGATTTTTCTGAGGGTATCCTGCTCGTCATTTCTTATAGTACAACAGTATTCCATCATAATCACAAATCACAACTTGTTCCATCATTTCCCAATTGATGGGTATCCTCTTATCTTCTATTTCTTTTACCCCTAGAAAAGAGCTGTTAAAATATTTTTGTGCATATAGGTCCTTTTCATTTTTTAAATTAATTTTGGGATACAGACTTAGTGGTATTATTAGGTCAAAGGATATGCATACTTTTATAGCCCTTTGAAAATAGTTCCAAATTGCTCTAGAGAATGGTTGAATCAATTCACAACTCTACCTGCAAGGCACTGAAGTCTCATTTTTCCTACATTCCCTCTAACATTTGTCATTTACCTTATCTATCAGCCAATCTAATAAGTATGAAGTAGTACCTCAGAATTGTTTTAATTTGCATTTCTCCAATCAATAGTAAGTTAGCGTATTTTTAATAGGACTATTGGTAGATTCATCTGAAAACTGATCATATCTTTTGATCATTGATCAATTGGGAAATGACTGTTAATTTTTGTAAATATTACTCAGTTCTCTATGCTTTAGAAATAAGGCCTGTATCAGTGAAACTTACTTCAAAACCTTTTTTCACAGTTACTATTGCTACCTCTATTTCCCTGCATCTTAAGTCACCTCCTATTTATTCTATCCTCTCTCTCCATCCACCCTGTCCTTCCTCAAGTGTTTTGCTTCTGACTATCCCTCCTCCAATCTGCCCTCCTTTCCATCACCACTCCCTTCTCTTATCCCCTTCCCCTCCTATTTTTCAATAGAATAAGTAAGATAGATTTCTATACTCCACTGAGTGTGTATATTATTCCCTCTTTGAGCCAATTCTGATGAGAGTAGAATTCACTCATCCTCCCTCACTTCCCCCCTTCCCTTTAATTGAAAAAGCCTTTTCTTGCCTCTTTTATGAGATAATTTCTGGTGGCCAAAACTAATGGCCTTTTCTTAATCCTTATTCTCATTGACCTCTTTGGAGTCTTTGATCCTAGGCAAGTCACTTAAACCATGTTTACCTCAGTTTCCTCATCTGTAAAAGGAAGAAATTGGTGTAGATAGCTTCTGAATTCCTCTTAGTTCTAAATTTATACTTCTCCCCATTTATTTTTGTTAACAAGGATACTTTAGTAGGTTTCACTTGTGGTTTAGAGTATGTGACTTTCACTTAGACACCTGCCAAGCAAATTAGCCTCTTTTTATCACCATACATTCATCTGTAAATCGAGGGAGTTGGAAGAAATGTCTCCAAGAAATTTTCAAAATCAGTGATTTTATAAATCTAGAATTTGTGGTCAATAGGAGTGGAAAACTAATATGCAAAATACATAAAGCAACGAAAAATATACAACAAAATCTTAGCTACCTACCATCTGGCCTTTTGGAATCCCCTGGTTTCCAGAGTCTGAAAGTATTCCACAAAAGTCTTTGGCAGTGAAATAGGCCAAGAACCCAGGAATAATTAACGTAGCTGAGAACTTACCAACCAAAGCTTATACCTAGCAAGCTTCAATTGATTATATAGTTGCAGGTTCTTTTGAGAACCCACCAACTAGACTTTTCTGTTTAATTGCAGACTCAGAACGGTACCATTCAGATAGGCCCCATCTGTCAAGGCTCTTTCCTCATTATCCCCAAGTTTTGGAGTCACTGGAGCAGAAGGCACTAACAACTGATCAGCACACAATCTCACTGGGAACTCCATGTTGGCCCCACTCTAATTCTCCACCCTCTCCATTTATCCTAAATCAAAGTTCACTGTAGGAGCAAATAAGGCAATCTCTCAGGGATCAAGGTGCAGACTCACCTGTCAGCTCACAAACCACTTCTGTTGTCCACACTCAACATCCACTCAATAATGCTCACTATTACTCTCTTGTTTTCATACCAATATTCAATTTTAGTTTTCTACAGTCACCCAGAAATGTATACATACAAGTCCAGGGAATGTCTTGACTTCTTCTTAATGGATTTTGGAGTGAGGAAGGGGGGGATACAGAATTAATAGTTTCATTTCTAAATATAAGGCCCAGTAACATGTTTGCACATTTTTTGAGCTGAATCTGTGATTTCATTGCTATAGGAAACTCTCTGTATGTAAAAGCAAATGAGGACCTGATCTGGAGATTCTAACCATAGAGAGCTAATAGAGACACTGAACGTTTAAGGGACTTGCCCAAAGGACAGGTGGATGCTCCTGTTCTGAGTCCTCTTCTCTTTTCTCCCTAGACTATTTCACTTGTTGATCTCGTCAGTTCCCATGATTTCAATGATCATCCCTAAGCTGAAGGTCCTCAAATCTGTTTATGCAGCCCTGACCTTTCTCTCTTGACTTCCATATCCCATATCTCCAAGTATCTGACAGAGGTCTGAAACAGAAAACCCCTAGACATCTTAGATTCAACCTATCCAAAATGGTGCCCATTATCTTTACCCAAAATTCTTTTTCTCTTCTTAATTTCCCTGTACTGCTGAGGGTGTCACCATCTAAGTTACCTTGGTTCTCTACCTGGGCATCTTCCTTAACTCCTCACATTTTTACTCCCACATCCAATTTGTTCCCAAGACCTGTTGTTATCTTCTTAATATCTCCCATGTGTACACCTGTCTCTCTTCTGACATTGTCAGCACCCTAGCACAGGTAAATATCACCTCATATTATTGAGAAGAGCAATTGCAATAGCTTGCTGGTTGGTCATTAATGAGAAAGCACAGTAGATTAAGTGCTAGATATGAACTCAAGGCAACCTGAGTTAAAATCCTGCTTCAGACACTGAATCCCAGGAAAAATCACTCAACCTCAGTTTTCTCATCTGCCACCCAAAGTTGTTGTGAAGATTAGATGAGATCGCTTGTAAAGCACTTTTTAAACCTTAAAGAACCAAATAAACGTTAGCTGTGAGTCTTTCTCCACTCCAGCCCATCCTCCACTCGGTTGTTACATGGCAGCTGGGTGGTGCAATAAATAGAATTCTGAGCATGAGGTTAAGAAGACCCAAGTTCACATCTAGTTCAGAGGTTAGCTGTGTGATCCTTGGCAAGTGACTTGATATCTATTTGCCTCAGTTTCCTCATTTGTAAGATGGGGATAAGAATAGCACCTACCTCTCAGGCTATTGTAAGGATCAGATGAGACAACAATAAAGTGCTTAGCCCATTGCCTGGCACATAGCAATCACCATGCAAATGTTAGCTTCTATTATCTTCCTAAAGTGTGGGTCTGACCAAGTCACTCCCTACTCAATAAACTTCAGGGGCTCCCTATTGCCTCCAGGATCAAATACAAATCCCTGTTTGGCATGCAAAACCCTTCTTACCCGCAGCATCTTCCACCTTTCCAGTATTCTAACTTGTCATTCATTTCCCATATGCTCTTTGATTCAGTGACATCGACTCACTAATTGCTCCATGAACAAGAGACTCCCTCAGTGGGCTCCAGGCATTTTTTGAGGGATGAACCCTTTACCTGAAACACTTTTCCTCTGCTACTCAGATTATTGATCTCCTTTCTTTTTTAAGTCCCAATTAAAATCCTATCTTCTACAGGAAGTTTTTCCTAACACTTCTGATTTCCAGTGCTTTCCTTCTACTAATCATTTATCATTTTACCCATATTATTTCACTTGATCCTCTTTATAACCTTATGAGGTAGATGGTATAATTATCTTTATTTTACATCTAGAAAACTGAGACAGGCAGTGTTTAAGTGATTTGCCCATGGTCACACATCTATTAGATTTTTGAGGCCAGATTTGCACTCCATTAGGTCTTCCTGACTTCAGACTCTGTGCACTCTCGTGCCACCTAGCGGAAGAGGTGTGAGGCGTAATAAACTTCCATCTTTATCATACTGGCTGATCACCTGCACTAACAAGGTTCTCAGCTGTTCTGTCCAGTCTTCCCACTCCATACTTTATCTGGGTAAATGCATCAGTTGTCATAGACTTAGTTATCTTATGGGTACAAATGACTCACTTCCCTATCTATGGGACACCAGTTTTTCCCCTGAACTTTAGTCCTGGATCACTTAATTATCCCTTGGATATCTCAAACAGGATGCTTTGCATGCAATTCAAACTCACTATCTCAGAAATGAAACTCATTACTTGCTTTTCCTCTCAACCATGCCCCATTCACAATTTCCCTTTTGTGGCCGAGGTATCACCATCCAGTGATGAATGAAAGTCTGAGAGACATAATTTCTGGTTAATTAATAATCAGTTTATTAATTATGTTTAGGAAATAAATAATAGATTGAAGTCAATGATTTTCTCTCATAAACCAAAGACAAACCTTGGAGGTTGCTGGGTGTTTAAAAACTTTTAGAAGAAGGGGTGTTCCCAACATATGGAAATCAAATTAAATTAGTTAACAATGAGAAAATCAATATCATGATAAAAAGTGGGTTTATTCTATTGAGTGACTGAGGGAAGTGACTGATTATGTCACTCTTAGACAAACATACTCATTTCTACCCAGACCACCTAATTGCCTCAGGCAATCTAGACAAAAGGATCTATTCTTCACCCAGTATTACCTGAGCAGACCAAAGATGAGTTATGATAAAAATTCACCTAGACAGGAGGTCTTCACCTAGGCAGGAGGTTAGGTGGATCTTGCCCAGAATTGACTCTAATCTCATCATCAGCCCTTTCCTTCAGAGGAAATGCAGAAAGAGAAAAGGAAAAACAAACAAACAAACAAACAAACAAAACCTTTGAATCCCCTATGTTAGTAATTATTATTAATAATTATTTCTAATTCTCTCTTCAATTTTATTGTGAGATACAATCTCTTTAATGAATCACTACTGATATAGTAAACACTTCCTCAACGGTTTTGTTTTGCTTTTTCACCTATGGGGCTTATGAGAGGAAACAATGTGTGGGAAAAAAGGAAGAGGAATTGACAGACACATTGACACGACCCATTCAAGTAGTCCTTTTTGATAAGGAAGCCTTACAGATAAAAGACATGGAAAAAATAAGCAATAAGAAATATATCCATTGCTTAGGTCCATCATGTCTTGAAGCTCAGGCATCTCATCTCATGCAGCCATCTGGTTCTCTGGAAATATCTCCTCATGTATCTCTCTGAGCTGGTTGTACTCCCAGAGCAGTTTCCAGCTGACTGGCTTTTCTGGTTCAAGTCACTTGTAGAGAGTCCCTTCTCTACTAAAATTTTCTTTTAAAAATTCTTCTTAACACAATTTTAAATTTACTATGACAATAAACAGTTTATGTACTGAAAGTTAGCTGAAGTCCCATGCCCCAACAAATAAGAAAATCAAATTGGGGATTTATTTTAGACTAGGTAATTGGCATTTTTAAGTTAGCCAATTTTTGTATTGATATAGTCAAGAAAATGAAAGACAAATTGAAAAATTAGAAACATATGAACCCATTTTTTGAACCCATTTTTAATATGTAATTTATTTGTGAAGAGAATGAAGTTAGTGAAGACTTCTCAGTGCTTAACAAAAGGCTTTTACTAGTTGGTTAGCCCTAAGTTTCAGTTTCCCAGAAATCATATGCCACATCAACATGACACAACTCCCCTTGGGTTGCCATCACAACCCCCCCTTACCCCCTTGGGTTGCCATACCAGCATAACACAACCCCTGCTTGGATTGCCACATCAACATAATGCCTATTGGTTATTCACAGGGTGGATTGTCGTGTTTAGATTGTGAGCCTGCCTCCCAGCCAATGGGAACAAAAGGCCAGTGGGGGGTGGGGGGTGGATCTGCATTAGGGCTATATAATCTCTATTTTTGCCTTCTGTAATTGCCTCACTCTCCTGTACCTGTCAGAGAGGAGATGCCCTTTCTCACAAGATCGTAATAAAATCTTACTGTTTTGCTTCTACTTTAAGAAGTATCTGATTTTTATTTGAGTTGGTGGTCTCTGACCCACACATTTATTTTTCAGTTCTTAACATTCACTTCCACAAGAATTTTATTTCAAAATTTTCTCCCTATCTCTCCCCACCTCCCACCCCAGGACAGCATGCACCTTATCCATCCCTTTCTCCAGTCTATCCTCCCTACTATTAGCCATACTTCTTGCATTCCCCTTCTCCTCTATTTTCCTGTTGGGCAAAATAGATTTCTATACTCCATTGCCTGTAAAGCTTAATTTTCAGTTGCATGCTAAAACAAATTTTAACATTCATTCATAAAGCTTTGAGTCCCATATTTTCTCTTTCCCTCCCTACCCACCCTCATTGAGAAAATAGGCAATTCAATATAAGTCACACAAGTGTAACAATGCAAAGAACTTCCATAATAGTTATGTTGTAAAATACTAAGCACATTTCCCTCTGTCCTATGCTGAACTTCATTTATTCCATTCTCTCCTTTGACCTGTCCTCCCAAAATAGTGCTTACTTCTGATTACCCCTTTCCCCAATTTGCTGTCCCTTCCATCATCTCCCCTCTTTTATCCTCTTCCTCCTTGCCTTCCTGCTGACTAAAATAGATTTCCATATCCAATTGAGTGTGTGTTATTCCATCCTTAAGCCAAATCCAGTGAGAGTAAGGCTTAATTTCCTTTCATCTCCCCCCTCTTCCCCTCCACTGTAGAAGCTCTTTCATTCCTCTTGTATGTGAGAAGATTTGCTACATTCTACCCCTTCCTTTCTCTTACTCTTAGTACATTCCATTCAACAGTAAATATTTTCTTAGGTATTGTGCCTTCATATTCAGCTCACACTGTGCCCTCTGTCTATGTGTGCATATATATATACACACACATACATATGTATATATACACATATGTGTACACACATATGCATATATACATATATGAATATACACATGCATATATAAACATATAGATACATATGCATGCATACATGTGTGTACATATACATAGCTACACATATATAATTTACACATATATACATACCCATACACAGCTACATATATATTCCCTCTAAGTACCCCAAATACTGAAAAAGGTCTCATGAGTTAGAAATGTCATCTTTCCATGTAGGAATGTGAACAGTTCAACTTTAAGAAGTTTATTAATGATTCTCTTTCCTGCTTACCTTTTCATGTTTCCCTTGATTCTTGTATTTGAAAGTCAAATTTTCTATTCAACTCTGGCCTTTTCAACAAGAGTGCTTGGAAGTCCTCTATTTCATTGAAATTCCACTTTTCCCCCTGATGCATTATACTCATTTTTCCTGGGTAGGTGATTCTTCTTTTTAATCCTATCTCCTTTTACCTCTGGAATATCATATTCCAAGCCCTTTAGTCCCTTAGTGTAGAAGCTAAATCCTGTGTTATCCTGATTGTAGTTCCACAATACTTGAATTGTTTCTTTCTGTAATATTTTCTCCTTGAGCTGGGAACTCTGGAATTTGGATATAATATTACTAGGAGTTTTCCTTTTCGAATCTCTTTCTGGAGGCAATTGGTGAATTCTTTACATTTTTATTTTACCTTCCATTTCTAGAATGTTAGGGCAGTGTTTCCTCATAATTTCTTGGCAGATGGTATCTAGGCTCTTTTTTTGATCATGGCTTTCAGGTAGATCAATAATTTTTAATTTATCTCACCTGGATCTATCTTCCTGGTCAGTTGTTTTTCCAATGAGATATTTCATATAGTCTTCTATTTTTTTTCATTCTTTTACTTTTGATTTGTGATTTCTTGGTTTTTCATAAAGTCATTAGCCTCCATCTGTTCCATTCTAATTTTTAAAGAACTATTTTCTTCAGTGAGCATTTGAACCTCCTTTTCTATTTGGCTAATTCTGCTTTTTAAAGCCTTCTTCTCCTCTTTGGCTTTTTGGACCTCTTTTGCCATTTGGGTTAGTCTGTTTTAAAAGATATTATTTTCTTCAGCAATTTTTGGTTCTCCTTTAGCCACCTGTTGACTCACTTTTCATGATTTTCTAGCATCGTTCTTATTTCTCTTCCCAATTTTTCCTCCATCTCTCTTACTTGATTTTCAAAATCCTTTTTGAGCTCTTCTATGAACTGATACAATTGCACATTTTTGGGGGACGTTTTGGATGTAGAAACCTTGACTTTGATGTCTTCTTATGATGGCATGATTTGTTCTTCTTCATCTGAAAAGATGGAAGGAAATACCTTTTCACCAAGAAAGGAACTTTCTATACTCTTATTTTTTACTTTTTTGGGGCATTTTTTCAGCCAGTTACTTGACTTTTGAGTCCTTTGTCAAGTAGAGGGTACATCCTAGGGACCTGTAAATTTTCAATTCCTCCAAGGTGGAGCAATCAAGGGAAAAGAGTTTACTCCTTTTCTGGCCTGCATTCTGGTCTGGGAGCAATCACAAGCACTCTTATGCCCAGAATCTGTGAGTAGGATTCCTTCTCCAGGGCTTCTATCTGCTCAACCATGCCAGTAGTCCTCCTCACCTCAGTACTGCCACTGAGAACTGAGACCCAGATTAGGCACTCGATTCCCCCAGGGTCTTTAGGCCCAGGGCTCCAAAAGTGGACACCGCTGCATTGATTACCTCTGCTCTGGTGCAGGGGCTGGGACCAGACCTTGCTCCCCTCTCACCCAGGTGAAAGAGCTTTCTCACAGACTTTTGAAGCTGTCTTGGGCATTTGTTGGTTGAGAAGTCTGGGAATTGCAGTTGCTACCCATGATTCCATGCCCTGAAGTCTGCTCCAGTCCTGTCCATGCCCAGCAGTAAAGGATGAGCCGTGCTCAGCTCTGAGCCTGCTGTGATAGACTCTTCCTGTTGGCCTTCCACGGGGTCTTTAGCTGGAAATCTCTTTCACTCTGTCCATTTGTAGCTTCTGATGCTTTAGAATTTGTTTTGAGTCATTTTTACTGGTATTTTATGGGTTATGGGAGTAGAGCTAGAGCAGGTCCCATCTTGACCCCACCCTCTCAACCCATTTTTTTCCTTGGCATTATTTATTCCCCCATTTGGAGGATGAGATTCTGCTAAGGATCTAATAACAAAACATTTATAAGATGACTTTTATTAAAAGAATAAATTGTTTTCACGGTCGGCATATTAACCATAGCAGTAGCAAAAGGTGTTGGAATGGAATGAATAAATACGTAAAGTAACCCTATATTATCTGCTATACCCTTTGGTGCATATATGTTTAGTATTAATATGGTTTTATCATTAGCATTACCTATTGCTATTATCATAGCGTTATCTATGGTAACTTTCAGCAAGATATATTTCCCTTACTTATGCCTTTTAATTAGATCTATTATTTTTGTTGATTTCTCTGAGATCATGATTGTTACTCCTGCTATTTTGGCTTCATGTGAAACATAACAGATTCTGCTCTAGCCTGTGTGTATCCCTTTGATTCAAAAATGTTTATTGTAAACAACATATTGTAGGATTCTTATTTTTAATCCATTTGGCCATCTACTTCCATTTTATGGAAGGGTTCAGCCCATTTGCATTTATAGTTATGGCAACTAACTCTGTGATTTCCTCCATGCTATTTTTCCTTGTTTATCCCTCTCCATCTCTCTTACACCCATCCAGTTCCTCCTCCCAAGTATTTTACTTCTGATCACCTCTGCCAATCTTCCCTCATTTCTATCAGTCACCCATACTATTATCTATATCCCTTTAAACTTCCTTATAGGGTAAGATATATATCTGTATCTGAGTGTCTATTCTATTCCCTCTTTGAGCAAGTTCTGATAAAAGTAAAGTTTAAGCTTTGTCCACCACTTCCTCATCTTTTCTTCCATTATAGTAGTTTTCCTATGCCTCTTTTATGTGAGATAATTTACTCCTTTCTATCTCTCTCATCTCCTGCTTCCAATATAACCATCTTTCTCACAACTTTATTTTGATTTCTTTGTGGATCATCTCATCAGTATCACCTTATATTCATACCCTCTGATCTACATACTTTTCTAATTGCCCTTTTAGTAATAAAAAGCTTAAAAGTTACAAATATTGTCTTCCAATATGGAAATATAAAGTTTAACCTTAGTGAAGCTCTTATGTTATCTATTTGTTGTTTCTTTTTTTACCTTTTTGTGTTTTCCTCACTCCTTGTATTTGGATATCGAAGATTTTACTCTGCTCTGCTCCTCTGCTTCATTAATTATTCATTTTTACCCCAAACTACTATATGCAGTTTCACTAGATGAGCGATTTTTGTTTGCACTCCTAACTCCTTTCCCTTCCAGTATATCATATTCCAGATCCTTCAGTTCTTTAATATAGAAGCTGCCAAATCCTATGCAATCCTGACTATAGCTGTGTCATATCTGAATTGTTTCTTTTTTTTAATTAACTAATTTATTTTTCATTTCCAACAGAAACTTGAAGAAGATTTTGAATTCTGAATTTTCTTCCCATCTCTCTCCTCTGCCTACCCCAAGACAGCATCCATTCTGATTACCACTTCCCCCAATCTGCCCTCCTGTCTGTCACACTATTCCCTTTTCTTATGCCCATCCCCTCTATTTCCTTGTAGGGCAAGATAGATTTCTATATTTCATTGCCTGTGTGTCTTATTTTCCAGTAGCATATAAAAAAAATTAACATTCATTCTTAAAACCTTGAGTTTTTACCACTCTCCTTTCCTCCCTCCCCATCCAACCCTATTGAGAAGACAAACAATTCAATATAGGTTACACATGTGTAGTTATGCAAAACACTTCCATAACAGTCATATTGTGAAAGGCTAACTATATTTCCCTCCATCCTATCCTGCCCCTCCATTTATTCTATTCTCTCCTTTGACTCTATCCCTCCTCAAAACTGTGTACTTCTAATTACCCCCTCCCCCCTTTTGCCCTCCCTTCTATCATTCCCCATGCCCCCACTTAGACCCATCCCCTCTACTTTCCTGTGGTGTAAGATAGATTTTTCATACCAAATTGAGTGTGCAAATTATTCCTTCTTTAAGACAAGTGTGATGAGAGTAAGGTTCACTCTTTCCCTCTCACCTCCCCCCTTTCCCTCTCCATTGAAAAACCTTTATTTCTTGCCTCCTTTATGGGAGAAAATTTACCCCATTCTATTTCTCTCTTTCTCCTCCCAATGTATTCCTCTCTCTTCCTTAATTTTATTTTTTAAGATATTGTCCCTACCTATTCAAGTCACCCTGCGCTTTCTGTCACTGTATATAAAATCCCTCCAACTGCACTAATACGGAGAAAAGTCTCAAGACTTACAAATAAGGTTTTTCAATGTAGGAATTTAAACAGGTCAACTTTAGTAAGTCCCTTATGATTACTCTTTCTTTTTCATGATTCTCTTGATTCTTTTGTTTGTGTTTCAAATTTTCTATTCAGCTCTGGTCCTTTCAAAAAGAATGTTTGAAAGTCCTCTATTTCATTGAATGACCATTTTTTCCCCCTAAATATTATATTTAATTTTGCTGTGTAGGTGATTCTTTGTTTAAATCCTAGCTCCTTTGACACAAGAATATCATATTCTAAGCCCTGTGATCCATCAATATAGAAGCTGCTAGAACTCTTGTTATCCAGATTGTATTTTCACAATACTTGTATTGTTTCTCTCTGGTTGCTTGCAATATTTTCTCCATGACCTGACTACTCTGAATTTGGCTATACTATTCCTAGATTTCATTTTGGGGTCTCTTTTGGGAGGTGATCAGTGGATTCTTTCAATATCTATTTTACCTTCTGGTTCTAGAATATCAGGGCAGTTTTCCTTCATAATTACTTGAAAGATGATATCTAGGATCTTTTTTTGATAATGGCTTTCAGATAGTCCAATAATTTTTAAGCTGCCTCTCCTGGATCTTTTTTCTAGATCAGTTGTTTTTCCAATGAGATATTTCACACTGTCTGCTGTTTTTTTTTTCATTCTTTTGCTTAGTTCTCTAATTTCTTGATTTTTCAGAAAGTCATTACCTTCCCTTTACTCCATTCTAATCTTTAATGAATTACTTTCTTCAGTGAGCTTTTGAACCTCCTTTTCCATCTGACCAGTTCAGCTTGTTAGGGCATTCTTCTCCACATTGGCTTTTTGGATCTCTTTTGCCATTTGGGTTAGACTATTTTTTTAAAGTGTTATTTTCTTCAGCAATTATTGGGTCTCTTTTAGCAAGAAATTGGCTAGTTTTTTTTTTTTTATGATTTTCTTGCATCACTCTCATTTCTCTTCCCAATTTCTGTTCTACTTCTATTACTTGATTTTCAAAATCATTTTTGAACTCTTCCATGACCTGAGACAAATTCAAATTTTTCTTGGAGGCTTTGGATGGAGGAGCTTTGACTTTGTTGTCTTCTGTTTGCATACTTCGATCTTCTTTGTCACCAAATTAAGATTCTGTAGTGATTTCTTTTTCCAGTTTTTGCTTATTTTCTCTGCTACATACTTAACTTTTGAGCTCTTTGTCAAGGTAATTCTCCGCTTCTAGTGGGGTTGGGGAGTGTACTGTCACTGATCACTTGATCTCCCCACAATCTGTGGGCTTACAGCTCCAGAAACAGTCACTGACATTTCCTGGTGACCTTCTAGGCAATTTTGGGCCAGAGATTTGCTTCACTCTGTCGTTATGTGGGTTCTGCAGCCCCAGAATTTGTTTAGAGTCATTTTTACAGGTATTTATTTGGGACTGGGGGCAGAGATAGCAAGTATATGCTGTTACTATACCTTATTTTTTTCTTTCTTTCTTTTATGCTGCTTGAAGTACTTTCTCATTGATCTGTGAGCTCTGGAATTTGTCTATGGTGTTCCTCGCAATTTTCATTTTGGGATCTCTTTTATGTGGTGATGAAAGAATTATTTCAATTTCTATTTTGTCCCTGATTTTAACATATCAAGGCAATTTTTCCTTGATAATTTCTTTGCCCCTCAGTCCTCATTTTTTTTTTTTTGCTTAATAGCATTTTATTTTTTCTAGTACTATCTAAAGATAGTTCTCAACATTTATTTTTATAAGATTGTAAATTCAAAATATTTTCTCCCTTCCTACCCCCTCCTTAAGATGGCAAGCAATCTGATATAGATTACATATGTACAATCATGTTTAACATTTCCGTATTAGTCATGTTGTGAAAGAAGAATCAGAGCAAAAGGGAAAACCATGGGAAAGAAAAAATGAAAATAATATTCTTTGATCTGCATTCAGACTCCATATTTCTTTCTCTGGACGTGCATAGCATTTTCCTTTAAGAGTCTTTTGAAGTTGTCTTGTGTCATTTTATCGCTTAGAAGAGCTAAGTCTGTCATAGTGGATCATTACACAGTGATGCTCTTATGGAGTACAATATTCTTATAGTTCTGCTTGCTGCACTGAGCATCACTTCATGTAAGTTTTTTTCAGTTTTCTTTTTTCTGAGAGCACCTTGTTCATCACTTCTTATAGTGCAATACTTTTCCATCACAACCACATACTACAACATGTTCAACTTCATCACCTCAAATTCTAATTCTTTATACCCAGAGAAGAGCAGCTATAAATATTTTTGTAAATGTAGTTCCTTTTCTTTTGATTTTTCCTCATTTGGGATATAAACTTAGCAGTGGTATTGCGAGGTCAGAGGGTATGCAAGGCTTTATAGTCCTTAGGACACATGGAACAAAAAATTTGGAAATGGATGTTGAAAATTGTTTTTACAGGTAACTGGGGGAAAATAAAATACTAAATATGTTTTAAATTTTAAAAGTGTTTGAAAGAAAATAACATAGAAACAATCAATAATTTTATTAAAGAAAATGATAACAGTGAGACAACAAACCAAAATTTGTGGGATGCAGTCAAAGTCATTCTTAGTGGGAAATTTATATGTCTGATTATTTATGTCACTAAAACAGAGGAAAACAAGATTAGCTACAAATTAAATTATAGTAAATGATTAATTTAGTTTTAATCTAGTATATAATAATGTTAATCTAGTATATAGTCTAGTATATAATGTTAATTTAGTATATAATAAATCAAAAAATACAAACTTTCTGAACAAAAACACATTATTTGACAAAAACTGCTGTGAAAACTACTGAAAAATATGAGAGAAACTAGTAATATACCAACAACTCACACCATTTACCAAGATAAGGTCAAACATAAAGGGTGGCAGCATAAGTAAATTAATAGAGCATGGAATAGTTAAACTGTGAGGTTCATGGAAAAGGGAAGATTTTAAGACCAAAGAAGATATAGAGAGCATTGGAAACTATAAAATGGATAATTTTGATTGTATAAAATTAAAAAGTTTTGTTAAATGAAACCATTGGGGAAAAGCATATAAAAAGTATATTTAAAAAGTATATAAAGCAGAAAACTGAGAAAAATTTTCTTAAGAAGCATCTCTGGTAAATGCCTCATTTATCAAATATATGGTAAAAGACTCTAATTTATAATATATATATATGTGTATATATATATATATATATATATATATATATATATATATATATATATATATACATATAATTTTCCAACTGAAAAATGATCAAAGAATATGAACAGTGTTCAGATGAAGAAATTGAAGCTATGTTCAAACAAAAAAAAATGTTCTATATCACTATTATTAGAGTAATGCAAATTAAAACAACTTTTTTGTACCACCTCACAGCTATTAGAATGACTAATGTGACAAAAAAAGAGAAAATGTTGGCTGTTGGAGGGAATGAGGAAAAATTGGGGCACTAAGGCATTATTGGTGGAGTTGTGAACTGATTCCATTTTGGAGAACAATTTGGAACTATGCCCAAAGATTTATACAACTGTGCATACCCTTTGATCCAGCATTACCATTACTATGTTTTACCCTAAAGAAATCATAAAATGGGGAAAGAATTCACATGTATAAAAGTATTTATAGCAACTCTTTTTGTGGTGGCAAAGAATTGTAAATGGTATTGATGCCCATCAATCTGGGAATGCCTAATAAGAATGTGGTATATGATTGTCATGGAGAATTATTGTGCTATATAATGACAAAGAGAATGTTTTCAGAAAAGTCTGAAAAGACTTATATGAACTGAAGCTGAGTGAACAGAACCAGAACAATATTGTACACAGTAAGAACAATATTGTATGCTGAAGAATTGTGAATGGCTTAGCTATTCTCCTCAGTACAATTCAAGGCATTTGCAAAGGACTAATGATGAAGCATACTATTCAACATGAGAGAAAGAAGTGATATTGATTGAATACAGACTGAAACTTGCTATTTTTTTCATTTTCTTTCTTTTGTTTTCTTTTACTGAGTCTTCTATGGAAATATGGAATTGTTTTAAATAATTATCCATATATAACCTATATCTGGTTTCTTACCATCTCAGGGAGGATGGATGCAAGGGAGAAATCAAATTTGGAACTCAGAATTTTAAATAAGAATGTTAACAAAAATTGGTAAAAAAAAATTAAAGAGTGGAAAAAATTGTTATCACCATTCCTTTCCCAGGATTTTTTTTAGTTTTCATCCTTTGATTTAGCAGATTCCTTTTTTTGTTTCCCCATCTGGAAACTGAGCCTCCCTCTACTAACCTTAGCAGGTTGAAGTGGTCATGATTAAAATCAGCAAATAAGAGAAACTGAAGCAAAAGTGTTCCAAGTGTCCTTATTTTATTAGCAATGTCTAGCAATTTGTCAGCAAAATGGATTTATGGCAGCCTCATTTGGTACAAGGATTTCATAGTGAACCCAAAGAGCATCATTATAGGTATAATTGAGAAACATTAGTTAAGTGAACATAAATAAAATGAGGAACACTGATCACATTGATTCCCATGGATATTTACATTTTGTGATTGGTTGGGGTATTCCAGGAATTTCATTATCAGAATGGAAATGTACCTTGTGTGACCATCTCTGAAAAGTACAAGGAATATTTATAGAAAAAGAAAATCTTAACAGATTAGCAGCTCTCAAGATGTGAACATTCCTAGCCCTATGTCACTATAATTAGTGAACTGATTATGAATGATCATCTATAATATCGTTTTTAACAGGAATGAGGAACCCAGCTCATCATCATGCATTAATAGTCAAACTGAAAAAGTCAAGGAAAATAATGAACATGAAAGTGAGTGACTTAGAAATGCCACAATCAGCAGGTATACATTGGGCTCCATCTCTGTTCTGAGCACTCATCCAGATGCTACAGATGCAAAGAAAAAAAGAAAACAGTCTCTGCCCACAAAGAGTTTACAATCTCTAAGGATCTGTAAGAATCATCCTCAAGAACCTGTAGGTGCCTCCTGTAACTCATAAAAATTCTCTGAACACATCTCAGTAATCACAACCAGTGTATGAATTATAAGAGCAGGAGACCAAAACCTAACCAAGCAAAAAAAAAAAAAAAAAAAACAAAGAATGCATCTGGCCATACTGATTGAGGTAGGGGAGGGAAAACATGGGTTCTCTGTTTATAGGATCACAACGTTTTAGATTTAGAGTTGTGGGGGTCCTTAGAGATCCTCCTCCTCCTCATTTTAGATAAGAAAATTGAGGCAGAGGTTTTACTTGACCAAATTTATACAGTTTGTAAGTGGAAAGGTTGGAATTTGAACCAAGATCCTTGGAATCTAAGTCCAGGAAGAACTCCTTTTGCTTTCTTTTTGGTGGAATTAATGCCTCTCCTTTTTCTGAGTGGGAAGGTTCAAATTGTGTGACAGATACTCTCCCTTTGTCTCTTTCTCCTCCTTTCCTCCCCTCTTGATTTCTCTCCCTTTCCCCATCCAAATTCCAAAGGTAATCCTCCCTTGTAGGATGAGGATGATTCAAGATCCTTCCCTAGACCCCTCAGCAGACCACCTTACAGAACTAGTTTGACCTACATTGCTCGAGGAATGGCACAGATTTTGTAGGGGACAGGAGATGTGGTCACTCGAACTTCGGGGTCTAAGCTCAGCTGGGTGTTTGGGGGAGCCTGAAATGTGAATTTCTGGAGCAGGCAAGTGAAGAAAAGGAAGAGCTCAGCCCGTGCCAGCTGTTCTCCCAGGCAGACTCTCTTTCCTGAAAGACAAAGAGATAAAAAGGCAGTGAATCTACTAATGGTTGGCACAGGCAGTGGTTTGTAGTAAGATGTCCCCAGGGCCTGGGTCTGCATCCTAGCATTGGGATAATACTTCAGGCTATTCAGTGACTTGTCCACAGTTACAACCCTAATAACAGTCAGAGGTGGAATTTGAACCCAAGTCTTCCTTGCTTAATGGCAGGTACCATATCTATCATGCCATGCTGCTGCCAGCTTCAGAGACTTTATACAGTTGAAATACTGCAACTGTAAATAAAGGACCAATTTGCAGATCTCTAAAGGTATTAAGAAACACCCTGTTTTCCTGAGCTAAGGCTTAGAAAGCACACTGTGCCCTGAGCTTGACATAACAGCAATCCTTTGTGCTCTAGATGATCTCACCCTCTGGCTATGTGTGTTACTTTGACTAGTTCAAGGTGTTCCCTGTGGGATTTATGCATTTCATATTAATCAATAATTGCTTAGATTTGTTGGGGCCCACTGTATTTCTCAGGAACATGGGACTCAGCTGTTGAAGTCTATAGTTGTCCATCACATCTCTTGACATGTTCACAATCCCTGTTCTTCCAAGGGAACCAGGCACAACACTTCTATTTCCACCACACTAACACTGGTTCTATGTCCCACTAAATAATTGCAAAGGTCAACAACCTTTAAGACTTGAGACAATCAACTTAAAAACTGTTCCCACAAGAATGCCTGCATTGTCCACTCATGAGCTACTGAACACCTAAGAATGATTGTGCTGTGGTCCAGCCCACCTGTGTGTGTGCTTGTGTGTGTGTGTTTTTAATGTGTATAAGACCTACCTTTGCCCCAGCAATGTTAAGCCCTCCTTCTCAGGAAGGGGAACTTCTGCTTGCAACTGTTTTCCTTACTTTGAAATTAATTAAACTTCTGTTTGTGTCCTGACTCTCTTGTCTCTAATCTGCTCTGTTCAGCTCTGGCCATTCCCAGGTTAGATTCTAATTCTGGAACAGCTGAAAGATCCCACATTGCATACATCTTACCTGGATGACATTGAACAGTCACTTAACTTGAGTAGTCCAAAGTTTCCTCATATGTGAAACAATGGAATTGGACCATGTGGCACCAAGGACCTTTCTGACTTTGGATCTAAAATTCTGCTTTGTGTAGCCTTAGAAACTACAGGGCCCTTATCTAAATTTAAACCAGGCAGTTTCAGCGGAGAGGATGTTGAACCTGGAGTCATGAAGACCTCACTTCAAATCCTAACTTTGATACTTAAAAGCTGAGAGACCCTGGACAAATCACCTAACTGTTTTCAGCCTCAGTTTCCTTATGTGTAAGATGGGGATAATAATAGCACCTAGCTCACAGAGTAAAGATGTAAAGGACTTTATGAACCTTAAAGGACCATATGAATGCTACTTATCATCATCATCATCACCATCATGATCATCACTACTATTACTACTGCTGTTGCTGCCATTACTATAACAATTAAAATTTTTCTTCTCTATCAAAAGCAAACAATATTGGTATTGTTACCAATATGTTACATGATACCTCACTGGGGTATTTTGAAGTCAGAATGGAAGAGTGAATGTCAGACCATTGTTAGTCTTACAGTATCGATTTGCTCTCATCTGAAGAAAGAAAGGAAGGAAGGAAGGAAGGAAGGAAGGAAGGAAGGAAGGAAGAAAGGAAGGAAGGAAGAAAGAAAGAAAGAAAGAAAGAAAGAAAGAAAGAAAGAAAGAAAGAAAGAAAGAAAGAAAGAAAGAAAGAAAGAAAGAAAGAAAGAAAGAAAGAAAAAAAGAAAGAAAGAAAGGGAGGGAGGAAGGAAGGAAGGAAGGAAGGAAGGAAGGAAGGAAGGAAGGAAGGAAGGAAGGAAGGAAGGAAGGGAGGGAGGGAGGGAGGGAGGGAGGAAGGAAGGAAGGAAGGAAGGAAGGGAGGAAGGAAGGAAGGAAGGAAGGAAAGAAGGAAGGAAGGAAACAAGCAAACAAACACAAAAAAAAAGACTTCTGATCCTGGATTGAGAAAACTCAGCTTGGGTCTTTACTCTTTCACTCATTAGCTTTGTGATATTTAGCAAGTGACAGATTCTTAGAGTTCAAAGTAACTCTCTAAGATTTGAGGACACAGAGAAAATGCTAAATTGTCTCTGGCAGGTCTTACCAAGAACTACTATAATGGTCAGCAGGTTCATTATCTCAAAACAAACTTAACTGGAAGCTGTAGATTCTCCTGAAGGAGGAGGTTTAAGAAGAAGGAGGCAGAACTGAACAGTCCCCATTAGCTAGGTAACCAGCCTGGATTATGTCTGGATGTTAACTGCTCACCTGGTCACCATTTCCAAAGGCATGAAAGAGCTGTCCTCACTCTTTTGTCCTAGGAGTCTCTCTCAGGAATTTCACATTATTTCTAATGAAAGAATGTGCCAGTCCAGCTGTCAAGAGACTAAAGCTGTGTGTCAATTCCCCTTAGTGCCATGACAAGAGTTGGCCAAACCAGCTTTTTGGTATAATGGAAACAACCAATGGGTTAACTGAATGGTCCTGTGACTTTTCCACATCTCCAAGGTTCCAGTCCTCAACCTTCCGCTTACTCTTCCACTGAGAAATGCCAGGAAAGCAGCTCCCTTCCCTCCATCTTCCTTTTCACATATAGAAGAAAGGAGATTATGTAGACTCATATCCAAATGGAGACAGGGAAGGCTTTGGAGCCAGGAGAATCAGAGGATCAGAGCATAAGAGTTAAAAGGAACCTCAGAAAACCTTCCAGTCCCACTCTCTCAGTTTAAAGATTTGAAAACTGAGCCTCAGCAAAGGTAACTGATATGACTATGTCCTCTTCTTCTCCTTCTAAGGATAGATGCAAGATCTTCTAGAGAAACAACAGATGATTTATCTCTAGTGAATTCAGGTTTATAGAGTACTTTGGTATAAGCTTTATCACATCCACCGGAGGCATTAACTAATAAACTCATTCAACAAATCCGTAACAATTGTGATCACTAACATTTATAAAGCATTTTAAAAGTTGGCTGTCCTTAACCACATGCTTCATTGTAGACCTGGGCAAAAAGGCATCCTTCAACAGCCAGAATTCCATGAGCTTCAGTGTATCCGTGGGGAAATGCAAAATACGCCAATGACCTCTGCTCATTGAAGACACCAACACTAGCACCCTAGCTCAACACCAAGTAAGTCGCAATGTGAGACCCATATGGCCTCTAGCAGTGCTAGCCACCCCCACTCAACACAAGACCAGAAATGAAGGTCACCCATTGGCCTCAGACCAAGACACAAACTTAGTAGAGGACAACAATGTCAAAGCACCTATGGACAAAACCCTAAATAAAATGGGAAGTGGTGTCATGCCCAGAAAAAAGAGCTCATGGAAGAGCTAAAAAAGGAGCTTAAAAATCATAAAACAGAGGTAGAAAAGAATGGGAAAATAATGCAAGAAAATTACAAACAAAGGAGTAAACACCTTTGAAAAAGAAAACAATTGCTTAAAATAGAATTGGTCAAATGGAAAAAGAGTTACAAAAATCCATTGAAGAAAATAACTCCCTAAAAAAATACAGTTGATCAAATGGAAAAGGAAGTACAAACCTAACTAAGGAAAACAACTCCTTAAAAGTTAGAATTTGTCACGTGGAAGCTAATGATTCCATGAGATATCAAGAATCCATAAAACAAATTCAAAAAAGAACGAAAAAATTGTAAAATTATAAATTTTCTACCTCAGGAGAAAAACAAGTGATCTGAAAAACTGATCCATGAGAGACAATGTCAGAATAATTGGACTACATGGAAGTCATAATCAAAGGGAGGACTTGGGCAGCATTTTTAAAGAAATTATCAAGGAAAATTGACACAATATCCTGGAAGCAGAGGACAAAATAAGCATTGAAATACCCCCTCACTTATTAGAGATGAAAAAAAAAAGCTGGCCCAGAGAGAATCTGAGTCACAGTAAATCACACAACTAGGAAGAGGAACAATTAAAACTCAGATCCTATTTCTCCAAATTCCTAGAGTTTGGGGATCATGGTTTCAGAATCGACAGGAATGTTATTGGCCCTTTAGTTCAATCCCCTCATTTTATAGATAAGGCAACTGAGGCTCAGGATGTACAGGGACATGGGACTGATTTCATCTGGGACTTTTCAAAGCTATGTGACAGAGGGCAGATCACCTAACCTCCCTGAGGTTTACTTTCTTCATCTGTAAAATAGAACCCTGTACTACTTACCTCATGGGATGGTCGTGAAATTCCAAAGGAAAGTTAAGGGTCTTGTAGACTTTAAAAAGCTATCCAAAGGTCTGCTATTTTTAATTTTGTTGCGATGTGTTTTCTCAATGAATGAATGTTACTAGTACATGCACCATCACATGATTGTGGGTTTAAAGAAGAAGAGTCTTCAAAGTGTCTTAATGTTAAAAAGTTTAGTGCTTCCTGGCCTAAGGTTCCCTTCCAACTGAGTGAGACTCACCTACAGAGAAAGGCAGAAAGGATTCTTTCTTCTTAAATTGTCCATTCTCCAGAAAATGTTCTGGGTTGAAAGTATCTGGGGTAGCCCACTCCTTGGGGTCCCTGTGCAAAGCAGTCAAGTTGGTCATCACTATGGTCCCCTGAAACCAAGAGAAAAGAATTAAGGCCAACGCATTTGAGGTGGAAGGGAACCTGGCCCACCCTCTCATTTTACAGAAGAGAGAATAGAGGGTCCTTGGTGGAGGGAAACCGGCTAAGCCTGGTAGCCACGCCTGTTGTAGTATTCAATACGTCTTAGAGCACGGGCTTCCAAAGTATTTTGGGGAGGTCGTCAAAGCCTTCAGACCCCTTCTCAGAATCATGGCTTAAAATTACACAAATAAAACACATATGATTTCAAAAGAAACAAATTCCATGGAAATGCAACCATCACAATCCAAATAAAACTCAAAAACGGGCTTTGTATCTCAAGTTAAGGACTCCAGCCTTAGAGAGTAGTAAATATAGGATTGGAAGGGGTTGCACAGGTCATCTGCTCCACCCCTCCCATTTTACAGATAAGTAAAGTAAGACATGGAAAGATAAACTCACTCAAGGTCCCACAAGGAGCATCAGAAGGGGCAGATGAACCCAAACTGCCTCATTCTAAACTGCCACTTTGGGGAAAGATTGATACTCAAAAAAACTGTGTGATTTTTCTTCCAATTGTTGCCTACCCCATCTGGGACCACATTCTACCTAATACCTACTTATAAATTAGTTTGTAAATGAATGAACTTCCCAGATTGCAATGTGTCTAAAAATAGTAAATTCCTTCAGAAGTCCTGTAAGAAATTATTGTTAGAAGTGTCAGTTATGTGAGACTGGTGGGACTGGAGGTAAAGAATCCCATTCAAAATCTTTGATACACATTGGTTAAAATACAAGATTAAGGATTTAGGACTAGAAGCCTTCTCTTTTTTACAAATGAGGAAACTGAGGCTGACAGGTGAAGTGACTTGTCCAGTTACATAGCAAGCATCTGAGGGTGAATTTGAACCCAAATCTTCATGACTCCAGTTCCAGGTGAGTATTCACTGGTGCTTGAAGGGTTGTAACCTCCACCTTCCTTGTTTCTAACTATAAAGACATACCAAGGTGGCTTTAAACAACCTGATTTAGAAGGAGTTGTCCTCATGGGAGAAGCTTAAAAGGTTTGGCAAAGATGGGGGCAGAGAAGAAGGCAGTCAAGTAGGTGTGCCCAGACATTCTTGTATCCTCTTTGTATGAGGGAGTGGCAAGGCCCTGTTTCTGTGCTTGGAGATCCTGGAACAAACATGACCTTCAAAGGACATCTGGGTAGTGATCTCTGCTTCCCAGGATGTATGAAATCATACTGTTAGGCCTGGGAGGGATCTAGAGTCCATTCCCATCATTTTACATCAAAAAAGGTTGAGTGAATTACGCAGTCACATGGCTCAGCATTTGACCCCTGATTTTTCAGATTCCAAGTTCAAAACTCTCCCCAGTATTCCAGTTTGTCTCTCTGCCTCCATACTTAAACTAATTCTTGCATAACACTTAAGCCCATTTCATTCCACTTCCCTAAAATGTTCCCTTGCTTCAACGTCTCAGGACACTTTAAATCCTATCCATCCATTCATCCATGTTTCATAGCCTACCTTGCTCACCTCCGCTTCTGTGAAGAGATCCCTGTTTGTTTCATCCTATCATGAGCTCTCCCTCCTCCTGACTCATGCATCACCTAATTAGCTGTGTGACTCTGGGCACTTCCCCTCTGCCTGCCTGATTTTTTATCTGTAAAATGAGAGGGATAATAGCCCCTCCTTCCCAGGGTTGTTGGGAGGAACAAGGGAGATATTTCTAAAGTGCTCTGCAAACCTTAAAAGGCAACACACATGGTATTGTGCTCTGTATTCCTCCCAGAGTCTTGCACACAGTGATCAACTCAGTAGATTAAAAAGAAATGAAATTAAATCAGAAAACCAAAGTGTAAAGTAAAGCAGCACATAGCACCATCTCTAGCACACAGTAGGTGTTTAAGAAATGTTTTTGATATGAGATAATGGAACTTTATGAAACAGGGAGTGGTTAAAATTATTTGTCAATCATGGTTTCAATTTAGTCGCCAGGGCCCAAAGTGACTTCTTTGAAAGGTGCAACCTGGATTAGAGCCTGGACCTCAGGAGAAAGTGTTGGCTGAGCTGACTCGACCAGGTTCCAGGAGTAGAATCCAAAGGATGGGAGATGGAAATAACTCCTTCAGAATTCCGTGCTCAGCTTCTTACTCTATTTACCCACTGTGACTGAGAAACCATTGCTTTGTGGATAAATATGATCTCTTCTGGCCACAAGAAGTTGGGAAAGGTCCACACTAGAGTCATTATATTCGTACGAATATAAAGTTCAGAACATTTGGAAAGAATTTTAATGATCATCTAGTCAAACCCTTTCTTTTCCAGATGAGGAAACAGAGTCCCAGGGAGGTGTCACGCGTAGGGAACTTAAGCGGACCTAAGTAATTTAATCATAAGATTAAAACTAGACTTTAAACCCTATTCCTCTACTTCCAAATCCAGTGTTGTTTTTTTCCTCATCCAACTGTGAGAATCTATTATTTTAAGATTCTACTCCAAAGTTTCTTCACCTTTTTATATCAGGGAGCCCTCTGAAGTCAGTATGGTGAAGCTGATGCTCCCTTTCTTAGAATAATCCTTTTTTAAAGTGTAAAATCACATACATAGGCTTGCAAAAAAAACCCTCACTTATACAGAAATAGATCATATACCTATGTGTATGTTTATACATATAAGTGTATGTATATGTATGTATATTTATATATGTGTATAGATACCTGTGTAAGTATATATGCATATGCATATGTATATATATACACGCATATATACATATGTCTACACATGCATATACATATATATACATGTGTGTGTATTTATATATACATATTATATATGTGTGCATATATATATAGACCAAATTCATGCACCCTAGACCAAGAACTTTTGTTCTGTAGTATGTTTTTTGCTTCATCTTTTAAAAAAACCTGTTCAATTGTTTTTAGTTTTCAACATTTACTTTCATTTGATTTTTATTTCTCAATTTTTCCCCTCCCTCTCCTCCCTCCTTCCCAAGATGCCATGCAATATGGCATAGGCTATGCATATACGATCATATTAAACATATTTCCATAATAAGTATATTGCGAAAGAAGAATCAGAAGAAAAGGAAAAAAAACCACAGGAAAGAAAAAAAGAGAAAATATTATGCTTTAATCTATGTTAAGACTACATAATTCTTCCTCTGTATGTAGATAGAATTTTTCAACATGAGTCTTTTGGAAATGCTTTAGATCATTGCCTTGCTGAGAAGAGCCAACTCTATCATTGGTATCTGCACAATGTTGCTAAAACTGTGTACAATTGTTCTACTTTTCCTACCCCACCCCCCTGGGTATTTGGAAGCCATAGAGCCCTTCAGGTTCATGGGAGAGAAAGCAGTTTACCTTTGGCACGTGGTATCCAGCCACTGTGGTATCAATGGTGGCCACCCTGGGCACATTGAAAGGAATAATATTACCCATTCTCTGAACATCATGAATGGCTGCATTAGTGTAGGGCATATTCTCCTTATCAGCCAGGGTGGGCTGCCTTGATTGGCCAATCACCTGGTCAATTTCAGCTTGTATTTTGCCTGGAAAGTAAAGATAGAGATTTTTTGGGACCAAAATTATAGTTCACATATATAGAGCACTTTAAAGTTTGTGAAACATTTCACACATGTCATGTAATACTCACAGAAATGCCAGGAGCACAGTGATATTATGATCTCCGTTTTTAGATGAAATAGAGGCAGGCATAATGTAAATGACTTGCTCAGAGACACAAATCTAGGTAGATTTGAACTCAGGACTTTCATTCCTCTACTATCAACTTTTCCCTAATTCTATGGGAGAAATACAATCACACCTGTGGTTGGATAAGTGTTTCTCTTGACATTTCACCAAAGGTGCCAATGTCTATAGCCTGGAAAAGTGCAGACTTGACTGATTAAGGGCAAATAAAGATGTTTATGTTGTTGGGAAGGCATCTGGGGATGTGGTACTATGGGAAGCATGCTTGAGTTAGAATCAGAAGACCTGGATTCAAATTTCAGCTTTACCTCTCACTATATGTGTTCATGGTCAGGTTGTCGAACCCTTTGGGGATTTGGTTTCCCTATCTCTGAAATGATGAGATTGGACTAGACTTTCTCTAAGGTCTTTACATTTATTTACATGCATTATATTTGTTTATATAGCTTTATTTTTAGTGTCCATTGATCCCTGACTTCAAGATGACCGGATGTAGAAAGTACTTTCTGAAGAATAAAATGAATAATGAAAATTTGTCTCCCTATGTGTGCTTATCCCTAAGAAAGTATTTGTGATGAACTATGTAGGGAGAAAAAAAGTATTTCAAGTCAAGTTAACAAGCATTTATTAAGCACCTACTGTGTGTTAGGCACTGTACTAAACACTAAGAAGATGAAGGAAGGCAAAAGACAGACTCGACTCTCAAGAAGCTTGAAATCTAAAGGAGACAACATGCAAACAAGAAATCTTCAGGATAAATTGGGGATGATCACACAGGGAAGGCACTAACACTAAGGAGGATTGGGAAAATCTTTTCACAGAAGTTAGGCTGTCATCTGGACATGGTGATGCTAGGAAAGCAAGGAGACAAAGATAAGGAGGGAAAGCATTCGAGGAATAAGGGGACAGCCAGAGAAAATGCACAGAGGTGAGAGATGGAGGGTTTTCTTGGTGGGACAGCCAAGACGCCAATGGAACTGAATCAAAGAATAGGTTTCAAGGACTAAGATATAAGAAGACTGGGAATAATGGAGGGGGAAACTCATAAAGGACTTTGAATCCCAAAGAGTATCTTGTATTATCCTTGAGGTGATAGTGTGACACTGGAGTTTATTGAGTGGGGGAAATCACTCCGTAATGATTGAATGGAGGATGGTTTGGAGTGGGGAAGAGACTTGAGGAAGGTCAGCCTATCACAGGTTAAAGCAATAGTTTAGGTGTGAGGGGATGTGGGCCTGGATCAGGGTAGGAATAGTGTCAGAGGAGAGGAAATATTCAAAAGATGTTTCCAATGGGAAATAAGCAACAGATTAAATGTTTGTGTGTGTAAGAGAGATTATGGATAGTTGAAGGGGACTCCTAAATTTTGAGACTGAGAAACTGGCAGGATTGTGTTATCCTCTATAGTAATAGGAAAGGTAGGAGAGGAGGAGAGTTTAAGGGGAAAAGAATGAGTTCTGCTTTGTACGTATCAAATTTAACATGTCTCTAGGACATACATTTTGAGATGTCCAGTAGGTAGTTAGAGATGAGAGGCTGGAGGTCAGGAGAGAGTTTAGGGCTGGATAAATAGACTTGAGAATTATTAACATAAAGATGATAGTTGAAGCCAAAGAGGTGAGTGAAATCTCTAAGTGAAATAGTCTAGAGGGAGAAGAGAAGGTCCAAGAAAATGTCCTTTGGAATAACTAAATGCATGACCTGGATGCAGGTGTGACCTGGACTAAGATTCAGCAAAGGAGACTGAGGATTGGCCATATGGATAGGAGGAGGACTCAGAAAGAGTGCGCTGAAAATCTAAAGAGATGAGATAAGGTGATGGGCAATGGGAAAAAGAGGTCAAAGTGGATAAAGACTGAGGAAAGGTCATTCTATTTGTCAACTAAGATATCATCAATTACTTTGAAAAGACTAGTTTCAATTGAACGATAAAATTGGAAAACACACCAGAGAATTAAGAAGAGTGAGATGAAAGGAAGTCAGTATATTTTTTATAGATAGCCTTTTCAAGGAGTTTAGCCACAAAATGCAGAACCACTATGGGGTAATAGTGAAGATGGATCAAGTGAATTGCTTATCTTTTTCTTTTTTAACGAAAGGGGAGAAATGGTTATGTTGGAAGGTGGTAAGAAAGCAGGCAGTAGTCAAGAGGAGATTGGAAATAAATGAGTGGGAAACAGAGATGATAGTCTGCTGAAGAAAATGGAATAGAATGGGATCATTTGTGCATCTAGCAGAGTTGACCCTGGCAAGGATATGAGTCACTTCTTAATGTGAGATAGGGGAAATGAAGGAAGTAGTGATAGAAGACATCTGGGCGATGTGAGAGGAGGAGGAAGGGAGAAGAGGAAGACCAAGGAGAATGGCCTCAAGATTTGCAATAAAATGAACTGATAGAAATTGAAGTGAGCAGAACCAGGAGGATGTTGCAGACAGTGACAACAATGTTATGTGAGGAAAAAGTTGGATGACTGCAATTCTTAGCAATACAATGATCTAAAATAATTCCAAAGTATTAATGATGAAACATACTATCTGCCTGCAAAGAAGAAAATGATTTTGTCTGAAGAGACATTAAAGGTTTTGATTTTTCACTTGTTCATTTCTTTTATTTTTATACAAGTTTTCTTGCACAAAATGAGTAATAGAGAAATGTTTTACATCTAACCTGCATCTGATTGCTTACCATCTCAGAAAGGAAGAAGAAAAAGGAGGGACGGAATTTGAAATTTACACCATTAAAATGCTGAAAATTGTTTGAAATATGATTGAAGAAAAAATAAAATATCATATATCTAAAGATATCAATATACAGTAAAATATGAGGCAATTTTTGTGGCTGAAATGGTTCAGGTAGAGGGAGTCATGCTCCTGTGTGAATGGATGAGAAGATTGGAAAAGGTGGTGCAGTCAATAAGAAAATTAATTAATTAAGGAAATGTAAAGTGATTGCCTTGCAGCAATATTTATGAAATTATATAACCTTGTAGTGGACACAGTCAATATGATTTTGTGGTTTTCCTTACATTCATTTAAGGCACAGGAGCAGGATTAAAGACTTGTGAAAGTGGAAGTGAGCCACACCTGATATTTGATAGAGCAAGAGATACCATAGTCAGGGAAGAGAAGATGGAACTGGTTCACTAAGGGGTCTAGAGAAAAAAAGGAGGAGTGTACGACTAATTGCAAGAGTGATGATCTGGGAAGGAACTGAGAAATCAGAAGATTGGTAGTCACAGAGTGCAGAGCGAGTGGTTGAATATCAATAGATTAATACCAGATAAGACATTGTCAAAATTCATGAATTCATAAAGTTGTATATTTGTGGCTAATGGACAAATATGTATATGTATATTTATAAATGTACACATATATAGTAATGATATGCAATGTAAATATATACTAGAGTAGCTTATAATTAATTTAATGCTTGTTGACAATGTGATTCTTAGCACCATTGTGATTCTTAGCAAATGTCCCATCATTCTGACGTGGTCATTGTAGAAGTAGGAGATGACAGCAGAGGGCTGAGAATCATTTTATATCATTCTTTGTGTCAAGAGAAGGGCTGGACTTTGTGACCTCTAAGACACCTTCCAACTTGAAATCTAAAGACCTTATGCCTTTCTCTAGGTTGAATCCATAAGGTATCCATCACTTGGGTATTTTTATTTTGAAACCTATGGAGATTTATCATATTTGATCATATTTATCATATTTGATACAAATAGATTTTTAAAATGTTACTTTTTATTATCATATACTTTTTCAATCAAAAAATTTGTAGTGAAGTAAAATAATAATAATAATAAAATAATATCTGATATTTATACAAAATTTTAAGATGTTCAACACATTTCATGTTTGTCAATTTGTTGATCCTCATTACAACCCTTTGAAGCAAGGGCTATTATTATCCCCATTTTACAGGTGAGAGCACAGAGTCTGACAGAAGTTATGACATGCTTTGCTCAAAGTCACATGGTTCGTGAGTTCCTGAGGCAGGATTTGAATTCACATCTTACTGACTCCAAATGCCATACTCGCTCTACTGCACAAGCCAACAACTACCATCCTATGGGAATCTAAATGAAATATTGATGTTAAAAATAAGTCTCCATGATTGTGAAAAATGATAATTACTGATCTTTTTCAATGATAATTGAAAGAAAATAATGTATGCAAAGTGCTTAGCAAACTTTAAAGCTCTCTATAATTGGGAACACTTTTGGGCATAGTTCTACAGGGGTGCATAGCCTGGATCTATTACTGTACCTTGGATCTCTGGATAAAGGGCCATATACAGCAATGCCCACCTCAGAGTGGTCGATGTTGTCTCTGTTCCAGCAAAGAAGAGATCCAGGGTGCAGAAGACCAAATTTTTTTCTTCAAAACTAGAATGGATGTTATCCTTAAATTAAAAGACAAGCATCAAATGGTTAATAAAATATAATAATGACTGCCTCCAATTGTGAGGAGCTACACCCTCAGTTTGTCCTTGATAGGGCCCAGATCCTGGGTTTCCCATTAACACCCAAGAATACAGTAACTGTTCATAAAAGTATTAGACCTCCTATTTTTTCTTATCTATGAAATACTATTTTTTCCAACTACATGAAAAATTTGTAACATTCTTTTTTCTATAAAATGTTGAGTTCCAAATATCATCCATCTTCCTCAATCCCCCTCAATAAGATGGTAAGCAGAGGCACAGCCAAGGTGGCGGAGTGAGAGCAAAGACTCACCTAAGCTCTTAGACAAACTCCTTCAGATATCTCTAAAAAGAGAATCTGACCAAATTTTAGAGTAGCAGAATCCATTAGGAGACAGATTGTGGCAGATTCACAGCCTAGGACTCTGGAGAGTTGATGGGAAGGATCTGTTCCATGGGGCTGGAGGAGCACACAGCCTGTACAAGTGAGTCCCTGCCTCAGTAGGGCAGAGCAGGAAGCCCTGAGTGGTCTGAGGCAGTGGCTGCACTGCAGAATCTTGGGCATATCAACCCAGGATGGGAGTCCAGAGGAACCAAGCAAGTGAAAGCAGCAGATACCCAGGTATCTGCAGCAGTTGCTCTTGAGACTATCAGTTCACAGATTAAATGTCTGCAAGTCACCTACTTATACTTCCTGGAGCTAAAATGGCAGAGCGATCAGTAAATGTTCTCTCTCCATCTCCTGGTTGGCTTTAAAATATTTCCCTGGAAAAATTCTGGAACAATGGGATCAGCAGAAGGGGCAAACAATCACTTAGCACAGGAGGCTAGGAAAGACTCTAGGACAGTCTCTCTTGCTGTGGCAGAAGAGGACCAGTGCAGGACCAGAGCTGTCCAGGCCAGCCCCAGCTCAGTAAAGTGGGAGGTGATCTGGATACCCAGGGGGGTGGAGCCCTACTACCATCAACACCAGGACCTCAGGCATGCCTCAGCACCTCAGAGGAATTGAGAAGGCACTAGGGCAGCTGGGATCATCAACCACTGAGCTTGCTTATTCTCCAGCCCAGCAGAGGAGACCTCCTATGGCCAGACCACCCATCCCCTACACTTAAGAAGTTAGCTCAAGGGCAAAGCCAGGGAAACACAAAAAGATTTCACCTGGCCTCTGCTTTCTCACACCAGTCAGCTCAGCACCAGGGAAGCTGCAGTACTTCAGCTTCTAGCTGAAAGAACCACAGGCCACAACACACAAAGCCTCAAGTTCAAGGCACAAGAATTGTGGCACAGAGTCTCTCGTGCCCCAGAAGCAGAGATTTACTTTAAAAGCCAGGAAACGGGTGATTATTATCATCAAGAGTAAGAAGCAGATACTTATTATGAGAATAAAGCATTATGACCAAGAAGGATTTATACCAGGAATGCAGGGCTCATTCAACGTAAGGAAAACTATTAGCTTTATTTATCATATCAACCACAAAACTAACAGAAAACATCTGATTGTCTAATTAGATGCAGAGAAAGCTTTGGACAAAATACAACACCCTATTGAAAACACTGGAGGGCACAGGAATAAATGAAACTTTCCCTAAAATAATAAGCAGCATCTACCTAAAATCTTCACCAAGCATTATATGCAATGGGGATAAGCTAGATGCATTTCCAATAAGATGAAGGGTGAAACAAGGATGTCCATTATCACCACTAATTTTCAATATGGTACTAGAAATGTTAGCTATAGCAATTAGACAAGATAAAAAATAGAAGGAATTAGAATAGACAAAGAAGAAACTAAGTTATCACTCTTTGCAGTGACATGATGATATACCAAGAGCATCCTAGAGATTCAAGTAAAAAACTATTGGAAATAATAACGAACTCTGACAAAGTTGCCAGTTACAGAATGACCCCACACAAATCTTCTGCGTTTCTATATATTACTTACAAAGCCCAACAACAAGAGAAAGAAAGATAAATCCCGTTTAAAGCTAGGGGAGACACTGTAAAATATTTGGGAGTTTACCTGCCAGAACAAACCCAGAGACTATATGAACACAATTACAAGAATTTTCACACAAATAAAGTCAGGTCTAAGTAAGTGGGAAAACATCAGTTGCTTGTGGGTAGGCTGAGCTAATATAATAAAAATGACAATTGTAGCTAAGTTAATTTACTTATTCAGTGCCATACCAATCAAAGTATCAGATAATTATTTTCTAGAGTTAGAAAAATAATTTCAAAATTCATCTGGGAGAACAAAAGTTCTAGAATACCAAAGGAAGTAATGAAAAGAAATGCTGGGGAAGGTGGTCCAGCTCTTCCAGATCTCAAATCACATTATAAAGCAGTAATTTTAAAAGCCACTTGGTACTGGCTAAGAAACAGAAAGACAAAGCAGTGGAATATGTTAGATACTCAAAACACAGTGGCCAATGAATATAGCAATCTTCTGTTTGATAAACCCAAGGACCCCAGCTTCTGGGATAAGAAGTCACTGTTCTACAAAGATTGCTGGAAAAACTGGATAACAGTGTGGCAGAAACTAGGTCTAGTCCAATGACTGACACCGTACACAAGAACAAAGTTCAAATGGGTATATGATCTTGGTACAAAGATTAGTACTAAAAAAATTGGTGGAACAAGGAATAGTGTATTTATCAGATTTATGGAGGAGGCAAGAATTTTTAACTAAACAAGGGGTAGAAAACATTATGAAGTACAAAATGGATAATTTTGTTTAAATTAAAATTGAAAAGCTTTTACACAAACAATCCCAGTGCAATCAAGATTAGAAGGTAAGTCAAAAACTGGGAATTTTGCAGCTAGTGTCTGTGATAAAGGACTCATTTCTAAAATAGATAGAGAACTTAGTCAAATGCAAAATAATAGAAGTCATTCCCCTATTGATAAATGATCACAGGACATGAACAGGCAGTTTTCAGAGGAACAAATTAAAGCTATATACAATCATATGAAAAAATGCTCTAAATCACTATTGATAGAGAGATGCAAATCAGAACACCTCTGACGTACCATATCACACCTATCAGATTTTCTAACATGACAGAAAAGGAAGATGATAAATGTTGGAGAAGATGTGGGAGAGTTGGAACACTAATACACTCTTGGAGCTGTGAGCTTATCTAGCTATTCTGGAGAGCAATTTGGAACTATGACTAAAGGGCTACAAAAATGTGCATACCCTTTGACCCAGCAGTACTGCTTCTAGGACTGTATCCCTAAGGGATCATACAAATGGGAGAGGGTCCCACATATACAAAAATATTTATAGTAGCTCTCTTTGTGGTGGCCAAAAACTGGAAATCAAATGGATGCCCATCAATTAGGGAATGGCTAAATAAATTGTGGTATATGAATGTAATGGAATATTATTATGCTATAAGAAATGATGAACAGGATGACTTCAGAGACCCCAGGAAATACTTATATGAACTGATGCTGAGTGAAAGAAGCAAAACCAAGAAAACTTTGTACACAGCAACAACAACTGTGTGTGAGGATTTTTTTCTGTTGGACTTAAACCTTCACTACAATGTAAGGACTTAAAAAATTCCCAGTGATGTCTTAAGGCAAAATGCCTTCCACATCCAGAGAAAGAACTACAGAAATTTATCTAAGAATGAAGCAGACCACTTTCTATTGTGCAATGTTTTGGTTTTATTTATGATTTTTCCATTCATTTTAATACTTCTATGCAATGTGACTAAAGTAAAAATGTATTTAATAGGAATGTATGTGTAGAATCTCCCTTCTATCACACCCCACCCTTCCTTATCCCCATCTTCTCTCTTTATTTTTAGGGCAAGATAAATAACTATACCCCATTACCTGTACTTCAAATTTCCCTTTTATATGCAATAATAATTCTCAACATTCGTTTCTAATACTTTGAATTCCAGCTTCTCTCTTTCCCTCCCTTCCTACCCATTCCCACTGAGAAGGCAAGCAATTCAATATAGACTATATATGTGTTGTTTTGCAAACGATTTCCGTAATAATCATGTTGTATAATACTAACTATATTTCCCTCTATTCTACTCTATCCCCCCTTATTTTTTATTCCCTCATTTGACCTTGCCCCTTCCCAAAAGTGTTTATTTCTAGTTACTCCCTTCTCTCATTTGCCCTCCCTTCCATCATTTCCCTCACCCTACTTGTCACATTCTCCTCTACTTTCCTGTAGTGTAAGACAGATTTTCTTACCAAATTTAATGAGCATGTTATTCTCTCCTTAAGGCATATGTGAAGAGGGTAAGTTTCACTTTTCCTCTCTCCCCTTCTCCCTTTTCTCCTCCATTGAACAAGATTTTTCTCATCTGTTTTATGAGTTTTGGCCTGCCCCATTCCATTTCTCCCTTGCTCTTCCCAGTATTTTCCTCCCTCACCCCTTAATTTTTATTCTATTGTTTTTGTGGATATTATCTCTTCTGATTCAACACAACTTGTGTTCTCTGTCTATGTGTGTGTGTGTGTGTGTGTGTGTGTGTGTGTGTGTGTGTGTGTGTGTGTACAATCCTTCCACTTAACCAAATACTGAGAAAAGTCTCAAGGTACAAATAATTTCTTTCCATGTAGGAATGTAAACAATTCAGCTTTAGAAAGTCTTTTATGATCTCTCTTTCCTGTTTACCTTTTCATGCTTCTCTTGATTCTTGTGTTAGTAAGTCAGATTTTCTCTTCAGTTCTGGTCTTTTCTCCACGAATGCTTCAAAGTCCTCTATATCAGTGAATGACCATTTATTCCCTTGAAGTATTATACTCAGTTTTTCTGGGTAGGTGATTCTTGGTTTTTATCCAATTCCTTTGACTTCTGGAATATCCTGTTCCAAGCCCTTTGATCCCTTAATGTTGAAGCTGCCAGATCCTGTGTCATCCTGATTGTAGTTCCACAATACTTGAATTGTTTCTTTCTAGCTGCTTTCAGTATTTTCTCCTTGACCTGGGAACTCTGAAATTTGGTCACAATATTCCTAGGAGTTTCTCTCTTCAGGTCTCTTTCAGGAGGTGATTGGTTGATTCTTTCAATATTTATTTTGCCCTCTACTTCTAGAATATCAGGAAAGTTTTCCTTGATAATTTCAAGGAAGATAATGTCTCGGCTCTTTTCTTGATCATGACTTTCAGGTAGTCCCATAATTTTTAAATTGTCTCTCCTGGACCTATATTCCAGATCAGTTGTTTTTCCAATGAGATGTTTCATATTATCTTCTATTTTTTCAAACTTTTGGTTTTGTTTTCTAACTGCTTAGTTTATCTCATAGTCATTCAGTTCTGTGAACTCAGTTCTCTCTTTCAAAAACTATTTTGTTCAGTGAGCTTTTGAACCTTCTCCTCCATTTGGTCACTTCTGTTTTTTAAAGCCTCCTTCTCCTCATTGGCTTTTTGGGCCCCTTTTTCCAATTGAGTTAGCCTCTTTTTAAAGGTGTTATCTTCCTCAGAATTTGTTTGGTTCTCCTTTATCAAGTTGCTAACACACTTTTCAAGCTCTTCTATTGCCTGAGTTTGGTTTAAGTTCATTTTGGAGGCACTGGAGGCAGGGGCCTTGGCTGCCTATGACCATATGCCTTGTTTGTCCTCATCTGAAAGGATGGGAGGAGACACCTGTTCACCAAGAAAGTAACCTTCTGTGGTCTTATTTTTTTCCCTTTTTTGGGCATTTCCCTAGCCAGTTACTTGACTTCTGAGTTCTTTGTGATGAGGATGATCCTATTGCCCCTCCTCTTCCCAAAGTTGAGATTCAGATCAGCTGCTCAATTCCTCCAGGGCTTTGGGTAGGGGTAGGGCTGTCACTGAGTGCTGAGGTTTAGATCAGCTGTTCCCTACAGAAAGAGACTTAAAGCTGAGATGTCTGGACAATGAACCCAGGTTGCTTCCCAGACACCATAGCCTGCAGTCTGTTGTTACTGCTGCTGCCATTGCCTTGGATTATTGCTGTTTTTTAGCAAGTCCTCTAAAAGTCTTTCCTTTATCTATTCACTTGATGCTCTTAATCTTAATTTATATAACCTTCCAACAGCCTCTCCCTCACCTTATTCCCTAGTTTTCTCAATTCTCTAGTTTATAAAATGTCTGAACCTCTCCAGATGAGTGTTTTCTCTTCAATTCAGATGAGAGTAAGAGTCCAATAATACTAGCCCTCTACCCCTACCTGCTTACTCTACATTAATTCTTCCCTTCATATCCCATTTTTATGGTATGCTTTCTGCTTTTCCCCTTTTCCTACCCAATTTTATTTTTAGAATCACCTCATCATACACAATTCAGCCCCAATCTTTCTTTCAAACTATTTCAATAATGATAACAGCTTTAACAATACTGTTACTTCTAACAACTACTAACAATTACTAATATTAATAACATTTTCTTTTATTTTAAGTCAATAGTTTGACCTAAATCATTATTGGTCTTTAATGATTTCCTTATATTTCTTCTAGATCTTTTGTATTAAATTTTCCATTGAATTCTGATCTTTTGGTTACAAATAACAGAAAGTCTTTTTGTTCATTAAATGTCTATTTTTTTTTTTATTCAGGATTATGCTCCTCTTTGCTGGATAATATATTCTTGGGTGCAACTTCAGTTCCTTTTCTCTTTGAAATGTATTTTTTCAAATACCTAAGTTGTTTTAATATAAAAGCTGCTGGATCTTGTGAAGTCTAAATTATTTTTCTGCAGTATTTAAATTGTATTTTTTTCTTGCTGTTCGTAATATTTCCTATTTAACCCAGGAATTATGAAACTTGGCTATCATATTCCTCTAAGTTTTATCCTTGGGATCTCTTTCAGGTGATGATTTGTGGATTTTTTAAAAATTTATACTTTACTTCCGTATTCTAGAACTTCAGGGGAATTTTCTTTGATAAGTTCTTGTAATATTACATCCAGATATTTTTCTAATCATAATGTTCAGGTAGACTGACAAATTTTATAGTTTCTCCCCTTAATCTTTTCCCTAGATCAGTTGTTTTTTCTAATGAAATGTTTCTGATTATCTTCTATTTTTTAAAGTTTTATTATGTATTGTTGTCTTATAATACCATTTGACTCTACTTGCCCATTTCTAGTTTAAAAGGAGTTACTTTCTTTCTTAAGTTTGGAATCCCTTTTTCTAGCTAATTAACTTTCCATAATTTTCTTAGATTATTTTTGCTTTGTTTTTTTTTCTAAATTTTCCTCATCTCTCTTACTTGATTTTTGATTTTTTTTTTAATTTTCTCTTAAGATTTCTTTTTGGACTTGTGGCCATTTGACATTACTTTTCAGAGCAGGAGTAACTTTTTTTTAACCTCACTATCTTCCTCTGAATATGAATGCAGGTTTTCTTTTATAAAAATGCAGCCATTAAGGGTTGGATCTTTTTTTTTTGCTCACTCATTTTTATTTTAAGTTTGGTATATTTTATTTTTCACAGTTTAATATTATTATGTTCAAATTTTAATGCAGAATTGTGGATAATGGTGCCCTAGGCTCCGCATCCTTCTTACCATTGTTTTCTGAATTCTACCTCTGGCTCAATCTCCTCCCTTCCTACCCAAAGTGTTAACCATGTTATCTGGAAAATGTTACTGCTCCATGTGGTACTGCTTTCACCTGTCATGTACTTACTCCTCCTTGCCCACACCCACAGTCAGGGATTGATCATGTCTGGCCATCACTGCTGGACTTCTGGAAAAAGTGAGAGATTTTTAACCTTCGCTCAGTCAGCTTCTGCTGTTATTTAGACGAAAATTTTTGAGGTAAAAGTTCATAACGTGAAATTTCCTGAGGTTAAATTTCTTCAGACTATGAATAATATGAAAATTGAGGTGAAATTTCTTGAGGCCTATTCTGTTTCTCTCAGCACTTACAGTTTGTTGATTCAAAAGAACTGCCTAGAGGTGTTTACACTTCCCTCAGAACAAACCTTAAGCCACTGGATTCTTCTCCAAAGTTCTCTTAAAATGTCTTAGGAGGAAAACCCATTTATTTTTCATGCTCTACACTCATTTCATGGTGAATTTTTGTCTGTGGAGAAAATCATTAGAGCCTGGAAATTCTTGACCTACTCCACCATCTTCCCAGAATGTCTTATTCCTCCTCACTCTATTTTCTAGGTTAATTGCTTTTCTAAAAAAAAAAAATGCCAGTGAGGTATTTTGCATTTTCTTCTAATTTTCATTCCTTTGTTTGACAGAGACTTGATGTCTCACAGAGTCATTAGGTTATATTTGCCCAATTCTGATGTTTAAGGAATGATTTTCTTCAATTACCTTTTGTACCTCTTTTTCATCTGACCAATTTTACTTTCTAAGGAGTTGTTTTCTTCAGTTAATTTTTGTACTTTCTTTTCCCAGGCTGTTGACTGTTCTCTTCATGATTCTCTTGCATGGCTCTCATTTCTTTAAAAAAATTTTCTTCCACCCCTCTAATTTGATTTTTAAAATACTTTTTGAGCACATCCAGGAGGAAATTTTAGGCTTGGGACCAATCAATATTTCCCTTTTGAGCTTCACATGCCAGCATGTTGACATTGTCATCCTCTTCTGAGTCTGTGTTTTGATCTTCCCTGTCACCATTTTATCTTTCTATTGTCAGGTTTTTTTTTGTATTTTTTCTCTCTTGTCACTATTTAAAGTTGAGTTCTACTCCTGAGGCATGGGGGAGATGTCTCAAGCTTCTTGTACTGGAGTTGAGGAGCCTGGTTTGTGACTTGCTGCTGAGATTTGCTCTTGGACTGTTGGTTGCTGTGCTAGAAAGCTTGATATATATCAGTACCTGTTGCACCAGACTTGAGGGGTTGGCAAGTCACTGTTGCATCCTGGCTACAGGCTTCACAGCTTATCTTCTGTGCCATTAGTGTGCTGACTCATGTTGCTGATCTCTGCTGGGGCTAGTGTCTCCCACTTACTTGCCTTTACCCTGCCTACTCTGGTTTTTGCTTCCATTTTATTCAAGTGAGACAGGGCTATCCTGCAGTCCTTCTAAGTTATTCTAGCCTTGGAAATTGTTTGAACCTTTCCTTTTGGGGATTCTGCTACTGTAGAATTCATTTTGTTGTTTGATTTAAGTTATTTCCAGGGAAACTGGTGAGAGTTTAGGTGACTTCCTGTCTTTTGTCCACAATCTTGGTTGCACCTCTAAGATTTCCTATATCTGTTGGGTTGGCAGCCTTGGCAACCTACCATACAGATAGGTAAGATCTGTGCCTTGCATATGAAAAAACTGTGGATCAGACATCATTGAATGAATTTTCCAGAATCACAGAGCTAAAAGTGACAGAACTATCATATGAATCATGGACCCTGACCAAAATCTACTACTCTTTGCTACATCATGCCACTGGTATACCCTGTGTGCATGATCACCTTCCAACCACTCCTTCCAGTGCCAAACACCAAAAAAGAATGGATATGGGGCTTACCTTTTTGGAAGGTGATTACAAGGCCAAGGGATTTTTTTATCATCTCACCAAGATTAAAGCTGGATAGAGATATCTAATGTGTTAAATCAAGAGAAGCTTCTATTGAATTTGCATCTTTTTTTGTACTGAATTCTTTCTCCTCCGCCTCCTCTTTCTCTTATTTCTTCTCCTTTTCTGTCTCTTCCTCCTTCACTTTGTCTCCTTTACTCTCTTCTTCATCCTTTATCATCCACTCCCTCTTCCTCCATCTCCTTTCTTTTCTTTTTTCTTCCTTATCCTTATTATACTTCTCTTTAATTTTATTTTCTTTCTTTTAAAAATGTATCCACTTACCTGTTAGTAGCTGTGGATACTTTTCTTCTGGCTGCAAAAAAGCTGATTGTAAAATGGAGAATAAAATAGTTAACATTTTTGTATACCCCTTATTATGTGCCTACTAAAGTGAAAAATGTTTTGCAAATTTGTTTTCTTTTCATATCACAACTCTTTGAAATAGGAATTATTATTATATCCCTTTCACAGTTGAGGAAACTGAGGCAAATAAGGATTTAGTCACTATCACTGAGTCACATAGCTAGTATCTGAGATCATATTTGAAATCAAATCTTCCTGATTTCAGGTCCAGTACTCTGTGTGCAATGTAATTGACTGGATGACCTTCCTTTTATTCAAGGTTCAACCCTCACCTGTTTCATGCTCTTAAAATAGAGCAGTAAGTCGAAAGAACATGGTTCATATGTCCATGCTATGTGATTGTTGGACGAATCTTTTAATTTCTTTTAGTTTCAGTTTCCTCATCTGTGAATCAGATATGATACCTGTGGTAGCCATCTCAAGGCACTGCTTGGAGGGGAAAAACAAAACAAAACATAACATTTTCTAAACCTTCATGTTCCATATGCATCTAAGTTCCAATGTTTTTTTTTAGTCTTAGCATTAATAATTTTGTAGATAATAATAGATATTTTAGTGCATTGATTCATTTTTTGAATAATGAGAAAACTAATAGTACTGAAATGCTTTACAATTTGTCAGCTGTGTGTGTTCGTCCTTCATTGATGAAGAAGACCATGCCATCAGAAAAATGATGACATGACTTGCACATGACTGTGCTTCAAGTGAGGGAGAGCTGTGCAAGTCACCAGCCTCACTTCTCCTCCAGAACCATCTGAATCCAGTGACCAGGATGACTGGAGATGACCTAGGATGAGGCAATTGGGGTTAAGTGACTTGCTCAAGGTCACACAGCTAGTGAGTGTCAAGTGTCTGAGGTGAGATTTGGACTCAGGTGCTCCTGACTCCTGGACTGGTGCTCTATCTACTGCACCACCTAGCTGCCCAATTTGTCAGCTATTTTACTCATAATCCTGTGAGGTAGGTCATGTCAATAATATTTTACCTCTTTTTTTGTCCAGTGAAGATACTGAGACTTTAAAAATTGGTTTTTCCCCAGGCAAACTTGGTTGATGAATTCAGGATGAGGAATTCAAATATAGGTCCAGCATTTTTGAACTATACAGGACACAGTCACAAAGTCTTGAAAATAGAAAGGAACTCCAATGGTGTCAAACTCAAAAGAAATGGGGCCACTTATGTATGAATCTGTAAGAATCCTTGGGGGCTACATATTGACCTATATAATGCATATTCTAATATATTTTATTTATTTTGTTAAATATTTCTAACTAAAATTTTAAATCTGAGTTTATAGTACTCAGCATGGGTTATATTGCTGCCCATGTGTTTGATTATTGCATAAATTTTGCAAGGTGGTTATACGTTGATTGCACATATAAGACTGAAAATTTAACTTATTTTTGTAGTTTTGTGAGGTTTGCAAAGAATATATGCATAATAATTCTGGATAGGATGGGGGTAGATAGAATATTTTAATAGTATAGATGATAAAAGTGAGGTGAGAGAAATGAATTCAAAGGGATGAAATGTCAGGGCCCAGACAATCCCAATCTGAATAGGTTGAAAGGACACTGGACTTGGAGACAGAAAGAATTGGGTTTAAATCCAACCTCAAATTTCTAGTTGTGTGACTGGAGCAAGTCAATTAGCCTTTTTGTGCCTCAGTCCCATCCACTCCCTTATAAAATCAGGGGATTGAACTCAATCAAACCTATGGTCTCTTCCAGGTCTGAGTAAACATTGTGAGCTCTCTACTAGTAAGCTCCATTACTTATATTCTTTACCTTCTAGGGTTGTCATTGAGAAATGAGACTTACATTAGGAGGCAGAGGTAAAGTATGGAACATTTTAACACACTTCTCCCAACATCAATATCATTTTTTTAAAATTTTAAACACACAATGCCCATTTTCTGTGCTGTCTCCATTACCTTGGACAGTTCCTTCAAATAAGCATCAATAAAGTCCAGGGTCTCCTCTGGGTTTAGATTTTTCTTATGTTGCTTGATGATACTTTCTACAAAGGACTCAACCTTCTTCCATTCTCTAAAGAGCTCCTGGTGTTTTCCTGGCAGAAATTTCATTACCCAAGGAAAAACATTGAAGAGCTAAATAATACAAAAGGAGACAGGGGAAGGAGGAATGAGTTTCATTTCCTGTTAGGCTGCCCTGTCTCTTCATTTTCCTCATCATAAGTCAGACCAAGGTTTTTGAACATTTTTTTATCTCAAGAAATTTACTGTAATTCCATGTCTTATTACTCCTGAAATCTATCTACCCTTTTAGTAACAACTGTCTATTCTTCCATACTAGACTTTCCTGATAGCCATGATGGCTTCTAACCATCTGTTATCTCTCAAACCAGCCCCTTGGTCACATCCTGATGCACCTAAATACCTCTTCCAAGGTGTCACCAATCTAGGCAGCCTCATGACCCCACAAAGAAGGAGTGGAGAGATTATTTCTAGAGTATTTGCTAACACTTGGCACATATTTCCCTGTTAGCCCCACAGAGTATCCTTCTCTTTAATTTCCATTTTGCTCCTCTTGGAGAAATGAGAGTTACTGTTCATCACCCCTTTCCCTCAAATGTCTTCCTTATATCCATTAACATTAGTTAATGGCATATAAGAACTTTCCTGCCCATTAAATGGCCTCACATAGAGCCCTGGTGCAGAATCAATTAGGCTCTGAGCCACAGGGATTCCCACACCTTCTCAGTTAAGGACTGATTTCCAAGCTTCTTGGCTCTCAGTCAATCAAGTGCTGAATCTTTGGTTGAAAACGATATAGATTGTATTGCTTGGAGGGAAAGGTTTGGGCAGAAAGAGAAACAGACAGAGGAAGAAAGCTGAGGAGAAAAGAGAGAGACTGAGGGAAGAACTTACACAGGGGAACTTGCTCATCAGAAAGCTTGAAGGACAGAAATGTTGACTGTTCCCTGGATTGATGAAGAGTACCTTACTAAATCTTGCCTTCTTGTATCCCCATAAGGATGTTTCAAATACATATTTTGATTTTGTCTTGGAGGAGGAGAGTTTGTTATATTTTGCAAACCAACATGGAAATACATATGTATATTCATAGCAACTGCTATGGGTATTACATTGGTGTTACATTTCCATAGTCAGATGCATGAGAAGTTAAGTGAAATCATGAGCTAGTGACTCCTTTGGTGAACCCTACTAATCAGCTAGGCAACAGAGTGGATAGTGAGACAGAGTAAGATTCAGGAAGACCTGAGTTAGAATTCTGCCTCAGATACTTATGAGCTGGAGACAAGTCATAAACTTCTCTCACGTTCAGTTTCCTTTAACTGTAAAAACAAGATAATAATTGAAGCTATATAAAGGGGTAGTTTTGAGGATCTAAAAAGTAATCAGTCAATCAACAAGCATTTAATAAGCACTTAGTGTGTGCTAGGTATTGTACTAAGTGCTGGGCATTCAAAAGAAGGCAAAAAAAAATGCTAATCCCCATCCTCAAGTAGTTCACAATTGGAGTGTGAGAAAGTCCATGGAAATAACCAAATACATGCAAGATATGTGCAGAGTGTTGTAAGATATATGCACCTCCAGGAACTGGGAAAGATATCGTGTAACAGAAGGTAAAATGTGAGTTGATTTTTGAAGTAAGTCAAAGGGCAGAGGTGAGGAGGGAGAATATTCCAAGCATGAGAGACAATAAGTGCAAATGCTCTGAGATGGGAGCTAATATATGTAAAGTTATTTACAAACCATAAATGTAAGCACTCAAATTACCCATGTCACTCTGTGTTTATTCTTTCTGCCTCTCTCATTGTTTTTCTCTAGCTATCTATGTTTTGTCTCTACCTCTGAACTTCCCTCCTTTCTCCCTCTCTTTCTTCTGCTTTTACTCCTTCTCCATCTGTCTCTGTCTCTCTCTCTCTGTCTCTTTTGCTAGCTCTGTCTGTTGCTGTCTCTCCATCTCTGTCTCTCTCTCTGTCTCTCTTCTTCCTCTTCCTCTTCCTCTCCCTCTATCCTTCTCTCTCCTTCTCATGCAGAGGTGAAGATAAGATTCCTAGTTTCCATCAAACTCTGCTGAAGAGACAGCTTTTCCATGAAGCCTTTCATGGCCTTCCTGGTTTCTAATGTAGCTCCTACCAAAACTTGTTCCCATTGTATTTATTTATTGGCATATACACTCTTTTGAGGGCTTGTGGTGACCTCCCACAGAATGTAAACTACCCAAAGTCAGGAGCTGTTGCAGTTTTGGCATTATATCTCCACCTCCTAGCACAGGACTTATTAAATATTTTCCAAACTTGACCCCTTTTCGCTTAAAAAATATTTACGTAATACAAGGCATATAGGTATATAGGTATGCAAATCAAACATTTACTGATAATGAATCATAAAAAATATTTGAAATAATTCTTTGATGTACATATAATAAAGATGAAAGCAAATTTGCATAATAATTAGATGGTTGCCATTTTTTATTTTTACATAAAGAATTAAATCTTGGCAGATTATTTAATACTGCAGGACTTAGAGCATCAACATTTTTCAGAGTTGATCGATATTTTAATTTCATAATTGTCAACACTGAGAATACCACTTCATAAAAAGACATAGTACAAAATGGCAGAAGTACGTTTAGAGCTATTTCACAAATTGTTGGAAATTCTACTAGTTCCAAGCCAAAATTCATTTAACAATTTTGTATTTGCAGTGAAAACACTGCAATTCATAACATACAATACTCTTGAATCTTACCCAAGATATTTCTGCTGTGTTTCATAATGGCATGCACAGTGCAAAGTGTGTATGTTGTGTGTTCAGATGCAAGGCTGCAATGAAGTTGCATGATGCAATATGGGCAACCACTGCAAGAAACACCTCAGATTCATTACACATTTGATTTGAAATTAATTTTTGGTCACTACATGTTCAGAAACTTTTCACCCTTGAGAAATTTTATCAACTTCCACATTCAGTTAAACTACACCCAGTGGGGTTGTGACCAACAGTTTAAAAAGTGCTGTACGTAATACAGTACTTGGCACATAGTAGGTGCTTAATACAATTTAATAAATTGATAATCTCCACAAAGATCTTAGAATATCTTAAAATTGTCCCATCATTTGGATATTGCAGTGTTTTAGAAAAGCATTGGGTATCTCAGGCATGTTTTTTCATGTCACTGTTTATAAAAATCTTGATTCTTTCCTCTTTCCTTTTGAATTCCTTTTAATGTTGAGAGGAACTTACCCAGGAACTGACTCATTTCCTACCATTCTTTCACAGTCATACTCATTTCTTTTTCTGTTTAGGAAGTTCATGGACAAATTAAGGCTGAGTCTGCCCTGCACAAGAAGGGATGGCCTCTTACCTGACACTCCCACCTGGTTTCAAGCTGTAAGATATCATCCAAACTTTTCAGCAGCTCCTGAAACTGAGAATCATGGTACTCAAAGCGATGTCCAAAAGTTATGGAGCAGATGATATTGGAAACAGCATTGTTGATCTGAAAGTGGGGGTCAAAGGGCTGTCCTGTGAACCAGAAGAGAAACATTCGTCACTTCTCCTATTCTTTAAAGGAACACCACACAGAATTCTATCTTTTTTCTCTTAAAACAATGTTTTTCCTCAGCTTTCACACCCACCCACCAGCACTTATCTGTTTTGTTTTGTTTTTTGCTGTTTTCCATAACCAACTACTGCTTAAATAGATGGGAGAAAAAAAAAGAACATGCCCATTTTCTAATGTTTCAGTCAACAATTTTGATTTAATTGTTATATTTGGTTTCAATATAGCTTATTTATGTGGCTTTGGGCAAGTTATTTTATCTGTCTTTGTTTACATTTATTCATCAACAAAAGGAGGGGGTTGGACTAGATGACCTCTGAGAGCCTTTCCAGCCTCTGATGTATCATGTGTATAGGGTCACAAAGGTATGCCCATTTGTGCAATGGGCACTTGTCCATAGATGCATGTGTGCATATACCAATACCCATGAATACATAAACCTGTGGAATACTTGCATACTTGTGAGTATTAGAGCTGAAATGATGATTGGAGGTACTGGGATGAAAAGAAAAGATATGATAAGGTGAATAAGGAAGGGAACCAGTAAAAGGCACTGCATAAGTAATGGACTTGAATCCAGAAAGACCTGGATTACCTCAGACATTTATTCAAATCCTGCCTCACATTAGCTTGGTGACCTTAGTTCTAGTGTCTTTTTACTGTTCATTATTTCCAATTTCTCCTGTTTATAGAGTTTTTGTACATAGTTGTTTGTATGTTTTCCCCCAACCCCCTTAGATTAGGAGCTATGTGAGGCCAGAGACATTTTTCCTTCTTTTATATTCCCAGGATTTATAATAGAAATATAATAGACATTTGAAAAATAATCATTGACTAACTGATTGACCTTGCAAAAGTCACTTATTTTCTCCACTCCTCAATTGGCTCATCTATAAAATGGGATTCACTCTTATCTGAAATCTATAAAAATAAGAGAATACAGCAGAGGAGGAGAAAGGTGAGTGGATGAGGATGGGATGTTTGGAGAAGGAAAATGAAGAGTATAAAAAGAGGAGGAAGTGTAGAAGAATGTATATTTTCAATGGCAACACTGAAAATAGAGATAACTTGGACAGACTGAAGAACATTTATCATGCAATATTAAGCCGAATTCCAGAGGACCAATGATGCACCTGCTGCTTAGATCCTGACAGAGAGGTGGTGGACTTAGGCTATACAATGAGATATATGTTTCTGGGCATGGCCAATGTAAGAATTTCTTTTACTTGACTGTGGATATGTGATACTAGGGTTTTGGTTTCTCCCGTGAGAGGAGGAAAAATATAAATTATTAATTGAAAAAAATCAAAACTTAAAAAATGAAAACACCGGTATGTATACATATATGTATGTATGTATAGTTATATTTGTGCATGAAGAAAAAGAGGAATGAGAGAGAAGGCACTGAGGAAAGGAAATAAGTGATCAGTAAGTAAAAAGGAAGAATGATGATCAGGAAGAAAGTTAGAGAGAGGCAGCAGGAGAGAATGGAGACAGAGGTGTGTACATGTGTGTGTAGGGAGTTCCTGGAGTAGCCAGCCAAAGCAGTGGCATGCATGTGACACTTTAACGAGGAAGCATGAGGGATTTATCTTTTGATAGCTGAACACAATTAGAATGGCATTCATGAGAATGGACCATCAAGGGTTCCTTTCTTTGTTTACTGTCTCATTTCTTCCTGGAGAACAAGCTGGGTCTTTGAAAACCTTCACAGGGATATAGGAATGGTGACATTTTGTCTGTCTGCAGTTGAGGGATGACCTCTCTTCCCCTACCCCTCCCACCCACAATTACAGGTTCTCTTCAATGACCATTTGGCCAAAAAGGCAATCAGAAGCAATTGAAAATATCTGCCTGATTAGTGCTCACCTTTTTCTTCCCTGATTGCCTCAGTGAGGTACCTGGCCTCCTCCCGGATCCGGTCTTCCATGGTCTTCTTTCCCAATCCAAAATTCCTTAGTGTCATTAAGGCAAATCTTCTTTGCTGTTTCCATGCTTGGCCATTAGACATGACTAAGCCTAAATAATAATAATACCAATAATGATGATGATAGATAACACATTTCAAAACTTTTGTAATTTTACTGGTTTGGTTATTCTCTATGAAAAATGGAACTCAGTTGAACTGGTACTGAAAAAAAAACACCTACTATGTACCAAACACTGTGCTGGGCATACAAGTAGTAAGGACTAGATAGTTCCAGCTCCTAAGGAACTTACATACTGATTGGGGAAATATCACTTAAAGTTCAGCTGTATGGTACATGGAAAAACTTAGAACTCTTAAACACAAAGCAGAGGGAGGTGTCAAGGTTCAGAGGCCTGCAGGGTATATAAATAGGTCATGTACCTTGGGATACATACATATGAGCTTTTAATTTCCTCAGTCAGAGATGACAGGGATAGGGCGAGGATCCTGAGTCCAGATCTGGATGACCAGATCCACTTTAAGCGGCCTAGGCCATCTCATGTAATCCTGGCTGACTTCATCAATATCATGTTCCAGGCAAGGCATTGATGCTTGGTTGTACATGTGCTTCATGCGCAACAAGCCAGCTCATGGTCCTCCTATAGCTCAATATCATCTGGACCTGTTAAGGTCTCTCTACCTTGACAGTACAGTATTAAACAGTCAACCTCATTTCTCTCTACCCAAGAATGCGGGGGGGGGGGGGTATGGCAATAGATGAGGGACCCTGGAATGCTCCTTTCTCAGGAAATATCTTTGCTATGAAGAACTTGGGGACCAAGGCATGGAGTTTTTGGAAAGTACCAAAGAACAGAATTGTTTGGAGAGGTGTTACTTTTTTTATGATGGGGAGAGGTCACACTGTTTCTGTGTAACTAATTATACCTCAGAAAAATAGAAAATAGTCCTTCCACAGAGGACTCTAGCTAGGTAAAGAAAATGGGAGGGAATGGAATAGGCATTTATTAAGGACCAAGTATGTGCTAGGCACTATGAAAAGCATTTTACAAATATCATCTCATTTGATCCTCACAACAATCCCATGAGGTAAGCACAATTATTATTTCCATTTTTCAGTTGAAGAAATAGGTTTCATAACTTGCCCAGGATCACACAGGTAGTAAATGTCTGAGGCTAGATTTCAGCTAAAGTCTTCCTGATCCAACTCGTTCTCCACTGTATCACCTGGCTGCCTCCTTCCACTTGATTGAACTCCTAAGCAGGAGATCACAATTAGTGGACCAGTGGCTTGGGGAAACTGCCCACAAAAACTCATGCCCTGGAATAGAATGCATGTAAAAGGGCAATAACCCCTTAGCCACCTCACTAAAGATAGCAATGCCCCCCATTTAGGTCGTGCACAGCAAGTGTGACCATTTAAGACACATTCCTGAGGTTTCTTGGAGCATTCCTGCTTTTTGTTACCACTTTTCATCAGAAATTTCATTGTGGACTATTTCTGAAATTACCACTGCCCATGGACTGCAGATGCTCAGGGGACTGGTACGTGGAAAACTCTGTGTGTGTGTGCGTGTGTGTGTGTGTGTGTGTGTGTGTGTGTGTGTGTGTAGGTGCACATGTCCACTTTTTCTTCTCCTCTAGTTGAGCCCATGACAGGTTTCTCGAATTGTTGTGGTCACGACTGTCCAATTACTGCCCTAAGGTCATTTAAGTGGTAGAAGGTTGAGTAAAAGATATTTAGGATTTTGCCACCAAAAGGTGAGGTGTGATAGGTCCAATATTTATTAAATGGTAAAATCCCTTCTGTGTAGCTGAGGCTCAAAAGACAATGAAGCTTCTTGATATACATCACTATTAAAAGATAAGTCTCAAAACTTTGATGTAACTTTTGAGTTTTCTTGATAATCTTCATGTCCCGTATGAGTCAACGCCCTCTCCTGACAAAGTATGTCTCTGTATTGAGAGGGAAGAAGCCTCATCCAATGGGACCAATGAATGGATCCAATTCATCTTTGATGAATACCCTCCCCCTGTTCTTGTTAAGGAAACTTCCTTGTGGTGCACTGGATACAGCACCAGTGCAGGAGTCAGGAGGACCTGAGTTCAAATCTCACCTTAGACACTTGACACTCACTAGCTGTGTGACTTTGGGCAAGTCACTTAACCCCAGTTGCCTCATCCTGGGTCATCTCCAGTCATCCTGATGAATATCTGCTCATTGGACTCAGATGGGTCTGGAGGAGAAGTGAGGCTGGTGACCTGCACAGCCCTCCCTCACTCAAAACAAAGTCAAGTGCAAGTCATGTCATTATGTCTCTGATGGCATGGTCTTCTTCAGCAATGAAGGACAAACACATACATTCTATGAGTGAATATTTCGTTTTGTTCTAATTCCAAGACTCAGCAACTAGAATGCTCTCCCGATGTCTAGATTTTTAAAAGAGCATTTCAAACACTTTTGAAAAGTGAATTTTCTTGACATATTTTGTTGTCAGGTTATCTACATCTTCCCCTGCATACTATCTCCTCCTCCCTCCCAGATAGTCATCCCACAGAACAAAATTTTTTTTCTAATTTCTTTTAATTTCATTTATATCTCACTACTCTATTGTGAGATGTCTTACCTCAAATCTGTACTTCTCAACTGGATAACATAAGGACTTGCTTTGCTAGTGATGTAGGAGCAGGATCATAGGATCCTATATTTGGCACTGGGATAACGAAACAAAAACTTAGAGGTGAATTTAATTTGAATGCCTTGTTTAACATCGAAGAAATTGAGACCTAGAGAGATTAAAGGACTTATCCAAGTTCACATAGGTAGAATGTGACAGAGCCTAGAATCAAACTGAAACTCTGATACTCCACGGTCTATGCCCTTTCCCTTAATTCATATCTCAAATAAATATGCTTTCTACTCTAATACTGGACAGTTATGCACATCCCATGAAAGCCCTACTTTTAGATAGGTAAATACTTTTGGAATATAGTAGTTATATTATTTTGGTAACTCAAGCGCAGGGAACCTGAGCTGAGATGTCTTTCACCTTCTTGCCTCAAAGGCAGAGTGACTGCCATGTTGACCTGATTCACGAATGTTTGGTCTTCTCATGTCACCATATCCCTGCTTCACCAGCATATTAGAGAAGATCAGATACAGAGAGACAGTTTACAAGAGTGACAAAGTGCTAAAAAGGTGGTACTCTTGACAAAAAAGAATAGAAAGCAAAAAGCAGATTATGGGAATCATGGGGACTCACAGTGGTTGGAGAATTTATATTATAATATTTGATAGACAGGTTCACCTTAGTAACCTTCAGTAAATTATAAATTAATGTTAATATAAAAAGAGAGAAGAGGACTTCATAGAAAGTCAGTAGAACTATATTGATAGTGTCATGTGGAAGAGAGATTAGCTTTTTTTCTTCTCCCTAGAGCAAAACCCGAAGCAATCAGTGAAAGAGGTAAGAAGGATAACTGAATTTGTCAAGAAGGGCAAAGTTCTGACCAGTTAAAATTGTCCTAGAGTGTCATGGGCTACTTTGAAAGGGGATGAGCTTCCCATCCTTGTAGGTCTTCAAGCAGAGTCTGGATGATCATTTGTTAGGAATGATGAGAGAGTATTCCAACTCAGGTCCTAGTAGTCTTGGGCCACTGCTGAGGCCCCTTATGCCTCTGAGATTCCGTAATTCTCTCAAATGTCAAAGTATGCACCATGAGCCCTTTCACTCATTCATTCATCAAGCCTTTGGGGCAGCTAAGTGATACAGTGGATAGAGCACCAGTGCAGGAGTCAGGAGCCCCTGAGTTCAAATCTCACCTCAGACACTTGACACTCACTAGCTGTGTGACCTTGAGCAAGTGACTTAACCCTAGTTGCCTCATCCTGGGTCATCTCCAATCATCCTGATGAATATCTAGTCACTGGATTCTGATTGCTCTGATGGAGAAGTGAGACTGGTGACCTGCACAGCCCTTCCTCACTCAAAACAAAGTCAAGTGCAAGTCATGTCACCATTTCTCTGATGTCATGGTCTTCTTCGGCAACGAAGGATGAACACACACAATAAGCATTTATTATGGAATGAAGATCCACAAAGGCTTGCATTCAGTGATGGTAGAGATACAGGCAGCATTAGACTGGCTGAGTTCTAACGAAAATTAATTTCCCATCTTGTTGGGAAGGTAAGCCAGATATTCCTCCATAAATGAATAAATGTCAGTCAACAAACCTTTATTATTATTACATCTTGGGTGCTGTGCTAAGCACTGGTATGGATCATTATTATAAATTAATGCATAAATTCAAGACTAATATAAAATTCCTTGATATCAGACCCAAGAGAATTTGTTATTGACAAGGGAAAACTTCACTGAGAAGTTAAGTATGTGAATTGGTTCTTGAAAAATTCCAGGATGCTAAGAGGCAGGAAAGAGAACAATCCAAATGAAAGGTATAAAGGCATGTTCATAAACTTGAATTTTTTCTTGGAGTTAAGAAAACTTGCATTTAAATCATGACTCTGAAAATTACATGCTCTTGGCTTCAATGACTTTATCTGTAAAATGGGGCTGGAGGGTTGAACTGGTTATGCTCCAACTTTCCTTTCAGCTCTAAATATGTGATCCTATGACTCTCATAGGGATGGGGGAGGTGCATTTGGGTAAGACTGCCTAGACTAGTTTGGCTAAAGTGTGGAGGACACAAACATGATCTATCATAGATAAAGTTAGAAAGATTGATTGAAGGACTATCAATGTTGTGGTAAAGAAGCACAGACTCACAGAATGTCTAAATGGGCAACAAACTCCAACTTAGCTCATACTATGCCTTCCATTTCTTCTATTCTGCCCTTAATAACTCCCTATCAAAACCTTTACAGTGAATTTTTCAAATCTTAGTCTTCTCTCATCCACTATCAACCAATATAAACTCAGGACATAAGTCTAAGCCTCCCACTTGTCAAAGAAGGTGTTTGGCCATGGGTTTCAGTTCTGTGTCTTCATTTCTTAAGTCATAGCAGTATCAATTCTCTTCCTCATCTTTCATTAAATCCATGGTTACTCCTTCATATTTGTTCCTATCGACTCCCACCATCCCTCCCAAGTCACCATCTACCACTTTCCCCCTTCAAGACTTTGATCTATAAAAATAAGATAAATACAAGAAAATTATGGAAAGAAAGTCAACCAATTAAAAAAAGAAACACAAAATCTTAAGGTAGAGAGGGACTTCTTAAAAACTAAAACTGGACAAATGGAATCAAATCACGTTGTAAGACACCAAGAAATAATGAAACTAGAAAAAATATAATAGAACTTGAAACACCTCATTAGAAAAAAATAACACCTGATCTGGAGAATAGATTGAGGATCCATAATATGTCTTTTTGACCTATGAAAGTTATGATCACAAGAAGAATTGGGATACAATATTACAAGAAAGTATTAAGGAAAATTGCTCTGGAATTTTAGAACAGGAAACCAAATGAGAAATAGAAAAAAATCCACTGAACACCATCTGGAAGACATCCCATGAAGAAAACTTATAGGAATGTCATAGAGAAGTTTCTAATTCCCAGGTTAAAGAGAAAATATTACAAGGAACAAGAAAAAAATAAATACTGCAAAAAAACAATCAGGATTTCACAAGACCTAGTAGTTTTTATACTAAAAGAACATAGGTCTTGGAACATTATATATCAAAGAACAAAGGAGCAGGGGTTGCATCTCAGATTAACTTATTCAGCAAGTTGAGTATAATTCAGAATGAAAAAAATGGATATTTGATGAATTGAAGCAGATATTCATAATGAAAAGATCAAAAATCAATGGAAAATTCAATACAAAAGATCCAGAAGGAAGGAAGGAAATCATCAAAGACTAATTATAAGTCTCTGATTAAGGGTAAATGTTTACTTACGACACATGGAAATGTTATTAATATTAGTTATTATAAGTTATTATTGTTAGTAATAGTATTCTTAAAACTGTTAACATTACTGAGGTGGTTTAAAAGTAAAATTGTACTCAATTTTGCATGATGAGATGACACTAAAAATAAAATTATGTACTTAAAAGGTAAAAGGAGAAAGTATTTCATTAAAAATGGGGCATTAAAAGAAGAATTAAAACAGAAGCATGTGGGAGTGGAGGGCTGGTAATATTGGAACCATAATTTCATCTGGATTGAAGAGAAACAACATATGGATCTGAAGATGATTAGAAATCTTATGAACTAGAGAGATGAGAAAACTGGGGAATAGGATGAGGGAGAGATTTTTAGAAAGGTATATAGTTTAAAATTAGGTGGGTCAAGTGAATAAATATAGGTGAGGGACTTTTAGAGGATGGCTAAAATAAGGAATAAGAGGGTAAGGAGACAAGACAAGGTAGCATGGATACAGTAAAAAGAAAAGTTGAGAAGGAAAGTAGTAAAAATATGAGAAATTCACAGATGATAATTTTAACATTGAATGTGAATGGAATGAACTCAACCATTAAATAGATATGGATAGGAGAATGGATTCAAAATCAGAATACTATAATAGGTTGTTTACAAGAAGCACATTTAAAATTGAGAGATATCCACAGAATTAAAATGGAGGGTTGGAGTAGAATTTATCATGCTTGAACAATGACAATATCAGACTCAGTTATGTCTAAAATAGATTTAATTAAAAGACATTTAATTAAAAAAGGGTAACTGTATTTTGATTAAATGTACCATTAACAATGAAAACTTATCAATACTGAATCTATGTGCACCAAATACTGCAACAGCTAAGTTTTTTAAAAGAAAACTTTAATTACAAGTGAAGATAGATGGTCATAGTAGAATAGTAGAGGTCTTTTATATTCACAGACATAAGTTTAACCAAAAAATTAATAGGAAAGAAATTAAGGAAGAGAATCAAATGGAAATAGAAAGGAATACAGGATGGTACTTTACAAAGATTGACCATGTATTAGTAAACAAAATTTTTATAGTCAAAATCAGAAATATTACATGCAACCTTTTCAGATCATAATGCAATAGAAATTATATCTGATAAGGGATTAAGAAAACATAGATTAATTTAATTAATCTAATATTAATTTAATATTAATAAATTAAATATTAATTTAATATTAAACAACTTATCTTAAAGAATAAATAGGTTAACAAACAAATAATAGAAAACATTAATAATTTATTAAAGAGAATGACATTAATGAGACAACATATATAAACCTATGGGATAAAGCAAAAACAGTGATGGGGAAAATTTATATCACTAAATAGCTAAATCAATAAAATAGAGAGGAAGTAGACTAATGAATTGGGTAAGCAATTGAAAAATATAGAAAAAGAACAAACTAAAAACTCCCAATTAAACATTAAATAAGAAATCTTAAAATTTAAAGGTGAGATGAATAAAATTGAGAGTGAAAAACTGAATTGATACATAAAACTAGTCTTTGATTTTATTAAAAAAAACAAATGAAATAGATAAAATTTGGTTAATGTGATTAAAAAAGAGAGAAAGGGAAAATAAATCACTGGTATTAAAAATGAGCAAGGTGAAAATACCACTAAGGAAGGTGAAATTATTGCAATTAAAAGGAATTATTTTGCTCAGTTGTATGCCATTGAAATTAGCAATGTAAATGAAATGAAAGAATGTTTATAAAAAGTATAAATTTCCTAGATTAGCAGAAGAGAAATTAACATATCTAAATAGACATAGATGGTAAGAGGGGAGTCAAGCAATTAGTCAGAAGGAGATTTCAGTGGGGTTTTTTTGCTAACACTGCAGCAGGACTCTATTGCTTAGCCCATACTCATATCCAGATTGCAGTACTTGGTGGCAGTACCAGTGCAAGGAGCAGTAGTATAGCAGAGATGGTAGCTCCAGTGAATGGGGATCCTTCTTACAGTCTCAGGAGAGAAATAAAATAAAAAAAAAAAGATCCTGGACACCATCCTTCAAGAAATATGCAACAAAAACTGCCCTGACATCTTCAACCAGAAAGTAAAATAGTCATGGAAAGAATCCACCAGAAGATGATGGAGTGAAAGCAGGGACTTCCTTGAGTTCTCCACTAAACACCTCCAAATAACTGTAAAAATGACTCCAAATAAATTCTAGAGCAGCAGAACTCACAAAATGACAGTGAAATAAATTTCCAGCCCAAGACAACCTGGCAGGTAAACAGGAAAGGTCTATCACCCAGGCTGGGAGAGAATCACAGTCCAGTGTGGGCCACACCAGCATAAATGGTGCAGAACAGGTCTCAGGGCACTGAATCATTGCCAGCTGAGGCAGTTTCCAGACTTCTCAATGTTAAAACATGACAGACAACTAAGAAGGTCAGTGGGCAAAGTCTATTGAACCTAGGTGAGAGAGGAGCACAGTGAGGTCCCAGTCTCAGGGTGGTGGTAGTGGCAACCATAGCAGCAGTGTCTACTTTCAGAGCTCTTGGCCCACTTATCATGGTAGTGGGGGAATCAAGTGACTGATCAGTCAGGGATTTCAGGAATCTCTTTGATGGTACTGAGACAAGATTCTATTGTTTTACCCTTGCTTGGATCTGCATCACATTCCTGGGTGGTGGTCCTGGGGCAAGGAGTGCTGGCATGATGGAGTTTGTGACAGTCGTGTAGAGGGAATCCTCTTCACAGTTGCAAGGGAGAAAATAATTCTTGTGGCAACTCACAGAACACAGCACAGACAAGGTGAGAAATAAACACTTCTCCTATGATCATACAACCTTGGAAGAACTAAAAATTTACAGATCCCTAGAAATATTTCTGAAAACAGCTGCACAAAACCCCTGAATCTTGGGACAGTGCACACTCTACTCTGGAAGCAAAGTCCTATTTTAAGTAATTGACTGTGAAAATGAGCAAACAGTGCAAAAATAATCAGACTATAAAATCTTACTTTGGTGACAAAGAAGATAAAAACATTAAATCAGAAGAAGACATCGAAGTCAAAGCTCCTACATCCAAAGCCCCCAAGAAAAATATGAATTGATCTGGGGACATGGAAGACCTCAAAAAGGATTTTGAAAATCAAGTAAGAAAGGTATAATAAAAATTAGAAAGAGAAATGAGATTGATGCGAGAAAATATTGGAAAAAAAAGTAAATAGCTTGCTAAAGGAGATAAAAAAATACTGAAGAAATTAACACATTAAAAAATAGTTTAACCCAAATGATATAAGTGGTCCAAAAAGCCAATAAGGAGAAGAATGCCTTAAAAAGCAGAATTGGCTAAATGGGAAAGGAGATCCAAAAGTTTGTTGAGGAAAATTAGAATAGAGCAAATGGAAGCTCATGACTATGAGAAATCAAGAAAATATGAAACAAAACTAAAAGAATGAAAAAAAAGAAGACAATGTGAAATATCTCATTAAAAATAAGTGACCTGGAAAACACATCCAGGAGAGACAGTTTTAAAAATTATTGGACTACCTGAAAATGAGGGAAAATAATCTAGACATGCTGTTTCAAAAAAATTATCAAGGAGGGGGCAGAGCCAAGATGGCAGAGCAACAGCATGAACTTTCTAGAGTGCTCCTGTCAAGCCCAGCAAAATACCTGTAAAAATGGCTCTAAATAAATTCTGGAGCTTCAGAACCCAAAAAATGATTGAGTGAATCTCCAGCCCAAGACAAACTGGAAGGTAGCTGGAAAGTGTCTATTGAGTCACACTAGCAGCAGAGCACAGTCCAGTGTGGGCCATGAGTACAGAGAGAGGACCTGAGCAGGCCTTAGACAGAATGCATCTCTCATGACTGTGGTGATTTCTAGACTATATGACCCCAAAAGGCTGAGGATAAATTGCAAAGTCAGTTGGAAAAGACAGTGGGACCAGTGCAGAAGAGTGGAGTCGTCCAGTCACAGCTCCAGGGTGGCAGAGGGGGGAGGGGGTGTAGAATCCTGAGGCAGCTGTAGCAGTAGCAGAGGAAACTGCAGTCACTGTTTCTGGACCTCTCTGCAACTCTCTCTTTGCTCCTAATTCTGGGGTCCAGAAAAACGAATTAATACTTTTCCTATTAGTAAGCCTTCAAAAACTTTAAGATAGTCATTATGCCTCTCTTCACACCTCCCCCAAATGAATCTTTTTGTCCTCAAGTTAAACACTCCAAGCTCCTTCAACTGATCCTCCCATGAGATGAATTTGAACCCCTTCACCATCCTCATTGCTCTCCCCCTCAATCCTGTTCCTCCACCCCCACTATCACACATGAAGGAAGGAAACATCAAAGGCCTGATTTTTCTATCATGTTTCTTCCAGCCACAAGATACCTAAAAGGGTTGGAAACCTTCAGGGATGATGAAAGATGGGAGTTAAAGATATCTTTTCAAGAATCCTGGACATGAACAATATTTATCATAATTCCAAGAACTCACCAAATGTTTTAATGACATGGTAGTGGACAGGAACTTTTGGGCGATCAATAAACACGTGGCCTTGGTTAATTAGGACTTCCTTGATCAGTGGTAATCCAGTTACCATCACAGAGGTAAGATTTCCCACATGTGTGCAGAAAATGTTTCCATATTTCTTGACAAACTGAAAAGGAATAAGTTTGAGTTGCAAACTTTCATTGCCTTTCATATGACTTGTTTTTGGTCTGTACTGTTAGGAAGACAATCTATCAATGTGAAACATCAATTCTAATGGAATTCACTCAATTCCGCCTGATCCAGTTCCACTGAATTCAACTCAACTCACCACAACAAACACTGAATCTTCCAACTATATCCCAAGTATATATATATATATGCGTGTGTGTGTGTGTGTGTGTGTGTGTGTGTGTGTGTGTGTGTGTGTAAATACAGAATACATAAAAAGGAAATTAAAAGTGATTTCAGGGGAGACCAGCACCTGGGAATGTTCAGAAAGGCTTTCTGAAGGAGATGGTCCCCTGAAGCTGAGCTTTGATAGAAACTGGATATTTCAAAAGTTTCAGGGAAAGAAGCAGTGTATTTCATTCTCGAAAGTGGTTGCTACATTCAGGGCAGCATGCTAGGCTAGGAACATATGACCAAGAACAACTGAGAGTTTAATATGGGGGAGAGACCTAGAGGTCAACACATGAACCATTGCAAGTTTATTGGAGTGGCTAGATGGTAAGCTTTCAGAGGACAGGGGGATTTTTATTTTGTCTTCTTAATCTCCAGCACCTAGTACCTGACACCCTGAAGCTTATGAAATGATTGTTAATTAATTGAATTATTATTTCCTCCACTGACATCCATCAAAGCCCTTTCAAAATTTAGTCAGCAGAGTGAAATAACAGACAAAAAGAAACAGTCATTTCTAGTGTTAGATAAACTTCATTGAAAGGAAAACTACTGGGATGTTGGCAACATTATATTAACACCCAGAATTGACTAGGAAGGCAAGTGAAGATCAAAGATTTGACATGGCTTCTCCCAACTTGTAACATCAGATTCAGGGACCATGGGTTCTTAAACTTCTCTCTCTCTCTCTCTTTCTCTGTTTTTCTCACTCTCCCTCTATCTTTCCCTCTGTCTCTGTCTCTCAGTGTGGTATTGTTGGTGCTGGTGTTATCCCTTTGTTACTCTGGTGAATCCTCTGGTTCATTTCTTAGAAGAAAGTTTTTAAACGCATAAATTTAAAAAAGGAAAACCAAGTGTATTAAAATTCAGTGATCATTTTAAAATTGAAATTCAATGACCCCAGTTAAGAACTTCTGGTTCTGGTGTATGAAGGGATCTCAGAGGCTGCTTATGCAATTGTTGCCAATGATTCTATTAAGGAACATTTATTAACTCTTTATTATGTGCCAGGAATTGTGCTAATTAAAAAACAGTCTCTCAAGGAGCTCATCTATCACTTTAGAGATAATAATAGTAATACTAATTGACATTTATAAAATACTTACTGTGTGGCAATCACCGTTTCAAGCACTTTAAAATTATTGTCTCATTGTGTCAGAATCCCAGAAATTAAGTAAGATGGGACCTCAGCAGCCATCCAATCCTGACCACATACAATGGCAACAATGATAAACTCCACAAGTGATGAATATATGATTTTTTCCAGGTCCCACAAGTCAGGGCTGCAGGTACTTTAAGCTCCAAATGAGATGTTCTTTCCTTTGCATGAAGCTGTTTCCCTCCCTGGACCAGAGTAGGGATGGGCACCCAGGCTTCTGGCTGCCCAATCCAGCACATTCCCCAGGGCCTCAGTTCCCATGCTATCCTCAGAACCAGTGGATTCTCACCCACCCATCTCACTCCGTACCTTTTCAAAGGTGATTTGGGGGTTTTTATGGTCGATCTGGAACACATTGCCTAATATGGGCAGCCCAAGAGGGCCAGGGGGGTAGTTGAGATGTTGCCTTCTCCTCTGCAGATACTTTGCCAGGATCAGGAGGATGGCAGAGAGGAGAAAGAGGGTCTTCAGGGAGGTCCTTTCCCAAAGGGAAGGAAGCATAGTTCCTAGAGAAAGCTGCATCTTTCCCAGATCTGGCAGCAAAGTCAGACAACCCAAGGTCCTCCTCCCTCTTCTTCCTCTTCCTGCAGCAACAGCAGTATCTATGGGGCCAGTAAGAGTGGTGTTCGTGTGAAGGGCAAAGCTCAAGCTGTGTTTGTCTCTTTGGAGCTGCTACCCAGGTTGGCTTTATAGGCCAGAGCTTAAGGGAGTAGCAGCCTCCCCTCTGTGTCCCAACCCTCTGTCCTTTGCCCTTTGTCAGAGTCTGCCTCCTGAGAGAAAACACGCCCCAACCCTACAATCTACTTTCCTGAAAAGAAGACTGGGCTTGTTTCCTGGGAACAAGAGAGACAACATGTCCAGAGCAGCCTGGGAAGGCTGCACACAAAGACAATTCCACCCAGTGAGGCCCAAATCACAGGGTCATATCTGTGAGTCAGGAAGTGACTCATCGCCTTGTTTAAGAGAATAGCAAACTGACGTCAAGGGAGGCCAGGAAACTGACAAGGTCCAACAGCTTCTTGCAAGTTTCAGAACTTTCACTGCAACCCGACTCAGCAGCCTTCATGTCAGCATACTTCTTCGTATTAAAAACTGCCTCCTAGCTCAATAGAAAATTCAACCTTCAAAAAAGTAAACAGGGAAAAAACTTGTTATTCAATATGGGCAAACTGTTTACATCCGTATAAGGGCAGATGATACTTGTTAATCTCAAGAATTGTATATTTATTATGATATATAAAAGGAATATACATAGATAGAGGGAGTGGGTATAAATTAAATGATGTGATGAAAAAAATGTGATCTAAGGGTCAGAAGGGATTTAAATGGGAGATGCAAAAAGGAGGAGGCAGTAAAAGGTACATTAGAAGACACATTAGAACATATTACAGCAGAGGGAAAGATGGGAGGGAGATGAGCATTGTTTGAGATTTACTCTCATCTGATTTGGGTCAAAGAGGGAACAAAAAACTCAGTTAATTGAAACATCAAATCCAAAGGAGTCCACTGAATTCAGTCTGATCCAACTCCACTCAATTCAGTTCTGTTCACCCCAATAAAAATTGAATTATGCAACTATATCCTAATCTCTGCCCTGGGAAATGAGCAGAGAGTAATAAACACCAAACAGATCCTTCTCTTGAGGAGTTGACATTGGAAGAAAATGACCTTTGCATATATATATATGTATGTATGTATGTATGTATGTATGTATGTATATGTATGTATATACAGAATGCATACAAAGGAAATTTGAAGTGATTTGAGGGGAGACCACCCCCTGGGAGGAATCTGGAAGGCTTCCTACAAGAGATGGCCCCCTGAAGCTAAGCTTGGATGGAAACTGGGAATTCCAGAAACTTTAGAGGAAGAAACAGTATATTTCAGGCTCTGAAGTGGCTATTTCAAAATATTACACCCATTCCTATTGGAAACACTGGAGAGCACAGGAATAAATTGAACTTTCCATAAAATAATCAGCAGTATCTACCTAAAACCGTCAGCAAGCATAATATGCAGTGGGGATAAGCTAGATGCATTTCCAATAAGATTAGGAGTGAAACAAGGATGTCCATTATCACCACTGTTATTCAATATGGTGCTAGAAATGTTACCTTTAGAAGTGAAAATAAAAAAAAAAATTGGAGGACTTAGTATAGCAAAGAAGAAACTAAATTATCACTCTTTGCAGATGATATGATGATACAGTTAGAGAATACCAGAGAATCGAGTGAAAAAATAATTGAAATAATAAACAATTTTGTCAAAGTTCCAAGTTACAAAATAAATCCAGGTAAATAATTTGTATGTCTATATATTACTAACAAAGCCCAACAGCAAGAGATAGAAAGACAAGTCCCACTTAAAACCACAGTAGACACTATAAAATATCTGGGAGTCTACCTGATGAAACAAACACAGGGCTATATGAACACAATTGCAAAATACTTTTTGCACAAATAAAAACACATTTAAGTAAGTGGAAAAACATCACTTGTTTGGGGGTAGTTCAAGCTAATATAATAAAAATGCCAATTCTACCTAAATTAATTTACTTGTTCAATGCCATACTAATCAAACTATCAGATAATTATTATCTAGAGATAGAAAAAATAATATCAAAATTCATCTGGGGAAACAAAAGGTCCAGAATATCAAAGGAACTAATGAAAAGAAATGCTAAGAAAGGTGGCCTAGCCCTACCAGTTCTTAAATAAAGCAGCAGTCATCAAAATCACTTGGTACTGGCTAAGAAACACAGGGGTAGACCAATGAAATAGGTTAGGTACTTAACACACAGTAGCCAATGAATATAGAAATCTACTGTTTGCTAGATCCAAGGACCCCAGGTTCTGGGATAAGACTCACTGTTTGAGAAAAATTGCTGGGCAAACTGGGTAAGTGTGGTAGAAAGTGGACCTGGACCAATGCCTGACACCGTACAACAAGAACAAAATCCAAATGCATACATGATCTAGGTATAAAGACTGATACCATAAACAAATTATGGAAGCAAGGAATAGTATATTTTTCAAATTAATGAAGAATGGAGAAGTTTTTGACGAAATAAGAGATAGAGAACATTGTGAAGTGTAAAGTGGATAAGTTTGGTTACACCATATTGAAAAAATTATTTTTTTTACAAATAAACTCAATGCAACCAAGACTAGGAGGGAAGCAAAAAGCTAGGAAAGAATTTTTGTAACTAGTGTCTGTGATTAAGGCCTCATTTCTAAAATACATAGAGAACTGAGCCACATGTCCAAGAATACAAGTCATTCACCCTTTGACAAATGGTCAAAGGAAATGAACAGGCAGTTTTCAGAGGAAGTAATTAAAACTATCTATAGTCATATGAAAATATGCTCCAAATCACTATTGATTTGAGAGATGCAAATCAAAACAACTCTGAGATACCACATTATACTTGTCAGATTGGGTAACATGACCAAACAGGAAGATATTAAATGTTGAACAAGATGTGGGAGAGTTGAAACACTAATTCATTGTTGGTAGAGCTGTGAGGTGATCCAACCATTCTGAAGAGCAATTTGGAACTATGCCTAAACTACAGAAAATGTGCATACACTTTGAGCCAGCAATGTTGCTTCTAGGACTGTATCCCAAAGGATAATAGAAATGGGAAAGGGTCGCACATATAAAAAAAATATTTGTAGCAGCACTCTTTGTGATGGCCCCAAACTGGAAATCAAGGGGATGCCCATCAATTGGAGAATGACTGGACAAGCTGTGATATATGAATGTAATGAAATACTCTTGTACTATAAGAAACAATGAACAGGAAGACTTCAGAGAGGCCTGGAAGGACTTATATGAAGTGATGCTAAGTAATAGGAGCAGAACCAGAATAATTTTGTACACAGCAACAACCACGGAGGTGAGGAATTTTTGTGATAGACTTAGTGCTTCACAGTAATGCAAGGACCTAAAAAATTCCCAATGGACTTGTGAGGCAAAACGCCACCCACATCCAGAGAAAGAACTATGGAATTGGTTCCAGAATGAAGCAGAGCATTTTCTCTTGTATTATGTTTTGTTTTCTTTTGTTTTGTTTTATGGTTTCTCCCATCCATTTTAATTCTTCTTTGCAACATGACTAAGGTGAAAATGTCTTTAATAAGAACGTATGTGTTGAACCTATATAAGACTGCATGCTATCTTGGGGAGGGAGTGGGGAGGGAGGTGAGGGTAAGGGGGAAGAAGGAAGAAGGAAGGGAAAAATCTAAGGTATATGGAAGTGATTGTAGAAAACTGAAAACAAATGAAAGAATTTTTTTTAAAAAAGTGCTTTCTAATGGTCTTGGTAGCTAATACAGAAAGGTGCTAAACCTAAGGATCCAGGGATCCCTGAGTGGTATGTGGATAGATTTCAGTGGGTCTGTGAACTTAAATGGAGAAAATAATTTCAATTGTATTCAAATAATTAGAATAAAATTTCCAACAGAATCAAAATAAAATTTCCATATAATTGAAATAAATTGAATAAAATGTCATTGCAATTGGAATAAATTGGAAAAAATTCTAATATTATTGGTATAAATTGAAACAATTTACATAAAATTCCAATATAACTGGAATAAGTGAAATGAAATTTCAATAAATATTTGGAATAAATTGAAATGTAATTCATGTGTATTTGGAAAAATTGGGATAACTGGAATAATATTCCAATTACTCTGATATGATTCGAATGAATGACAATTATTGGAGTAAACTGGAATAAAATTCAATATAATTGCATTTCCTTCATAATTCTATGTGTTATTTTTTTGCATTTAAAATGTCATTCTGAAAAAGGATCCACAGGTTTCAAAATGACCAAAGGTTCCAAGACACACCTTCTCTGGTAGGTACTTCTAAATCCTTGGAATCTTTTTTTCAAACTTTCCTCAGTCTCTGAGATTGGACCAGGAATCTTGGGTGAATGGATATTGTTGTGTTTTCCCTTTCAATGGCCTTCATGGAGCCGTGAAAATAAGCCTGAATCTGAATAATAGGGCCTAGGCCTGAATCTTAGCTCTTCCAGTTTTGTTTCCCTGGGCTTCTATTTACTTATCTGTAAAAAGGAGGTTGGACCATCACATCAAACACAAGACCCCAGCCTTAAGCATCATAGCTCATCACTCCTGAGTATGAACAGGGCCAGATTAAAATATTATTTAGAAATGTTGAGCAAACTGAAGATACCATCCAACACAGATAATTCCAGTATGTGACTTTCTAAGCCTGTAGGTTGACATGACTGCACTAGATCACCTCTGAGTGCCCCTTCCACTCAAATGCTAAGCTCTCTCATATCTAATGAAAGGTTGTGTCACCTGTACTCAGGATTCACGTAAACAAATGGTGAAGAGTATGGAGATAGTCTTTTGGACAAGAGGCCAATCAACGATTCACAGTTGATTTATGGAATCATAGAATGTTTTAATTGGAAGAAATCTTAGAGATGATAGGGTCACAGTTCTGGAGCTGGGGGGATCTCAAAGGCTATCTAGGATAATGCTCTCATTTTAGAGATGAGCAAACTGGTGGAGACCATCATCAGTCACCACTATCCTAATATTCTACGAGGATTTATGTTTTAGAAATAACTTTGTGTGTGTTTTCTCATGTACTCTTTACAGCAACCATGCAAAATAAAGCTAATTAATATTCCCCCTTTGCAGGTGGAGAAACTGAGGCTGGGAAAGGTACAAAGATTTGTTGATGGTCATATAGATAATAACATCTGAGGCAAAGATCGAATTTGTGTTTTCAGAGAGAAACGATTATTAGTAATCAATGATTTGGGGAGATCCAGGGTTGCCTCTTTCCCATAAAGTCCAGATTTTTAAAACTGCAGTCTCTTGCTGATAGTGAGGTTGGACTAACTTTCTTGTTCTGACCCCACCCAAGGAAGGTAGTCACTATGTCCTGGTCAGGCTTAGGAGCATAAATTCTTTGAATAGTTGACCCAAGACTGGGTATGGTCAAGGTATTGGGATAGTCCCTTTGTCCAGTAGTGACAGGAGGTCACTCTCAGCCCCTCATTGAATACCTGCCTTGCCTTTGGTCTAAGACAGATGGTCAAATGATCATCCTTTTATTTAAGAATTGTGCTGGCCATATTAATAAAATAACAAAACGACCCAGAAACTATGTTTCTCAAACTTTTTAATCACCCCGGACCCTCAAGCCCTGGCTCAAAACCACCAATGTTGCATAGATAGTTATTTCCATGACTGGGATTCAAGGCTACCTTCTCTGACTGAACATTTTATCAGTACATCACACTGCCTCACTGTAAGTGAAAAATATATTAGAAATATTGAATAGGATCATAAAGTCTCTAAATAGTTCTCAGCCCAGCTCCATTTCTGCCAATTCCATCATACAACTCAAAAGGCTCTATCTGCAGATAAACACACAAACGCACACACATATACACATATATGTTATATATATATGTACTCATATACATGTATGTGTGTGATGGTCAAATATACTTGATGAATTTAATTTAAAATTAAATGTAGTTCAAGCAAATGTAAAATTTTCATTTGGGTCCAAAAACTCAATTTCACAAACACAATGTAGATAAGGTATGATTAGAGAGATTATTTTTAGAAAAAAGAACTGGAGGTGGAGCCAAGATGGTGGAGTAGGAAGACACACATCGTCTAGCTCTCCCTTACAGTTCATAAAATACCTGTAAAGAAAGACTCTCAACAAATTCTAGAGCAGCAGAAGCCACAGAGCGATGGAGTGGAGGAAATTTCCAGCCCAGGGTGACCACAGCAGCACCAGGAGGAGCAGGGCCAGAGTAGGCCTTGGGGGAAGAATCCACGGAAGTGGGGAGGTTCCCAGACTCCTCAACCCTCAAGCACCAAATAAAGATTCAAAGGTCAGTGAGAGAGTTTTTCACCTCAGTGACAAGGGAGAAGGGTCCTTCCCTAGGTCAGGTCACAGGTTGTGGCAGCAGCAGCTGCAGCAGGCAGCAGCTCTGCATGTCAGTGGCTGCCCAGCTTCTATTGTTGGAGCAGTGAAAAGAAAAAACATTGTGGGGGTATGGTGCTTTAGCATCCTCCGTTGCTGAAGAAGACCATGCTATCAGAGAAATAATGACATGACTTGCATTTAACTTTGTTTTTTGAGTGAGACAGGTCTATGCAAGTCACCAGCCTCACTTCTCCTCTAGAGCTTTTTGAATACAGTGACCAGATATTCATCAGGATGACTGGAGATGACCCAGGATGAGGCAATTGGGGTTGTTATTTGCCCAAGGTCACACAGCTAGCGAGTGTTGAGTGTCTGAGATTTGAACTCAGGTCCTCCTGACTCTTGCACTGGTGTTCTATCCACTGCACCACCTAGCTGCTCCTAGGTGCCCTAGCTGCTGGGGCAACAAGGTGGTGTAGTGGATAGAGCACTAGTGAAGGAGTGTTGGAGCACACCTCTCAGCTTAAAGCCTCTGGGGGAAGTGAGCAGCTGATCTGATTCTCAGCCCTGAGCACAGTCCTGGGGTGAGGCAGAGCTGGAAGCTCCTGAGGACTAAACACCTCTCCCTTGATTATGCCACTTTAGAGGAACTGAGAATTTACAGGTCCCCAGAGAATACCCTAGTCTTGACAAAGGACCCAAAATTCAAGTAACTGGCTGGAAAAATGCCCAAAAATAGGGGAAAAATAAGACTATAGAAGGTTACTTTCTTGGTGAATAGGTATTTTCTCCCATCATTTCGGATGAGAAAGAACAATGCTTACCATCAGGGGAAGACATAAAAGTCAAGGCTTCTGCTTCCCAAACATCCAAAATAAATACGCAGTGGGCTCAGGTCATGGAAGAGCTCAAAAAGGATTTGGAAAATGAAGTAAGACAGATGGAGGAAAAATTAGAGAGAGAAATGAGAGCAATGCAAGAAAATCATGAAAAGTGAGTCAACAGCTTGCTAAAGGAGACCCCCCCCCAAAAAATGCCAAAGAAAATAACACTTTTAAAAATAGGCTAACAACTGGAAAAAGAGGTCCAAAAAGTCAATGAGGAGAAGAATGCTTTAAAAAGCAGAATCAGCCAAATGGAAAAGGAGATTCAAAAACTCACTGAAAAAATAGTTTGTTTTTTTTTTTAATTAGAATGGAACAGTTTGAAGCTAATGACTTAAGGAGAAACTAAGAAATTGCAAAACAAAACCAAAAGAATGGAAAAATAGAAGGTAATGTGTAATATGTCATTGGAAAAACAACTGACCTGCAAAATAGATTCAGGAGAGACAATTTAAAAATTATTGGATGATCTGAAAGTTATTACCAGAAAAAAGAGCCAAGACATCATCTTTCATGAAATTATCAAGAAAAACTGCCCTGATATTCTAGAACCAGAGAGCAAAATAAAAATTGAAAGAGTCCACTGATCACCTCCTGAAAGAGATTTGAAAAGAGAAACTCCTAGGAATATTGTAGTCAAATTCCAGAGTTCCTAGGTCAAGGAGAAAATATTGCAAGCCACCAGTGTGAGTATTGTGGAAATACAATCAGGATAACACAGGATCTGGCAGCTTCTACATTAAGGGATTGAAGGACTTGGAATATGATATTCCAGAAGTCAAAGAAACTGGGATTAAAGCCAAAAATCACCTACCCAAAAAAGGTGAATATAATACTTCAGAGGGAAATGGTCATTCAGTGAAACAGAGGACTTTCAAGCATTCTTGATGGAAAGATCAGACCTGAAAAGAAAATTTGACTTTCAAACACGAGAAGCATGAAAAAATAAACAGGAAAGAGAAATCATAAAGGACTTTCTAAAGTTGAACTATTTACGTTCTTACATGGAAAAATAATATTTGTAACTCTTGCAAATTTTCTTAGTATCTGGGTAGTTGGAGGGATTATACACACACACACCCACACACACAAAGGGAGAGAGAGAGACAGACAGAGAGACAGAGAGCACAAGGTGAGTTGAATAGGAAGGGATCATATCTAAAAAATAAAATTAAGGGGTGAGAGAAGAATATATTGGGACAAGAAAGGGAGAAATGGAATGGGACAAATTATCTCTCATAAAAGAGGCATGAGAAAGCTTTTTCAATGAAGAGGAAAAGGAGGGAAGTAAGAGAGGGAAAAGTGAAGCTTACTTTCATCGCCTTTGGCTCAAGGAAGGAATAACATGCACACTCAATTTGGTATGAAAACCTATCATACACTACAGGAAAGTAGGGGAGAAGGGGATAAGCAGGGTGAGGGGATGATGGAAGGGAGGCCAAAGGAGAGAAGGCAGCAATTAGAAGTATACAACTGGGAACTAAGATATACAGGTAATGGGGTATAGATATCTATCTTACTCTACAAGAAAAAAGAGAAGATGGGGATAATGGAAGGGAGTGATAGAAGGGAGGGCATATGGAGGGAAAGAGGTAATCATAATGCAAGATGTTATGAGGTGGGGAAGGGGAGGGATGGGGAGAAAATTTGTAACTCAAAATTTTGTGGAAGTGAATGTTGAAAATTAAAAATTAATAAATAAACATTTAAATTTTTTTTAAAAAAAGACCTGAGGAGTAAGTCGACAACAAGGTCAATATTAGCCTTTTTCTAAAGCAATCAAGAAGGCTGTGGCACCCTTAGGATTTTTAATAAAGTCCAGGACCATCCTGCTCTGACCTCCTCTGGTACATTGTCTTCAGTTCTAGGCACAGCAGTTTTAGAAAAGACACTGGTTAATCTACAGAGGAGTTAAGGAAAATTCATACATAAATAGTTTTAGAACTAGAAGGAATGTTAGTGATTATCCAACCCAAATTCCTTATTTTACAGAAGAAGAACTGAGGTCCAGAGAGGGGAATTACTGGCTCAGGTTCACATAGGTAGTGTCAGAGCAGAAATTTTAATCCAGAGACTCTTATTCCAAACCCAATGATCTTTTCTACACTATCTCACCTCCAGAAAAAAATAACTCTTGAATTCATGACATAGGAGAAACAGTTGCAGAACTTGGGAATGCTTACCCTATAGGAGAGTGTGGATAATGTGTCCTTTTCTGCCTCCTCTTTTCCTCTTCTCCTATTACAATCCATTGACACTTCTTAATCAGTTTTTTATCATTATATTAGTTAATTTATACCTACACCCTCTATGCATATCCCTTTCAAAAGTCATAATAGATGTATAGTTCTCAAGAGTAACAAGTATTTTCCTCTCATATAGGGATATAAATAGTTTGCCCTTATTAAATAACAGTTTTTGTTCTTTTATTTCTGTTTACTTTTCTATGCCTTTCTTCAGTCTAGTATTTGAAGATAACATTTTTCATTGATTTCTGGCTTTTTCATTAGGAAGTTTTAGAACCCCCGTATTTCATTGAATGCTCATCTCTTTGCCTGAAAAATTATGATCAGTTTTTCTGGATAGTTAATCCTTAGTTGTAGTACAAACTCTCTTACCTTATGGAGTGTCATATTCCAATCCCTCCAATCATTTGATGGAAAAGCTACAAGGTCCTATGTGATCCTGACTGTAGTTCCTCAATATTTGAATTTTTCTTTGTGGCTGTTTGCAATATTTTCTCCTTGACCTGATAATTCTCAAATTTGGCTACAGTCTTCCTTGGTGTTTGCAACTTGAGATCTCTTTCAGGAAGTGATTGATGGATTCTTTCAATGACTATTTGTTCTTTGATTTAAGGACCTCAGGGATTTTCCTTGAGAATTTCTTGAAAGATAACCTCCAAGTTCTTTTTTTCATCATGTATTTTTAGTTAGAACAATAATTCTTAGATTTTCTCTCTTGGATATATTTTCCAGGTCAGTTGTTTTCCCAATGAGATATTCTACATTTTCTTCTGTGTTTTCATTATATAAATTTTGTGTGACTTACTCTTGGTGCCTCATCCATTGGCTTCTACTTGCCCAATTCTAATTTTTAACAAGTGTTTTCTTCATTTAGCTTTTATACCTCCTTTTTTCTATTTATCCAATTTTTATTTTTAAGGAGTTCTTTTCTCCAGTTAGGTTTTGTACCTCCTTATCAATTTGGCCAATTTTACTTTTTATGGAGCTGCTCTCTTCAGTGTTTTTTTTTTTCATTATGTCAATTGTATTTTTAAAATCATTAGTTAATTTTTCTTCTACCACTCTAATTTCACTTTTAATTTCCTTCTTGTACTCTTCCAAGAATGAACTTTGGGCTTGAGACCAGTCCATATTCCCTTTAGAAGTTTTAGATGTGGGCATAGTGTCAATGCAGGCCTGTTCTGAATTTGTATTTTGATCTTCCCTGCCCTATAATAAGATTCTATGGTCTTTGTTTTTCTAATTTTCTTCGTGCTCATGGTGATTGCGTTTTTCTTGTTTTTAAAGTGTATTTCTGCTTCTGGGTCATAGGGAGCTCTGCCCCATTTTTCTTGTGCTGGGATCTAGGGGTCTGGTTATTGGCTTTGGGTGCTGTGGCCTCTGGCTCATTCAGCTATAAGTTATATAATGCAGCTTGTCTGGTGTTGAGCTGGCTGGTGTGTGCCAAGGTCGAGGTCAGGTGAAGTCTTTCTGAGTTTCTCTGGGGTAACATTGAGATGTTCTGCATGAGATGTGGGGGAGGGGTGGTCTGGCCACTGGAGGTCTTCTTCTCCCCTAGGACTGCACTAGAGAATGGGCAGGCTTAGTGACTGGCAGATCCCCATCTGTGTTGGAGTCTGCCCAATTCTCCTGGCTATGCTAAGGCCCTCCTGGGGTCCTAATGTTGGTGCTTACCAGCTCCACACCACTGGGGCTTAGGATCTCCTGCTGGTCTGTTGAGGTGGAACTTGCTGGGATGCCTCCTGTCCTGCACTGGTCCCCTTCAGCCATAGCAACAGGGACCCTTCCCAATGATCTTCTTCACCTCCCAAGCTAAGAGTCTGTTGTACTCCTTCTGCTGGTTCCACTAGTCTGGAATTTTTACTAGGGCAATAGTCTCTGGTTTTATCATAGTCAGGGTATTTGTGTGAGAGAGCACTTACACTTTACTCCACCCTCTTGGCTCCCAGAAGTTTAAGTAGGTGACTTTCAAACATTTAGTCTTTAGGTTGATAGCCCCAGGAGTAGCTGCTGGTGCTGTTGCAGGCCCTGTACGTCTCTCTCACCCTGCTCCACTAGACTCCTATCATGTGCTGAGAAATTTGGGAATGAGAACTACTGCTGGTGATTCAATGTGCCTGGACCACTCCTGCTCCACTGTGGCCAAGTCTGTGACTGGTGTAGGTCATGTACTTTGCATTCCCCCAGACCAGTGTAACAGTTCCTTCCTGTCCACCTTCCAGGATGTCCTGGGATAGAAATATGCCACACTGCCTCCTAGTGCACTCTGCCACTCTAAAATTTGTTCAGATTCACTTTTTAGAGATATGTAAAGGAATTGAAGAGCTCAGATGAGTTCCTGCTTTCACTCTGCCATCTTGGCTCCACCCCCTAATGGACTTTTCTTAATCCTCATTCTCATTGACCTCTCTGATCACTCTCTCGTCTTTGATACTTTCTCTTCTCCAGGTTTTCAGAACATTGCCCTCTCCTGTATTTCCTCCAACATCTTTGACCACTCTTCTATCACTTTTCTTGTATTTTCCTCCATCTAACCATTTGTGTCCCTCAGGGTTCTGTCCTGAGCCTTCTTCTCTTTTCCCTCTATACTACTTCACTTGATCTCATCTGATACCATAGATTTAATGACCATCCCTCAGGTGACAATTCTCAAATCTGCCTACCCTGCCATAATCTTTCTGCTCACCTCCCACAGTGTGTGAGGATTTTTTCCATTAGACTTGGACCTTCATTGAAATGCAAGGACTTAAAAAATTCCCAGTGGTGTCTTAAGGTGAAATGCCTTCCACATCCAGAGAAAGAACTATGGAATTTGATCATAGGATGCAACAGAGCATTTTCTTTTGTATTACATGTTGGTTTCTTCTATGATTTTTCCCATTCATTTTAATTCTTCTATGAAACATGACTAAGGTGAAAATGTATTTAATAGGAACATATACGTAGAACATATATAAAATTGTAAGCTGTCTCAGGGAGGGATGGAGAAGAGAAAAATAAAAGTTATATGGAAGTGATTGTAGAACATTGAAAACAAATCAAAGATTTTAGCAAAAGGAATACAGCAACTTATTGTAAGAATAATACATTATGATAAGGTAGGATTTATACTAAGAATTCGGGGCTGGTTCAATATTAGGAAAACTATTAGCATTATTGATCATATCAACAACAAAACTAACAGAAACCAAATGATTATGTCAACAGATGCAGAAAGAAAAATCTTTTTACAAAGTACAATATGCGTTCCTATTGAAAACACTGGAGAGAATAGAAAAAAACGGAACTTTCCATAAAATAATAAGCAGTATCTACCTACAACCTTCCGGAAACATTATATGCAATGGAGATAAGCTAGATGCATTTCCAATAAGATCAGGGATGAAACAAGGTTGTCTATTATCACCACTATTATTCAATATGGTACTAGAAATGTTAGCTGAAGTAATAAGAGAAGAAAAAGAAATTGAAGCAATTAGAATACTCAAAGAAGAAACTAAATTATCACTCTTTGCAGATGATATGATGATATAGTTAGAGAATACCAGAGAATCAAGTAGAAAGCTATTTGAAATAATAAACAACTTTGGCAAAGTTGCAGGTTACAAAATAAACCCACACAAATCTTCTCCATTTCTACATATTACTAACAAAGCCCAACAGCAAGAGATAAAAGGAGAAATCCCATTTAAAGCTAGGGTAAACACTATAATATATTTGGGAGCCTACCTGCCAAAACAAACCCAGGGACTATATGAACACAATTACAAAACACAATTACAAAAGCTTTTCCCACAAATAAAGTCAGATCTAAGTAAATGGAAAAACATCAGTTGCTCGTGGGTTGGCCAAAGCAATATAGAAAAATGACAATTCTACCTAAATTAATTTACTTATTCAGTGCCATACCAATAAAACTATCAGATAATTATTTTCTAGAGCTGAAAGAAAAAAAAGTAGAAAAGGTCCACAATTTAAAAGGGAACTAATGAAAAGAAATGCTAGGGAAGGTGATCTAGCTCTACCGGATTTCAAATTGTATTACAAAGCAGTAATTATCAAAACCACCTGATACTGGGCAAGAAACAAAAGGGTAGACCAATGGAATAGGGTAAGTACTCAAGACATGATAGTCAATGAATATAACATTCTCCTTCTGATAAACCCAAGGACCCCAGCTTCTGGGACGAAAACTCACTGTTTGACTAAAATTGCTGGAAAAACTGGATAACAGTGTGGCAGAAACTAGGCATAGACCAATGCCTGCCACTGTACACAAGAATAAAGTCTCAGTCAACTCCTGAACAATTGATATTTCTTCCATTGTTTAGACCTGATATTATTTGTGTAAAAATGTTTTGTATTTATGCTCATATAAGTCCTGGATTTTTCTTGGGAGGTAGACTCCCAAATATTTTGTAATGTGTGCAATTATTTTAGAAAGAATTTCTCTTTCTGTGTCTTCCTGCTGAGCTTTGTTGCTAATATGTAAAAATGCTGATGATTTATGTGGGTTCATTTTATATCCTGTAACTTTGCTAAAGTTGTTAATTACTTGAAGTTTTTTCTTTTTTTAATTGATTCTCTAGAACACTCTAAGTATATCATCATATCATTTCCAAAGAGAGATAGTTTTGTTTCCTTGTTGTGCTAGGGTTGGAAGCTCAATTCCATGTGGACAGTCTTGGGCGGGTAAAGGTGGGAACTTCTAAATCTTAGAGTTCTCACGAGGCCCCCCAGGAAACGACTGGGAATCGAGGTGAACCGAGCTATCTCATGTACTTCCTCCTCTTCCCGTGAGAAACGTGATGGGAGAGACCTCTCCCCGCCCTCGAGATTGTCCCGGATTGGAGCACACCTAGTTACCTAACAGGCACGGTATTCAGATGCAAACTATGCTGCTGGAGAGTCTAAGTAGGATCAGGAAAGCCTGAAAGCTCTCTTGGGCGGAGGGGCGCGGAGTGGACAGGACAACAAGGCTCTGCTTTTCCTCTCTCCTCTCTCACCTCCCCCTCTCTCCCCGCTTATACTTCTACTTCCAATCTCTTATTGTAAGATCTTTGCCTCCTTGGGAGATCTTTCTCTTTCCCTCCTAAGGAAGAATTCCCCTGCACTTGTAACTAGACCCTGAAATAAAGCTCAACCCTTGTTCGACTCTGGAACGTCCTTTCTCTCATACGAGCATCCGGTTTGGCCAACCGAAGACCTCGGGAGGTGAGGTAAGAAGACTCGGGTAGCCCACAGGCCTCTAGGCCTGGCACTTGTTGTCTATTCTAACTTTTTTTCCCCTCAATGTTAAAACTAACTTTTCTAGTGCAATATCGAATAATAATGGTGATAATGGGCATCCTTCTTTCACCTCTGATCTTGTTAGGGAAACTTCCAGCTTATCCAATTTACATATATTGTTTGGTGATGGTTTTAGATAGATAATACCATTTTAGGGAAATATCCATTTATTCTTACACTCTCTAGAGGTTTTACTAAGCATGGGTGCTGTACATTTTCAAGTTTGTTTTTTTTTTTTTTTTGCATCTATGGATATCATCATACGATTTCTGTTAATTTTGTTATTGATGTGGTCAATTATGCTGAAGGTTTTCATGATATTAAACCAGCCATGCATTACTCGTATAAATCCCTCCCAGTCATAATGCATTATCCTGGTGATAAATGGCTATAATCTTTTCTCTAATGTTTTCCTTAATTTTTGCTTTAATATTCATTAAGGAAATTGATCTATAATCATCTTTCTCTGTTTTGACTTCTCCTGGCTTAGGTATCTGCACCATATTTGTGTCATAAAAAGCATTTGGTAGGACTCTTTCTTTGCCAGTTTTCCTAAATAGTATATATAGTTTCGAATTAATTATTCTTTAAATTTTTGCTGAATTGATTTGTAAATCCATATGGCCCTGGAGAACTTTTCTTAGGGAGTTCATTGATCAATTCTTTGCTTTTTTTTTCTAAAATGGGTTTTTCCCTTCTTCTGTTAATCTGGAATAATTTTTTAAAGAAAAGATCCATTCATTTAAATTAGATTGTCAGATGTGGTGGCATAGAGTTGAATAAAATATCTCCAAATTAAATTTCCTCTTCACTGGTGGTGACTTCACCCTTCTCGTTCTTTATACTGGTAATTTGATTTTCTTCTTTCTTTAAATCAAATTAACCAAGGGTTTATGTACATTACTGTTTTTTTAAACCACCTCTTATTTATAAGTTCAATAATTTTCCTACTTCAATTTTATTAATATATGCTTCAATTTTCAGAATTTCTAATTTGGTATTTGAATGGGGATTGTAATTTGTTCTTTTTCTAGCTTTTTTAGTTGCATGTCCAATTCATGGATCTTCTCTTTCTCTATTTCATGAATGTAAGCATTTAGAGATGTAACATTTTCCTGAAGAACTGTTTTGGCTTCATCCCAAAAGTTTTGGTATATCATCTCATTATTATCATTCTCTTTGATGAAATTAATGTTTCTATGATTGGTTGGTTGGTTGACATACTCATTCTTTAGGATTAGATTATTTAGTTTCCAATTATATTTAGTCTATCTTTGGGCCTGTATTTTATCTAGTTTTTATTGCATCAAAATCTGAAAAAGGATGCATTCAAGCTTTCTGCCTTTCAACACTGGATTGTGAGGTTATTTTTTATGTCTTAATACATGGACAATTTTAGTGAAGATGAGAAAAATTTGGGTTTTTTCCCTTTCTATTCCCATTCGGTTTTCCCCAGAGGTCTGTCATATCTAACCTTTCTAAAATTCCGTTCACCTCCTGAACTTTTTTCTTTATTTTGTGGTTAGATATATCTACTTCTGAAAGGAGGAACTTGAGGTCCCTCACTAGAATAGTTTTGTGATTTATTTCTTCCTGTAACTCACTTAACTTCACCTCTAAGAATCTGGATGCTCTACTAGTTGGTGCATTTATGTTTAGTGTTGACATTACTTCTTTGTCTATGGTACCTTTTAGCGAGATGTATTTTCCTTCTTTATCTCTTTTAATTAGATCTATTTTTGCTTTTGCTTTGTCTGAGATCAAGGTTGTTACCCTTGCTTTTTCACTTGGACTGAAGTCTAATATATTCTTATCTAGACTTTTACCGTTACTCTGTGTGTCTCTCTGCTTCAAATATGCTTCTTTTAAGTAATATATGATTCTGGTTTTTTAATCCACCATGCTATCTGCTTCCATTTTATTGTAGAGTTCATCCCATTCACATTGACAGTTATGATTGCTAACTGTGTATTTCCCTCTATTCTATTTCTCTCCCCCCCACACACACACATTTATACTTTTCTCTCTCCTTTCACCCTGTCCCTTCTCACTAGGGTTTTTCTTATGATCACCACCTCCTTCAATCTGCCCTCCCTTCTATCAGTCCCTCTTTCTTTTCTTTCCCCTCTCCCTTCCTAGTTCCCTATATGGTAAGAAAACTTTAAAAATGAACTTAGTGTGCATGTTATTCCTCCTTTGAGCTGAATCTTATGTGAACAAGGTTCAAACAATGTTCACCCTGTCCCTTATTTCCCTGTACTTTAATATCTTTTCTGCTTTTTCGTGAGATATAATTTACCCTATTCTGCCTCTCTCTTTCATTTTTTTCCAGTACTTTCATTTTTTATCTCTTCATTTTTTGTCATCACATCAAAGTCAACTTATACTCACATCATCTATGTGTGCCCCTTCTAATTGCCCATCTTTCCATGTAGAAATGTAAACAGTTTAAACTTATTAAATCATACATTTTTCTTTTCTTTCCTGTTTCCCTTTTTGTGTTTCTCTTGAGTGTTATATTTGAATATGGGATTTTCTTTTCATCTCTGGTCTTTTCATCAGGAAAGTTTGAAAGTATCCTACTTCATTAAATTTCCATCATTTCCCCTGAAAGATTATTCTCAATTTTGCTGGGTGTTTTATTCTTTTTTACAATACAAGCTTCTTTGTCTTCCAGAATATCTTTTTCCAAGCCCTCTTATGCTTTAATGTAGAAGCTGCTAATCAGGATTGGGGAACCTGCAGCCTTGAGTCCACATGTGGCCCACTAGATCCTCAAGTGTCACCCTTTAACTGAATCCAAACTTTATAGAAGTAATCCCCTTATTCAAAGTCCAACAATTCTTAAATTCTCCTGGACCTATTTTCCAGGTCAGTTGTTTTTCCAATGAGGTATTTTACATTTTCTTCCATTTTTTTCTTTCTTTTTATTTTGTTGGACTGATTCTTGATGTTTCATCAAGTCATTAGCTTCCACTTGCCCAGTTGCAGTTTTTAAGGAATTGTTTTCTTCAATGACCTTCTGTCATGATTTTCTTTTCCTTTTCCTTTTGAAAAATTCTATTTTTAGAGAGCTGTTTTCTTCAGTGGATTTTTTTCTATATTTGGCCAATTTCATTTTTTAAGAAATTGTTTATTCAGTCAATTTTTGTCCTTCATTTTCCCAGCTTTTGACTCTCCTTGCACACCTCTTATTTCTTTTCCTATTTTTTTCTACCTCTGTTATTTGATGTGAAAATTATTTTTGAGCTCTTCCAAGAAGGGTTTTTGGGCTTGAGAACAATTCATATTCCCCATTCACATTTTTCGTGCTGGTATTTTGACATTGTTGTCCTCTTCTGAGTTTATGTTTTGATCTTCCCTGTTGTCATAGCTACCATCAAGACTGTTTTCTGTTTCTTGTTCACTTTTTAGACTATTTCATGGCTTTTAAAGTTAAGTTCTGCTCCTGGGACAAAGGGGGCACTGTCTTGAACTTCTTGTGCTGTGGGTCAGGATCACTGACTTTCTGTTCCAGGGCCTCAGTGCACTAGCCTGATTGTGCCTGTTGTGTCCTGAATTCTTGGGGGGCTTGCAGTTTGTCTTCTGCATTAATCCTGGGGACCTCACACCTGGCCTGCTGTGCCATTGGCCTGCTGAGTTAAAAATGGGGGTTCTCAATTGCTGATTTGTTCTGTGGTTAAGAGCCTCTGCTTGACTTGCCTGGACACCCACTGCACTGGACAGTACTCCCCTTCTACCCAAGTGAGATAGACCTTCCATGAAATCCCTCCAAGTTATCTTAAGCTGGAAAATTGTTTCACTCTATCTTTTTGTAGATTCTGTTGCTCAAGAATCTGTTTAGTGACTTAATTTACGATTGTTTCTGAGAGGAACAAGGGACAGCTCGGGCAACTTTCTGGCTTTTCTCTACTATCTTTGCTTCTCCTCCTCCACATTTTGGATTTTCTGGGCAGAGTTACTGAATTGGTTTGCCATTTAATCCTCCAGCTCATTTTGCAGATGAAAAAACTCAGGCAAACGTGTTGAAATGACTTATCTGCTGTTAAACATCTAGTAATTATCTGAGGCCTGAATCAATCAGGTTCAGCACTCTCCCCTATGCCACCTAGTTACCCAAAATGTAGGTCAATGTTTCTTAATAGAAATAGTGGATGATGATCTTTATTTCTAATAATCTTAATAATTTTGAACAATTTGATGTCTCATTGGATTAGATAGGCTGATGAAAAGTTTCTACAAGAATAATAAATTTGACTGTTTTCAGGTGGTTAACTGGTGAATCAGCATAAGTATGATATTAAATCTGTGGCTCCTTGGCAGAAAAGTTTTTGAGTGAGGATCAATAAAGTGAAGAGGAGATAAGGTTATCCATAAATTCACTTAACCAAGTACATCACACACAAGCTCCCAGTTCCTCATCTTTGTCTTTTCTGATTCTCCCTTCAGAAATGCATTATCTTTACATTTCAGTTTCTTTGGCTTCTTTCAGAACTCAGTTCCAAACATACCTTTTGTACAGGGACCCTTCCTTGCTTCTGTAGCCCATAACTTCAGTTGTCAGTGCTTTTTCTCTGTGATTATCACTCATTTACCTTGCACATATCTTGTGAATGATAACTTTGGATTTGACTATGCAATATGAGAGACACTGGCACAGGACCACTCAGCATGGTATGCCCACATAAGAAAAAGTGCTGTGGGGGGAGCAGAGCAAAGATGGTAGAGTAAGAGCAGCTACTCAATCAAGCTCTTAGACATACTCCTTCAGATACCCCTAAAAAGAGAACCTGACAAAAATTTGGAGGTATAGAATCTAATAGGAGACAAACTGTAGCAGATTCATAGACCAGGACAGACTGAAGGTTACTGGAAAGAATCAGTTCCAGGAGGGTGGAGGAGGATACATCATACCGCACAGGGCATCCTGCTGCAACACAGCCCACCAGGAAATGGAGTGGCCTGAAGCAATTTTATTTTAAAAAAGGAAGAAAGAAACCAAATTGCCAATATCAAAAAAGAAAGGGGTGAACTCACCTCCAATGAGAAAGAAATTAAAACAATAATTAGAAATTACTTTGCCCACCATTATGCTCATAAATTCTACAATCTAAATGAGGTGGATGAGTGTTTTAAAAAATATAAATTGCCCAGATTAACAGAAGAAGAAGTGGAAGAGTTAAACAACCTCATCTCAGAAAAAGAAATTGAACAAGGCATCAATGAACTTCCTAGGAAAAAATCTCTAGGGCTGGATGAATTTACAAGTTAATTCTATCAAACATTTATAGAACAGTTAATTCCAATACTATATAGACTATTTGGGAAAATTGGAGAAGAAGGAGTCCTCCCACATTTGTTTTATGATGCAAATATGTTTTAGATACCTAAATCAGGGAGAGACAAAACAGAGAAAGAAAATTGTAGACCAATATGTCTAATGAATATACATGCAAATTTTTTTCATTTTGTATATTTTTAATGCTCTATAATCACTACCATAAAACTTAGATTTTCTTTCCCTCCTAACCCCTACCACACCCTTCCCTCCCCAAGACGGCATACAATTCTATATAAGATATATATATACATTCCTATTGAATACATTTTCATTATAGTCATGCTGTGTAGAAGAACTAAAATAAATGGGAGAAATCATATAACAAACCAAAACATAATACACATACACACACACACACACACACACACACACACACACACACACACACACACAATGATCTGCTACATTCTGCGATTGAATTCCATAGTTCTTTCTCTGAATGTGGAAGGCATTTTGCCTTAGAAGAACATTGGGAAATTTTTTTAATGTCCTTGCATTGCTATGAAGATCCAAGTCTACCAGAAAAAACTCTTGTACACTGTAGTCACTGCGGTTCACAAAGTTCTCCTGGTTATGCTCCTTTTGCTCAGCATCACATTATATAAATTTTTCCAGGTCTCTCAAAGGTCTTCTTGATCATCATTTCTTATGGTGGCAATAGTATTCCATTGCATTCATATACCATAATTTATTCAGCCATTCCTCAATTGAGGAGGATTCCCTTCATTTCCAGTTTTTGGCCACTACAAAGAGTGCTGCTATAAATATTTTTGTACATATGGGACCCTTTCCCATTTTTATGATCTCTTGGGTATACAGTCGTAGAAGAAATATTGCTGGGTCGAAGGGTATGCACATTTTTGTAGCCCTTTGGGCTTAGTTCCAAACTGCTCCCTAGAATGGCTGGATGAGCTCACAGCTCCACCAACAATGAATTAGTGTTCCAACTCTCCCACATCCTCTCCAACATTTGTCATTTTCTTATTCTGTCATGTTTGCCAATCTGATAGGTGTGATGTGGTAACTCAGAGTTGTTTTAATTTGTATCTCTCTAATCAAAAGTGATTTAGAGCATTTTTTCATATGATTATGGATATCTTTAATTTCTTCCTTTGAAAACTGCCTGTTCATATCCTTTGACCATTTATCAATTGGGGAATGACTTGTATTGTTGTACATTTGACTTAGGTCTCTATATATTCTAGAAATGAGGCCTTTATCCCTGAAATTAGCTACAAATGTTTTTCCCAATATACTACATCCCTCTGAGTTTTGGTTGCATTTGGTTTGGTTGTGTAAAAACTTTTCAGTTTAATGTAATCAAAATTATTCATCTTCTACTTCATAATGCTTTCTATCTCTTTAGTCAAAATTCTTCCCTTCTCCATAAATCTGATAAATTCACTCTCCCTTGCTCCTCCAGTTTGTCCATGACATCAATCTTTATACATAGATAGTGTACCCATTTGGACTTTATTCTTGTGTAGGGTGTCAGGCATGGGTCTATGCCTAGTTTTCACCACACTGTTATCCAATTTTCTCTGCAATTTTTGTCAGACAATAAGTTCTTATCCCAGAAGCTTTTTGGTTTATCTTTCCATAGCCTTTTATTACATATAATTTTTATTGCATTGTGATCTGAGAAGGATACATTGATTATCTCTGCTTTTCTGCATTGGATTGTGAGGTCTTTATGTCCTAGTACATGGTCAATTTTTGTATATGTGTCATATACTGCTGAGAAAAAGGTATGTTCCTTTCTATTCTCATTCAATTTTCTCCAGAGATCTGTCATATCTACCTTATCCAGAGTTTTATTTATCTCCTTAACCTCTTTATTGTTTATTTTGAGGTTAGATTTATCAAGTTCAGGGACGGGGAGTTTGAGGTACTCCACTAGTATAGTTTTGCTGTTAATTTCTTCCTTCAACTCCCTCAATCTCTCCTCTAAGAATCTGGATGCTATACCACTTAGAGCATACATGTTTAGTAGTGATATTGCTTCATTGTCTGTGGTACCTTTTAGCAGGATATAGTTTCCTTCCATATCTCTTTTGATTAGATCTATTTCTGCTTTTGCTTTGTCTAAGATTGGGATTGCTACTCCTGAAGCATAATATATCACCTGAAGCACAATATATTCTACTCCAACCTTTGACCTTCACCCTGTATGCATCCCCCCATTTCAAATGTGTTTCTTCTAAACAACATATTGTTGGATTATTGCTTTTAATCCATTTCGCTATCCGTCTCCGTTTTATGGGAGAGTTCATTCAATTCACATTCACAGCTATGATTACAATCTGTGTATTTCTCTCCATCCTCTTTCCCACCATTTGTGCATATAGCTCTCCAGTCTCCCTTCCCCTCCTCAATAGTTTTCACTTTTCACCACCACCTCCTGCAGCCTTCCCTTCCTTCTTTCATCCCCTCTCCATTTTACTCCACTTTACCCTTACTACTTCTTCCCTCTCTTTTAGCTTCTCCTCCTCTTTCTCCCCCTTCCCTTTCTACTGCCTATAGAGCTAGTTAGAATTATATACTTAAGTTTATTGTTCCCTTCTTGAACCAAATCAGATGAGAGTATCTCTCAAATAATGCTCGTCTCCCTCCCCTCTTTCTCTCTACTATAATTTTGTACTCTTCCTTTGATGCAATTTACCATCTTCTGCTTCCTCCTTTTCACACCTCCTGTGACAATCCCTTCATATGTTTAAATCGTATTTTTAACATGACACCATTTACTTTATACCCATTCCCTCTATGTATATCCCTTTTATATTTCATAATAGATGTACAATTCTCAAGATTAACAGGTATCATTTTACCTTATAGGGAGATAAATAGTTTGCCCAAATTGAGTAACAAGTTTTGTTTCTCCCCCTCTCTCCCATTTACCATTTTATGCCTCTCTTGAGACCTGCATTAGAAGATGGAATTTTCTATCAAGTTCTGGCATTTTTGTCAGGAAGGTATGGAAATCCCTTACTTTGTTGAATGACCCTCTCCTTGCCTGAAATGTTATGCTGAACTTTGCTGGTTAGTTGATCCTTGGTTGTAGGCCCATCTCCTTTGCCGTACAGAATATTGGATTCCAATTCCTTCGATCTTTTAATGTAGAAGCTGCAAGGTCCTGTGTGATCCTGACTGGAGCTCCTTGATATTTGAATGGTTTCTTTCTGGCTGCTTATAGTATTTTCTCCTTCACTTGATAGTTCTGGAATTTGTCAACAATATTTTTGGGGGTTTTGTGTTTGGGATCCCTTTCAGGAGGTGAATGGTGAATTCTTTTGATGACTATTTTGCCTTCTGGATGTAGCACTTCCAGGCAGTTTTCCTTGATGATTTCCTGGAAGATATTATCCAGACTCTTTTTTCATCATGGCTTTCTGGCAGGCCAATGATTCTTAAATTTTCTCTCCTGGATCTATTTTCCAGGTCAGTTGTTTTTCCAATTAGATATTTTGCATTTTCTTCTATCTTTTCATTCTTTAGATTTTGTTTGACTGATTCTTGCTGTCTCACAGAGTCATTAGTTTCTACTTGCCCAATTCTAATTTTTATTAAATTGTTTTCTTCAGTTAACTTTTGTATCTCCTTTTCCATATGTCCAATTTTTCCTTTCAAGGAGTTATTTTCTGCAGTTAATTTTTGTACTTCCTTTTCTATTTTTTCAATTTTTCTTTTTAAAGAGATATTCTCATCAGTGAATTCTTTTTTTATACTTTTAAAATCATTGGCCAGTTTTTCTTCTATTTCCTTTTTCAGCTGTTCCAGGAGAGCTGTTTGTGCATGCGACCAGGTCATAGTCCCTTCTAAAGTTTCAGATGGAAGTACAGTCTCACTACTGACCTCTTTGGTATTTGTGTTTTGGTCACTGTCCCCATACAAATATTCTATGGTTTTGTTGCTCTTGTTTTGCTTTTTCTTGTTCATGATGGTAATTGTTTGTTGTGGCTTCTGGTTCTTTCAGTCAGAAGCTGTAGAACTTGGTGTTGATCTGACTTGCATGACAAAAGCTAAGAGCAAGTTTTTTTTTCATCTTTTTGCTTTGTGTTTCCCTGATGTGCCCCAGGGTTAGCTTGTTAAGTGTTGGGAAGGGGTGGTCTGGTCATGGAAGATCTCCTCAGCTGAACTGAGGCAAAGGCAAGCTCAGGGGATGGTGATTCCAGCTGCCCTATTGTCTTCCCATTTCTTTTGGAGTGCTGAGGCTTGCCTGGGTACTAGTGCTAGTTTCCACCACCCTGGGGCCCCTCTCCTTCCAGTTCTCCTCTGCCACAGTGGGAGGAATCCCCCTTAGCTATTTTCCTAGCCTCAGGTATTACGAGACTATTTGCTCCCTCTACTGTTCCTGCTGATCCAGGAGTTTTCTGAGGAAATATTTTATGGTTCTTTCAATGTCATCAAGGGGGGAAGAGAGAGCATTTACTGATCACTCTGCCATCCTGGCCCCCGGAAGTTCAAGTAGGTGACTTACAGACATTTAATTTGGGGGTTGAAAGTCTCAGGGGCTGCTGTGGCTGATATCTGGTGCTCAGTGGCTGTCACTCGCTCAGCTCTGCTGGTCTCTCACCCTTAGCTGCCACTCTACCAGTGCCACCTGCTGCTGTCTCAGGTTTCCCCAGGGCACTCCCACTCCTCTGCACCGGATGCTCTGTGCTATGTGGTGTGGGCTCACCCCCACGAAACAGATACTTCCCGTGGACCTTCCAGTCTGTCCTGGGCTTTGAATCTGCCACAGTCTGTCTCCTATTGGATTCTGCACCTCCAAAATTTGGTCAGATTCTCTTTTTAGAGGTATCTGAAGGAGTTCATCCAAAAGCTTAGGTGAGTCATTGCTGTCTCTCTGCCATCTTGGGTCCAAAAATTTTAAATAAGATTTTAGCGAAAAGAATACAGCAGCTTATCGTGAGAATAATACATTATGATCAGGTAGGATTCATATTAGGAATGCAGCACTAGTTCAATATTAGGAAAACTACTAGCATTATTGATCATATCAGCATCAAAACTAACAGAAATCACATGATTATCTCAATAGATGCAGAAAAAGCTTTTGACAAAATACAACATCCATTCCTATTACAAACACTGGAAAGCACAGGAATAAAGGGAACTTTTCATAATAGAATAAGCAGTGTCTATCTAAATGCTTCAGCAAGCATTTTATGCAATGGAGATAAGCTAGATGCATTTCCAATAAGATCAGGGGTGAAACAGTGATGTCCATTATCACTACTTTTATTCAATATGGTACAAGAAATGTTAGATGTAGCAATTAGAGAAGAAAAAGAAACTGAAAGCATTAGAATAGGCAAAGAAGAAACTAAGTTATCATTCTTTGCAGATGATATGATGATGTACTTAGAGAATCCCAGAGATTCAAGTAAAAACTAGTTGAAATAATACACAACTTTGGCAAAGTTGCACTTTACAAAATAAACCCACATAAATCTTCTGTATTTTCATATATTACTAACAAAGCCCAACTGCAAGAGACAGAAAGACAAATCTCATTTAAAGCTACAGTAGACATTATAAAATATTTGGGAGTTTAGCTGCCAAAACAAACTCAAGATCTATATGAACACAACTACAAGACACTTTTCACACAAATAAAGTCAAATCTAAGTGATTGGAAAAACATCAGCTACTCATTGGGTAGGCTGAGTCAATATAATAAAAATGGCAATTCTACCTAAATTAATTTACTTATTTAGTGCCATACCAATCAAACTATAAGATAATTATTTTCTAGAGCTGGAAAAAATTATATCAAAATGCACCTGAAAGAAAAAAAGGTCCAGAATATCAAGGGGACTAATGAAAAGAAATGCTAGGGGAGGTGGCCTAGCTCTACCAGATCTCAAATTGTATTATAAAGCAGCAATTATCAAAACCACTTGGTACTGGCTAAGAAACATAAGGGTAGATAAATGGAATATCCTAGATACTCAAGACACAATAGGCAATGCATGCAGCAATCCACTGTTTGACAAACCCAAAGACCCCAGCTTCTGGGATAAGAACTCACTGTTTGACAACAATTCCTGGGAAAACTGGATAACAGTGTGGTAGAAACTAGGCACAAACCAATGCCAGATTCCATATAGAAGAGTAAAGTCCAAATAGGTACACAATCTAGGTACAAAGATTGATACTATGGACAAATTAGTGGAGTAAGGAATAGTGTATTTTTCAGATTTATGGAGAAGGGAAGAATTTTTGACTAAAGAAGAGATAGAAGGCATTATGAAGGGCAAGATGGATAATTTTGATTACATTGAACTGAAAAGTTTTTGCACAACCAAACCCAATTCAAGCAAGATTCAGAGGGATGCAGAAAACTGGGGAAAAATTTTTTTTCAGCTACTGTCTGTGATAAGGCCTCATTTCTAAAATATATAGAGAACTGAGTCAAATGTACAAAAATACAAACCATTCCCCAATTGATAAATGGTCAAAGGATATGAATAGGCTGTTTTCAGAAGAAGAAATTAAAGATATCTATAGTTATATGAAAAAAATTCTCTAAATCACTATTCATTAGAGAGATGCAAATCAAAACAGCTCTGAGGTATCACATTGCACCTATCAGATTGGCAAACATGACAGAACAAGAAAATGACAAATGTTGGAGAGGATGTGGGAGAGTTGGAACACTAATTCATTGTTGGTGGAGCTGTGAGCTCATCCAGCCATTCTAGGGAGCAGTTTGGAACTAAGCCCAAAGGGCTACAAAAATGTACATAACCTTTGACCCAGCAATATCACTTCTAGGTCTCAATAATGATCATTCCGCAGGTTCATCTACAGAAACCTTATTACGACTTTTACTTCCTCTAGATAGTCAAGTTCTACAGTCTTCTCAACCTTCCGCAGGGCTACGGGCTGACCCTGGTGGGTGGATCTGAGGACCTCACTAAACCATCCAATTGGTAGTAGTGATGGAAGGTGTGTGCAAAGGGCAGCAGTGGATAGAGCACCAGTGCAGGAATCGGGAGGACCTGAGTTCAAATGTCACCTCAGACACTTGACACTAACTGTACAACCTTAGACAAGTCACTTAACCCCAATTGCCTCATCCTTGGTCATCTCCAGTCATTCTGAAGAATATCTGGTCACTGGATTCAGATGGCTCTGAAGGAGAAGTGAGGTTGGTGACCTGCACAGCCCTTCGTCACTCAAAACAAAGTCAAGTGCAAGTCACGTCATTATATCTCTGATGGCATGGTCTTCTTTGGCAACGAAGGACAAACACACTACTTCCAGGACTGTATCCCCAAGAGAACATAAAAATGGGAAAAGGCCCCACATGTAGAAATATATTTATAGCAGTACTCTTTGTGGTGGCCAAAAACTGGAAATCAAGGGGATGCCCATCAATTGGAGGATGGCTGAATAAATTCTGGTATATGAATGTAATGGAATACTATTGTGCTATAAGAAATGATGAACAGAAAGACTTCAGAGAGGCCTGGAAAGACTTATATGATCCCATGCTTAGTGAAATGAACAGAACCAGAACTTTGTGCACAGCAACGACCACAGTGTGTGAGAGTTTTTTCTCGTAGACTTAGAACTTCATTGCAATGCAAGGACTTAAGAAAATTCCCAATGGTTTTTTAAGGCAAAATGCCTTCCACATCCAGAGAAAGAACTATGGAATGCAATCACAGAATGTAGCAGATCATTTCCTTTTGTATTAATTTTTGATTTGTTATATGATTTCTCCCATTCATTTTAATTCTTCTACATAGCATGACTATAGTGAAAATGTGTTTGGTAGGAATGTATGTGTAGAACCTATATGGAATTTTATGCCATTTCAGGGAGGGAGGGGGGAAGAAATTTAAATTATATGGTAGTGATTGTAAAACACTGAAAATAAATAAAATTTTTAAAAAAATAACAAAAAAGAAATATACCAGGCTAATCTCCAGTAGTAAAAATCAAAACAAAATAAAACAAAAACAGGAAAGGTACTGTGCTCTTTGAGCAAAGCAGAATTGAGACAGCGCAATGTAAACACAGGATATGTAAATTTGAGATATCTACCCCAAATATTCATATGGACTATCTGTGCCCAATCTGTGGTAGAGCATTCTGAGCTCATACTGGTCTGATTAGCCACAATTGGATACACTGAAATTTCACTTTACAATGGTGATGTCATTTTGGTGCTCCTTGAAGATGAAGGACAAGTACCAACCAACCAACCAACCATATACACACACACATATAGAGATAGATAGATAGATAGATAGATAGATAGATAGATAGATAGATAGATAGATAGATAGGTAGATAGACAGATAGATAGATAGTTGCTAACATATTGCTTCTGCTTTTAGAATATAAGCTCCTTTTGAAAGGAACCATATTTTCAAGTGCATAACATAGTACCTGGCACATAGTACGTGTTCAATAAATGCTTGCTGATTCGACTTTTATACCCAGGGCTTAGCACATTACTAGGTGATGGTACACATAGTAGGTGTTTAACAAATACTTGACTTGTTGAGGAAATGAATACTGAATGTAAATGAACCTATGATAGCTTGACCATCAACTACTAAATCTTCCTTAGGTATAGCTTGTGTACCAAGGGAGAAGGTTACCACTCAGTATAAACTCATATATTAAATAATAGTAAAACTTAATTTCTTTTTTAAATTTAAGTAAAAGTAGAGATAAATGGAAGTTCCAATATCTTCTTTTCATGTCCCAAAAGATCATCTAGGGAAGCCTTTGGGAGACATGGACTTCACTTTTAGACTATTGTCTAGGGATTGATACAGACAATCAATATCATGGACTATTATCCGTTCTGATTTTGAAGATCTATCACCAGCAGCTTTCACAATGGTTGGCATATAGTAGGTGCTTAATCAATGCTTACAGAATTGAACTCATTTCACTGAACTGAATTGAAAAGGTATTCAGAGAAATGTGAAGTCACTTTGGACTTGGATTGTTGGTTCTGCTTCAAAAGAATGACAGATTGTTATCACCATCAGATTTCCCAGGAAATGTTATGTTGTTTTATTTTAATTTCAGCCTTTGATTTAGTAAACTCCTTTTCATTTCCCCATCTGTAAACTAGGCCTATCCCTACTCATTTTAGAGGGTTTCTACAGTCATGATTAAAATATGCACATAAGAGAAATTGAAGCAAAAGTGTCCCAAGCATGATTGGTTTATTAGCAATGGCTAGCAGTTTCCAAATAAAATGGATCAACTGTGACCTCCTTTGGTATAAGGACCCTACTGTTAACTCATAGAATATTCTTATAAGAATAATGGATGAATATTAGGAAGAAGAACATAAACAATAAATAAGGTACATTAATCACATTGATTCACACGGGCATTTACAGTTTTCTGATTGGCTGGGGTATTCCAAGGATTTCCATTATCAGAATGGAAATCTACCTCATGTAAATATCTCTGAAAGAACAGGGAAACTTTAGAAGAATAGAGACCATTAACAGATTAGCGTGGCTCAAGCTGTGGACATTCCTACCCCCACAAAACTATACTTCATAGTAGAATGATTATGATTTATCATCTGTAGCATGGTTTTAAATATGAATGAAGAACACAGCTCATCAACTAATGGATTAATATCTCACACTGTGAAAGTCAAGGAAAATAACGAAAGTGACTTAGAGATGAAACAAACAGAAATATTTATTGTGCTACTTCTCCATGTTCGGCACTTTGCTGGATGTTGTATGTCCAAAGACATAAAGAAAAAGTCCCTACCCACAAGGAGTTTAAAATCTATAAGGATCATCCTCATAAAGTTGTGGAAATTTTCCATAACTCATTTAAACTCTCTGAAACCTCCCCAACTGCTTGAGGTAGAGAAGGAAAAACATTGTCTCTCTGTTTAGAACATCACAACATTTTAGACTTAGAGCTGGCAAGGACCTTAGAGATCTTCCTCCTCTCATTTGAGATTGAAAACTGAGGCTGAGGTGACTTACGCAAGGTCACTCAGCTAGTAGGTGGTAGGGCTGGAATTTGAACCCAGATCCTAATACTACAAATCCAGCAATAATATTTTGTGCTTTCCTTTGGATGACATTAATGCCTCTTCTTTTATTCTGAGCAGGAAGATTCAGATTGGACTACGAGTTATCCCCCATGCTTTTGTCTTTCTATCCTCTTCTCCCTTCCTTGACTCCTCCCTTTCCTCATCCAAGCTTCAAAGTGCAAGGTGGGGAAATCTTGGAAGATGACTATAATTCTAAGTCCTTCCTTGTGTATACTAATACTACTGCTAATTTTACTACTATTACTACTAGTACTTCTACTACTACTACTACTACTACTACTACTACTACTATTACTACTACTACTACTACTACTATTACTACTACTGGAAGACCACCCTACAGGCCTAGCTTGGCCTACATCACTCGAGGAAGGGCACAGATTTTGTAGGAGACAGGAGAGACAGTTAAGCCAACTCGGAAGTCTGGGCTCAGTTGTGTGTTTGGGGGAGCCTGGAACGTGAATGTCTGGAGCAGACTGGTGAAGAAAAGGAAGAGCTCAGTCCGAGCCAGCTGTTCTCCCAGGCAGACCCTCTTTCCTGAAAGGCAAGGAGATGAGAAAGGAGTAAATCCATTAATTCTCAGCACAGGCAGTAAGTCAGGATCCAGCACTGGAATGGACCCTAAGGCCATTCAGTGACTTGTCCACTGCCACCATGATAAGAAAGTCAGCAATGGACTTTGAATCCAAGATTTCCTAGCTCCATGTCAGGCACTATTTCTACCACGCCATCCTGCTGCCAACCTCAAAAACTTTGTACAGTTGAAATACTGCATCTGTGAACAGAGGAACTGGGTTCAGATCCTACCTTGGATGCTTTTCACCCAGATGGCATTGGAAAAGTCTCTTAACCTGAGTGGGCTCAAGTTTCCTCATCTATGAAAGGATGGAGTTGGATGACGGAGCCTCCAAGGACCCTCCTAGGTCTGCATCTAAGAGCCTGCTTGTATTGTAGACTTAGCAAAATCAGGTTCCTTCTCTGAATTTAAGCCAGGTGAGTTCAGTGGAGAAAGTGGACTTGGAGTCAGGAAGCTCTGAGTTCAAGTCCTGCCCCTGATACTTAGAAACTGAGTGACCCTGGGCAAGTCACCTAACTGCTCTCAGCCTCAGTTTCCTCAAGTGTAAAATGGGGATGATGATAGCACCTCACAGGCTAAAGATGTAAAGGTATTTGCCAAACTTAAAGAATTATATAAATTCTAGGTATTATTATTACTACCACTCCTACCACTACTCTAATTAATATTCTTATCTGTCAAATGCAGACAAATTTGGTATGTACCTCACTGGAGCATTGTGAAGGCTGAATGGAATAATGCATGTTAAGCCTTTGTTAGCTTTATAGTATTGATCTGCTCTCATTAGCATCATGGAAGAAACCTCTGACCTGGATTCAAAAACCCAGCATGGGTCCTTCCTCTGGCACTTACCAGCTGTGTGATATTGGGTAAGCCATAGGCTCTCAGGGCTCAAGCAGCTCGGTAAGAGTTGAGCAAATAGAGAAAGTGCTCACCTGACTCTGGGAGATCCTACCAAGGAGGACAGACTATGATGAGCAGTGGGTCTGTTATCTCAGAACCAACTTGACTTGAAGCTATAGACTCTCCTGAAGGAGGAGGCTTAGGAAGGAGACAGAATTGAACAGATCCCACTGGCTATGTAACCAGCCTTGAGCACCTGGTCACCTTTTCCAAAGGCATGAACTTGCTTTTCTCACTCTTTTATCCACAGATCTGGTCTCAGGAAGCTCATATAATTTCTGATGGGAGAAGGGGTCAGTCCAAGTGTCATGAGAATGGGGCTATGGGCCAACTCCCTCAGTTCCATGCCAAGAGCTGGCCAAATCAGTTGTTTGGTATCACAGATAAAAGTGATGAGTTAATTGAACGATTATATTTGATCCTAGAGGCAATAGGGAGCCCCTGGAGCTCACTGAACAGGAGTGAGGGCAGGGTCAAACATACACTATTTAGAAAAATCATTGTAGCAGTTGGGTGCAGGATGGAATGGTTTGGGAAGTGACTTGAAGCAAAGATAGGAGCCTATTGCAATGGTCCATGTGAGGGATGATAACAAGGAGGCCCCACAGAGATGATAACACTTTGGAAACTGTACAGCACCACATATATATGTGTCTGTGGCTGTGTGTGTGTATAGATAGATATAGATAGATATATATACACACACACATACATATATATAATTTTAAATAAAATTGAGACATTTTAGTAATTTTAGAGAATTTAAATCTAGTAAGCTTTAAAATATTATTTATTAATAAGTTAAATTTATGATATTCATTAATTTTAAAATAATGTTAATATTTTAAAGGAATTTTAATATATATTTTTATAAATATAAGTTCATAAGTGAAGGGAATAGACAGGATTTGATACCTCAGGAGTCATCTACAACCCCTGAAGGAAGGACTCCTCCAAAAGATGTTTCACAAGTGCTCATGTTACCTCCAAGAAGGATGAATAAACTCTCCCACCTTGTTAGGACAGTATTGCTCCCATCTGCATCCCTTTCCAAAGGTGTTTCCCCAGACCAGTCTGCACCTTCTGCTCCCTCATGCCCATCTGAACTCCCATTTTCCTTCTAGGTTCAGTTCAGAGCCTGTCTCAGTTGCATGGGCTTTCTCCCTACTGAAATCCCTTTGTATTTACTTAGGATCAGAACATTGAGAACTGGAGGGTGTAGTGGACCTTACAGGACACCTACTCCAATCCTCTCACTTATTAGAGATGAAAAAAACAGGCCCAGAGAGGGTCTGAGTCCCTGCAAGTCACACAACTAAGAAGATGCACAATTAAATGGTTGCCCGTGCTCTTGTGGTGAATAAAATACAAATCCATTTTAGAGATTCTCTGAGTCTGTTGCACCATTGCATCCAGGAGTCATAGTGGATGGAGTGTAGGGACCTGGGGATGAGTTCATCTCAGATATTTCAAACTGTGACTGTGGGCAGATCACTTAACCCACCTGAGGTTTAGTTTCCTCATCTGTGAAATGGGCACCTGTAATACCTACTTCATGGGATGACTGTGAAACTCCAAAGGGAATTTATCTATCTTGTAGGCTTTAAAAAGCTATCTAGAAGTTATTTTAACTTTGTTGTGATGTATTTTCCCAATCAATGAGTGTTGCTATTATATGTGCCATCACAGGATTGTGGGCTTCAGGAAGCAGAACCTTCAAAGCTTCTTAATGTTAAATAAGTTGGTGCCTCATGGCCCAGAGCCCTCTTTCTATTGAGTGTGGCTTACCTATTGAGAAAGGCAGAAAGGCCTCCCTCTTCTTAAATTGTCCATTCTCCAGAAAATGTTCTGGGTTGAAGGTTTCTGGGGTGGCCCACTCCTTGGGGTCCCTGTGCAAGGCAGTCAAGTTGGTCATCAGTATGGTCCCCTGAAAATGAGGAAAGAACTAAGCTCAGGTACCTGTGAGGTGGAAGGGATCTGGCAGAATCTCTCATTGGGCAGAAGTGGGAATTGAAGGCAGAGGGCAAAGAACAAGCCAAGGACACACAGACATCAGTAGCCAAGCCTGTTGTAGAACTCAAGACATCTCAGCTCAAGGGCTCCCAACATGTCTGGGGTCACAGACTCCTTTGGAGGGTTGGCAGAGTCTTTGGACTCAGTCATCTTTTAAAATGATTTTAAGAAAAAACTAGGATTAAAAAGGAAAGTGATTATATGGAAATAAAACCATCATTATCTAATCACAACAAAATAAAAAATTAAGTTCATGGACCTCACATTAAGAAACTTGGTCTTATAGAGTCAGAACTGAAAGGCATTGTAGAGGTCATCTGGTCCATCCTTCTCATTTTATAGGTCTAAAATGAGACCTGGAGAGGTAGATTCACTCAAGTTAACCCATGTAGTATCAGAAGAGTCAGATGAACCCAAACTGCCTCATCCCAAACTGCCACTTTGGGGCAAAGTTGATACCCAACAGAACTGGGTGATTTTTCTTTCAGTTGGTGTCTGCCCTATCTGAGATCACATCCTATCTAATACTTACTTACGAGTTAAGTTGTAAATGAATGAGATTCCCAGAGTGCAATGTACCTAAAATTAGTAAATTCCTTCAGAAATCCTGTAAATAATGATGGTTAGAAATGCCAGATACTGTGAAAAACCAATGGGACTGGAGATAAGGGAGCCCATTCAAAATCTTTGATGAAGTTTGGTTAAAATATAGGAGTATACATTTAAGGCTAGAAGCCTTCTCATTTCTACAGATGAGGAAACTGAGGCTGACAAGTGAAGTGACTTGTCCGGTTACATAGCAAGCATCTGAGGGTGGATTTGTCTCCAGCTCCAGGTCAGCATCTACTGGGCTTTGTTGGGTGGGAACCTCCAGTTTCTCTGTGTCTCTCTATACAGACACACCTAGGTACCTTAAGACAATCTGATTTAGAAGGAGTTGTTCTCATGGGAGGAGCTCAGAGGGTAGGCAAAATTGGAGCAGAGCAGAGGTCAGTAAAGTAGGTGTGCCCAGACCTTCTTGTATCCTGCTTGTATGAGTGAGCAGGTGTGGCCTGGTCTCTATGCCTGGAGATCCTAGAACAAACATGCCCTTTAAACTACTTCTTGGGAGTAATCTCTTCTTCCCAGGATGTATGAAATCATGGTATACCTGGGAGGGACCTAGAGACCACCCCCATCATTTTACACCACAAAAGGGTTAAGTGACTTGCCCAGGGTCACACAGCTCAGCATTTGAAACTTGGTCTTCCAGACTCCAAGTTCAACACACTCCCCACTATTCCAATTTATCCCTCTGCCTCCATACTTAAACAAAGTTTTCTATAACCCTTAAGCCCAACTCACTCCACTTCCCTAAAATGTTCCTTTCCTTTGTATCTCTTAGGACTCTCTAAATCCCATCCATCCTTCACAACTCATCTTGCTCACCTCCTCTTGGGTGATCATGTCATCCTATCGTGAGCTTTCCCTCTTCCTGACTCATCCATCACCTATACTTGACAATCACTAACTAGCTGTGTGACCCTGGGCAAGTCACTTTCCCTCTGTCTGCCTAGGTTTTCTTCTATGTAAAATCAGAGTGATAACAGCCCCTCCTTCCCAGGGTTGTTGTGAGTTGCCTAAAGTGTTTTACAAATCTTAAAAGGCAACATAAATGGCAGCTATTTCTTGGCTCATTATTATGCTCAATATTCCTCACAGGGTCTTACAGATAGTAATAGATTCAATAGATGAAAAAGAAATGAAATTAAGTCCAGAATTCTAAGTCTAAAGCTCAACAGCACCTAACACAGTGCCTGGTACATAGTATATGCTTAAGAAATGTTTATTGATATGAGGTAATGGAGCTTTATGAAACTGAGAGTTGTTAAAAATGATTTGTTGATCGTGATTTCCAGTTAGTCTTCAGGCCCAAAGTGACTTCTTTGAAAGGTGCACACTGGATTAGAGTCTGGGCCCCAGGAAAATGTGTTGGTTGAGCTGGACTGCCTGGGTCCCAGGAGTGCAATCCAGGAGATGGCAGATGGAAATAACTCCAGAGTATTGTGCTCAGCTTCTGCTTGACTTCATTTACTCACTGTGATTGGGAAGTCATTGCTGTGTGGATAAATATGATTTGCTTTGGCCACAAGAGGTTGGGAGAGGTCCATACTAGAGTCATTATGTTCATATGACTACTAAATGATCATCTAGTAAAATCCTTTCTTTTTCAGATAAGGATACTGAGTTCCAGGGAGGTGTTATTCATATGAATGTTACACATATGGACCCTAAGTGGGCATAAGCAATTTAAACAAAGGATTAAAACTAGGCTTTAAACCCAGTCCCTCTGCCTCCAAGTCTGGTATGTTTTTTTTTCCTCATTCAATTGTGAGAATCAATGATTTTAAGATTCCAGTACAAAGTTTCTTCGTCTTTATTTATCATGGTGCCTTTTGGCACTCAGTATTGGTGAAGCTGATGCTTCCCTTCTCAGAATATTGCTTTTTAAAGTATGAAATAACATACATAGGCTTACAAAAATTCCAATTATGTGAAAATAAATCATCAAAATATATTTTAAAAACCAAATTCATGAATATTAGACCAAAAACTTCTGATCTACAATATATGTCTTTGCTTCACCTTCTTCTACCCCTCCCTACAGAATTAAGCTGGGTAAGCTATGGAGGGCCCTTGGGTTCATGGGAGAGAAAGCAGTTTACCTTTGGTATGTGGTATCCAGCCACTGTAGCATCAACTGTGGCCACTCTGGGCACGTTGAAAGGAAGAATATCACCCATTCTGTGAATTTCATGAATGGCTGCATTAGTATAGGGCATATTCTCCTTATCAGCCATGGTGGGCTGTCTTGATTGGCCAATCACCCTGTCAATCTCAGCTTGTATTTTTCCTGGAAAGAAGAAGGTTTTAGGGGAACACAAATAGTAGCTCACATATAAAGAGTTTTTCAAAGTTTGCACAACATTTTACAAGCCCTATCTCATTTGATCCTCATGAAAATGTCAGGTGGTCAGTATTATCATTATCCACATTTTATAGATAAAACTGAGGCAGACAGAAGTTATGTGACTTGCACAGAGTCACCATCTAGAGAGGTTTGAACTCCAGGCATTCTTTCCCTTCCAATCAAATTTTCTCCAGTCATGTGGGAGAACAACAGTCACACCTCCAGTTAAAGTTTGACATGGCACTTTACTAAAGGTTCCAATTCCTATAACCTAGAATAATGAAAACTTGACTGACTAATGTCAAATAAAGATGTTTGTGTTGTTGGGAAGACATCTGGGAATGTGGTGCCATGGAAAGCATGTTGGAGTTAGAGACAGAAGGCCTGGATTCAAATTTCAGCTTTACCGCTCACTATTTGAGTGTCCTTGGGCAAGTCATTGAACCCCTTAGGTCTCATTTCCCTATCTCTAAAATGATTAGGTAAGGCTAAATCAGGGGTGGAGAATCTGCAACCTTGAGGCCACATGTGGCCCTCTTGATCCTCAAGTGAGGCCCTTTGACTGAACCCAAACTTCACAGAACAAATACCCATAACAAAAGAGTTGTTCAGTAAAATTTGGACTCAATCAAAAGACTGCATTCAAGGAGCTAGAACGTAGATGAGGGCTCAAGGCCACAGGTACCCCACCCCTAGACTAGACTGCCTCTAATATTCTTAAATTTATTTATTCACTATATTTCTTTACATAGATTTGTATTTAGTGTCCAATGATTCTTGACTTCAATTAAACTAGATATAGAAAGCAGTTGGGAAAAAAAAAAGGGCTGGTAATGTTAGAAGAATAAGAATTTGGCTCCATATGTCAGCTTATTCCTGACGAAGCATTTGAGATGAATCATGTTGACAGAAACAAAGTATTTCAAGTCAAGTCAACAAGTATTTATGAAGCACCTACTGTGTGTCAGGAACTATACTAAAGACTGGGAAGAAGGAGAAAAAGAAAAGACAGTCCCTGCCTTCAAGGTGGTTACAGTGGTACAGATGCGGACAACATGCATAGGATAAATTGGGAATGATCACAGAGGGAAGGCACTAAGATTAACGGGGATTGGGAAAGTCTTTTCACAGAAGGTGGACTGTCATCTAGGAATCGAAGGATTCCAGAGAATCCAGGAGGCAAAGATAAGGAGGGAAAGCATTCTAGGAGTAATGGGACAGCCAGAGAAAATGTCCAAAGCATGGAGGGTCATGGGAAAGCCAAGAGCCCAGTGATACTGAATTAAAGAATAGGTTTCAGGGAGTAAGGTATAATGAGACTGGAAATATAGGAGGGGGCAGCTTATAAAGTTCTTTGAATGCCAAAATGGAGCATTTTGTATTTGATAGTGGAGGTAAAAGTATGACATTAGCGTTCATTGAGTGGGGAAATAACTAAATGCTGATTGAATGAGGATGGATTGGAATAAGAAGAGAATTGAGACAGAGAGATCCACCACAGGCTATTGCAATAATCCAGGTGTGAGGCAATGGAGGACTGGACAAAGGTGGGAATAGTGTCAGAGGAGAGGAAAGATTCAAAAGATGTTTCAAAGGGGAAAGAAGCAGGCCTTGACAACAGATTAAATGAGGGTGGGAGTGAGATAATGGGGAGTTGAGGAGTGCTCCTAGGTTTTCAAACTGAGGGACCAGGAAGATGGTGCTGCCCTCTATAGTCATAGTAAAGGTAGGAGAGGAGCAGGGTTTAGGGGAAAGGGAATGAGTTCTGCTTTGTACATATCATATTTAATATATATCTAGGACATACATTTTGAGATGTCCAAACGGTAGTTGGAGATGAGAGACTGGAGGTCAGGGGAGCTTATGGATGGATAATTATATAAGAATTATTAGCATAGAGGTGACAATGAATCCATAGGAATAGATTAAAACACCAAGTGAAATAGTATAGAACAAGGATGGGGAAACTGTGGACTTCTAGGTCCCTGGGTGCAGTTTTTTGACTGAGTTCATGTTTTGCAGACTCCCTTTTAATAAAGGGATTTATTCTGTGAAGTTTGCATTCAGTCACAGTGCCATGCATTAAGAACTGTTGGACCATATGAGGTGCAGATTCCTCAGGTTTCCTCTGGTATAAAGGGAGGAGACAAGAAGGCCCAGGGCAGAGTCCTTTGGAATAACTACATGTGACCTGGATGCAGGTGTGACCTGGACTCAGATCTAGCAAAGGAGCTTGAGGGATGGTCAGATAGATAGGAGGAAGACTCAGAAAGAGTGCCATGAAAATCTAGAGAGAAGAGTATCAAAGAGAAAAGGGTGATTGACGATGTTAAAGAGAGGTCAAAGGGGATGAAAACAGAGAAAATACCATTCTCTCTGGCAATGATAAGAGATCATTAGTTATTTTGAAAAGAGTGGTTTTGTTTGAATAATAAAACTTTAAGTCAGACTTGAGAATTAAGAAGAGTAAGATGAAAAGAAGTCAACACTCCTTTGTAGAAGGCCTTCTCAAGTCTAACCACAAAAGAGAGAACCAATGTGGGACAATAGTTAGTGGGGATGGATGAAAGTATTCTTTTCAAGATAGGGGAGACATGGGTACACTTGTAGTCAGTAAGGAAGCTACCAGTTGACAGGGGTTGATTGGACATAAAGGAGAGAGTGGGGAAGATAGAGATAACCTGCTAAAGAAAATGGGATGGAATGGGATCATTCGTACATCTGGCAGGCCTGGCCTTGGCAAGGGTATGAGTCATCTCTTCATGCGAGATAGGGGTGAAGGAGAGAATAGTGGCAGAAGACATCTGGGTGATGTGTGATGAGAAGGAGGGGATAACAGGAAGGTCAAGATGCTAGCTCTCAAAATAATGCAATATGAAGTGAACAGGACCAGGAGAATGTTGTAGACAGTAACAACAATATTGTGTGATGAAGAATTGTGAATGACTTAGCTCTTCTCAGCGATACAATAATCCAAGACAATCCCACAGGACTCTTGATGAAGCATAGTATCTACCTCCAGAGAAATAACTGATATTGGCTGAATACAGAATGAAGCATGATGTTTTTTTTTTTTACTTTATTTCTTTCATTTTATTCAAGTCTTCCTGTATAAAATGACTAATATGGAAATGTTTTACATGATTCCACATGTATAACCTATATCTAATTGTTAGGCATTTCAGGAAGGAAAAGAGGAGGGAGGGAGGAATAAAACTTTAAACTCAAACTTTTAAAAATGTTAAAAATACTTTCAACATGTACTTGGGAAAAAAGATGAAATAAAATATCATGCATATGTATATAATGATTTGCAGTAAAATATGAGGTCAGTTTCTCAGCTGAAAGGGTTGGGGGAGAGGAAGTCATGTTCCTATGGGAAGAGATGAGAAGATATGGAACATCTACTACAGTGAATAGGAAAACTAATTAATTAGGGAAACGCCTTGCAGAAATAATAATGAGATCTTGTAAGATAAATTTGTAGTGGATACACTCAGTATGGTTTTGTGATTTTCCTTACTTTTGTTAACAGCACATGAGTGAGAGTGACGGCCAGTGATGGTGAAAGCAACCCAAACCTAAAGCTTGACAGGGTAAGACAGATGATACGTTAATGGGATATGGATAGATTGAACTCATTCACCAAGGGGTCAAGATGGAAAAAAGGAGGACAATATGACTAGTGCAAGGGTGATGGCCTGGGAGGGAACTGAGGAGTCTTGAGATTGGCAGTCAAGGAAGGCATACGGAAAGGTGGAATGTAAATAGATTGAGATCAGATAAGACAATTTTGAAATTTGTGAATTCATGGAAAAGTATATTTGTGGACAAAGGCTAGACCACTCATTTAGAGTAGCTTATAACTATAAAATATGTTAATGTAATACATAAATATAATACATAATACATAGTAATAATGTGTAAGATAAATATATATTAGCGTAGCCTATTCCTAAGCTAATATTTATTGGCAACATCATTCTTATTCCATTTCCCATCATTCTGCCAGGATCATTGTAAAAGCAGGAACTGATTGTAGAGGGCTGAAGGTCATTTTGAATCATTCTTTTTGTCAAGGGATGGGTTGGACTTTATGACCTCTAAGACACCTTCCACCTCTAATCCCAAAACGTTATGACCTTCTATAGATTGAATTTTTAATATAATCCCTCATTTAAGCGTTTCTATTTTGAAATCTATAGAGACTTATCAAATTTAAGAAAATACACATACATTTTAAAATGTTACTTGTTATTACATAATTTTAATCAAAAATAGTTATAGTTAACTGAAATAATAATTAATAATACTAAAATAATATCTGGCAATTATGTAACACTTTAAGGCTTACAAAACACTTTATGTCTGTCAATTTTTTTGATTCTCAGAACATCCTATGAGGCAAGGGTTATTATTATGCCCATTTTACCAAAAAGGACACAGAGGATGAGAGAAGTTTTGTGATATACTCAGGGTCACCTGTTTACTGAATACCTGGGGCAGGATTTGAACTCATATCTTACTGTCTCCAAATTCTGTACTCCATCTACTGCCCTAGCCACTAAATATCATCATATGGGAAAGTGAAAGAAATTTTGATGTTAAAAATGAGTCTGCATGATTGTGAAAAATTGTAATCATTATTCTTTTCCAATGAGAACTGAAAGATCATGTATGTAAAGTTCTTGGCAAACATTCAAGTTTTCTAAATAGGACCTTATCTGAGCAGAATTCTACAGGAGTGTATCACCTGGGGTCATTACTGTACCTTGGATCTCTGGATGAAGGGCCATATACAGCAGTGCCCACCTCAGAGTGGTTGAAGTTGTCTCTGTTCCAGCAAAGAAGAGGTCCAGGGTGCAGAAGACTAAATTTTTTTCATTAAAACTAGAATGGATATTATCCTTAAATGAAAAAGGCAAGGATCAGTTGGTTAATCCAGAATAATATTTATGATTTTCTGCAAACATGAGGAGCGACACCCTCAACAGGACCTTGGAAAGGTCAAGGTGTCAGATCCTGGGACCCCTTTAATTCCCAAGAATGCAGTAGCTGTTCATAAGAGTGGAAGCTCCTATTTTATTTTCTTTGAAATGCTATTTTTCCAATTACATGTAAAGACATTTTTAATACTCTTTTTTTTTTACATAAGATTTTGAATTCCAAATTTTTCTCTCCCTCCTACTCTTCCACCCTCACTAAAATGGTAAGCAATTTGATATAGGTTGCATATGTGCATCCATGTAAAAATATTTTCATAGTAGTCATATTGTGAAGGAAGCAGAACAAAAAGTAGAAAACCATGAAGTAAAAAAATAAAGAAATTGAAAACAGTATGCTTCAATCTGCGTTTTGATTTCATAAGTTCTTTCTCTGAATGTGAATAGTATTTTCCATCATGAGTCTTTTGGGCTTACATTACTGAGAAGAGTGAAGTCAATCATAGTTGATCATCTTACAGCATTGCTGATACTGTGTACAACATCATGATTCTGCTCATTTCACTTTGCATCAGTTCATGTAAGTCTTTCCAGGTCTTTCTGGGATTCACCTGTTCATTATTTCTTATAGTGTAATAGTATTCTATTACATTCGTATAACACAACTTATTTAGCCATTTTCCAACTGATGGGCATCCTTTCAATTTCCAGTGTTTGATACCACAAAAAAAGCTATCTATCTCTCGTTGGGTCATAAATTTTTCCCTCCTCTATAAATCTTATAGATAAATTATTATTTTTTCTCTTAATTTGCTTATAATGCCACTCTTTTATGAAAACCATGCAATCTTTTTGATCATTTCTTTGTATACAGTGTAAGATGTTTCAGGGATGGGAAATCTGAGACCCTGAGGCCACATTTTGCCCTCTAGGTCCTCAAGTGCAGAGCTTTGACTGAAACTAAACTTCATAGAACAAATTACTTTAATAAAAGGATTTGTTCTGTAAAAAATGAACTCAGTTAAAAGGCTGCACCCAAGGATTTGGAAACCCCTATGTGGCTTCAAGGCCACAGATTCCCCACCCCTTCCTTATACCTACTTTCTGTCAAACTATTTTCCAGTTTCCCAGGAATTTTTTGTCAAAGATTGAGTTCTTATCCTAGAAGTTGATATCTTTGGATTGATCAAACATTATGTTACTCTGGTCATTTACTACTGTGCCTTGTTTACCTAATAAATCCCACTGGTCCACCTCTCTATTTCTTAGCCGTTACCGATAGTTTTGATGATTGATGCTTTGTAGTATATTTTGAGATCGGGTACTGTTAAATGTCCTTTCTGTGTACTTCTTTTATTATTTCCTTTGATATCTATGAACTTATTTCTTTGTTTTCCAAATTAGTATTGCCATTATTTTTTTCTATTTCACATTCAAATTCATAATTACTATTTGTGAATTTCTCTCCATCTTATTTTTACTATTTTCCTACTCAGTCTCTCTTTTCATCCCATCCTTGTTACCTTATCTTCTCCACTTATTCTCTGATTTATTATTTTAGCCACACCTCAAAGTCTCTCCTTAATCTATTCACCTGACCCTCCTAATTTTAATCTATACACCATTCTACAAATCTCTCCCTCACCCTAATTCCCAGTTTTCTCACCTCTCTAGAAGTTCACAGGACTTCTAAACCCATTCAGATGTATATGCTGTTTCCTTTTCAACCCAGATGGAAGCAAATTTCCAATATTACCAGCCCTCCACTCCCACCTACTTCCTCTGTGTTAATTTTTCCTTTCGTGTTCCATTTTTATGAGATACTTTCTCCTTTTACCCCTTTCCTGTGCAATTTTATTTTTAGAATATCTTCATCATACACAATTCAACCCCACCTTTTCTTTCAAATTATCTCAGTAATGGTAAGAATTTTAAGAACACTGTTACTGATAATAAGAACAAAAAGAAACTAATAGAAATAATATTTTCATGTGTCATAAGTAGACATTTTGACCTTAGTCAGAACTAATCTTTTAGTAATTTACTTATGTTTCTTTTGGATCTTTTATATCAAAATTTCCATTGTAAAATGATCTTTTGTTACAAATATATGAAAATCTTTCAGTTCATCAAATGTTTATTTTTTCATTCAGGATTATATTCACCTTTGCTGGATAAGTTTTTCTTGGATGCACCCACAACTCCTTTGCTCTTTGAAACATAATGTTCCAAGACCTATGGTCTTTTTAGTGTAGAAGCTGCTAGGTCTTGTGAAATCCTCATTAATTTTTCTGGAGTACTTAAACTGCTTTTTTCTTCTCATTTGCAATATATTCTCTTTACTGGGGAAATTTTGAAACTCAGTTATAACATTCTTGTAAGTTTTCTTCTTGGGATCTCTTTCAGATGGTAATCAGTGGATTCTTTCTATTTCTACTTTACTTTCTTATTCTAGAACTTCAGGGTAGTTTTTGCTAATAATTCTTAGTTATACTGTGGCCAGATTTTTTTTTTCTAATCATAATATTCAGGTAGACTGACATTTCTTATAGTCTTACCTTGATCTGTTCTCCAGATCAGTTGATTTTCAAATGAGATGTTTCAGATTCTCTTTTGTTTTTTTCTAGTTTATTACATCTTGGTGTCTTATATTATCATTCAATTCTACTTGTCCAATTCTAGTTTTTAAGAAGTTATTTTCTTTCTTAAGTTTTGTGTCTCCTTTTCCAGCAGATTAACTTCCTTTTCATAAATTTTTTGTGGAATGATTTAATTTTTCCTTATTTTTCCCTTGTTCTCTCTTATTAGATGTTTGAATTTCTCTTAATTGTCTTCCAACATTTCTTTTTGGGCTTGTGACCATTTGACATTACTCAGGAATGACATGGGCTGCAATATTGCTCGTATGTTTGAGTGTTGCACAAATTGCCAAAAAGTGATTTTATTTTGATTGAATATGTAAGATTGAAAATTTAACTTAATTATATAGTATTTTGAAGTTTACAAAAGAATATGCATGCAATAATTCTGGACATATTCAAAGGTACGCAGAATATCTTAATGTTACAGATGAGAAAAGTGAGGCACAAAGGGATGAATTCATAGGGATGAAATATCATCCCTATGAAATATCTCAATCAGAGGAGGTTTTAATGAAAATGACATTGGATTTAGAGACACAAAGAGTTGGGTTTAAATCCAGCCTCATATTCCTAATAGCTGTGTGAATGCAGCAAATCAACTAACCTCTCTGTACCTCAGTTTTCCCCAGTATAAAATCAAGGTGTTGAACTCAATGACTTTTACGTTCCCTTCCAGTTCTAAGTAAAAATTGTGAACTCTCCACTAGCAAACTCCATTACTTATACTCTTCACCTTCCTGGATTGTCATTGAAGAAAGATATTCACATTATGAGAGAGATGTAAAGTGTGGACTATTTTAACACACTTATCACCACAACTCTGCACTTTTTTTTTTTGTTTTAAACACAATACAATGCTCATTTTCTGTGCTGTCTATATTACCTTGGACAGCTCCTTCAGGTAAGCATCAATGAAGTCCTGGGTCTCATCTGGGTTCAAGTCTTCCTTGTGTTGTTTGATGACACATTCTACAAAAGACTCTAGCTTTTTCCACTGTTTAAAGAACTTCTGGTGATTTCCTGGCAGGAATTTCATTATCGAAGGAAACATATTGTAGAGCTAAATAATATAGAAGGGGTAGAGGGATAAATATCATTTCCTGTTTGGGTGGACAATCTCTTCATCTTCCTCATTCTAAGTCAGGTCAGGGTTCTTGACTTTTTTTTGTTTGTGTTATGGAATTTACCCTAATTCCATGTCAGATCACTCCTGAAATTCACCCTCCCTATAATCATTGCTCATTTTGCCCCCCACCCCCTTATGGTTGCTCTCCTAACACTCGGATTGACATCCAGCCATCTCTGGTCTCATGTATCAGCTCCTTGGCCACATCCTGATACATCTAAATAACTCTTCCAAGATGTCACCAATATAGGTAGTTTCACAACCTACAAAGAAAGAGGGGAAATATTTTAGGGAAGTTGCTAGCATTTGGGCCCATATTCCCCTGCTAGTCCCATATCTTTCCATTCTCCTGGATTTCTATTTTGTCCCTCTTAAGGAAACAAGGACTAAAATTATTCACCCCTTTCCCTCAATTGATTCCATAGTGAGACTCATGTGGAGTTAAATGAAATTCTGAGCTAGTGACTTCTTTGGTGGGACTCTCTTACTGACCAACTAAGAAGCACAGTGGATGGCATGATGAAGTAAGACTCAGGAAGATCTGAGATTGAATTTTGCTTGACACTTATTAACTATAGGACAAGTAATTGACATCTTTCAGCCTTGGTTTCCTTATCTGTATAATGGGGATGATAATAATAGCAACTACCTCAAAGAGTCATTGTGAAGATCTAAATAAATCAGCTGATCAACAAGCATTTCTTAATGACTTACTATTTGCAGGCCCTGTGCTAAGTGCACAAAGGAAGGGGAGAAAATGCCAGTCCCTGTCCTCAAGTAGCACACTTTTAATGGGAGACACACCATGTAAATAATTAGATATGTGTAGTGGTTGAAGTGGTTGAAGTAGTTGTAGTGGTTGAAAATTTGTTGGTTGCTGCCCTTTGCTGTCCAAGAGGACCAAAATGACATCACTATGTGAGAGTTAAGTTATGGGGTGCCTGCTTGTGGCTTATCAGATCAATAGAAACTCAGAAGGCTCTATCACAGGTCATGGACAAATAGGCCATGTGAACACCCGGGGTGCAATCTCTAAATTTGCATATCTCATATGTCTTTCGAGATACTTCAATTCTGCTTTGTTCATACTACACATCACCTTCTCTAATGAGAGCACACCATGCTGAGTAGTGTCTCCCATGTCACATAATCAATTCCAAAGTTCTTAAGAGAGATCTGGAGAGGGCTCTTGTATCAATTTTTCTGACCACCACGTGAATGTTGCACAGCTGGGATTTCTCCACAAAATAGTCTTTTGATATGTTTGCCATTTGAACAACATGGTTAGTCCATCAGAGTTGTATTTTGCTGCAGTAGAGTTTGAATGCTAGGCAGTTTAGTTCAAGAAAAAATCTCAGTGTCTGGTATTTTATCCAGCCAGGTGATCTTCAGAATCTTCCTAGACAGTTCAAATGGAAATTTGAATTCGATTTCCTGGCATGGTGCTGGTATACTGTCCAGGTTTCATAGGCATACAACAATGATGCCAGAATAGCAGCTCTATAGACTTTTAGTTTGGAAGTCATTATAATACCTCTTATCTACAACGCTTTCCTCTGGAGCTTCTTAAACACAGAGCAAACTCTGGCAAAGCTGTGTCACCCTAATTATCAATGTGTGCATCTTTGGAAAGTATACTGCCAAGGTAAGTGAATTTAGTCACAGTATTCAAATCTTCTCCTTTTGTTGTGACCAGTGGTTTCACATATGGATGGTGTGCTGCTAGCTGATTGAGTACCTCTGCTTTCTTGGTATTAATTGGTAGGCCAACATTAACACAAGCAGCAGAGACTCAATCCATACTTTGATGCCTCTCAGTTTCAGAAGTTGCATTGAGTGCACAATCATCTGCAAACAAAAAATCATGCACCAATATTCTCTCCACTTTAGTCTTGGTTTTTAACCTTTCTAAATTGAATAATTTACCACGACTATGGTAGCTGATCTTGGTGCTGTGTTTGTCCTCACTGAAGGCATTTGACAACATGACTGAAAATATCATGCTAAAAGCATGGGAGCAAGCACACAGCCTTGTTTCACTCCACTGGTGACTGGGAAAGCACAAGAGCATCATTAGCTATCTAGAACCTGGGCAAGGATGTCACTGTGAAATTGAGGTGCACTACAGAAAAACTCCAGGCAACAAATTTTTCACATAATTTTCTTTTTTTTCTCCAAATTTATTTATTGATATGTTTGCAATTTTCAACAATCAATTCCATAAGTTTAAAATTTTCTCCTCCTTCCTCCCTAAGATAGTATACAATCTTATATGGGCTCTACATATACATTCTTATTAAACACATTTCCACATTAGTCATGTTGCATAGAAGAATTAAAATCAATGACAGAAAGGATGAGAAAGCATAAATAAAAGCGAACATAACAAAATAGAGAATAGTCTGCTTCATTCTGCATCAACATTCCATAGTTCTTTCTCTGGGTGTGGATGGCAATTCACATCCTGAGTTCTTTGGAAATACTTTAGTTCCTTGCATTACTGTGAAGGATTAAGTCTATCAAAAACAATCCTCACATACTGTGGCTGTTATTGTATAATGTTCTCCTAGTTCTGTTCACTTCACTCAGCATCAGTTCATATATGTCTATCCAGGTATTTCTAAAGTTCGTTTGTTCATCATTTCTTATAGCACAATAGTATTCCACTACATTCATGTGCCACAGCTTGGTCAGCCATTTCCCAATTGATGGATATTCTCTAAGTTTCCAGTTATTAGTAATCACAAAAAGACCTGCTATAAACATTTTTGTACATGTGGGCCTTTTTCCCCTTTTTTTATGATCTCTTTGGGATACAGCCCTAGAAGTGGTATTGCTAGGTGAAAGGGTAGGCACATTAATATAACCTTTTGGGCATAGTTCCAAGTTGTTCTCCAGAATGGTTGAATTAGCTCACAGCTCCTTCAACAATGAATTAGTATTCCAGCTCTCCTATATCTTCTCCAACATTTATCATTTTCCTGTTTTGTCATGTTAGCCAATTTGATAAGTGTGACATCGTACCACAGAATTGTTTTGATTTGCATCTCTCTAATCAATAGCAGTTTATAGCATTTTTTCATAAGATTGTAGATACCTTTAATTTCTTCCTCTGCAAACTACCTGTTCATATCCTTTGACCATTTATCAACTGGGGAATGACTTACATTCTTGTAAATTCGATAGTTCTCCATTTATTTTAGAAATTAGGCCTTTATCACAGATACTAGTTGTAAAAATTCTTTCCCAGTTTTCTGTTGCCCTCCTAATCTTGGTTACATTGGCTTTGCTTGTGCAAAAACTTTTCAATTTAATATAATCCAAATTATTCATTTTGCATTTCATAATGTTCTCTATCTCTTGTTTGGTCACAAATTCCTCCATTCTCCATAACTCCAGCAGATAAACTATTATTGCCTCCCTTAATTTGTTTATAATATCAACTTTTATACCTAAATCCTGTACTCATTTGGACTTTATTCTGGTATACAGTGTCAGGCATTAGGCTATGCCCAATTTCTGCCATGCTATTTTCCAGTTTTCCCAGCAGTCTTTGTCAAACAATGAATTCTTATCACAGAAGCTTGGGTCACTGAATTTATCAAATAGCAGACTGCTTTGGTCATTGACTACTATGTAATGTCTACCCAACATATTCCACTGATCTACCCCTCTATGCATTAGCCAGTACCAAGTGGTTTTGAGGATTGCTACTTTATAATACAATTTAAGATCTGGTATATCTAGACTACCTTCCTTAGCATTTCTTTTCATCGATTCCCTTGATATTCTGGACCTTTTGTTCTTTCAGATGAATTTTGATAATATTTTTTTCTAGCTCTATAAAATAGTTTTTTGGTAGTTTGATTGGTATGGCACTTAATAAGTAAATTAATTTAATTAGAATTGTCATTTTATTGCATTAGTTTGGCCTACACAGGAACAACTGATGTGTTTCCAGTTATTTAGATCTGATTTTATATTTATGAAAAGTGTTTTCTAATTTCTGCTCACATAGTCCTTTGTTTTGACAAGGAGACTCCCCAAAATTTTATAGTGTCTACAATAACTTTAACTATAGTAAATCTTTCTATCTCTTGCTTTGGGGCTTTGTTAGTAATACATAGAAATGGAGATGATTTATGTGGGTTTATTTTGTATCCCACAACTTTGCTAAAGTTGTTTATTATTGCGAGTAGTGGTTTACTTGATTCGCTAGAATTCTCTAAGTATGTCATCACATCATCTGCAAAGAGTGATAACTTAGTTTTTTCTTTGTCTATTATAATTTCTTCTATTTATTTTTCTTCTCCTATTGCTAAAGCTAACATTTGCAGTACCATGTTGAATAACAGTGGTGATAATGAACATCCTTGTTTCACCCCTGATCTTACTGGAAATGTATCTAGCTTATCCCCATTACATATAATGCTTGCAGATGGTTTTAGGGATATACTACATATTATTTTAAGGAAGGCTCCATTCATTCCTAATCTCTCCAGTATTTTCAATAGGAATGGGTATTGTATTTTTTCAAAAACTTTTTCTGCATCTATTGAGATAATCACAGAGTTTGTTAGTTTTATTGTTGAAATAATCAATTATGCTGATATTTTTCCTAATATTGAACTAGCCCTGCATTCCTGGTATAAATTCTACCTGATCTAATAATTTTATTCTCTTGATAAGTTGCTGTATTCTGTTAACATTTTATTTAAAATTTTTACATCAATATTCATTATGGAAATTGGGCTATAATTTTCTTTCTCTGTTTGGCTCTTCCTAGTTTAGGTATCAGCACTATATTTTTGTCATAATATTTGGTAGGAATTTGGTAGGACTCTTTCTTTGCCAATTTTCCTAAATAATCTTCATAGTATTGGAATTTGAATGTTTGATAGAATTCACTTGTAAATCCGTCTGGCCATGGAGATTATTTTTTTCCCTAGGAAGTTCATTGTTCAATTTCTTTTTTTCTGAGATGAGGTTATTTAAGTATCTTACTAACTCTTCTGTTAATCTGGGCAATTTATATTTTTGTAAATACTCATCAATTTCACTAAGATGGTCAAATTTGAGGCATATGGTTGAGTAAAATTATTTCTAATTATTGTTTTAATTTTCTCTTCTTTTGAAGTAAATTCATTCTTTTCATTTTTGATACTGGTAATTTGGTTTTCTTCTTCCTTTTTTTTTAAAAAATCAGATTGACCAAAGGTTTATCAGTTTATTGATTTATTTCCCATAAAAATCAGTTCTTAATTTTATTTATTAGTTCAATAGTTTTCTCAATTTCAATCTTATTACTCTCTCCTTTGGTTTTCACTATTTCTAATTTGATATTTACTTGGGGATTTTCAATTTGTTTTTTTTCTAGCTTTTTCAGTTGCATGCCCAATTCATTGCTTTCCTCTTTCTCTATTTTATTCATATAAGCATTCAGAGATATAAACCTCCCCGTAAGAACTACTTTTACTGCATCCCATATATCTTGGCAAGTTGTCTCATTATTGTCATTCTTTTGAATGAAGTTATTGATTATTTTTGTGATTTTTTTTTGTTTGACCGACTCTTTCTTTAGTATTAGATTATTTAATTTCCAATTAATTTTTGGTCTATCTTTCCATGGCCCTTTATTACAAATAATTTTAATTTTGTCATGATCTGAAAAGGATGCATTGACTATGGCTGCCTTTCTACACTGGATTTTAAGGTTTTTATACCCCAGTACATAGTCTTTTGTTGTGTATGTGCCATGTGCCATTGAGAAAAAGGTATATTCCTTTCTATCACCATTTCATTTTTTCCAGATGTCTATTATATCTATCTTTTTCAAAAATCTATTTACCTCTTTAATTTCTTTCTTGTTTATTTTGAGCTTACATTTATCAAGTTCAGACTGGGGAGGTTGAGGTCCCTCACTAGTATAGTTTTGCTGTCTAATTCATTCCTGTAATTCCCTTAATTTCTCCTGTAAGAATCTGTATGTTATGACACTTGGTGCATACATGTTTGGTAATGATATTACTTCATTGAGTCTGGTGCCTTTTAGCAGATTGTAGTTTCCTTCTTTATCTCTTTTGATTAGATCTACTTCTGCTTTTGCTTTGTCTGAAATGAGGATTGTTAGCCTTGGTTTTTTTTTAACTTTAGCTAAAGTATAATATATTTTGCTACAATCTTTTACCTTAATGTGTGTATCCCCTTATTTCAATTGTGTTTTCTGTAAACAATATATTGTAGGATTATAGTTTTTAATCCATTCTGCTACCCACCTCTGTTTTCTGGGAGATTTCATTCCATTAACGTTCACAGTTATAATTACTGTGTCTTTCTCTCCATCCTATTCTCCCCATTTATGCTTTTATTTCTCCCTTCTCCCTTCCCTTATGCAAAAGAGTTTTACTTTTCACTCCTCTGTCTTTCCTCCCTTCTACCATCCCCACCCTTTTCTTTCCCTTTTCCTTTATTACTTCTTCCCTACCTTCTAACCAACCCCTTCCTTTTCTTTCCCCTTTCCCCTCCTACTGCCTGTTGTGCAAGTTAGTTCTACATTTAACTAAGAATGTTATTCCTTCCTTGAATCAAATCTGAAAAGAGCAAAACTCAAACAATACTCATCTTCCTCCTTTTTTTCCCTCTACTATAAAATGCTTTTGTGCCTCTTCATGTGATATAATTTACCCTTTTCTGTGTCTTCATTTCCTCTTTTCCTTTTGTACCCCTTAATTAGGTTTTTTATTATCGCATCAGTTAATTTATATCCACACCATACACACACACACAGACACACACGCACACGCACATACACACATATGTGTATGTGTATATATGGGTATATGTGTGTATGCATATATATGCATATATGTATATGTGTGTATATATATCCATTTTGAATATTGTAATAAATATATAGCTCTCAAGATTAACAAGTATCATCCTCCCATATAAGGATGTAAACAGTTTACCCATATTGAATAAAATTTTTTTCTATTTTTCTCCTGTTTACCTTTTTATGCCTCTCTTGTGTCCTTGTTTAAAGATCAAATTTTCTATTGAGCTCTGGTATTTTCATCAAGAAAGTCTGGAAATTCTTTATTTTATTGAATGTTCACCTCCTAGCTGAAAAATTATGCTCAGGTTTGCTGGGTAGTTAATCCTTGGTTGTAGTTTAAGCTCCTTTGCCTTATGGTATATTACATTCCCAACCCTCCAATCTGTTAATGTTAGAAGCTACAAGGTCCTGTGTGATCTTGATTGTAGTTCCTCAATATTTGAATTGTTTCTTTCTGGATGCTTACAGTATTTTCTCCATGATCTGATAATTCTGGAATTTGACAACAATATTCCTTGGTGTTTTCATTTTGGGATCTTTTTTCAGGAGGTGATCAGTGGATTCTTTTGATGACTATTATCCCTTCTGAATCTAGGACCTTAGGGCTGTTTTCCTGGATGAGTTCTTGGAAGATTGTGTCTAGGCTCTTTTGTTCATCATGTCTTTCCAGCAAGTCAATAATTCTTAGATTTTCTCTCCTGGATCTATTTTCCAGGTGAGTTGTTTTTCCAATGAGATATTTTAAATTTTCATCTATTTTTTTCATTCTTTACATTTTGTTTGACTGATTCTTGATGCCTCACAGAGTCACTAGTTTCTACGTGCTCAATTCTAATTTTTGATCGTTTTCTTCAGTTAGTTTTTGTACCTGCTTTTTAAACGAGTTTTTTTCTCCAGTTAGGTTTTGTATCTCCTTATCCATTTGGCCAATTTTCCTTTTTAAGAATTTGATTGTATTTTTAAAATCATTGATCAACTTTTCTTCTACCTCTCTGACTTTTAAAATCATTCTTGAGCTCTTCCAAGAATATTCTTTGGACTTAAAACCAGTCCATACTCCCTTTTGAAGTTTCAGATGTGGATTACAATGTTAATGCTGTCCTCTTTTGAATTCATATTTTGTTCTTCTCTGTCCACATAATAAGATTCCATGGTCTCTACTTTCCTAATTTGCTTCTTGGTCATGGTTATTTCCTTTTTCATGACTTTTAAAATAGATCTCTGCTTTTGAGGCACAGGGGACTCTGTCCCACATTTCTTGTGCTGGGATTTAGGGTCCTTGTTGCTGGCTTTGTGTTCTGTGGCCTCCGATTCTTTCAACTAAAAGCTATATAATGCTGCAGTTTGTCTGGTGCTGAACTGGCTGGTGTGTGCCAAGGTCAAGGCCAGGTGATGTCTGAGTTTCCCTGGGGTTGCACTTAAGCATACAGTGTAAAGTATGGGGGAAGGATAGTCTGGGCACTGGAAATCTTCTCCTCCTGTAGGGCTGCACCAGCCCAGTCTGCACTTGTATCTGCCAAATTCCACTGGCTGTGCTAAAGAATGACTGGGGTCCTGGTGTTGGCACTTACCAACTCCACTCCTCTTGAACTCAAGATTCCCTGAAGGTTGGGTCAGGTAGGGCTTGCTGGGATGCTTCCATTCGTGCATTGGTCCCCTTCAGCCACAATGGCCTCCTGAGCTAAAAGATTGTTTACCCTTTCTGCTGGTTCCATTATTCCAGGATTTTTTCCTGGGCCAATATTCTCTGGATTTTTCAAGGTTAACCAGGGAGGGTGAGAGCACTAACAGTTTACTCAGCCATCTTGGCTCCTGAAAGTTCAAGTAGGTGACTTTCAAACAATTAGTCTGTGGGATGATAGCCCCAAGGAGTAGTTGCTGTGGACCCTGCACTTCTTTCACCCAGTTCTATTGAACACCCATCCTGTGTTGAGCAGTTTGGGAATCAGAACTGCTGCTTGTGATTCAGTCAGCGTGGGCCCATTCATGCTCCACTATGGCCAATTCTGTGCTGATGCTTCCCCATGTGCTCTGTGCTACCCGAGTCCAGTGTAACAGATCCTTCCTATCAATCTTTTGGGCTTTCCTGGGCTAGATATCTGCCATACTCTATCTCCAAGTGGATTTTGCCACTCTAAAATTCATTCATATTCACTTCTTAGAAGTATCTGAAGGAATTTGTGGAAGAGTACAGCAGGTGAGTCCCTGCTTTCACTGTGCTTTCTTGGCTCTGCCCCTCCAATAATTTTCAATAAGCCAAGATGACTGACAGTATCAAAGGGCAACTTGGTCATACCTACAAATTCTGTGTACAGACCTCTGTTATGTTCCTGGAATTTCTCTTGGAATTGTTGTACAACAAATACCATATAGACTCTTCCTTGGCCCTTTCTGAAACCATAAAGGTTCCCAAATAGATGACCATCTTCCAGGTGAAGGGTTAGCCTATTGAAGACTTTGGCAAGATTATTGCTAGCAATGACTAAGCGAGAGAAGCCCCTATTATCATAGGACAATCTATTACCTTTACTTTTATAGAGAGGTATAAAATGGAAGTATCCTTGAACTATTGGAGGATAACCTCCTCTTGCCATATAACCCAGAACATTTCATAAAGCTTTTCTTTGAACAATGTAACCCCACCCTTTGTAAATCTCAGCTGGAATAAAATCAACACCAGTCTCTTTGCCACATGAAAAATGTCTAATGGCCATCAAAACCTCTTCTTCAGGTGGAATTTCAGCTAGGGCGGAATTGACTTCAACCTGAGGTAAATAGTTAGTGATTTCAGCATTGTTTGATGATGGTCTGTTGAGAACACTATGGAAGTGTTCTGTCCATCACTCTAGGACCATGTCCTTATCACTAATCAATGTGGCTCCATCAGTCATCCCTAACAATCCATGTCCTGAAGGCTATTTTTGGTCCAAAGACCTGTCATGCATCTCAATTACCACAGGACTTTGAGATAAGTAAATATGGTAAAATGGTATGGGTGATGTCTTTTGATACATGCATAAATTGGATTTAAGTGAAGCACAAAGACATTGATTGGCCTTGTTCTCTCTTCCAGAGTCATCACAGTTCAGTGGCAGGACAGAATCAAGATGACTGGTGACAGCTCTAGATGCAATGGATGGCCTTGGCATCTTCAATGTTTGATCAAGCTCTCAGAATCCACATAACCTATTTCAGCTGCCTTCATGGGCACTGGAAAACATTGTTCTCATCCACCCATTCCACCAGGGAAAGTCTTCACATGCTTGAGGTAGACACCCTCTAATTTATCAACAGATTTGAAACTCCTAGGTAACCCTCAACCTGGTTTAGCCCGTATCCTGAAATGTTTTTCTGGAATGTGGCCACTGTGCATGCTACAGCTTCTTGGAGCCTCAGGTGAGAGTTAGGTGGATCTGGTGGCCACCAAAGGCAAAAAGAAGACCTGAAAAGGATTCTGGAGCACTCACAGCAAAGATACTAGTCTTCATTAACACACTCTAATACCTGGTTAAAAGTCAATCTCAGACAAGAGATGTTAGCAGCTGGAGGGTCAGGAAAGACCTTGTATAGTAGAAGGTGGAATTTGAGCTGATTCTTAAAGAAGCCAAGAGGTGTAAGTGGAAAGGGAGAGTATTCCAGGTATGAGGGACAAAAGCACTGAGGTGGAGCTAATAAATGTAAAGCTGTTCACAAACCTTAAATGTACACACTTAAATCATTAGCTTTTTATTTTTCTCTTATCTATCTGTCTCTCTCATTCTGTTTCTCTGTCTTTCAATGTCTCTTTTCTCTGTCTCTGAACCTTCCTCCTTCCCTACCTTCCCACCCTCTTCCCCCTCCCCTGTCTATCTCTGTCTCTCTCTGTCTTCCTCCCCTGCAGTGGTGAAGATAAAATTTCTGGTTTCTCTCAAACTCTTCATAAGAGGCAGCTTCTCCATAAAGCCTTGACTACTCCTCCTAGCTTCCAATGAAGCCAATACCAAAACTTTTCTCATTGTTACAAATTTATTCACATATAGACTCACTGGAGGGCATGTTGTTTCCTCCAACAGTACATAAACCACCCAAGGTCAGGGGCTGTCATTTTTGTCATTGCATTCCCATCTCCCAGCATAGTGCTTGGTAGTAGGTGCTTAATATAGGTGCTTGTAACTTAGGTGCTTGTAAATCAATAATCTTGGTAAAGATCTCAGAAAAATTGAAAACTGTACAGAAAAGTGTTTCCATTATTCAGAGATCACAGAGTTCTGGAATACATTGGGTCCCCCAGGCAGGTTCTTTCATATTATTGTTTATAAAAATCTTGTTTTCTCTCCTCTTTTGAATACCTTTTACTACAAAGAGAAACTCATTCACAAGCTGACTCAGTTCCTGCCCTCATCTCATAGACATGTTTGTTTCTTTTCCCATGAAGGAAATACATGATGCAGTTGAGGCTGAGTCAGCCCTGTCTAGAAAAGGTTGGTCTATTACCTCACACTCCCACCCTGCTTCAAGCACCGTGACATCATCCAGACTCGTCAACAGCTCCCGAAATTGAGAATCATGATATTCAAAGCGATGCCCAAAAGTTATGGAGCAGATGATATTGGAAACAGCATTGTTGATCTGAAAGTGAGGGTCAAAGGGCTCTCCTGTTGACCAGAAGGGAAAGGGGACAGCTACTTTTCATTTAACTCATATAAAGCAGAGCTTTCTACCTTTTTCTCTTAAACAATTTTTTTCCACTTCCTCCCCCTTCCCACCCACAAGCACACACCTGCTTCATTACTATCCATAAGCAGCTACTGCTTAAATAGATGTGAGAAAAAAACAAAAGAACATATCCAATTTTTAATGTTTCAGTCAAGACTTGAAATTTAGTTGGCATATTTTGTTTCAATATAGCTTACTTCTGTGGCTTTGGGCAAGTTATTTCTCTCTTTGCCTCCATTTGTTCATCAGGAAAATGAGGGGGTTGGGCTAGATGACCCTTGAGGGTCCTTCTAGTCCCTATCTATGATTCTATATCTGATAAATCATACGCATAGGTTCATAAAGCTGTGCCCATGTGTGTAATGGGCATATGTATTCACAGACATATGTGTGCATATACCAATATCCATGACTACATACACCAGTGGGCTATTTGCATGCATGTGAGCAGTAGAGCTGGAATGATGACTGGAGATACTGGAATGAAAAGGAAAGATATGAGAAGGTGAATAAGACAGGGAGCCAGTAAAAGGTTGTGCAGAAGGTACTGGACGTGGAGCAGGAAGACCCGGACTACTTCAGACATTTACTAGCTGTGTGATCTTATTCCTGGTGCCTTCCCACTGTTATTTCCAGTTTCTCCTGTTTATATTGAGTTAGTACATAGTTGTTTGCATGTTGTCTCCCTCCCTTAGACCAGGAGTTGCTTGAGGATGAGAACTTTCTTATTCCTTTCTTTATATCTCCAGAATTTAGCACAGTTCCTGGAACAGAGTTGGCACTTAATATGTCTTTATTGACTGATCTTGGACAAGTCACTTAACTGCTCCATTCCTCAGGTTGCTAATCAGAAGAATGGGAGGGAGAAGAATTGGTGGGCTCCCAGGTTCATTCTTACCCTGTCTATGATAAGAAGAGGAAGCAGCAGAAGAGAAGGAGAAAGGGGAGTGGAGGAGGATGGAAGGAGGAAGAGAAGGAAAAAAAGAAACATAGAAAGAGGAGGAGGAGTAGAAGAAGAAATATCTAAAATAACAACACTGGGAAAAGAAAGATCACTTGAATAGATTTAGGAACTTGGACTGATACAACACCAAGCCCAGTTTCAGAGGACCAACAATAATATCTGTTCCCCACATCCTGAAAGACACGTGATGGACTTAGGTTACTCAATGAGATATATGTTTCTGGGCATGGCCAATGAAAGAATTTCTTTTGCTTGATTATGCATATTTGTTACTAGAGTTTTGGCTTTTCCAGTGAGAGGATAAGAAAAGAAGAAAATGATTACTTGAAAAAATAATCAAAATATTTTTAAATGAAGAGGGCAATGTGTACACATATATGTATATATACGTGTACATATATGTGTGTGTATATACACACACTAAGGAGTAGAAAAAAAGATGAACAAGACAGAAGAGAAAAATAGTGAGAGAAGAATGAGAGGGAAGATACTGGGAAAAGATAGTAGATAATTCAGTAAGTAGAAAAGCATGAGGATGAATAGAAAGAAAAGATAGTAAGAGAAAAGCATCAGGAGAGAATAGAGGTAGATTTGTGTGTGTGAATAGGGAACTCCTAGAGTGACCAGCCAAGGCAGAACTCTATGTGTGGCATTTGAATCCTTGAAGCACGTAGGGTCTATGTATTGACAGCAAAAATGAATCATAATAACATTCAAAAGAATGAACCATCATGGGTTCCTTTCTTTGCTCACTGCCTTATTTCTTCTTTGGGAACAATGTTAGGTATTTGAAAACATTCCCTGGGGATTGAGGAGGACATTTTGCCTGTCTCCAGTAGAGGGATAACCTCTCTTCCCCTGCTCCTCCTATCCGTATTTACAGATTCTCTTTAATGATAATTTGACCAAAAGGACAATGAGAAACAATTGAAAATATCTCTGTCTGCCCAGTGCTTACCTTTTTCTTCCCTAATAGCCTCAATGAGGTACCTGGCCTCCTCCCGGATCCGATCCTCCAGGGTCTTCTTTCCCAAACCAAAGTTCTTTAGGGTCATTAAGGCAAATCTTCTTTGCTGTCTCCACTCTTGGCCATTAGAAGCAATTAAACCTAAATAATAATAAAATAATTTATATCAGTATTTTAAAGGATCTGTAATTTTAATTTTGTGTTTACTCGTTCTACCAGCAATGGGATTCAATTGAACAAGCAATTTTAAAAAATCTTACTGTGTGCCAAACATTGTGCTTGGCATACCACTAGTAAGGCTAAACAATTCCTCTGTCCAAGGAACTTACACACTGATTGGGGAAATACCACTTAAAATTCATCTATAGGACACATGGAAAGACCCAGAAGTCCTAAAGACAAAGCAGAGGGAGAAGCCAAAGCTCAGAGGTCTACAGAGCCATGTGTCTTAGGGTTCATAAGTATGAGTTTCTGATTTTCTCAGTCAGAGATGACTGCCTACTGAATGAGTTTCTGCTTTGAGATGTCAGCTATGGACAGGGGGAGGAGCCCAAGTGTTGATTTGGATGGCCAGATTGTCTATGAACAGCCTAAGCCATATCGTATGGCCCTTGTTGATTTCATGAATGTCATGGTCCAGGCAGGGCAGTGATGCCTTGGCCTATGGGTGCTGAATGTGCCACAAGCAGGCTGATTATCCTCCCTTTGCTCAGTGTCACACCCCCACATAAGGTCACACCCCCTTGCTGATAGTACAGCATTAAAGAGTCAACTCCATTTCTCTCTACCCAAGAAGAGAGAAGATAGAAAAGGGTACTTGTAATACTCCTTTCCCAGGAAGAATCTTTGCTATGAAGAACTTGGGGACCAAGGGACAGAGCTTTTGGAAGGTGTTAAAGAATGTAATCGTATAAAGATCTGTTGTTTATGACAGGGGTGAGGTCAAAGTGTTTCTAGATTCAACAGGAAAAAAAAAGAGGGAGGTCCTTCCACAGTCTTCTACCTAAAGAAAAGGGGAGGAAAGGAAATAAGCACCTACTATGTGCTAGGCATGATGTCAAGTATTTGGTAAATATTATCTCATTTGCACCTCACAATAGGCCTAGCAGGTGGGTGCTCTTCTTATCTCCATTATCTCTCACTGTGGACTGTTTCTGACATTACCACTGCCCATGGACTACACATGTTCAGGTGACTGGTATACTGTGAGCTGTGTGTATGTATGCATGTGTATGTGCATGTGTCCAGTTTTTGTCCTCTTCTATTTCAGTTCATTCCAGATTCCTCTTATCCTTGTGGTCATAGATGTCCAGTAATTAGAAAAGTAGAATTAGAAAATTATAGATTTAGATATCAAACAATGTTATCAGACAAAGGTATCATATATTCTGAATACATAGAATCAGAAAACTATTAAAATTAGAAAAATAAAATTCACTTGGAAAAGCAAAAACTCAAGGCTATCTAAGGAATTATGAAAAAACCATAAAGCAAAGAGATTTTGCAGTAAAATATCTTAAACTGCATTGTAAGATATTAATTATAAAAACTACCTTGTACTGGCTAAACAATAGAAAGGCAGGTCAATGGAAGAGAGTAGACCTACAATTTATAGTATCACAAAAACATAATTTTATATTTAAAAATATAAAGACAAGATTTTGGCATATATATACATACATACATACATACATATATATACATGCATACATACATATATATATATATACACTTTATTTGGTAAAAAAATAATTGGCAGGGAAACTGCGGAGTATGGCAGAAAGTGAGCATAGACCAATATCTTACAACATTTACCAAGATAAGGTCAAAATGGATACAAGATCTACATATTAACAGGGATTTTAGAAGAAACTTAGAAGAACCTGAAAGCTATAACTTATCACCCTTATGGATAGGTGAAGAATTTACAAATAAAGAAAAGAGAGAACAAAGTTAGGTGAAAATGGAAAATTTTGATTACATTAAGTTAAAACTTTTAATACAAGTGAAACAAATGCGGCCAAAATCAGAAGGCAAGCAGAAAATTGCACGGGGGAGGGCAGGGGAATTTTATAGACAGTTTATCAGATAAAGGTATCATATCTACAATTTCAAAAGAACTTTGTCAAATATAAAAGAACATGAGTAATCCCCCAATTGACAAATGGTCAAAGTATGTGAACAGGCAGCTTTCTAATAAAGACATTAAAACAATTATAGTCATATAAAAATGCTCTACATCATTATTTATTAGAGAAATTCAGATTGAAACAACCTTGAGATGTCATTTTACACCTATCAGATTGACTAAAATGATTAAAGGTGAGGGTGACAGGTGTTGGAGGGTATGTGGAAAAATTTAGACACATATCTTGCTGGTGGAGATGTAAATTGATCCAATCGTTCTGGAGAACAATCTGGAATTGCTCTCCAGAGTTACCAAAGAGTTACCATACTACCTATACTCTTTGACCCACAGCAATACTAGGCATATTTACAAAGGTGATTAGGGAAAAGGTGAAAGGAACTTGCACATGATAAAATGTTTATAGCAGCTCTCTTTGAGGTAGCAATGAACTGGAAATTGCAGGGAAAGCCATGAAGTGACTGAACAAATTGTGGTATATGATTGTGATGGAATGCTACAGTGCTATAAGAAAGAATGAGCTCAATGACCTTAGAAAAACATGGAAAGACTTACATGAAATAAAAAGTGATATAAACAGGACCAAGAGAACATTGTATACTCTAACAGCAATACTGTTTTAAGAACGATTTTGAGTGAATATTATTTAGTCTCCTATAAATATCCAAATTAATTATAAAGGTCATAGGAAGAAAGATTCTATCTGCACCCAGAGAACAAAATGATAAATAAAAGTATCTATAATATAATTTTACATTAATACAATAATATACATTTATATTATTTGCATATAAATGTATATACACTTATATGCATGTGTTTACACAACACACACCTATTTGTGTCTAATACTAGTCGTATGTAGGGAGAGCAAAGAAAAAAAAAGAAAAATATGTAATAATTTGCTTGTATATTTGAAAGGAATATTAGGCTGTTTATAGTAGATTTACAATTACATGTGCAATCACTTTTTTTATTATACTGCAGTACAGTAATGTTTACTTTATTCCAAAAACTAAAAATAAAGTAAATTTTTAAAATCTAAAACAAATCAAAATAAAAACAAAAGACTTTGACCTGGGACTTTGGTTTGATTGAATTCCTCCAGATGCACGTGGCTGTGCTGGCACCTGCACCATCATGTGGGTCAAAGGGCCAAAAGGCAGAACCATAAATCCATAGAGTTTCAGAGTTGGAAGGGATGTCAGAGGCAATCCGGTCTAACTTGAACCCAGCAAATAACACAAACAAAACACACTGAACAGCTTGTGCTTGAAGACCTCCAACAAAGGGGAATCTACCACCTCTGTAGGAAAACCATTTCATTTTTGGACAGCTCTGATAGTTAGGAAGTCTTTCCTAGCATCAAGCCAAATTGTCCCACTCTACTACTCTTACCTTTTGCTGTTGGTTCTGGTGCCAAAGAAAACAAGTGAATGTTTTTTCTATTAACAGGTCTTCAAACACTTGAAGACAGTCATCACGCCTCTCTTTGACCCCCAAGTGAGTCTTCTTGTCCTTAACTTAAATACTCTAAGTTCCTTCAACTGATACTTCTTTGGGTTGAATTTGAACCCCTTTATCATCCTCATTGTCCTCCCCCCTCTATCCTATTCCTCTCCTCCCACTCTCAGACAAGAAAGAAGGAAACTTCAAAGGCATATTTTTTTCATCATATTTCTTCTAGTCACAAGACCTCTATAATGGGTTGGAATCCTTCAGGGATGATTAAGGACAGGAGTCAAAGATATCTTTGAAAGAATCCTGGAGATAAAAAATATTTAGCATAATTCAAAGAACTCACCAAGTGTTTTAAAGACACGGAAGTGGACAGGAACTTGGGGACGATCAATAAACACCTGGTCTTGATTGACCAGGACCTCTTTGATCAGTGGCAATCCAGTTACTGTCAAATAAGTTAAACTTCCCACATGCATGCAGAAAACATTTCCATATTTCTTGGCAAACTGTAAAAGAATTAGTTTGAGTTGCAAATTTCCATTGCCTTTCAGGCAATTTTTGTTGGTACTGTTATCAGATAACATTCTATCAATGTGAAACATCACTTCCAATGGAGCCCACTTAATTCAATCTCATCCAATTCCACTGAATTTAGTTCATCTCACCCCAGCAAACACTGAATCATCCAACTATATCCCAAGCCCTGTGCTAGGAGCTGAGTAGACAGTCATAAACACCAAAGAGTCCCTTCCTTTGATGAATTGACATTAGAGGGAAATGATCAGTACATATGTAAGCAAATACAGAATACATATAAAGGAAATTCTAAGTAATTTGAGGGAAGACCAGCACCTGGAAGGGGTCAGGAAGGTTTCCAATAAGAGATGGTCCCCTGAAGCTGAGCTTTGATGGAAACGGTATTCCAAAAGCTTAGGGGAAGAGGCAGTGTATTCCAGGCTCTGAAGTGGCTGCTACATTCAAGGCAGCATGCTGGGCTAGGAATATATGACTAAGAACAACTGAGAGTTTAATATGGGGGAAAGACCTAGAGGTCAACACTTGAACCATTAGTAAATTCACTGGAGTGGCTAGAAGGTAAGCTCCCAGAGGGCAGGGCCAGTTTTATTTTTGCTTTCTTAAACTCCAGCCCTAACATAGTACCTGACTCCTAGCAGGTGCTTATGAAATGATTGTTAATTGATTGATTGATTGGTTGGGTCTTTCCCCCACTGACACTCATCAAAGCCCTTTCAAAACTCAGCAGATGGTCTTAGAGAGAGACGAGAAGAAAAATCAATCAATGCTGCTGCCAACATGGCCTGAGTTTCTCTGAACTTAGTAAGACTTGTCCCTAGGTCACAGACACCCTTAAAGGCTGCCACCACACTCTTGTCTGAAGCTATTAGAGTGTGGTAGGGACTGAGAATGCAGTCTTCTGCTTCAAGGACCTCAGAAAGTTAAGGACCTCAAGTTGATAGCTTATGGTGACTATTTTCAGGAGCCAGGGATATTTAGACTTCAGTAAGAAAAAAAGTGACGTGTGGGGTGAGATGTGATAAGGGCTTATAAATTGAAATCAAGATTTAACGTATGCATATGTAGTAGCTATATCAAAGAAGTGTATTGAGGATCCATTGGGTTAATGCATGCAAAGTTCTCTGCAGATGTGCAAGGGCTATATCAATCTCACCTTGGGAGGTAGCATGGGGATAGTACATATAGACCCAGCATCAGCATCATAAAGACGGGTTCATGTCCCACTGCTGACCCATGGCAGCCGTATTACTCTTCTTGAGGCACTTAATCTTTAAATGCCCCAGGTAGGAGGTCTCCCCTGGGTTGCTCCTGGATCTGTGCTTGGCCCTGGGCTCTCTAGAATTTTATCAATGCCTTAAAGAAAGGCACATATCTGATTTACTATCTGATTTGCTATCTGATTTGCAGTCAACACTAAGTTGGGAAGGGTACCTGGATGATGGAGTCAACCAAAGAGAAATGTCAATGGGCAGTGGTTGCACTAAATGAAATAAGGTGAAATTCAAAATGGATAAATGTCTCACACTAAGAGAAAACAACCAACCTCACATATATACTTGCTTTGAAAAAGATCTGGGTCTTGACAAGTTGGTTTTCTTTTGTTTAAATTTTGATAAGTACATTTTGTTATAATCAGTGTCCTTTAAAATCCATTTTTAAGCATTTAAAACAAGGATTTTGAGAGAATGTCCATTGGTTTCACCACTTTGACTGTCAGAGGGAACCAGGACACACACACAAACACACACACACACACACACACACACACACACACACACACACACACACACACACACACACAAAGGAGAAAGTCCTTGCAGAGGAGTTGAGTAGACTTCAACAAATATGAGTCAATAGTGTGACATGTCAGGTTAAAAGAAATGATCGTTAGAGTTTGGCAAGCAATTGAAAAGAACACTTTTAGGATGCTGGCAGCATAATATTAATGCCACAAATTGATCAATAATGCAAGCGGACGACAGAGACCTGATATGGCTTGTCCAAAGTCTCAAGAGTCATGGACCATGGGTAATTAACCTTTCCTTTGTGTATGTGTGTACGTGTGTGTGTATGTGTGTGTATTTATGTGTGTGGTGGTGGTGGTGTCCCTTTGTTAGTCTGGTGAATCCTATGGCTTCCTTCTCAGAAGAAAGTATTAAAATTCATAAAACAAAATATATAGGATTATAAGGGAAACCAAGTATATTAAATGCAGAGGTCAGAAATAAAACATTTTTAACTAAAATTCCATGGTCCTAGTTGAGCACCTGTGATTCTAGAGTTTGAAGGGACCTTAGAGGCTGCCTATACAATTTCTGCCAGTCAGTCTATGAATGAACATTTGTTAAGTGCTCACCATGTGCCAGGTACTGTGCTGAGCTCAGGGAATACAAAAAAGCTAAAGACAGTCTCTCAAGTAACTCACCTATCACTTCATAGGTAATAATAATGACAGCAATGACAGCTGACATTTATGAAGGCATAATGTGTGCCAGTCACTGTGGGAAACACTTCACAATTATTGTCTCATTGGATCAGAATCACAGAAATGGAATCAGAAGGCCTTGGTGGCCATGTAATCCTGACCATGGACAATGTCACCAATGACACACCCCAGAAGCGATGAGCATATGACTTTCTCAGTCCCACAGGTCAGAAGGGGATGTGAACCTGGGCCCTCTAAGCTCCAAACCATACGTTGAAAGCTGCTTCCCAGGTAGGGCCAGAGCAGGGATGGACACCCAGGCCTGTGGCTGCCCAATCCAGCACATTCCCCAGGGTCCCAGTTCCCATTTTCTCCTTACAGCCAGTGGATTCTCACCCTCCCATCTCACTCCTTACCTTTTGGATGGTGATTTGGGGATTTTTAAAGTTCATCTGGAAGAAATTGCCCAGTATGGGCAGCCCAGGAGGGCTAGGAGGGTAGTTGGGATGCCGCTTCCTCCTCTGCAGATACTGTGCCAGGATCAGGAGGATGGCAGAGAGGAGAAGGAGGGTTTGCAGGGGGGCTCTTTCCCAAAGAGGAGAGAGCATGGTTCCCAGAGGGAGCTGCATCTTTCCCCAACTCAGGCACTAAGACCAGACAAGAAAAGCTCCTCCTCCCTCTTCCTCTTCCTACAGCTACAGCAGCAATTTGGGGGCCCACCAGGAGGAGTGTTCACGTGAGAGACAAAGCTCAAGTTGTTTTTGTCCCCTTGGAGCTACTGCCTGGGCAGGTATATAGGTCAAACAGCGAGAACTCCAGGGAGTGCCAGATTCTCCTCTGTTCTCTAACCCTCTGCCAGGGCCTGCCTCTTGGGGGTAAACAAACCCCCCACACGATCCCTCCCACCTCCTTAGAGAAAAGTGAGCTTGTCTGCTGGGAACCAGAGAGACAACTTGGCCAGAGCAGCCTGGGAAGGCGCCACACACAGGCAGACCCACTCGAGGGGCCCAAATCACAGGGCCAGATCTGTGGAGTAGAAAGTGACCCAGAACCTCAACCCCTTGTTTAGGACAGCAGCAAGCTGAGGTCCAGGGAGGCCAGGAAACTGACAAGGTCTCACAGCTCTTTACAAGTTCCAGAGGCTTCACTGGAAACTGACTCAACTGGCTTCAATTCAGTACACTTCTACCTATTAAAAACTTCCTCCCAATGGACTTGAGAACTAACAAATGAAGGGTTCTAAACCTGGGGTCCAAGGACCCCCAAGGGGTATGTGAATAGATTTCAATGAGTCTGTGAACTTGAATGGGAGAAAATAATTTCAGCCTTATTGGAATAATTAAAATTAAATTCTAGTAGATTTGGAATAAATTGGGATAACTAGAATAAAATTCTGATAAATTAGGATAAACTACAATAAAATTACTATTGAATTGGAATAAATTAGAATAAAATTCCAATATTATTGGAATATATGGAATAAAATGCCAAAATAATTGAAATAAATTGGAATAAAATTCTAAGTTAAATAAATTGGAATAATTTAAATAAAATCTCAGTATATTTGGAACAATTGAAAAGAAGTCCAATAAAATTGGAATAAAGTAGAAAAAAATTCCAATATAATTGGAATAAAATTCCCATTTAATTGGAATTAATTAGACTGAAATGCCAATATAATTGAAAGAAAATTCCACTGTAACTAGAGATTAAAATTGGGATACCTGGAATAAAATTCCAATGTAATTGGAATAAATAGGAATAATTAGAATGAATGGAATAAAATTTCAATCTATTTCAATATAATTAGGATTTCATTTGCTATCCCATGTATGTTATTTTATGCATTTACTATTCTGAGGAAGGATCCATAGACTTCAGCAGACTATCCAATGTGTTCAGGGTCCAAAGAAGATGAAAAGGACCTTCTCAGATAAGTAGGCACTTGTGAGTGCTTGTAGCTACTTTTCAAACCTTCCTCAATCTGTGATATTGGGACCAGGAGCCAGGAGTGAATGGAAATCCTTTGATTTCACCTCCAAAGGTTTTCATGGAGCAGTGGGTAGAAAGCTGATTTGGAGTCAGAGGCTCTGGACTTGAATTTTAGCTCTTTCAAGTTTGCTTCCCCGTGACTCTGTTTTCTCACAAGTAAAAAAGTAGGTTGGCCTCTCAAAAGTGTCAAACACAAGACCTCTGTCTGAGGCATCATAACTCTTCACTCTAGAGGAAGGCCAGGGGCAAACTAAAATGTAGCTGAGAAATGTTTAACAAAATAAAGATACCATACAACATAGAGAATAATGCCAGTATGTGGCTTTCTAAGCCTACAGATTGACATGCCTGCGCTAGGTGACCTCTAAGGTCCCTTTCCATTCCAAAGCTCGGTTGTCTTACTATGGAATGAAAGGCTGTGTGACCCTTGTCCTCAGGCATCATGTAAACAAGAAGTAAAGGGTAGGGAGACAGCCTTTTGGACAAAAGGTCAATTAATGAACCACAGTTTATTTATGAGTCCTAGAATATTTTATCTGGAGGAAGTCTTAGAGATAATAGGATGAAGGTCACAGATCTAGAGCTGGGGGAATCTGTAGGGTCTTCTAGGCCAATGCTTTCATTTTACAGAGGAGGAAACTGAGGCCCCGATGAGATGGGATTTGACATTGGAGACCATTATCAATCACCATTATCTTAATATCCTATAGGTATTTAAGGTTTACAAGGAACTTTGTGTGTGAAATCTCATTTGTTATTTACAACCCTTTAAAATAAATGTGAGAGAAATTATATATACATGATGTTCATTAGGTTGGATGTATTTGATTTAAAATTAAATGTAATTTAAAATTAAATGTAATTTAAATGTATGTCAGGTCCTACATTTGATTCCAAAAACTCAATTTCCCAAACACAAGAGACATGACTAGTGAGAATTGACCTTTTTTTTGGTGATTAAGACTACAGCAAGGTCAAGATCAGTCACTGGTTTGCTAAAGCGGCCAAGAAAGTTGCAGTTCCCCTAGGGTATATTAAGAGATGTGCAGGGTCCGGTGTTGAGGGCCAGGGTGGAGTGCGGTTGACAAGATCAGGATAGACCTTCGGGGAAACTGTTCTTTGAGACTGTGCTCATTATCATCCGGAATGGCTCTCCATGCCCCCCAGACGTTGCAGTCTCAGAGAGACAAACAAGAGAATTACAGAAAACAAGGGATATGTAAAATAGATGCCCTCTAGACTAACAGTCTTTAAAGACAATAAGACTGGCCAAATCACTGAGACAGGAGATGAGCAGAATGTCACGTAGACTTGCAGTTTCTGTCCATATATACCCTAACCCTCGGATCAATAAATGGAATTGGTCTATCTTTTCCTGCCTCCTGTATCTTTCTTCTTCACCACATCACCGAGCAGTGTGGGGACGCAAGCCGTCTGCTACAGTCCAGGACCAGGGAGGTGATGCTGTGCCATCCCCTATCCTGCGGAGACCTCCTCTGAATCATTGTCTCCATTTCTGGAAGACACTGATAATCAATAGAGGAAGTAAAGAAGACCCATATAGTTATAGCTTTGGAACTGGAAAGTGTGTTAGTGATTATCCAAGCCAAACCACTTATTTTTACAGATGAAAAATTGAGGTCCAGAGAGGAAAGTGACTGGTCCAGGAACACATAGGTAGTATCTGACTTCAAACCCAGTGATGTTTCCACTGCACCATCCTACCTCCAGATAATAACAACTCTGAAATTCATGCTATCGGAGAAATAGTTGCTGGATTTCTGAATGCTTAGCCTGTAGGAAAGTGCAGGTACTTAGGGGGAGAGGGTTGGGCATGGAGCTGTCTTCAGTCCTTTGAATGGTTGCCAAGTGAAAGAAGGATTGGCTTTGTCCTCATTGATGCTAAAAGCATTATTGGGGGCAGTGGAGGTATTTCAACTTGATACAATGGGCTGGGGAGGGGGGTGGAACAGGGAGAGAAGCAAATTGACACCTAGAGCTGTCCAAAAGTGAAAGGGACTGCTTCTCTGAAACTCACACCTGCTCAGTAACCCTGCCCTGGGGAACCTTCCTTCTGATTGGAGAAGGTGGAAGGAGAACATCAAGGAGCTCCTCCTAGATCTTCCATTTAAAAAGGGAGCCCAGGACAACCACCTCATCATTTCACACCTGACTGCAGAACTTCACTTCCCCTGCCCCATCCCTCTTACTCCACCCCATCTTTCAATTCTTTTTAATAGATTTTCTTCCTCCATTAGATTATGTCTTTTTTTTTTTGTATCTGTATTTGTGGTACCTGGCACACAGTAGGCACTTAATAAATGTTTATTGACTACATGCTTCTAAGAGTGATGGATTCCTTCTCATTTGAGCTCTTCAAGTAGAGCGATCTGCATTCCACAGGAGTGTTCTAGTGGGGATTCTTCAGTCAATGAATAAACATTCATCATGTTCCTACTACATGCTGGACTAAGTGCTGGGGATACAGAGAGAGGCAACAGGCAGTCTCTGCCCTCAAAGAGCTTACAATCGAACAGGGCAGAAAACATACAAACAAATATAAAGCAAGCTATGGATAGGATAAAGAGGACATCAATAGAGGAAAGGCACCAGAATTAAGAAGGGCTGGGATTAAGACAGATTTGGCCAGCTAGATGCCCCTGAGATCCCTTCCAACTTAGAGATTTTCTTATTCTGTGACTCCTTTGACTTCATCAGTCCATCTGTCAATTAATCCACAAGCATTTATAAACTGTTAACATTATAAGGTGTCATAAGTCTGACAAAGTGCTTGATGTATATCATCTCATTTTATCCTCCTAATAATCTATGAGGTAGAGGTTGTGAGGATTCCCATGTTCCAGATGATGAAACTGTGTTTCCCCCCATCTCACATGATGGCTTGGCCTTACTCCTTACCAAGGCTGACCCTTCTACTTGCTTCATTCCATCACATCTCCTCCAGAGGATTGTCCCCACTCTCACTGATTTTCAGTTTTTATTTCTTTCCTTACTCTTTCTTACTGCCCACAAGCATGCCATATATCCTCCATCCTCAAACAACTCCCATACTCAAACAGCTCTCAGGATCCTTCTACCCCACTATCATCCCATATCTCTTCTGCCCTTTGTAACTAAACCCTCAAAAAGACTTTCTATAATAGGGGATTCCACTTTGACTACTCCCAATTTCTACGTAATCTTTTACAATCCAGTTTCCAATCTTGTCTTTCCACAAAAACTGCTCTCTCCAAATTACTTATGATCTCCTAGTTGCCAAATCAAGGGCCTTTTCTTATTCCTCATTCTACTTGACCTGTGGATCTCTCTTCTCCTTGATACTCTCCTCTCTCCAGATTTTCAGGACGCCCCTCTCTCCTGGATCTCCTCTATCTTCTCTGACCACTCTCTTGTCTCTTTTGCTGGATCTTCCTCCAAATCATGCCCTCTAACCATAGGTGTCCCTCAGGGTTCTGTCTTGGGCCCTCTTCTCCATTTATACTTCATTTGGTGATCTCATCTGCTTCCATGGATTTAATGACCATCCCTCAGCTGGGAATTCTTAAATCTGCCTATCCTGCCCCAATATGTCTGCTGAGCTCCCACCTTACATCTCCACTCACCTTTTTGATATCTCATACTGGGTGTCCAACAGCCACCTTAAACTGAACTCATTATCTTTCTCCTTAAAACCTGCCCCACCTCCTAATTTCTCTATTACTGTCAAAGTTCATGCACTAGCAGCCATCCTGGTTCTGCTCATTTCACTCAGTATCAGCTCATATAAGTCCCTCCAGGCCTCTCTGAAGGTTTCCTGTTCATCCTTTCTTATAGTACAATAGTATTCCATTACATTCATATACCACAACTTGTTCAGCCATTTCCCAATTGATGGATATCCCTTCAATTTCCAGTTCTTATCCACCACAAAGAGAGATGCTATAAATATTTTTGTACATGTGGGATACTTTTCCATTGTTATGATCTCTTTGGGATACAGCCCTGGAAGCAATATTATTGGGTCAAAGGGTATGCACGTTTTTGTAACCCTTAGGGCATAGTTCCAAATTGCTTTTCATAATGGTTGGATCAGCTCACAGCTCCACCAACAATGAATTAGTATTCCAACTTCCCCATATCTTCTCCAACATTTATCATCTTCCTGTTTTGTCATATTGGCCCATCTGATAGGTGTGATGTGGTACTTCAGAGTTGTTTTGATTTTCATCTCTCTAATCAATAGTGATTTAGAATATTTTTTCATATGACTATAGATAGCTTTAAATTCTTCCTCTGAAAACTGCCTGTTCATATCCTTTGACCATTTATCAATTGGGGAATGACTTGTATTCTTGTAAATTTGAAGCAATATTTGAACCCAAATTTTCTTTCACGTTTTGCCTCTAACATTTAATACCTGTGTAACCTATGAGGTACAGTGAATTGAGCACTGGGCATGGAGTCTGGAAGACTCCCTTGTGAATTCAGTCAGGCCTGAGACACTTACTATCCATGTGATCCTGGGCAAGTCACTTAAAGCTGTTTGCCTCAGTTTCCTCACCTATAAAATGATGAAATCTGAGTAAATGGTCCCTGAGTTTCCTTTACCCTTAAATGTCTATTTCTACAACTTGTTATTATTGTCAAAGATGCCTCGTCACATACGCCAAGGTAAGTTAACCTTTTTTTGCCTCCATTTTTTCATTATAAAGTTAAGGAGTTGTAGAAATAGCTCCAAGGTATCTTTCAGCTCAATAATCAATGATTCTAAAAATCTAGTACTTGTGATCAATAGGAATAGAATGTTAACATGCAAAATACATAAAGCAATACATAGTGTACAACAAAAGTTTGACTACCTTTTAGAATCTGGCTTTTTAGAATCCTCTAGCTTCCAGAATCTGAAGGTAACTCCCCCAATGCCTTTCTCAGCGAAATAGCCCAAGAACCCAGGAAGAGTGAACATAGTTGGGAATGTACCAACCAAAGCTTCTACCCAGGAAGCTGCAGTTGGTAACAGTATGTATATGGTGTTACAGGGCCATGCTCACTCATTCTGCTTTCCATCTTTTCAGGTTCTTTTGAGTCCCCCACCAATTTTTCCAATTTAAATGCAGACTCAGAATGGTACCATTCATATAGGCCACAGTAGAGGGCACTAAGACCCAGTACGGAAACAATCAATCTTACTCGGAATTCCATGTTTGCCCCAACCTAATTCCCCACCCTGTCCATATAACTTAAATCAAAGTTCACTCTAGGGGTAAACAAGCCAGTCCTCCAGGGATCAAGGTGCAGACTCACCCGTCCTCTGCCCACACATATCTTCCAACCACTCCTACTCAACATCTACCCAATCACATTCAATATTATTCTCTTCTTCTCATGCCAATATTCAATTGAGTTTTTTCCACAGCCACTCAGTAATATATGCATGCAAGGCCAGGGAATGTGCTGACTGCTTCTTAATGGGTTTGGGAGTGGAGTGGGGTGGGGATACAGAATTAACGGCTCCATTTTTAAACATAAGGCCCCTAGAGAACCTGTTACCTGGTTGTACATCTTTTGGGCTCTATCTCTGATTTCATTGCTATAGGAAACTCTCTGTGTGTAAAAGCCAATTTGAATCCGTAGACTCAGGGGTAAAATGAGTCAGGGATAACCAAAGAGAGCCAACAGAGACATTGAATCTTTAAGTGACTGGCCACTCCTGTCCTGGGTTGTCTTCTCTTTTCTCCCTAGACTACTTCACTTGTTGATCTCCTCAGCTCCCATAGAGTCAAGATGACCTGGATTTAAGTCCTGCCTTAGATAATGAGTCCATGGAAAAATCATTCAGTGTCTGTCTGCCTCATCTGTAACATGGGGATATTAATAACACCTATTTCCCAAGATTGTTGTGAAGATCATATGGGATCATTTGTAAAGTACTTTGCAAGTCTTAGAGTACTACATAAAGGTTAGCCGTGAGTCTTTCCTCCCTCCAGTCCATTCTCTACTAAGTCGTCAGGTTGGGGGATGGAGAGAGTTGGCACAGCTAGGTGATACAGTTGCTAGAGCTCCAGGTTTGAGGTCAGGAGGACTCAAGTTCAAATCTGGCTCAGACACTAGCTGTGTGATCCCTGAGCAAGTGACTTAATCTCTATTTCCCTCATGTGCAAGATGGGGATAATAGCACCTACCTCTCAGGATTATTGTGAGGATCAAATGAGATAACAGTAAAGTGCTCAGTGCATTACCTGGCATGTAATAACCACTATAAAAGTGTTAGCTATTATTGTCTTCTTAATGTACAAATCTGACCATTTTACCCCCTACTCAATAAACTCCCTTCTGCCTCCAGGATCAAATACAAAAATCTCCTCTTTGACATTCCAGCTCCTTCACAACCTTAGCCCCTCCCACCTTCCCAGTGTTCTTGCAAGTTATTCCTCATCCATGTGCTCTTTGATCCAGTGACCCTGGTTCCATGAACAAGACAATCCATTGACAGACTCCAGGCATTTTCTCAGGGCTAGACTCTATGCCTGAAACACTCTCCCATCTCTACTCTAATAACTGACCTCCCTGGTTTCTTTTCATTCCCAACTAACAACCTACGTTCTGCAGGAAGTCTTATCCAACCCTTATTTCCAATGCTCTCCTTTTGTTAATTATTCAGCATTTTATACATATTATTTCACTTGATCCTCATGATAACCTCATGAGATAGGTATCATTATTAGAAGCTGAAGCAGGCAGTAGTTAAGTGACTTTCCCACAGTCACACATCTAGAAGGTATTTGAGGCCAGATTTGCACTCAATCAGGTCTTCCTGACTTCTGTGCACTCTTGTGCCACCTAGTGGAAGAGGAGTGATGTGTAATAAGCTACCATCTTCATACTCCTTGATCATGAGTATTACACAAGGCTCTGTCCTGATCCCACTAACCTTCTCTCTCCATGCTCTCTCTAGACAAGTTCATCAGTTTCCATGGGCTTAGTTATACTGTCTGTACATATGATTCACATATGTATCTATGGGGCACCAGTGTCTCCCATGAACTTTAGTCTATTAGATATCTCAAACTAGATGTTTTGCATGCAAATCAAACTCCATATTTCAGAAATAAAATTCATCATCTTTCACTCCTCCCAACCATGGCCCTTTCCCAAATTTTCTCTTATGACCAAAGGTGTCACCATCCTCCCAGTCACTGGTCACCTGGGCTCACAATTTCATTATCAGTCTCAACTCCTTGTTCACACTTGCCTCACACATGTAATCCAAGTCAGGCATCTAAGGGACACAGTGTCGAGAGAGTGCTGGGGTTGGGGTCAGCCCTGTCTCAGGTTTCCTTAGCTTTAAAAATAGGGATGATTGTGTGTGGATTTGGCCAAGTCACTTAACTATTTTTGCCTCAGTTTTCTAAATTGTAAAATTAGGATAATGATTGCAGCTACCTCGCAGAGTTGCTTGAGAATCAAAAGAGATGATGTCTGTAAAGTGTTTAGCACAGTGCATGGGACTTTTTCAATATCATATTGGATTATTGTGATGGTCAAAGAAGATAACATTTATGAAACATTTTGCTGACCTTAAGCAGTCATGTAAATGCTAATTATTATTAATGACAAATCTTGCCTTCACCTCATCTTTTGTATATGTTCCCTTCTCTGTACTCACATGGTTACCACCTAATTCAGCTCCTTATCCACTCTTACCCGGGCTACTGCAATAGGCTTCTTCTTGGTCTCCCTGGCTCCCACTCCAATCTTTCTCTGCTCAGCTGCCAAACTGGTTATCCTAAAGTTCAGTTCTCCACAAATTCTCTCCCCTACTTAATAAAATTCAGTGGTTCCCTATTATCTCTAGAAGCAAACGAGCTCCTGTGTGATGCTGAAGTCTCATCATAACCTTGTCTTTTTCTGTCTTCCTTTACATTTGTCCTCTTCACCCACTTGACCATTCAGTCATATTTGGCTGGCTCTTGGCTTTTCCATACACAATGCATTGTCTCCATGTCTTTGGACTGCTTTTCTTCCATGAATGGAGTGCTTTTTCTCCTCACCTCTACATCTTAGACAATTCAAGTTAACAAGCATTTATCAAATGCTTGTTATAAGCAAAATATTGTGCTAAATGCTGGACATACAGAGAAAGGCAAAAGAAACCAGAAAGCTCAGCTCCAGCCTCTGGAAGCTCCCAGTCTAAAGAGGGAGAAAACACGCAAACAACTACGTATAAACAAGACTATTGTTGGTAAGTCTTGTTCGATTCTCTGTGACCCCATTTGGGGCTTTCTTGGCAAATGCTGGAATGGTTTGCCATTCCCTTCTCCAGCTGATTTTATAAATGAGGAAACTGAGGCAAACTTGACAGGGACACACAGCTAGTAAGAGTCTGAAGGCAGATTCAAACTCAGGAAGAGGAGTGTTTCTGACTTCAGGAGAGGAGTTGTATCCACTAAGCTTTATAGCTGCCCTAACAAATAAGATACATACAGGCTAAATTGGAGGTATCAAGGGAGGGATGGCTTATTTCAGAAGGTAGGGTTGTAGATGAGACCTGAAGGAATCCAGAAAAAGGAAGAGAAAGAGACAGAGACAGAGACAGAGAGACAGAGACAGACAGAGAGAGACAGAGAGAGAAAGAGAGAGAGTGACAGTGAGAGACAGAGAAAAACTGAAACAGAGACGGACAGAGAGAGACAGAGATAGAGAGAGGCAGAGACAGAGAGACAGAAAGACAGAGAAAAACAAAGAGAGACAGAGAGAGTCAGACAGACAGAGAGAGAGAGAGAGAGAGAAAGAAAGAAAAGTGACCAGACCTACACTTAAATCATCTCCTGCATCCTTCCTGAGATCAGCTTGTTCCCTCTGATGGATGTGGAAAGGCCTCCCCCGTGTGGTACTGATGTACCATTACAGGCACTGGTCCACTCCTGGGTGAGAGGTTCCATCTACAATCATCTCAGTTCAACGACCACCTTTCTTCAAGCACCTTCCATGTGTCAGACATCACTGGAGCTGAGCAAACAAAGAAAAGCATGAGATTGCCCCAGCCCTCGAGAGGTTTAGGTACTCGTGATGTTTTCTTTCAGCAAAGCAGCTCTCCATATTTCCACTGTCTGGTTGACTTCATGAATGAGACAAAGATCAGAATGAGAATTCTGATTCTAGATTCCTGGAAGTTTAGATCTGAAAGGGACCTTAGATTCCACTCTCCCTAATTCATTCCCAAATTCTCACTCTACCGTCTAGTGCCTGGTGTTGTGTTCTGCCCATAATAGATAATCAGTGAGTGTCAAAAGGCAAAAGAATGTTAAAATGCTCTCAACTAGGAATCACCTAATTTTCACTATGAATGGGAAAATTGAGGCCCAAAGTGGGAAAGTGACTTACTGAAATTCATAAAGCTAATGCCAGAATCAGGACTACAGTCCAGTTCTGATTCTCAAGAACAAGGCATGATCATGAAGTATATATATATATGCACATATATGCACGGGTATGCCGGAGTCACTTCAAATGGATTTTCAGAGCCAATTGTTAAATTTTCAGTGTGAGCACTTACACCTCAGAAATTACCAAATGTTCCAAATTGAGGCTTGATGTTAATGCGAACAATGCAGAATAAACGTCTTCTGCATGTATTTTCTCCTGGAGAGATGATTGTTAAATATTCACCACACACACACACACACACACACACACACACACACACACACACACACACACACACACACCTCTCCCCAGTTCCCAAATAGCCTTATACATATTGTAGGTGCCATATTAGCTGAGCAGCTGAGTCTTTACTACTTGTTCTTGAGTCTGTAAGAGATTTTAATGATTTTAATTAGAAAATTGTCAGAAATCAAATACAAGAGAATCAGAGACTCAAACAGATGGAAGAGACCTCAGGGACCATTTAGTCGGAGTTGTACTTGAATGGGATTTCCTCCAAGATGACAGGGATTCATCTAGTTTTGGTTTTAAGAGCTAACACATAGGAAGTGCTTTGCAAACCTTAAAGTGCTATAGAAATCCTAGGTATTCTTATTTTCATTATCATTATTATTCAATATTATTAGCCTCAAGTGAAGGGAATCCCCCAGTACCTTTCAGGACAGTCTATTATAGCTTTAGACATCCAGAATCAATCATTAGGAAGGTTTTCCTTTATTGCTGTTCAGTCATATCCAACTCTTCATGACCCACCCCCTGTCCCTTTTTCTGCCACTCTGTCCTGTTTCATGGTGAAATTATATGGGGAACTGCACAGGTCAGGAAAAAGTGGTACAATGGATTGGTTATCACACTTGGGTCAGGAAGGTTCTAGGTTCAAATTCTTTCTTGGACTCTTACTAGCTGTATGACCTTTGAAAAGTTCTTAACTTCCTTGTCCCTCAGTTTCCTTTTCTGTAAGAAGAGGGAGCTGGCCTCTACGATCTGTCTCAGCTCCCAATCTATGATTGTATAACTGTGGGACATTTAATTTTTTTGTTTCATGGGCTGCCAGGGTCAAAGAATTCACCACCTGGTGGCCAGTCTACCAGCGATAGGCATTTCTGTTGTGAACTGCATTACTCCTCCGGCCACAGACTCAGTCTGCCACTTGGATCTCACTGGAAACATTTTCAACAAGGTAGAACTTCTCAGAGTTTAGAGTAGAACCTTGTAGAACTCCGGGTCCCTATACAAAGCATGGGAGCAGGAATGCATGGAGGCAAGGAGAAAAGCAGTGAGATGATTCACATTTCTATAATCATTTCAGATTTAGGGAATACTTGGCTGGCCTCCAACTCCAAATATTGCACTTCCAGTATAGTTCAGCCATCCCAGGATGCCAACATATGTAAGCTCAGTAAGGTACCTGATGAAGACACACATAAAGGATTTAAGCTGGATGGAGTTTTGGGCACCATCTAACCCACCCTCTTCATTTTCATAGATGATGAAGCTAAGTTCCAGAGAAGTGGAGTGACTTGCTAAAGTCAGTAAGTATTTAACTTAGCTCTTTGGATTTCAAAGCTTGGGTCCTGTCTATTGTACCACCTAGATGCTGCCTCTGTTCTTTTCTTATTTTTAGTTTAGTTCTGTGTGTGTGTGTGTGTGTGTGTGTGTTCTTTTCATCAGGTGGGTTGTTTGGAAGTTTGGTGGGATTTTTTAAATTTTTTGTGGGAGAGTTAGAATGGATGGAATCTGCAGAGAGAGATGCCTCCTGACTATTATCACGGTCCAACAATGCAATTAGTCACCCTAGGATACTGAAGATTCTCTCTCAATGGAAGCCTTCAAGATGAGGCAGGATGACTACTTCCCAATGGGTTATAGTAGATTCTTTATGCAAGGGCAGGTTAAACTTGATGGCCTTGAAGGTCTTTTCCAATTGTAAGAGTCTGTGACTGTATTCTAAAAAACTCACTGAATCACTGCTACAACATTCCCAATAAGAGTGTTTATCCAGCCTCCCCTTGAAGACCTCTGATGACGGTGAACTCACTACCTCTTGAGGCATCCCATTCCACTACTGGCATCTCTCATTGTTAAGACTACTTTATTTAAGACTGAGTTAAAATCTACCTTCTGTAGATTCCGACCACTGATCCTAGTTCTGCCTTCTAAGACCAGGAAGAGTTGGTCTAATGCCTCTTCCACTTGAGGACACAATTATAAGCCCCACTATGACCACTTGTTACTTATGTGACTTTGGACAAATCATGTATCTCTCTGGGTCTGAGCTTCAGTTTCTGTATAATGAAGGCATCAGCTTATTCAAGCTCTAAATCTATGAACCTCTGACTGGCACGGTCCCACCTACTTAACCAAACTGTCTCTCTCATTCCCCAATATTTTACCAAGCCCCTCTTTAAAGCCAAGTAGTCTCTGGCCTATATTCTTCATCAAAAATCTAAGCATACATTCATTACATAGGCCCTTGCTCCACTTCCTCCCTCTCAAAATAGTCATAAATCACACTTTGAGAGTGCATTCTTTCTTTGCATCTTTTTCTAATCAGAGGCTAATGGCCATATATCCACACCCCAGGAGTCTGGGGTTCTTTGTCGACTGGTGCCTGGAAAAAATGCTTAGGAACAGATGTCCACGTAGCCTAAGGAACTCTGTCAGCTGGGATCGGTTCCAGGATTTTCATATCTCTCTATATAACTTGGTCCTGGCCAGTGGTGCTAATGAAACCCAGGTTAAGGGTTTGATCTGTAGAGAAAGATGCTGTTCCATGGCCTTAGGCTGTGCCCTTCACATTGGCTAATCCACAAGCATACCACCATCTTGGGAATGGATGTCATTAGTCCTGGGGAACAGGGAGTGTGAAGAGGGAGTAGTAGAGGAAATACAGATTTCCTAAGAAGGACTCAGAGCTTTTCTAACTGAGGGTAGAGTAGTAGAATGATTTGTTTTCACAATATGTCACATTTTTTTCTTCTCTTATTTGCCAATAACTTACCCATTCTTGGAAGCCCAAAGAATGATCTAGGTTCTCCTACCCCATATATTCCTTCCTGCAGGAATCTCTCCTTTTTGTACAGAACAGTAGGAACACGTGAAACATACACAGGGGCGTGCCAACTTTGATGTAATGTATGGGTGACCTTGAGTGTTTCCCGGTCAAATGACCTCTAGATTTTTCATTTCTGTAATAAGGATAATAGCAGTAGTCCTGCATCTTCCCTTCCCAAGCATATATGAGAATCAGAGCAAGCAATTGGTATTATAGGGTTCATAAAAAATATCTTAACTCAGAAAAACTCAATTTGAATTCCATTTTTCACCAACCTACTTGACTTTATCTTTTTTCCTCAAACTAATTTTTATTCTAAACTTGATAAGCACCAAATGAAGTGGACATCTCCATGGACATCGTAGGAATAAACGACATAAAACTGTAGGTTTTCATTTATTAGAGGCAAGATTTGAACTCAGGTTCTCTGACTCCAGAGCATCATGCCATACTTCCTCCAAAAAGGAGGATATCCACTAAGATTAAGAGGATAAGGAATAGAAAAAGTATTTTTCTACTATTAAGACTGATAGATCTTAAGCTCAAGACCTATGTGAGTTAGTAGAAGGAATTGGGAAGAAGGGAAGGCAACTTCATTTTGGTCTTCATATTCCCAGCTCCCCTCATAGTGCCTGCTACATACTGTACATATGATAAATACTTGTTAATTAATCTATTAATTAGGACACAATAGTTGTCATCAAGTATTTTTTTAATATATAATTAATTTATTTTTCAGTTCTCAACATTCACTTCCACAAGAATTTGAAATCAAAGTTTTCTCCCCATCTCTCTCCACCCCCCACCTGAGGACAGCATGCACCCCATCCACTCCTTCCTCTAGTCTGTCATCCCTTCTGTTACCTACACTTCTTCCATTCCCTTTACCTTTATTTTTCTGTAGGCAAAATAGATTTCTATACTCCATTGCCTGTTTAGCTTAATTTCCTGTTGTATGCTAAAACAATTTTTATTATTCATTCTTAAAGCTTTGAGTTCCATATTCTCTCCCTCCCTTTTCATCCACCCTCATTCAGAAAACAAGCAATTCCATACAGGTCGTATATGTGTAACAATGCAAAGCACTTCCATGATAGTTATGTTGAAAAAGACTAACCACATTTCCCTCTGTCCCATCCTGCCCTGCATTTATTCCATTTTCTCCTTTGACCTGTCCTCCCACAATAGTGTTAGCTTCTGATTATCCCTTTCCCCAATTTGCTGTCACTTCTATTATCTTCCATCTCCTATCCCCTTGCCTTCCTGCAGAGTGAAACAGATTTCCCTACGCAATGGAATGTGTGTTATTCCCTCCTTAAGTAAAATCCCATGAGAGCAAGGCTCAATTATTTCCTTTCATCTCCCCCCTCTTCCCCCCCATTGTAAAAGCTCTTTCTTCCCTCTTTTATGTGAGATGATTTGCTACATTCTACCTCTCCCTTTCTCATACTTCTAGTACATTCCATTGAACAGGAAATTTTTTTTTAATTTTTTTAAAATTTTTTATTTTGTAGGTATTATTCCTTCATATTCAACTCACCCTGTGCCCTCTGTCTATGTATGTGTGTGTATATACACATACACACATACATATACATATATATACACATATACATATATATGCATACATACACATATGCATATATATACACTCACATACACCCATGAACATATACATATATACACACCCGTACACACACACACACACACACACACATATATATATATATATATATGTATGTATTCCCTCTAACTATCCTAATACTGAAAAACAGGTCTCATGAGTTAGAAATAATATCTTTTCATGTAGGAATGTAAACAGTTCAAATTTAATGTGTTCCTTAAACCTTCTCTTTCTCATTTACCTTTTCATGTGTCTCTTGATTCTTGTATATGAAAGTCAAATTTTCTATTCAGTTCTGTTCTTTTCAACAAGAATGCTTGAAAGTCCTGTATTTCATTGAAATTCCATTCCCCTGAAGTATTATACTCAGTTTTGCTGGGTAGGTGATTCTTGGTTTTAATCCTATCTCCAAGTCTTTTGATCCTTTAGTGTAGAAGCTGCTAAATCCTGTGTTATCCTGATTGCATTTCCACAATACTTGAATTGTATCTTTCTGGCTGCTTGTAATATTTTCTCCTTAACCTGGGAACTCTGGAATTTGACTACAATATTTCTAAGAGTTTTCCTTTTGGAATCTCTTTCAGGAGGTTTGTGGTGAATTATTTGCATTTCTATTTTACTTTCTGGGTCTAGAATATCAGAGCAGTTTTCCTTAACAATTCCTTGAAAGACGATGTCTAGTCTCTGTGTTTTTTATCGCGGTTTTCAGGTAGACCAATAATTTTTAAAGTATCTCTCCCAGATCTACTTTCCAAGTCAGTTATGTTTTCAATAAGATATTTCACGTTATATTCTATTTTTTTCATTCTTTTGGTTTTGTTTTTAATTCCTTGGTTTCTTATAAAGCCATTTGCTTCCATCTGCTCCATTCCAATTTTTAAAAAATTATTTTCTTCAGTGAGATTTTGAACCTTCTTTTCCATTTGAGAAATTCTGGTTTTTAAGGCATTCTTCCCCTCATTGGTTTTTTTGACCTCTTTTGCCATTTGGGTTAGTCTATTTTAAAAGGTGTTATTTTCTTCAGCATATTTTTGGATCTCCTTTACTAAGCTGTTGACTTGTTTTTCAAGGTTTTCTTCCATTGTTCTCATTTTTCTTCCCAGTTTTTCCTCCACCTCTCTTACTTGATTTTCAAAATTCTTTTTGAGCTTTTCTATGACCTGAGACAACTGCATATTTTTTTTGATATTTTGGATGTAGAAGCATTGACTTTCAAGTCTTCCTCTGATTGTATGATTTGTTCTTCATCTGAAAAGATGGAAGAAAATATCTTTCCACCAAGAAAGTTACCTTCTATAGTCTTATTTTTTTCTCTTTTTTGGACATTTTCCTAGCCAGTTACATGACTTTTGAATCTTTTGTCAAGTGGAGGTTATATGCTAGGGACCTGTAAGTTCTCAGGTCCTCCAAGGTGACGCAATCAAAGGAGAGAAGTTTACTCCTCTCCTGGCCTGCCCTCTGGTCTGTGACCTATCACAAGCACTCTTTTCTGCCCTGGAACTGAGAATAGGATTCCCTCTTCACAGCCACCACTAGCTTCACCACACCAACTCCTCCTCACCCCAGACTACAACTCTTTACCCAGGTAAAGACCCAGGTCTGCTGCTAGATTCCCCCAGGGTTTTTAGGCTGAAGGTTCCAAAAGAGGATGCTGCTGCCATCCTGGAACTGGGGCTAGGGCCAGACCACACACCCCTCTCACCTAGGTGAAAGAGTTTTCTTACTGATCTTTGAAGCTGCCTTTGGCATTTGTGGATTGAGAAATCTGGGAACCACATCTGTTACCTGTAATACTGTGCCATAGGCCTGCTCTGGTCCTATCCATACTGTGCTGTTCTATGTGGCCCAGGCTGGGCTGTGCTCAGCTCTGAGCCCAGTGTGATAGACCTTTCCTGTTGGCCTTACCAGCTGTCTTGGACTGGAAGTCTGTTTGACTCTGTCAATTTGTGCCTTCTGCTGCTCTAGAATTTGTTTAGAGTCATTTTTACAGATATTTTATGGGCTATAGGGGGAGAGTTACAGCAGGACCATGCTACTCCATCATCTTGGCTCTGCCTCCTGTCACCAAGTATTCTGAAGAGCTGATAGATTGGGAAGGATTAGCTTTGTTCTGCTTGGCCCCAGAGAGTAGAACCTGGAGCACTGGGTGGAAGATGTAGAGAGGCAGATTTAGATTTGATGTTTGGGAAAACAATGGTGGCTTTCCAAAAGTCAAATGGGAGAGTAGAGAATAAGAGAATAGGAGGAAGTGAAATTCCCCTAGCAAAGACTAGTTGACCACTTATTGCATATAGTCAGACTTTGTGTGTGTATGTTTTTGTGTGAGCATCTGTGCAGGTGTGCATGTGCATGTGTGTGTGTGTGGGCGGGGGGATATATTTAGCTCTCATTCAGGTAAGGACAGGGCAAAACCAGGGAATTCTTAATCTTGTGTGTGTGTGTGTGTGTGTGTGTGTGTGTGTGTGTGTGTGTGTATTTCATGGACCCTTTTGGCAATGCAGACACCTTTCAGAATAACAGTTGTTGCCTGCATTCCTAATTGAAGGGAATTCTAAATTTCAGTCAGAAGGCAGTGAAAATAAGAATAGATGGAATCCCTCCCCCATCCAAGTTCGTGGACCTGCTGAAATCTCATCTATTGAACCTTTCAGGGTCTTTGGATGGTAGTCTAAGAGCCCCTGATTTCCCTTCCAGCTCTAAGATTTGAAAACTCTATGAAAGAAAGAACCTTAATATCCCAGCTGGTAGCACATTTGTTAAGGGATTTGAGAGCTTTTCAGCCTTGGATACCAAATGTTTACTAGCTCTTAGGGCTTCTGGCTCCAAGTTACTCAACTACTCAGTGGTTCCTATATTTCTTTCATTTTTCTTAATCACCTGCAGATGACTTTAAGTACCAGGCACTGGGCTCTCAGCTCCCCCAGGTTCAAAGAAGGGGTGGAACTTGTCTAGGACATGGAGTCCAGATGCCAACATCCAAAGGGCCAGGTGGAGCCTTGATGTAGAAATTAATTAACATGCTCTGTACTCAAGGACTCTGACAGAGGTCATAAATAGTAGTTTTCCTGCTAAGACCAATTCTTAAGGACACACAAGGTCTAGGAGGAGAAACAGAGACAGCAAGTTGACTCCACCCTACTGGGGAAGGAGCCATGAAAGTGCAAGTTAGTTTGTGGGAGTCAGAGGCTATGGAGGAGTAAATTGTATAAAAAGCTTTGGGAAGGGATCTTAACAAAAAACAAATAAACAGCAAAAAACCCCTTTTCTTTTGTAAAAATGTAAATGAGAGCTCCAGATAGAAACCACTAGGAAGGAGATCAGTTTTAAATAAAGAATTCTTGAATTCTTTTATGATGTGGTGGCTTCCAATTACTCTGATTATTGCCATCGTTCCTTAATTCTTTGTCTCACTAATATTTTGTAATACCTTAAACCCTCTATTCTTTGCCTTAGCTCACTCTCTTCCTTATGCCAGGTCTTATTTACATTATCTGTCTTGATCTATATCTATTTCTATTATCTATCTATAAATCTGTTATTTATGCCATCTACCTACCTTCCTATATCTCCCTATCAATCTCTCTCTATCCTTCTATATTTCTATTTAGAGCTGTATCCAGAAAGATTTTTACATCCTTTGCTTTTATATCCTCTTTCTTTTCTAAAAATTTCTCCTTATTCCCTTACCTAAACAACCATTACTTGTAAAAAAAAAAAGTGGGGAGGGAGGAAATATGCATTTATTAAGCACTTACCACATGCTATGAATTGTCCATAGCATAAGGGATACAAATGGAAGCAATTCCCCAATTGATAAATGGTCAAAGGATATGAGCAGACAGCTTTCCAATTAATAAATCAAAAGAATTCATACTCATATGAAAAAATGCTGTAAATCATTATTGATTAGAGAAATGCAAATTAAAAAACTTGAGATAACATTTTACACCTACCAGATAGGCTAAAACGATTGAAAGAGAAAGTAAAAAAATGTTAGAGGGGATGTGGAAAAAATTGGGACACTATTTCATTGTTGGTGGAATTGTAAAATGATCCAGCCATTTTGGAGAGTAATTTGGAATTATGCCTAAAAGTTATTAAACTTCCCATACTCTTGACCCAGCAATAATACCACTATTAGGTCTATTTTTAAGAGATAATGAGGAAAAAAAGAAAAGAAGCTGCATGTTCTAAAATGTTTATAGAACCTCTGTGGTGGCAAAGAGCTGAAAATTGCAAGGATGCCCATCAGCTGGGGAATGGCTGAACAAGTTGTGGTATATGATTGGGATGAAATAGTACTGTATAAGAAAGGATGAGCTCTATGGTCTTAAAAAAGCACGTAAAGACTTGCAGGAAATAATGAAGAGGGCAATGAGCAGAACCAAGAGATTATTGTATAAAGTAATAGCATACAGACACACACATACATGTTTGTGGATATATGTATGTATATATGTGTATATTTGTATGTACGTATTCAATAAGCATGTATAAAAACAATTTTATATGTATACACGTATATTTATATACATCTATATCTATCTATCTATCTATCTATCTATCTATCTATCTATCTATCTATCTATCTATCTATCTATCTATCTATCTATGCTTGTGTCTAATGGTGGCCATTGGGGGGTAAGGAGAGAAGGAAAAAAGAAAGAAGAAATTTACATGATAATTGTGTTGTATATTTCAAATGAATAGCTAGTTACGCATAGTAGATTTGCCATTTCATGTGCAACCATCTCTTTTATTACACTATGCTATGGAAATTCTTGTTTTATTTCATAAATTAAAAATAAATTTAAAAAATAGAAATAAAAAGAAAAATTCTGGTTGCTCTTGAAGAACTGACATTTTATAGTAAATGCTTTGCTCAAATTGTGCTTTATTAGTTCACACATTTATGGAGGAAGATAGCACACAAAAGAAAACTGAAAGGGTGGGGTGGAGACTGGTTTTGAACTTTGTAAGTTAAAAACCAGAGCTGGGAGGAGAATGAAGATTGACTTTGGCCTCTCCCTAAAATGGTGGGCCCAGGAGGAACTCACCAGTGGGAAAAGGGGGTGGCTATCATGATATTTCAGGTTGAAAAGGCTGTGAGGGTGACTGGATGTCCCAGGGCCAGAAGGTTGCAGGCATTGAGGGAAGTTCCAGATTGTGACAGCACCAAAAGCTTTGAAAGAATACAAAGGAAAAGAAAAAGTGGTTCTGCAAACCTAATCAGAGGATCAGCTGCTCCCTTGGTACTTGAAATATTTCAGAGCTCCAATCCTCAGCCCTGCAAAAAAGAGAAGATAAATTTTCTCATTCTTGGTCATTTTAGTCACAGAAGTTTCAGTTCGGAGCATTTTGTTCTTTCTTAGCAATATCTTTTTACATATTTGTAGTCATGATATATATATATATATGTATATGTGTATATACATATATATATATAATTTTTCTGATTCTCCTTATTTTTCTGTCTATTCATATGTTCCCCCAATTCTTATCTAAATGCTTCATAGTTATTTTTCTTATGGAGCAGTAATGTTCCATTACATATACGCACCAAATTATTTAACCTTTCCTCAATTAATGCTTAGCTATTTTCTTTCCACTTCTTTGCTTCCATAATAAAATACTTAAGTGAATATTTTGTTGCATATGAGACTTTTTAATTCTTTTTTTGATTTCCTAGGATATATGCAGAACAATCAGATCTCAGAATCAAAGAGTATAGAAATTTTAGTCACATTTTTTAACATAATGCCAAATTGCTTTCCAGAGTGGTTTGACCACTTCACAACTCAACCAACAATGTATTAGTCCTGCCATATTTTCATAAGTCTGCCAACATGGACAATTTCTATCTTCTGTCATCCTAATTTGTAAGGTAAGATGAAAACTCAGAACTGTTTGAGTTTTCTTTCTTTTCTATTAATGATTTCTATCCTAGAGATAATCTCTATCATAATATTAGTGATTGAAATCAACCTCTCATAGAGTTGATAAAAGTTTGGGAGTTTTCCTTTGAGAAAAATCTGTTTATATATTTTGACCACCTGTAACATCCTCTTTCCCATTCTTTGGCTACAGAATTTCTATCTAATCTTTAAAAGAAGCTAGCTGGTATAGTGAATAGTCTATTGGACTGGGAGTTGGGAAGATCTGAGTTCAAATCCTACCTGAGATACTTCCTAGTTCGGTGATCTTGGGCTAGTCATTTAACTTCTTGATGCCTTAGTTTTCTCAAATGGGAATAATAAACAAACTTATCACAGTGTTGTTGTGAGAATCAAGTAACTTAACAAGTAAAGCACTTGTGTAAACCTTGAAGCACCACATAAATGATGATGAGGAGGCTGCCAATGAAGATGATGATGATGACGATGATGATTACCAAACTTAATTGTCCCTTCCTTCAGGAAGTTTTACTGAATTTGTTTCACATTCCTCTCCTGTGCTTTCATTTAGCTCATTGCATTACAATTATCTGAATATGTGTCATAACCTCCTACTGAGCAGTAACACCTATCAAGTTTAGAGTCTAAGCTGTTTTTTTTTTGCCTTCCTGAACAAGTACCACAGTGTCCAGATAAGGCACATATATAAGAAGTGTCTGTTTAAGCATGCAACAACTATTTTTGTGTGTGAGGTTCTGTAAGGGATCCAAAGATTAAATTCTGCTTAGGAGAGAAGGATCAGGGAAGGCTTTATGAAGGACGTAGCAGTTTAACATTTGAAGGCGAGGTTGGAGTTTAACAGGTGGAGATGGGAGAAAAGCATCAGGGGTATATCCTGTGCCTACCACACAACCTACCTTTCCTATTACTCTCATTTAAAGAATCAGTTGACATTTACTATGTGCTCAGTACTTTTTTCATTGTTCAAAGTAGGAGTCATGGTCCTCTGGAAGATGCACCCCCAAGGGGTGTGTGTATGATAAACCAATCAGAGGGATGGAAGATGAGTCACTTCTCAATGTCCCTGCAATAGTCAGTCATGGAGACTGTCCCTGGCACAGTCACCCAGATGGGATCTCAAAGCCTAAAATACAGCTGAAAGGACCTAACAATAATATAATACCTATATAGAGAGAGTGACCAAATAGGGATATTACTCTTGTTGTTTTAAGATAAAATCTCTTAAAGAAAACACAAGCCTCCAGCTCTCCACACACAACCTTAGCTTTTAGAAGACCAAAGCTCCACTCTTCATCTTAACTCAGCAGCTGAATTTGACACCATTGTCTTTTTCTGCCATTTTCCTCTTTGTGATCCCCCAACTCTCACCCCCAGTTCCCAGCACTTGTTGCTGTTATCACGTTTTCACCAAGACAAAGAGACAGCAAATATATTTGGCAACATCCCATGAATAGCAACTTGCAACAGGAGGGATTTATAGCAGAACAGAGGAAACAGCTTGGTTCATGTGGCTGGGAAATTGTCTGATTATTAAGAGGCTGAGCCCATAGCATCCTAATATTCTCTTTTCATTGATTTCTCTTCTCTCTCCCTTGAGCAACATCAGATGGACCCACACTCTCAGCTTCTGGATGTGCACCCATCTATCCATTCATTCACTTAGAACACACTCAGTATCTTATATGCACATATTTCTTCGAATATAGTCTCCTCCATTAAAATGTGAGTTCCTTGAGGGCAAAGACTGTGTTTGTTACTTTTTTCTATTTTTAGCACTTTCTACAATGCCTAGCACACAATAGAAGGTTAATAAATTCATTGATTGTTGATTCAACACTAAAGTATTTTCAAAATATATCTGTAATCCCATTGAATTGCTACTCTATGCAGGGATGAGGTTTATGGATGATCTATTCATGCCTATTCTGTACAGGTCTTGTCTGTGGTATCCCCTAAATTCACTAATGGGAGGTCACCCAATGTGTTGAGGTCTTCCTCACTTTCTCTTGACATTACAAGCATTCCATTGGGCTTGTGGGCTGCTTGTGGATGCCGCATGTTGAACTTTGTACGTCAACAATTCTCTAATAACCTCCTTTATTCAGCATGTCTATCATGATTCCTTCATGACAATATGTGACAACCTGTTCATACTCATGATTTGTCTCTCAACTGCATAAAATTCAAATTCTTTTTCCTGGTTTTCAAAGCTCTATATAACCTTTCTGGCTTTATCTCACATGACTCCTCTGTACTTATCTTTTGCTCCAGACAAAATGGCATCATTTTTCATCCTCCACATTCATCTTGTGCTTTCGCAACTCTGTCTTTAGAAAAGGAAGCTAGGTGGTGATGATATAGTGGATAGAGCCTTGGACATGGAGTCAGGAAGACTCAAATTTAACCCTGCCTCCTATGCTTACTAGAATTGCCATCTCAGGGACCTTACTTAATTCTCATAAACTTTAGTTTTTTCACCTGTAAAATGGGATAATAACAGCATAGGAGGATCAAATGAGATAAAATATGCCTGGAATTTTTCAAAACCTGGAGGGTTAAATACGTGTTAACTATTTATTCAAGATATTAATAAAATGATTGAATGAAAAAAAATATTCGGCTCCAGGGATACAAAAAATAAAACCAAAACTGTCCCTGCCACAAAAGGACATGACTGAATTTGTTCTCTCCTCCATCCCTCCCCCATGTCCAATCAATGCTGTTACCTTGTTCTGATTATGATGATTAAAATGGATACAATGTTTTAAGGTTTATAAAAGACTTCACATGTGTTATATTATTTGATCCTCACAACAGCCCTGTGAGGTAGATGCTAGCTTTATCTTTCCCACCTTCAATGCCTCGTTCAGCTTCCATGCCTTCGAAAACGATGTTCATTATCCTTGATACTCATCAATTGCCGGTCTTCTCCCCCTCCAGAAATGACCTAGCACTTACATATATGTTTGATCTTAAGATATCTTCTCCAGGCTCTTCAGACAGCATCTGAGGTATTGGATTGTATGGAGTGTTACACTTTAGGAGGGACAGCGAGGAGCTTCAGAGTGTCCTGAGCATCATGGCTTGGATGGTGAAGGATCTAGAGCCCAAGCCAGATGAATAGTGTTTGAAAGATGTACAGAAAAGACTACCTAATAGTTAGGAATATCTAATACTATCCTAAGGAGACTCCTCTTTTTTTCCACTGGAAAATCTATCAATATCATAGATCATAAGTTTAGAGCTAGAAGAGGTATAAGAGTTCACTGAGTCCAGTTCTACTGATTTTACTCCCATTTTCTTATTTGTTCCTCATAACAAGCCTAGGAGGCAGGGGTCGTTATTGTTCTCATTTTACAGATGAAAAAACCTAAGGTTGAGGGAAGTTAAGTGATTTGTTCAGGGTCACACAGCTGGTAATATCTGAGGCAGGATTTGAACACTGGTCCTTAGGCTCTTAGGCCAGCACTCTCTCTACTTCTCTACACTGTCTCTCTCTCAAGAATTCTGCCTTCTGACAGTTGAACACACAGAAGACTAGAACAGCAGGTCCCTGTTAGGACTCAACTCAAGGAGGTTAACTTGTTCCTCTAAAGAACAGAAATTTATCCCTAAAGTCATTAAAGGTCACTAGACTTGTAGTTTCTTCTAGGATGTCACAATGGGCCATGTCGGCCCCCTTTCTCTCTGCCCCAACTACCACCAATATGGGAGCAATAACTTGTCTGTTACCTGCCTTTAAAAGAAACTAACAACAGAAAAGCCTGATGTGTGATTCTCTTATTTTTTATGTCCAGTTGATTTCCTTTGTCTTAAGTAGGGACCATACTCACCCTCAGTTTGGACAGGTATCAGATATAGACTTTACGGCTTATTGGAGGTACAAATGGAGAAAAATGAAGCAGAAGATGTAGCTCACTGGTGCATGTCCAAGTTGGGTATTCTCTAGGTTTCCAAATATCATTGTCCCTGCCCTATGGAATAAAGACACAGTGGCAATAAGGGGGTGGAAGGTCAACGGGTGGAGCCCAAATCATCAGGTCTTAGTCTGTGTGGCATAGGAGAGAGAAGAGAATTGCTTCATAGGTAACTGATTGTTTCATAGGTAAAGTCTCACATGAACAAGACAAGTGACTATTGAATCGCAGGATTTCTGAGATCAGAATGACTCTACCAGAAAGTATGAATTGGGTAAGAAGAAACCAAATCTATCAAGGGCTACTACTCTTGTCACATAGGAATCTTTGTCAGCCCTGTTCAATGTGGGACCAATCTTACTAAGTTCCAGTAAATAAATATGAGAGAGAGAGAGAGTGAGAGAGAGAGAGAGAGCGAGAGAAAGAGAGAGAGAGAGAGAGAGAGAGAGAGAGAGAGAAGAAGGGAGGGAGGGAGAGGGAGGGAGAGGGGAAAGGAGTGAGAGGAGGAGGGAGGGAGAGAGAAAGACAGTCTTGGGAAATTTGTATTTCAGAACAAACATAAAAATCCACCAGAAATGACTTCGGAGAATATTATCTTTAATGATTGCCATAAAAACGTTCAACAATTGTTTCTGAAAGGATCAAAGCTAGAAGAGTCCTTAGAGAACATTCACTCCCATCCCTTCATTTTTAAAGATAAGGAAACTGAGACCAAGAAAAGAAAGTGATTTGCTCATGGACTCAGTCATAACTGGCCAAGTGCAGACTCAAAATCTGTTCTTATCTCTGAAGTCAGAGCTCCCTCCCTCTATACTACTCTAAAATATGGCAATGGATGCCTTTCCTGGGCCTCAATGGTCCTAACTTGATACAAAATCCCTCTGAATTCCCATATTCTAGCAGAGAGAGGGATAAAGGAGATAATTAAACAGCTGGTCACTTCTCTTTCCTCCCCAAAAGTCACTGTTTTTTCAGAAAGGGTAAGGATCTACAGTGTTCCTTCCTGCCCCATCCTCCAGAAGAGAAGAAAATCATGTCAGAGAGTCAGATCTGACCATATGTCCCTCCAGAGGAGAAAAGAAACGACACATGAGTGGGGGCAAGCTTTTGCTGTAGTGATGACCCAGAAGGCAAGAGAGCAAGGCAATAGAAGACAGTAAAACCTGGGTCTGAAATCCACCTACTATTTCCTTTCTAGTCCAATATGTGCCTCTGGTCATATTCCTTCTTTCCAGGTTCCAGAGCTGCTTATGTCTGTCCTTTTGAGGATTAGGGACAACCTCACATATCTTCTACCTTTCAAGGTCTTCTGGATATGAAACTCAGAGAAGCTCCTTTATAAAGGAGCTAGTTTTGAACTAAAGTGTTCATCCACAAAGTCTCCTTCTCTAGGCAAGCATTGGAGCCTAGTTATTATTCTAGCCAGAGCCCAGGTGGGAAAGGATGGTATGCACATCATGCCAACCTATTTCAAGTGACCACACGGTACTGGGGATGGCAGGTGTACTCACTGTGTTGCCAGAGATGACTGACCAAGCAAGGGAACAAATCATCTACTCCCCTTGGCTGGTATCTTCATACAGAGGTCAGCTAACCACTTGTCAGACATGCTCTTGGATGAGGGGTAGGGGATTTCTTTATCCCACAGATATAGGTTGGTGTGGTTGACTTCGAAGGCCACTTCCAGATCTGAGATTTTGAGTCTAGAAAAGGGCACCTGTTGTCCTCATCCCCTGCTTTTGTCTTGCTTCATTCCTCCTCCCTTTCAGAGCCATAGGGAAGGAGCCTCTGATTCAAGTTCAATGTCACTTAGATCCTGATCAAAATAATTTCTCTTTCCCCAGCTGTCTGTCTAGTGCCAGGATGCTGTTCCGGAGTTAGCTGTCACAAGCCCATGCCGGGGCACATATGCCTTCCTGGCAAAGACATGACACATTCCCCTGCCATTATTAGACTACTAATGAATGATAGAGCAAGAGAGGGGAAGAAAACGGGGTCATCAAGTGGCAGAAGCATTTTTTAAAATCCCCTGTGACATGGACAGCAGAAGGAAAGACGTGGGGAGATGCAGCTGTGCTAGCCCCAAGGGGGGGGGCTAAAATGCAATCATTCTGCACAGATTTTCCTCCCTCCCCTTTTTCTTTCTCTCTCTCTCTGACACCATGATTATTACCAGTGCTGGTAGCGATGACGTCTGGGAGTGTGATGGTTACCATGACATGTTTAATAGTGAGAGCAGATGTTTGGCATATTAACACCATGAATTCTAAATATGCAAGATGCAAGTTGTTGGGGGACGTAATTGATTTGCACAATGTGATGGGAAGCTGTCCCACGCACACCCTGCAAGGGGACGCACAGAGATGATGAGGGAGTTTGCCAAAGCACCCTCAGATAGATTGTGAGGAGTTTTCCCATTTGTCTGTAGGGTCTGGGTGGTACCAGGAATGAATTGCAGACTTGGAGCTGAGGGAGATAGGCTTTTTAAGTCCTCTGTGTGTCACCAGGGGCCAGTCATTTAACTGAGCCTCAGCTTTGGCCCCAAACCCAAAGCCAGAAACGGAATGTGAAGCAGTGGAAATAATGTGCACCCAGAGGCAGGAACCTTACACTTGAGCTTCAGTTTCGCTATTTGTTAGCTGGGGGATGTTAGTCCTCACTTCCTCTCTCTGGGGCTTAGTGTCCTCATCTGTAAAATGAGAATGAAAGAGCCTACCTATATCAAGGGATGGATGCAAACCAGTATATAGATGTCAAGTTTTGGGTTTTTTTTCAGATTCTCACTAATAAATCAGAGGGAAAGAGGTGGGGGAGGAGACCATGATAGAGGAGGGGATGGAAAAGGAGGGGAGGATAAACAGATGGAGTGGGAAGGAAGGATGAGGAGAAAGAAGACGAGGAAAGAGAAGGACGAAGGAGGTGCCTGGATTCCAGCTCCAGCCTCATCCCATTCTATGGGGCTCTGTGACCAGGTAGATGACTTTCCTTTGGGGGAGGATAATCGTGCCAACAAAACTCACTTCACAGGCTTGTTTTATAAAGTCAGCTAACTGTGTCTCTTCCTTTCTACGCTGCCTGCCCCTCCCGTCTTGGGCCAGTTTACAATAATAACTTACAATTCTAGACCATTTAAAGGTTCAAAACATAAAGAAAATCAGGGGTGGGGGTAGGGAGGATAAAGGGAACAAGTACTTGTTGAGTACCTACTGTGTGCTAAGCACTTGCACAAATCCTTTTCCCAGGAAGGGAGTGTGACTAAGATTGTCTCCATTTTACAGATGAGATAATGAAGGCTCTAAGAGACTGAATGGAAAGTCTAGTGGCTAAATAGGCAGCAGGCAAGGCTCTAAAGCTGTGCCTCCTTTTCCTTCCTTCCTCAGAAAAAACTAGACTTTTTGGGAAGCCAGCCCAGGGAAGCACTGGAGGAGAGACACCCATCTTTACGCTTTCCAAAACCTGTCAGGGAATACCACACCAGCCCATAAGTTGCAGGAGGAGGTCCAATCCATCCCTACTTCTCTTCATCTTTTTATAGCCCCATCTGTCTGCAGTCTAGAACTTTCTGCCCTGGACATCAATATCTTTCCTCCAGAAGTAAGGGCCTGCCAACTGTGTCTCAGGACAAGGCTGGAGGGAGGGTTGGGCCCCCATCAGGGCCTCTGGCACCTGCACTGTACCTTTCTGGGAAGAATTACGCAAGGAAAGCAACAAATCTCTCTCTCTCTCTCTCTCTCTCTCTCTCTCTCTCTCTCTCTCTCTCTCTCTCTGTACAGGTATGTATACATATATATGTGTGTGTCTATATATACATACATGTATGTGCATATACATGTATATCTGTTTACACACACTTTTTGGCTTTTTGTTTTGTTTTCCACATCTGCTCTCCAAGACTAATGAGTTTACCTTGAGAAGAGACACATTACAAAGCGATCGGCTGATGGGGACAGTTTGTTATAACGTTACAACTTCGTTGCTCTGCTGGGGAAAGAAGCACACTCCTCAGTTCCTGTTGAGTGCTGCCGGCTGTTCCTAATGGGTCTTGCTGAAGATTTAGCCATTCAAATGCTAGCGATCTAGAAGGATGGTTCATTTTGGCAAAAATAAAATAAAAATCATGAGTCAGCCACAGAGGAAATGCATCACTGATGGTATGAGCACATCGCAGCAATTTCATCAGGCTGGAGAAGCTAAATTTTAAGGAGTGAAGGATGGTTTACAGAAAAGCATTATGCATGAAAGGAGCCTGCAGGACGGTAGGCTTGGTCTTGTTATTTTCAGCAGTGAGCAGCAGAGGGCACTGTTGCCCTATCATAAGCATGGCAACCCAAGGCTGGTAAGGAGAAACCATGGCTTGGAGAATGATGGTTTTATGGGTTACTGCTGCTATGGAAAGCCTCCTAGTGGAAAAAGGTCATGCCAAGTAGACCTCTTTTGGCCCTTGCTATATGCCAAGGGGGCAATGGAGAGTAAGTAATAAAATATTAGGGGGACAAAATGGAAGGAAACCAGAAAAGGAAGACTGGATTCTAAGCCAACTCAACCTCTCATGAGCTGTGTGACCACAGGAAATATTCTTAGCTCCTCTGAGCCTCCATTTCCTCACCTGTAAAATAGAACACCTTTATGTGGTATAATGCAAAAGAATGCTAGTTTCAGTCAGGGAGTTATTGTTGAGTCATTTAGTCATGTCCTACTCTCTGTGATGCCATTTGTTGTTTCCTTGGTAAAGATAATAGAATGGTTTGCCATTTCCTTCTCCATACCATTTTGTGATGCAGAAACTGAGGAAAACAGAACTAAGTGACTTGTCCAGGGTCCCTCAATTAGGAAGTATATGAAGCTGGATTTAAACTCAGATTCCCCTTAATCCAGGACCAGCCACCACAGCCAGAGAGACTTGAACTCAAGTTCTGGATCGTCTACCAAATGCTTGTGTGATCTTAAATAAGTCACATGGGGGTAGTGTAGTACACTGGGAAGAGCTCTATGGAACCAAAGGTCCTAGATTTAAATATTGCCTCTAATCTTTCTTACTTGAATGTCTAAATCTCCCCATACCTCTGTTTCCTTCCTGGTAAAATAAGAGCCATGAGGTCCACTGAAGTGTCTTCCAACATCAGATCTGGACAGCTAAGAAAACCTATATTCTGCAGCCCCTCCCAGCTCTGATATTCTGTGTGTTAATAGTCCTTCCTGTTCTGGAGTTAGAGGCCCTGGGTTCTTAACTCACCTACCACACTTACTAGCTGAATGACCTTGAGGAGGTCGACCATTTAAATTCATCTGGGGTCCATTCCAGGTCTATATGAACTATGATCCTAGGAACTTTCCTGGATTCTTTTCTTATCTATAAAAGAGAGGGGGGCATTGAACTAGGTTTCCTTTGAGGTCTCTTCTAGCACTAAAATGAGAAATAATAAAAACTTGCAACAACACTGATTTATTGGTTCAGATTGATAATTTCAGTTCAGCATGCCCACTGTAGACTTGGTCTCCACCAACTGACTGGTCCTTTGCCACTCAGGCCCCAGTATGGTGTTTACTGGTAAATGAATTGATTAGCTGAACTCAGGGCCACAGGACTCCAGGACCAGCCCTCTCTGAACCTCTATGCCAAGCTCTCTGTGATTCATTCCAGTTTTCATTATGACTGCTCTGTTCTCACTAAAGATATTTCTTGCATTCTGACTACCTCCAAGATGCTAGAGGGATGCTGTGGGTGGTATCAAGATGTTTGAGATCTGGTCCTTGCCCTTTGGAAATTAAGCAAGAATTCCCCAATTGGGTATTTCTGGATTTCAAAATCATGCTTCTATTACTGTCTCATCCTGGAACTTCCCTCAGGGCCTAGGCACTCCTCCTACCCCTGCAAACTGCTCACCAAGGAATTTCGCTCTGCAAGGTCCCTCCCCTTTCCCATCAATGAGTTCTTCTTGGAGTTGCCATTTTGCGAAGGCCAGACCAATCTGCCACCATTCTCTTCCCAGCCATCACCCTTACTCTATAGACCATGAAATCATGCCCAGGTTTCTCCCCTTCTGGCTCTCTTGTTGTACCCCCTTTAGGCCCTTCCTCCACTAGAATGTCAGTTTCTTGAAGATGGGGATTGCCCTTTTTTGCTTATATTTGTATCCTCACAGTGCCTGGCACATAGTAGGTGCTTAATACATGCTTGTTCCCTTTCTTGGCTCTCTTCCTAGTGGAGAGATCACTGGGCTTAGAGTCATAAGGCTAACTCTCCACTTTCCATCTGGAACTCTGTTTGGTTTGAACCCTATGGAACATGTTGCTCCAGTCAGAATAAATTCATCATCCAAAATCTCATCATAGATAAAGCACTGGGTCTGGAACTAGGAAGGCCTGAGTTCAAATTTGGGCTCAGACACTAACTGTATAACTTTGGGAAAGTCAACTAATCTGTCTGTCTCAGTTTACTCAACTGCAAAGTGGGGATAATAAGAGAATCTACCTCACAGGGGTTTTTGTAAGAAATGAATATTTGTCAAGATCTGAGCACAGCACCTAGCACATAGTAGGTACTACATAAATGTTCATTCTCTTCGTCTTCTCTCTTCCCTTTTCCCTTCTAAACTGAAGGCTTCCTTGGTGCTATAAGTTACCGTCTAAGCCTGTGATTCCCAGTTGAAAGAGAAATGTCACAAACCATTCTGAGCCTTGTACAATAGATTTAATGATACCATTCCCTACCTTAGGGGTGTTTAAGGAAGATGAGCAGCTCTGGTGTGAGGGCATGCTAAGTCATTTCCAAGGCTGCTTGTCCACATTTAGTATCCCCCTGTTACCCAGCTCTCAGCTGTGGCTCCAAGAAGCTGTTTCCTGTGCAGTAGCCACACCCTGGTAAATCATCTCAGTAGAACAGGTTAAATCAAGCTGAGGGTAACTGACAGGTCTCAGTCCCATCAATGAGTATGTGTGTATGGGGGGGGGGTCCTACCCCAAGTATGGGAAGACAAGAATTATGGAGGACTTCGAGCTTAGGCAGACATTGAAGGTGCCATGGTCATTTACTGCATCGTGGGCCATTGTCAGGGGTCTTGACTTTAGTCTCAGCACTGAACTTCAGTGTCTCTGAAAGGAAGAGTAAGACTATGACTTTGTGACACTCTGCTGCACTTAAATCCAATTCATGCATGAGTCAAGATGTCATCAAGGAGGTCATTGGTCCTTTTGGAAAACAAAAGACACAACTGAATGACTGTGAGCTAAGAAGATGACAATGATGATCTATGGAATCTCATGTCCAACCTCACTCACTTTTCCTCAACTGAAAGTTTTTTCATTAAGTTGATGTAGGACCTTTGTGAAAGCAGGGGGAAGGAAGATGGTTTCCAGGGCAGGTTTTTCACTATATTCTAACCATATTACAGATGGAGACTGGAGTGATTTTCTGACAAATCATTCATTCAGTCAGTAAGTATTTGGTGACTATTTACTATATTCCAGGCACTGTGATGATGATGATGATGATGGTAATGAGCACTTATATACATCATTAAAGTTTGTAAAACACTTTACAATTATTATCCCATATGATCTTCACAACCCTGAAAGGTAGGTGCTGCTATTTTCCTCATTTTACAGATGAGGAAACTGAGGCAAACAGAGGGTAATGTGACTCATCTGAGAATGAATTTGAATTCAGTACTTTCTGACTCCAAGTCCTAAGCTCTATTCATTATGATACCTAGATTCTGGGAATATAAAGAAAGGCAAAAACAAAGGTTCCTGATCTCAAGGAACTTACAGTCTAATGAGAGAAGATACCATGCAAATAACTATTTACATAGAAGATCTATACTGCATAAATGGAAAGTAATCTCAGAGGGAAAGAGCTAGGGAGGTCCCTTGGGGGAACCAAGATCAACTTCTTCTAGAAGACAGAAACTTTTCTTTCTTTTCCTCTTTCTGGAGGAAGGGAGGAGATGAATTTGGGGGTCAGGAGAGAGGCTTGCTGCATGACTTGGAGAGGAGAAGCAAAGTATGACCGGAAAAAGAATTCTGCCATGTGAACAGCTGCTGTGGTGGGGATGGGCGCGGGATGATGCCATGGACCAGAACAGCTGTAGGGGAGCTGGGCTGTTGAAGGAACATGTAAATAATTTATATATTTGAGCCATTTGCAAAAGCCCCCTTCTTTTCCTCCTGACTCCCTGGGTCCCAGTGACGTGGATATTTGCAGTGCATTAGTTAATTTTATGGCCTTGTTGTGAATATTGCAATATTTCATCTTCCTAATTCAAAATATTCACTCTGACTGGTTCCAACTTTACAAATAATTTCTGTTGGAAGACGGAATTTTTCCATCTGCTTGGCCCATTCTCCATCTGTTCCCCAGAGCTCAGGGCGGGGCTGGAGCTACATCACCAGCCTCCATTGATTAGGTCTGATTTAATGAAAAAGTTCTCTTTCTCCCTGTTGCATTATACAGAGTTTACTTAATCATTCATTCAACAAACACTTACTCAGGGCTTCCTGTGAGGAGGGCACTATGTGAGGTTCTGGGGAATATACAAAGTGTGTATAAGAAACGCAAGGATAGTTGCTACCTTCAACCACCTTACAAATCAGGAAGAGGATAAGATGTAATTACAGAAAAGTGTAGTATATCCTATTACAGCTTGAATGAATTAAAAGAAGGGAAGACCAATAACAAAAATCCAGGTGTGTTCTGACCAGGGTGAAGCACAGAGGCATTACCAGTCAAGCAAGGAACTCTCCCTAGACATTGGTTAAGCTCTGTGCCATGCACTATGCTAAAGATGGAACATACAAAGAATGAACAAAAAACAAGACCCAACAAAGCAGGTGCTGCCCTCCAGGAGCTTACCTTCTAGAAGGGGAGGGGGCTGCAGAGTAGGTGGCAGGAGCACCATGTAAATAATTAAGTATATGCAAGATTTCGACAAAGTAGATGGGAAAAGGACCATGAATAGATTTCAGAGAGAATTTGGACGGGAAAATGGTTCATCTTACTTGTCATTAATCTTTGGTTTCCTTTGCAATCCTGTGTTTTATTTCATGTTTTGAAAACAGTATTCTGACAGGGGAGGGTCTATGGTTTCATCAGATTGCCAAAGTATTCCATAAAAAAAAAAATAGGTTAAGATCTTCCACCCCACTTCTAAAGCCCCAGTCCATAGAATCTAGGGGGAGGGAGGACCCTGAAAGGACTCCTTGGAAAATTGTATTTAAAGGAAGTCTTGAAGCCAGGGAATCTAGGAAGTAGAGGTGAGGGGTCAAAATATTCCAGACATGGGTGGGGCAGCAAATACAAAAACAGAGAATGAGATGGACCTTTCTTTTGAGCATCAATGAGTAGGTCCGTGTAGCTAGATTTTACAGTCTGAGAAAAGGAATAAAATTCAAGAATATTGGAAGGATAGGAAGGAGAGAAGTTGTGGATGCCAAAGAGAGATTTTTATGTTTGATATCAGAGATAATAGGGAGCCACTATAAATTATTGAATGACTGTCAGACCTGAGCTTTAGCGAGATCACTTCGGTAGTTGAGTGCAAGATAAATTGCAGTTGTAAGCGAGGCAAGGGGATCAACCAGAGGCTACTGCAATTGCCCAGGTCAGAGGTGATGAACAAAGACAAAGTCAATACTTTCTTTGTATTCCAGAAACTATCCTTCTTTTTTAAAACAAAAATGGAGGCTAACCTTGCATTTATTTTCTTAGTCATATCTCATCATTGACTCAAATTGAGCTTGTCGTACAGGTTTCCTGTCTTAGATAATTCTTAAATGTGACTGAGGGCAAGTTACTCTCTCAGCCTCAGTTTTCTCTTTTATAAAATGGGAACAATAATGTTTGCACTTCCTACCTTAGCCCATGGGATCAAAATAATAGAAGAGACCTAGAGATCATCAGGCTAATTCCGTCATTTTACAGATGACCAAATCAAGGCCTTGAGAACAGAAGCTACTTTCTTGAGGTCACATAGGGAAGAAAACAAACAGAACTGAGATTTGAACCCAGTTTTGTTCCTGTAGGCAGCTAGGTGGTGTAGTGGATAGGATAGCTGTGTCTGGTGTCATGAAGACCTGAGTTCAAATCTAGCCTCAGAGAGTCACTAGCTGTGTGACCCTGGGCAAGTCATCTAACATCCTGAAGCCTCAGTTTCCTCATCTATATAATAGGGATGATAATAATGTTTAACACATAGGATTGTTACAAGAATCAATTGAAGTAACACAAGTACAACTCTACACAAACTTTAAAGTGATCCATTTTCAGTCATCGTTGGGTTGCTTATAAGTAGTGTTCAACTATTCCTAACTCTGTTTGGGGTTTTCTTTACAAAGCTACTGGGGTAGTTTGCCATTTCCTTCTCTATTTCATTTTACAGATGAGGAAACTGAGGCAAACAAGGTGATGTTACCTGCCCGGGGTCACACAGCTAGGGTCTCAGGCCACATTTGAACTCAGGTCTTCCTGACTCCAGGCTCAGTACTCAATCCACTGTACCACCGAGCCGCCCTGTAAGTGACACATAAATGCCAGTTATCCTCATCATTATTTTTAATTCAATATTCTTTCTCTTACTTCAAGCAACTTTGATTAGAATATAGCTTTGAACACTACAAAGCAGGACACACTTATATTACTGTTATCATAAGTGAGCATGGGATTTCTTGGGCTTTGAACAAATGGGTTTGAAAGAAAAAGAGGAAGACCTAAGTCTAGAGGAAAACTGTGTTGTTCCTCTCACACATGGAAGGGGCAGTTGCTTTACCTTTCATTCCAAAATCTCCAGAATCCCTATACCCAAAACTATGTTTGGCCAACCTCTCATATTCCCAATGGTTGGTTCTTGAGGCTATCATTATCGTACTCATCACACTATGTCATTTATTGCCATTAAAATATAATTATATATTTACAGTTGGAAAAGACCTTAGATGTAATTGAGTCTACCACTTCATTTTCTGACAGGAAACTAGAAATAGGATGTGTTCTGTTTGACCCTGGAGGGTAGAACCAGTGGATTCCAAGAGACTGATTTAGGCTTGATATTGGGAAAACTCTTCCTCATAGTGAGGACTGTCCAAGGTAGAACCCGCTGCCTTAGCAGGAAGTGGGTTCCTTCCCCCTGGTTGGAAGTTTTCAGATGGAGGCTGGAGAAGCCTCACTGGCTATGTTCCAGAGGTGATCCCTTTGTGTACAAGATGGATTATATGGCTACTAGGGTCTCTTCAAGCCCACAGATTCAAGGATTCTATGAACTGAAGCCCAGAGAGGTTGTCATTTGCCCAAGGTCACCTAGGTTGTAAGCAACAGATATGGAATTTGAACCCAGGACTTTTGACTCTAAACCAAAACTCCTTCTAGTAGACTTAATGTGACTTAATGATAAAATGTTATCATTAACAATGAAAATAAAAAGCCTCTTTCTCATAAGACTATTGTGAGATTAAGAACATAAATATTAATTGTATGAACTACTATTTTCTCCATTTTCTACTTAAGGGAACTTAGTTTATCAAGATTCACTTGCCCAAGATTCCTGGAAATGGGACTGGGAACCTAATAAGTCAATAAGAATTTATTGAGAGGAAGGGGAAGTGAGGAAGGAGAGGGAATGAGCATTTATATGCATTAATGCCTATTATGAGCTGGAAAAGGAAATGGCCAGCTACTCCAGCATCTTGCCCAGGAAAATCCCAATGGGGTCATGAAGAGTCAGACATGACTGAAACAACTAAACAGCAACAGTTCCTACTATGTGTTAGGTACTGAGGTAAACCCTTTAGAAATATTATCTCATTTGGTTATTAAGTACTTATTAGGTGCCAGGCACTATGCTAAATGCTGGAGATACAAGTCCAAAGAATTCAACTATCTTGTTCTCCAGGACCTTCCATTCTAAGTACAACAAACACACAGTGCCTACAGCATTAATGTAAAATTAATAAATACCAGTCTGGGTACCAAGCAGTGAAGGGAGTTTGAGAGGGAGGCCACCAGAAATGTGGGGGATCAAAGAGGGTTGTATGTCAAAGATGCTTCAAAAGCAACAGAGGGAGTCTAGTAGGCAAAGGAGAGTGGGAGGGCATTTTAGCAGGCATGGGAGACAGCCCATGCAAACGCAGAGACAGTGGAGAGGGATTGCTTGCTCTGTGTGAGGAACATAGAGAAGACTAGTCTGCCTAGATTTTAGGGAGAAGGAAGGAAGGAAGGAAGGAAATATTTATTTAGCACCTACTGTTTACCAGGAACTGAGCTAAGTGCTTTACTTATATTTTGAACATTATATACGTGTATATATAAACATATATAATGTATACACACACACACATATATATATACATGTGTATGCATATACACATATATGTAATCTGATTTGATCCTTGCAACAACCCTGGATTGTATAAGCTACTATTGTCCTAATTTTACAGATGGGGAAACTGAGTTGACAGCAATTAAGAGACTTGCCCAGGATGATACAGCTAGGAAGTGTCTGAAGTTGTGTCAGAATCCAAGTCTTCCTGACTACAGGCTTATCACTCTTCACTATGCCAAAGAAAGGGAAAAATAAATTGTGGCAAGGTTGAGTAGGGCTAATAGAGGTAAATAAGCAGGAAAGTTTATCTCTGAGGCAACAGGGGTGCTCTGGAGTTGATTGAATAGGATGATATGGTTAGATCTGTGCTTAAAAGAAAATGGCAAGTGTGGAGTGAAGATGGCAGAATAGAAAGACACACCTACTCTAGCTCTTCCCCCACAGCCCATAAAATATCTGTAAAAATGACTCTAAACAAATTCAAGAGCAGCAGAAGTCACAAAACGACAGAGTGAAAGAGATTTCCAGCCCAAGGTAGTCTGGGAGGCCAACAAGAAAGGTCTATCACACAGGGCATGGAGCAGAGCGCAGTCAATGGAGCCCAGCCCAGTCTTTGCTGCAAGGCACCAGCAGCAACAGGATGGGAGCAGGCCTCAGGGGCAGAATCCCTACCAGCAGCTGTGATTCCCAGATCACAAATGCCCTCAACCCACTAATGCCAAAGACAGCTTCAAATATCAGTGAGAAAGCTTTTTCATCTGGATGAGAAAGCATCAGGGTCCTTCCCTAGATGTGGCCTCAGGTAGCAGCAACAGCAGCATCCATTTTTGGAGCCCTCAGCCTAAAGACACTGGGGGAATTGAGCTGCTGATCTGGGTCTCAGCCCTGAGTGGTGGCCCTGGTGTGAGGAAGAGTGCTGGTGTGGTGGAGCTGTTGGAGGCTCCAAAAAAGGAATTCTACTTACATATCCTGGGCAGAAAAGTTTTAGTAGCTCACTGACCAGAGCACAGGCCAGGAGAGGAGTAAACTCCTCTGCCTTGATTGTGGCACCTTGTAGGAACTGAGGACTTACAGGTCCCCAGAGTATACTCTCCTCTTGACAAAGGACTCTAAAGTCAAGTAACTGCCTGGGAAAATGTCCAAAAAAGGGGAAAAAAAGACTATAGAAGGTTACTTTCTTGGTGAACAGGTATTTTCTTCCATCTTTTTGGATGAGGAAAAACAATACATACTATCGGAGGAAGACCCAAAAGTCAAGGCTTCTGCAACCAAAACCAACAAAATAAATATGGAATGGTCTCAGGTCATGAAAGACCTCAAAAAGCATTTTGAAAATCAAGTAATAGGGGCAGAGGAAAAATTGGGAAGAGGAATGAGAGCGATGCAAGAAATTCATGAAACGTGAGTCAACAGCTTGCTAAAGGAGACCCAAAAAATGCTGAAGAAAATAACATCTGTAAAAATAGTCTAATTCAATAGGCAAAAAAAGGTCCAAAAAGTCAATGAGGAGGAGAATGCTTTAAAAATCAGAATTAGCCAAATGGAAAAGGAGGTCCAAAAGCTCACCAAAGAAAATATTTCTCTAAAAATTAGAATGAAGCAGATGGAAGCTAATGACTTTAGGAGAAACCAAGAAATTACAAAACAAAATCAAAAGAATGAAAAAATAGAAAATAATGTCAAACATCTCATTGGAAAAACAACTGACCTGGAAAATAGATCCAGGAGAGACAATTTAAAAATTATGAGACTACCTGAAAGCCATGATCAAAAAAAAGAGCCTAGATATCATCTTTCATGAAATTATCAAGGACAACTGCGCTTATATTCTAGAACCAGAGGGCAAGATAAATATTGAAAGAATCCACCTATCACCTCCTGAAAGAAATTCAGAGAAACTCCTAGGAATATTGTAGCCAAATTCCAGAGTTTCCAGGTCCAGGAGAAAACAATACAAGCAGCTAGAAAGAAAGAATTTGAGTATTGTGGAAATACAAGTAGGATAACACAAGCTCTAGCAGTTTCTGCATTAAGGGAATGAAGGGCTTGGAATGGGATGTTACAGAAGTCAAAGGAACTAGCATTAAAACCAATAATCACTTACCCAGCAAAACTGAGTATAATACTTCAGGGGAAAAAAATGGTCATTCAATGAAATACAGGACTTTCAAGCATTCTTGGTGAAAAGACCAGAGCTGAATAGAAAATTTGACTTTCAAGCAGAAGAATCAAGAGAAGCATGAAAAGGTAAACAGAAAAGAAAAATCATAAGGCTCTTACTAAAGTTGACCTATTTTTATTCCTATATGGAAAGATAACATTTGTCACTCTTGAAACTTCTCTCAGTATTTGGGTAGAGGGATTATACATACATACATACATACATATATATATATATATACATACATACATACATATATATATACATATATATATATATACATATATATATATTATACACACACACACATATATATACATACACACACACATATATATATATGCACACACACAGCGGGCACAGGGTGAGTTGAATAGGAAGGGATGATATCTAAAGAATAAAATTAAGGTGTGAGAGAGGAATATATTGGGAGGAGAAAGGGAGAAATAGAATGGAGCTAATTATCTCTCATAAAAGAGGCAAGAAAAAGCTTTTTCAGTGGAGTGGAAAAGCGGGGCAGGTGAGAGGAAAAAAGTGAAACTTACTCTCATCACATTTGGCTGAAGGAGGAAATAACCTGCTCACTCAGTTTGGTATGAAAATCTATCTTACACTCCAAGAAAGTAGGGGAGAAGGGGATAAGTGGGGTGGGGGATGATAGAAGGGAGGGCAAATGGCAGGAGGGAGCAACAAGAAGCAATCATGCTAGGAGAGGGATAAGGTCTAAAGAGAGAATAGAATAAATAGGGAGAAGGATAGGATGGAGGGAAATATAGTTAGTCTTACACAATATCACTATTATGGAAGTCTTTTGCAAAACTGCACATATGTAGCCTATATTTAATTGCTTGCCTTCTCAGTGAGGATGGGTGGGGAGGGAGGAAGGGAGAGAAGTTGGAACTCAAAGCTTAATGAATGAATGTTGAGAATTGTTTTTGCATGCAACTGGAAAATAAAAAATATAGGTAATGGGGCATAGAAATCTATCTTGCCCTACAAGAAAAGAGAGAAGATGGGGATAAGGGAAGGGAGGGGTGTGATAGAAGGGAGAACAGATTGGGGGAAGGGATAATCAGAATGCACAGTGTTTTGGGATGGGGGAGGGGAGAGATGATAAAATGTGAAACTCAGAATCTTTTGGAAATGAATGTTGAAAACTAAAATAAATAAAGAAAATAAAAGAAAATGGCATCTGAGTCTCTTTTCTAACATTACCATCATATCAAGCTTACTAACTATGGGCATCTACCAAAGTTCTGTCCTGGGCTCACTTCTTATTTGTCTTAATTTTTTTTCTCTTTTGGCTGTTTAATCACCTCAAATGGGTTATACCACCTTTCTATGAAGATAACTCCTGGATCTATGGATCTAGCCTTAGTCTCTCTCCTGAACTCCAGTAAACTATCATTAACTTCCTATTAGAAATTTTTAACTGAATAGAATTGAGACATATCAGACTGAAGATGTCCCAGACAGAATTAATTAACTCCTCCTCACAAAAAAGGAAAAAAAGAAAAACACCTTTTCTCTCTTTTCTATTTTTGTTGATGGAACCACCATCTTTCCATAGACATCCATCCATTCTTCCTTCTCCTTGACCCCTTTATCCAATCAGTTACCAAGTTTTATTGATAGTCTCTCCACATTTTCCAAGTCTGTCCTCTTCTCTCTACTCACATGGCCTCCCTATTCCTCATAAGGTCTCTTCTGTACCATTTCAATGGCCTGCTCTCTGATCTCCCTGCCTCTAATACTTTCCCACTGCAAGACATCCTTTGGTTTTGGTACAAAGTGATTTTCCTTAGTTGCAGAACTAACCAATAAACTCTAGGGGCTCCCTATTGCCTCCAAGATCAAATGCAAACTCCCTTGTTAGGTACTAAACACCCTTTAGAGGATGCCTTTTCACCTTATTACATATAACTTTTCTTCACAATACTGTTGTCCAATCAAGCAGGTTTTCTTAATATCTGGCACATAAGACACTCCATCTCCCCAACTCCATGCCTGGAATGTTGATCTTCCTCATGCCCACTTTTCAGAATCCATAAGACCCAGTCTTGAGCCCACCTTCTATATGAAACCTTTCCTGATTTCCCCACTTACTGTATCTTCTCCCCAAAATTATCCTTATCTGTTTTGAAACTGCAGGCAGGTGGGTGGTGCAACGGATAGAGTGCCAGGCATAAAGTCAGGAAGACTCTTCTTCCTGAGTTTAAATGGGACCTCAGACACTTACTAGCTGTTTCACCCTAGACAAGTCACATAACCCTATTTGCTCCATTTCCTCAGAAAATGAGCTGCAGAAAGAAATGGTATATCATTCTGGCATCTTTGCTAAAAAAAAAAAATGGGATCAATGACACCAACAAATCTTGAACATATACAGATAAGTAAAGATTGTTTCCCCCAGATAGAGTATAAACTCTTTGAGGGCAGGAACTGTTTCATTGTTTCTGTCTTTGTAAGCTTAGCAATAGGTACAGTGCCTAGTATATCACAAAGGCTTAATAAATGCTTGATGAATGAATGAATGAATGAATGAATGAATGAATGAATGAATGAATGAATGAAGTGCGACCAACTCTGGTTAGAGAGACTACAAAGAATGCCAAACTATTAGTTCAGAAATTTTACTCAGCTGCTAGCTCTGTTCTTCTTGTACCCTAATTCACTCCAATTCTGGATTTATTAACCACCTACTGTATACTTCCAACAATTAGACTCTTGCTATGACATAGTTCAATGGACATTGGAGGTGGACTAAAGAGATCCTTTTTTTCCCAAGTAGTTAAACAGTTGAACTAAAAAACAGAATTAAATTAAAATGTTTATTAGTTAAAGTAGAAGTATTAGATTTATTAAGTTTAGACCCAGAGAGCAGAACTAGCCATACTGGGTGAACATAGCAGAGAGGACAATTTTAGCTTGTTGTCAAGGGAAAAAGCACAAACCTTCTTCATAATTAGTTACCCACAAATGGAATGGGCTGACTATTGATAGAGAGGTTTCCCTTTGATTTAAGATCTTAGGGCAAAGGCACGATGACAGTGGTTTGGACTAGATGCCTTACAATTCTTTGTAATCTAAGTTCAACTTCTGATTTTGCTCTTTCCTGGCTGGGTTACACAGAGACAGCTAGATGGTGCAGTGGATAGAGTGCTGGCCCTGGAGTCAGAAAGAGTTGAGTTCAAATCCAGCCTCAAACATTTTCTAGCTGTATGACCCTGGGCACGTCATAACCTGCCTAAGTTTCTTCATCTCCAAAATGGAAATCATAATAACCCTTACTTCCCAGGGCTGTTGTGAAGATCACATGAGATAATAAATGGAAAGCTCTTAGCACAGTGCCTGGCACATAGTAAGTGCTATATAAATATTTATTATTATATAGTTCTTGTTAACTTTGACAACTTATTTGATCTCTTGGAAGTTCTATGATTATTTTCATTTTATAGAAGAGGAAATTGAGGCTCAGAAAAGTTAAGTGACTTGCTCAGGGTTACACAGCTAGGAATTGTGAGGCAGGATTAGAACTCAGTTCTTAATCCATGTTGTGACCTAACTGATCTAGTGAAAAAAGCCCAGGATTCTGAGGCAGAGATTGAGGTTGGAATATTGGTTACTCGCTACTTGAATGACCTTGGGCAGGGCATGAGCCTCAGTTTTCTCACATGTCAAATGACATCATTTAGTATGATCTCCAAAGTCGTGCCAGGTCAAATGTCAGCACTCTTGTAGCTGAAGATGTAAGGACGTACCATTCAGCATTAATTTGCCTGCCATGATGAGCTCAGTATCCCAGCAAATTCACAGAGGGGATGGGGAGGGGGTGGTACTGAGAGTTACCTCAGGCTAGAGACTGGTACAAAGCCCACTGCTGTCCTCCAGATAAGTCTCAAGAGCTCTTTGTCAGAGCTCAGTCAGTCTGTGAATGCATCACCATCTGCTAATGACTATTACCATCTGACCATTCACTTTGCCCCTCAAACCCCCTTTCTCCTGAAGTAGCTGCTGGGAAGTCTACCTATTGCCTAGCTGGATACATGGAATCAGGGAAGACCCTTGACCTGGGGTAATGAGTCCGAAACTAGATGGAGGGGATGGGGGAGACACAAACACCTTCCACTAAATGGAAGGGATTTGCCTTATAGTGTGAGTAAAACAAAACCCAGCAGAGGAACCAGGAGAGTGAGCAGTTAATCCAACTGAAGCCATATTGTGCCCTAGGTGTCCCAATCATTACTCCAATAATATTGCTGCTTTGTGTTTGGAAACTCTTCCTCCAAGGCTTTCCCCTCTCCCATGAGCTCCAGCTCCCTGCTGCCATGCATCCCAATGTTTCTTTCCCACATTCAAACATCCCCAGCCAACCACAGGAGCCACTGAGCAGCTCCTGGGTGCTAATGAAGCTTCCTCCATGCTTAGACCCCTCTGCCTGCATTGGTCATTAAGATAATGGGGAAGTCCAGCTGAAAAATAGAAGAAAAGGATAGGTGAAGGTCTGTTGACAGCTCCATCCAGCTTTGGATCCCAAAATCCAACATCAGTCTCCAGGATGCTTCTTTTTTCAAAGATCTTGGGAAATCCCTTTCTTGAGACAGGGTAAATGGGGTAAATCTGTCCACTGGCTAGGGCTACCTCTGCTCCTTAACCAAGTATTCAATCAATCACTAGGCATTAATTAGGCACCTACTATTCTTTAGGTACTATGCTAGACACCGAGGATACATAGACAAAGAAGGAAACAATCCCTGCTGTCAAGGAATTGACATCCAATGCTCCTGGGAAAACTGAAGTCCCAGGTAGTAGTAAACAGGGTCATGGAACACTCCTTCTCCTAACCTTTATAAAGAATCTGGAAATGGGGGGGGGGGGTGTTGATGGGGAGGAATTTCCCTAGGGGAAAAACTAGGCAGGGAAAAAATCTGCTAAATTATCCAAACATCAAATTCCAGGGAAGTTGAAGGAAAAGCAGAAAGGGAAATACTAGAATAATTGGAGAAAATTTACCCCTGGCTTTTGAAGACCAGCTAGCCTAGTGGGAAGAGCATGGCACATGGGGTCTAAAGACTATTGACAGGATATATCCTACCATGATGATCATGCCTGTTTTTCAGATGGGTAAATGAAGGCTCAGATAAGCGAGGTGACTTACCCATGGGTACATTGTTTTACTGTTTTCCCCATTTAGCAGATAATGAAACTTGAGGCCCAGGGAGGTCAAGTGCCTCAGACCAAAACAGTTGGACTAACTGCTCACTCTCCTGGATTGAAACTCTGATTCATAGTTTCACAGACAGAGTTGGAAAGATTCTCAGAAACCACTTATTCTGACTTTTTCTACAGATAATGTCACTGGATTCAGAGAGAAAGCAATTTGACCAAGGGCAAAAGTGGGATTGAAGCCACAACCTCTTATCCCAAATCCTGAGTCTTTTGCCGCACTGACTCCAAGTGGCCCTTTCCCACAGCTATTTCCTAAAAGATATCTGGCTTTTATTGTCCTAAAATTGTAATAACATCACTTCTACCAACCACCATTTATAAATTGTTTCCAGGTCACAAAATATTTCTACATCCATAATTTCTTCATCTCAGAACAAGACTAAGAATTAGACAGGGTTAATATTCTTGTCTCCATTTTGCAGATGAGAAAACTGAGCCTTGGAAGGGGTAAGGGACATGTTCATGGTCACACAGTTGGAAATAAAGGGGCTGGGACTCAAATGGAGCCATCCAGAAACCAAGACTAGGGCTAGTTCTGGATGAGCACAAGACAACACACCCAGTTGTCATCAGCCGTCCATTCAGAGTCAATCGTGGTCTCTTCTACCTCAAATGGATGGTACCTTCTGTAAATAGGGCTCTATGATAATCCAACCCACTTTGAAGAGCCTTAGAAGGCAACCAGTCCTGAGATGAGAGAAATCCATTCATAAATGGTTCTTGAATAAAATCATATCACACACCAGGCATGATGATTTAGCAAGTGTTTATTCAGATTTCATAGCAGTTACAAAGCATCATGAGATAGTAGACATGCTCAGAGAGACTCAGAAAGGAAATCTCAATGCTGACAAAGGAAAGGGGAAGATTATTATGGAAAGGCCCTTAATTAACTACTAGCTTAAGACTCATCATATTGACACCTGTGGTTGGATACTTTCTATTATATGATCAAAGATTTGGATAAAGGCAGACCATTTCTCCTTAGTATTGAAGTAGAATTTCCAATCTTTTTAAAAGCTAAACTAATGATAGGATGTTCATTATAATCTATTCAGAGTAAAATCAATTAATATTTAAAGATGTGCTAAGCAACTCATGAAATTCATCAGAAACATAATTACAGGTAGAAAGACCCTCAGAGACTAGCGAGCTCAAACATTTTAAAAGGTGAGAACATTGAGACCCTTGGAGATTAAGTGACTGGTTCAAGGTCATCCAGTTAGTAAGCATCAGATTTGAATCCAGATTCTCTGAATTCAGACTCATCTACCCCAGTTGATAATAGTGTCTCATAAAAGAATGTGTTTAAAGCTGTTTGTTGAATGAATGAGTGAGTGAATGAATGATAGAATGAATGGCAAGATGGTAGGGAGAAGTGGGAAGATGGCCAACATCTGCAAATCACCTCCTTCTTACTTCATAGTAATAGAGATTTCACCACTCCCAGGACCTCTTTGACCTTAAATGTTTTGCTCCTAGAAGCTTTGTCCAATGGAATTGGCAACTTGGGAGTTGGTGAGAACACTTTTTTGTTCTTCTATCTTGGTGGTATGGCAAACAGGAAGATGATTTTCATTCTCAACTCTGAAAGTCACATCCCCCTTGGGCTTCAGTTTCATCATATGTAAAATGAGGGGGTTCAATTGGATTGTCTTAAGGGTCCTTCCAGTTGTAAATTCTATGAGCATTCAAATCCCAATTTCAGTGTGCTCTGAATTCAAGTGGATAGAAACACTAGATTTGGGGTGAGGGGGGATGATGTAGTATGGTGCCTAATATGCTTACTATGGTGGCATGAGATTAGATCTTCCCATCCTTGGGTGAACTCCTTCCATCTCCCTTGCTTCAGCAACTCTACCAAGAAGGTGGAAAAATATAGGTGGCTCTTCCTTTATTGGCAGGGATTATAGGTCCCATTTGCTTTAATACTCATAAAATACTTCTCTTAAATTATCTCATTTAAGCTTTGCCGCAAGCCAGTGAGTAGGTATAGGCTATTGCTATTCTCTTTTACAGAATAAAGGTTCAGGGATGCCCAGGGCCACCCAAGTGGGAAATATCTGTGGTAGGATTAGAAGGTGGCTCTATATACACTGAACCACCCTAATTCTCCAGTAAAATTATAGTTATTCATCCATCTAAGCCACACTTATCTTTCTACAAGCTTGATGGAAGATGGCTTCTCAAGAACTGTGTGGCTCAGAGATTATAATTTTCTGATGGAAGTAACTCCTCTTCTGTAGACTGAGCTCTCTAAAGCAATTCTCTCTCTCTCTCTCTCTCTCTCTCTCTCTCTCTCTCTCTCTCTCTCTCTCTCTCTCAGTGGAGATGAGGATGTTATGATTCCTGTAATACAATTTTGTCCATACTAATGAGAAATGAATATGACAGGTAATCAGATATGTTGTAGGAATGGGACCTCAGTTAAGCCCTAGAGATTCCTCAAGAGGACAAGCATTCTGCTAACCCTCCCTAAACCACTGAGTATAAGAGCTCAAGTGAACTGTAGGACGTAGAATGTGAGGAGATCTCCTTCATTCCCACCCTTACCCCCAAACTGATCCTGACAGGCATAGCTCTAGGCTTTCCAAAGTTTACCAAGCACTTTACACCCATTATCCCATTGGTGTCTCCCAACAACCCTGGGAGGTAGGTTACTACAGATATTATCAGGGCCATTTTACAAATAAGGAAACTGATCCTTAGGTTTAATAACTTGTCCACGGTCGCATAGCTATAAACGCCAGTGGCAAGATAGTTCACAGAAAAAAAAAACAAAACATAGAACATTAGAGAAGAAATGGACCCTAGAATGTAGAATGTTAGAATGCAGAGCATTGTGTGTTAGACATGGAAGGAAAGTTGGGATAAAACAGTCAGCCAACCAGTATTTATTAAGCACCTATTGTGTGCCGGGTATTTTTCATGGTTCTGGAAAATTGCATCCAATCCTCTACAGAATCCCAGACTGTTAGAACCAGAGGGAAACTTAGGATGCTGGGATATAAAACATACAATCTTGGAACACAGATCCCCTTGGAACAGGATCTTAGAATAATAGGACACCAAACACAGAAATTTAGAAGGGAAAGAAACTTTTAGACACAAAATGTTAGAGATAGGCTGTTACTTACAATATGGACTTCCAGAACACCAAACAAAGAATGTTATAACTGGAAGTCACCTTAAAGCATAAAAATGTTAGAACTGGGAGAGACCTTAGAACAAAGAATGTCAGAGTTGGGAGCGAACTTAGAACAGAGAACATTAGAGCCTTAGAACATGGAATGCTAGATCCTAGAATATCAGAATTTAGAACAGTCTATTTGAATAATAGCTGGAAGGCACCTCAAGAGATTATCTAGTCTACATCCCTTGCCCCCACCTAACACCACCACCACCACCACCATTGATAGAGGAGGAAACTGAGGTCTAGAAGTTAAAGGTCACACAGTGAGAAAACAGTCCGACTGTTTGGTCACAGTCCTCATTAGCTTCTCACCCAAACTAAACAAAGCTTCCCCACCTTCATGTCACTCGGTGAAAGGGGGTCGGTCTGAGACACGAAGGCCATTGGAGGCACGCCCAGAATGCCTACGCCGGCCGCACCTCCCTGGGAATGCTTCATTTCTCCCTTTCTCAGACTGAGGAAAACGTGTTCCTGGGTACAAGAGGGGAGACACAGCAAACAGCCGTTAGCACGATCTAGGCAGGTGTCACAGCTCCTTCAGGTACCGCAGCGCCGGCTCCAAGAGAAGGTTCTCTCCCCGTCGGAACCTTCGAGCTGCCTGATCAATTTTCAGAGGGCTGAGGGCAAGGTTATAAATGAGATTGTAGTTGTGCATGAGACGTTTGGCTCGCTCCTTATCCAGCACACCTGTGTTGGGGGGGGGGGGGGGGGCAGCGAGAGAAGAGAGAGAAAAGACAGACAGACAGAGACAGACAGAGACAGATGGAGGAATACACAAAGGGAGAGAATGAAAGATACAGAGAACAGGACAAAGAGAAGACAGAAAAGAAATAAAGAGTCAAAAACAGAGAAAGAAGAGGAGAGAAACATAAACAGAGAAAGAAAGATAGAGGGAATGAGAAAGAAACAGAATGAGACAGAGATGGAGAAATAGAGAAAAGACATTAACTTTCAAGGCTAACCTCTTTATGATGTCTTACACATAGTCAGACTTTAATAAATGTCTGTTGAATTGAATGGGTTTGCAGAAGAGGATTCATAACAAGGGGTTTCCGAAGAGTCCATGGCCCTGACAAAAGCCAACACTGACATGTGAGCACCTTGCCTCATGAGGGCTCTCCTACAAGGGCTTCCATGAAGATGCCATTGACTGAGTGCAGCCCACAGCTGAATTCTAGGCCAAGTTCAAGGCAATGTTTTGTAAAGTCAGTTCTAGAGAACCTTCTGAACCTTCTGAAGTCAGTTCTAGAGAAGGGTGGGGCGGCACAATAAGGCTGCCTGATTCCAACTCCCATTGCCAAAAGTCCCAGATTTGCAGAAGGCTAGAGCAGGAGGAGACTCTTGAGATCTTTCAGTCCAATGCTTTTTTTTTTTCTACTTATAAGAAAACTGAGGTCCATTTCCCCAAAGTGACATACAATTCATTGAATCCTAGTTTTCTAGCACATTGGGCACCATGTTCAACTACTACTACATTGTTAACATTTCTTTTACTCCTCTTTCCCTCCTTAGACCTTCCCTAACGTTCTGCTTCATGTTGTATTTTGCCTTCTGTGTTGGCAACTTATCTCCCCTCCTCAATGGTAAGTTACTTGATGACCCAACTACTCAATGGATAAATGGTAGCATGAATACTTGCTAAATTGAGTGCTAGACTCAATGGTTCCTAAAGGCCCTTCTGGCTGTGAGATGCTGAGAGTATGGGCAAGTTAGGCCTAGGTCTTATTATTCTTTTCCCTTCTCCAACACTACAACTCTGAACATAAGAAGGTACTTAACATAGACTTCATAAATGAATCCATTTGTATTTTGTCTTTTCTTCCTCACATGTGCCTAAAACAGTGTTTGTACTCCCTAGTCTGTGCTCCCATCAAACTCTAGAATGATATAAGCATATTTGTCATGTATTACCTTATTTGATCCTCCCACCAACCCTTTAAAATAGGTGTTATAATTATCTTTATTTTACAGATGAGGAAACTGACGACCCAAGAATCGCCTAATGTAGTAAATGACAAGATTCAAACCCAGGTTATGGGATCATAGATTTAGGGGTGGAATGAAACTCTAGAGGTCTCCTAGAAACTGAGGCAGTGAGAGGATGAGTGACTTGCCCAGGGCAATACAGCGGGTATCTGAGGCAGGATTCAAACTTGGGTCTTTCTGATAGTCAAGCCAGCACTCTAGCCACTGCACCACCCACCTAAGCTCAGACCTGGCCATGCCACAGGCTCATCTCTTAGCCTTAGGCTCCTCTAATGTTCTGTTTGGTTTCCCAAGATTCCATCTTTGTATTTGAACTTTTGGTGTTTCAAGGGCCCCACCATTCTGACATTCTATGATCTAAGGTCTCTTTCTATATTCTAGGATTCTACATTCTGATTTCCCTCCAGGTTTCTGTTCTATCACTTTGCTTAGCTATAATGGTCTATATTCCACAGGCTCTGCTATCTCTGACATTCTTTGCTCTAAAACTCAATGTAGTAATTTTTCTTCTTGCTCTGTTCTAAGGCCCCTCTCAGTTCTGACATTCCATGTTCTAAAGTCTTTTCTACTAACATTCTATGCTCCAAGGTCCCTCCAAGTCTGACAATTTTTCTTCCAATGTCTCTCCCAGCTCTGATATACCACATCCTTAGGACCCTTCCAATCTTCACATTCTTTGTTCTAGGGTTCCTTCCAGTGCTGACATTCTACGTTCTAACGTTCCATCTCCTAAGGTCACTTCTGTTGGGATTGGAAGCTCAGTTCCGTGTGGACAGTCTCGGGCAGGTAAAGGTGGGAGCTTCTAAATCTTAGAGCTCTCACGAGACCCTCCCAGGAAACAACAGGGAATTGAGGTGAACCGAGCTATCTCGAGTAATTCCGCCTCTTCCCGTGAGAAACGTGATGGGGGAGAGATCTCCCCGCCCTCGAGATGGTCCCGGATCTGGGCACACCTAGTTACCTAACAGCACGGTATTGAGATGCAAACTATGCGGCTGAAGGTTAAGTAGGATTGAGGAAGCCTGAAAGCTCTCTTAGCACGTGAGGAGCCAAGAGGACAGTAGGCTCCGCTTTCTTCTTTCCTCTCTCCCCTCCCCCTCTCTCCCCGCTTGTACTTCTACTTCCAATCCCTTAAGATCTTAGCCTCCTTAGGAAATCTCTCCCTCTTCCTCCTAAGGAAGACCCCCTGCACTTGTAACCTAGACCCTGAAATAAAGCTCAACCCTTGTTCGACTCTGGAACGTTCTTTCTCTCATATGAGCATCTGGTTTTGGCCAACCAAAGACCTCAGAGGTGAGGTAAGAAGACTCGGGTAGCCCACACAGGCCTCTAGGCCTGGCACACTTCAGTTTCAACCTTTTTCCTCCTAATGCACACAACACCTTGGTAATTTTTTTGTCTGATGATCCCTTGCAGCTCTGACAGTCTATGCTCCAATAGTCTAGATTCTGAGTTCCCTTACAGCTGCAGCTCTCTGTGTTCTATGATTTAAAAAGCTTCCAAACTTTACTGCTAGGAAATTCATCCTGATGTCAAACTAAAAATGCCATCAGCTAAAATGTTTGCCCATCTTAATCTATCATGTCATGAGTGGACTCCCCAAACAGCTGCTCACTGCAATCCTTCAATCTCTCATCATGTGGTAAAGTCCATCTTCAGCTCCTGTCCTTCCCCACTCTCTCAATGAAAACACACACAAATAAATGGATAAGAAGTGGGAGGACTTTCCATGCATCCTTCAGAGAATCAGCCAGGGCAGCAAACCCACCACCTCCTCAAAGGACAGAGTAATCTGTTTATCCAACATCACTTACTTTCCTCAGTTTATCAAGGTAATCACTGACATCAGTCCAAAGGTCCGATCCATGTACTGTGTGTGTTCATGCCAGAGACTGCTTCGATGTACTTGTACACAGGATGTGCCAAATAAACATGTATGCTATAAGCAGCCTTTATCTCAGCTCAAATATGTCCTGAACTTTTGCTTGAACTTCAGAAAGCATAGCTATTTGAAAGGGAGAAACACAAGAGTCTGGTGTGGTGGAAAGAGGCTTAGAGCTATAGATAGGATGCTCAGGTCCAAATCCTTACCCCCACATACACTAGTTACATGACCTTTGCCATATGAATTCCCTTCCTCATTTATAAAAATAAGGTCATTGGACCCAATGAGCCCAAAGGTCTCTTCTAGCTTCAACAGTGCAAGTGCTAAGATCCCTCCAAGATCCACCATTCTAGGTTTTAGGATTCTTCCAACTCAAACACTGTGAAGTCTTTTCCAACTCAGTTCTCTAAGATATTATGTTCTAGGGTACCTTCTAGCACCAACATCTTATGTCCTACTGTTCTTCTCAACTCCAGTATTCTACTCTCTAAGATTCCTTTTAGCTCTGAAATTCTCTGTTCTAAGGTCCTTTCCAGCTCTGATATTCTACACTCAAGATCACACACATTCTTATTCTAAAATTCTAAGTTCTAATGTTCCTTCTAGTTCTAGGTTCTAAGATTTTTATGTTCCAGGGTCCCTCCCTGCTCTACTTTAAGTTACCATGTCTTTCCATAGCTTTAATATTCTATACTCCAAGGTTCTTTCTTGTTCTGACATTATATGTCTTTGCATTCCTTATACCTGTGATATTCTGGGTTCCAAGGACCCTTCTTGCTTTGATGCTTTATGTTCAAATGACTCTTCTATCAATTCTATCTATTTTAGGTCAACAATTCTAAGGTACTTCCGAGCTTTGATGATATCGGTACTAAGGTCTCTTCCATCACTAGGATTCTAATCCCAGTTCCCGTGTTGTGTGTTCCATGGTCTATAAACACTTTGTGATTCTGTATCATAGGTCCTCTTTCTGCTATGAGGCCATGGTTGCTTCCTAAGAGTTTGTGACCAATGAGTCAGCCAACATGCTGACCTCGGTCAATCCTCATTTTTCATTAAAAGTTGCCTCAGACATTCCCATCTCTTGCTGACCTATTCTTTGGCTGTAGTGACTTTCCACATTTCATGGAAACAGGGAAAACAGACATAAATAATGAAGAGGTCATGGGGAAAGCATTTCAGATCTGCCCTTTTAATTTATTTACATCTATCATCTACTAAGGTCAATAAAACTCCACAGAGAACTTATTTCTTTAGAAACTCCACAAGAATGAGGCCCAAGTCTGGGGAGAAATAGATCAGTGACTGAGGCTGTGGCCATCATTGGTCTTTGAGTTTTTAAGGTTTCATTACTTTAATGTGTCTCTCTCTATACATATATATTATTAAATTAATATAGATATATTTCTTTATACATGTATATCTTGAAATAAATGCACATGAAATTTCTATATACATAAATGTTTCCTGTATACATATAAATCCATACATGTATATGCACATACATACAATATGTCTATATACATTATATAGATTTATAGATGTGTCCACATATATGCACATTTATACATTTCAATATGTATGTATGTATGTATGTGGGAGTCACAAAGGGACAGAAATAGGATTAGAAAGTATCAGGGTCTCCTGAGACCCAAGGCAGGGTAATCCATAACAATATGTTGAGATACTGTGTAAAATGCCTTGCTGAAATCCTGACATACCTTGATGTCCAGAGCATTTCCCTGATCTAAATCTCCTCAGAAATCTATAAAAATAGACAATGAAACTTGGGCATGAATGTGAGTCAACCCTATTTTTTATGTATGGCCAGAGTCTTTAAAAACATTTATTGGGGTAGGAATTAAAGAGAAACACACTAGCTAAGCCTCAACCACCTCCCCACCCACGCTCTCCTCCAGTCGTAGCAATTTGTCTTCTGACTTCACCACTCAACTGAAACTACTCTTTCAAAGGTCAGCCATGACAGTGGAATTGCTGAATCCAATGTCCCCTTCTCAGATCTCATCCCCCTGACCTTTCTGGAGCACTTGATGCTCCTGCTGGACCCACGTTCTGTACACTAGCTCCACCCTTGTCTTCTGAGTTCTCCTCTGACCATTTTAAATCGCTCCTTCTTGGTCTCCTGGAATGGTTCATTTGTTCATTCTCTTCATCCTCCCCCACCCTTCCCCAAGCATGAACACTCCTCAGACAGTGAGGTAAAAGGCAGTGTTGGCCTCCAAGTCTAAATCTTGACTCAAATATTTATCAGTTGAGTGATTTTGGTAGGTCACATGCACTCTTAGAGCCTCAGTTTCCTTCTGAATGGGAAAGAATGATAATTCTTCCCAATGACAAGGTCAATTTTACCGTGTGTGTGAAATCCAACATATATTAAGCACTTTATACGTAAATATGTAATTCTACCATTATTCTAAACATTGCCCCCATTCCGTGACAGCCTCTTCTGTGGGAGACAATATGGCACAGTAGAAAAAGACCGGGCATTCAATTTGAGCACCCAGGTTCAAATACTTTCTCTGCCTCTTTCTGCCTTTGTGACCTGGGACAAGTCATTTTATTTCATCTGTTCAATGAAGACATTGTACTAGACATCCTCAGAAGTCTCTTTCTAGATTTAAGTCTAGGACCCTGGGCTGACCAAGGTCTGAATTCTGGAAAAGGTGGTCACTTGAGTCCCTTACAATTCTTTGATGTTATATATCTTCTCTACTCTGATAAGTTCCATTATCATCTCCAGCAAAGGACTCTGAGGGTCATTATATTTTCTAGTATCTTCCCTGAGCTTTAGTTCACATCTGGGACTGCCTTTTTGGCATTTCCCCTGAGATATCCCACCAGTGCCTCCAACCCAGTATGTCCAAAACTCCATTCAACTCAACCTATCCATCCTTCTTATCAGGTGAGATAATAAATGGGGCATTAGATTTGGAAACAGGAAGATTGGGATTTAAATCCTGCATCAGATATTTACAATACCTATGACCCTGCACTAGACAGCATCCAAAATGTCCAGAACAGTATGTAGAATGCTACTTGAGGGCAGGAATCACTTTGTTTATTTATTCCCATAGTATAACACAGTACATTGCCTTTTACAATGCTAATGGTTAATAATTATTTCTTATATTCTGCACAAATTTCTTTACCACAGAAGCAGCTAGATGGTGCAATGAATAGAGTACCAGCCCTAGAGTTGGGAGGAACTGAGTTCAAATCCAGCCTTAGACATGACACTTAACTAGCTGTGTAACCTGGGGCAAGTCACTTAACCCTGATGGCCTTGCAAAAAAGAAATCCTTGACCTGTATAGCCTCTGTTTTCTTACGTATAAAATAAGTGGTTTTGGTCTCTACCAACTCTAAGATCCTTTCTAGCTCTACTATTCTATGTTCTAAAATCTTGATCCCTTCCAACATGATAATTCTATGCTTTAAATTCTAAAATGTTATGTTCTAAGGTCCCTTTTAGCTCTAACATTTTATGTTCTAATGCCCCAGCTATCTCTAACATTCTTTGTTCTAACCTTCTAGGTCAGAATGTCTTTTCCAGCTCTAACATTCTGTGTTCTATGTGCTAACATTCTATATTGGAAGGTCCCTTTTATTTCTAAAATTCTATGTCCTATGTTCTAAGGTTACTTCTAGTTCCAAAATTGTGTATGCTAACATTCTACGTTAGCCCCTTCCAGCTTGAGACTTCCATGTTCTATGTTCTAACACTGTACTGTAAGGTACATCCCAGACCTAACACTCTCCAAGACTCTTCTTGGTTCTGTGAAGAGCTGTAACATCCTCACTTCCAAGGGTCCCCTCCAGTCTTGCCATCCATTCTATATTCTAATGTCCCTTATTGCTGTAATTTTCTGTTTTCTACAGTGAGGATGGATATATGAAATATGACTTTCCATGCCTGAGCCTCACCCAGGACTTGGGAATCTTGCAATGACTCCACTTCAGTAGAGTTTGCTATTGCAATGACATTTATTTTAATGGAATTTTATTTACAGGAATCCTCCCTGTATTTGAATAAGAATTTTTTTCTTTCAAAATACTATATTTTATTAAAGGGAAGAAGCCAGGTGGTACCTGGGTCCAGCGCTAGACGTGGAGACAGAAAGATCTGAGTTGAGTGCAAATCCTGCCTCAGATACTTCCTAGCTGCACAATCCTGATCAAGTCACTTAATCGCAATCAGTTTCCTCATCTCTAAAATGGGTAGAATAATAGTATCTCCCTCCCAAGGTTATTGTGAGGATGAACTGAAATGACATATATACAAAGCTCTGCAATCATTATAAATAATAAATTAATCATGAATTGTGTCATAAACAAATTGCAAAAAATAATATGATGAATAATAATAAATCTTTCTCCCATTCCTGAGTCTGCTAGTTTTATCAAGGGAACTGACTGCCCAGCAAGAGGGGGGCTTGTTTCAAACATAGTCTTTCACCTGTGTTATTCACATCACACAAGTAGAGGGCATTTTCCAGCTTTCGGAACCGGTCCATCCATGTCTCCCGCTGGGCCTCCTCATTTCTGAGTTGGCTCAGATACGGCTGTGAGGCTGGTCGAATCTTCCTGTGTGCCTCACTTTCTTTGGAGACTCTTGTCTCAGCGGCAGGATTTGCAGGGGGTGACTCCCTGTCTTCTGTGTGTTTCTACCAACAAAAAACAAACAGTTTTATGACAATAAGATAGCAACCCAGACAATTCCAAGGTTCCTTGGCAGAAGAATGGGCCACCCAGACAGCAGGAATTGGGAGAAGTTTATGTTTCTCAAAGCCAGGGAGGCCACGTTTCAAATCCTCAGCTCTGCAGGATGATGTCTGCCAACTCCTGCTGGATATGAATTGCTTTGGTGAAGGATTTTGAAATTAAATTCAACAGGGAAGGGCACTATTCTATCTTTTAGTTCTGTCACAGTGGGATTTTTTCGTGGAGAGTCATAAAAATGGTTCTGGAAATCAGTTTCCTGAGACTGACCTAGCTTTACAGTAATGTGGTCCAAAGAGGGAGAATACCAGTAGAATGCTTAACGCAAGTACTAATGAGTGAACAGTGGTCAGTTGGCCTTAGGTCCAGGTACCCACATTGAGTGGCACCCTCACAGTACACTCCTGGTGTATGTTTCCCCTCATCTCCCAGATCCCTCCCCCTACCTCAACCCTCAGGTAACTTCAGGCACAGCTCACACTGTGCCTCCTGACCTGCCCTTGGCAATAGAAGCCTTATTCTGGGCATCCTCTTTTCAAGGGCATATTTCCTAGTCACACCCTTGTGCATGCCCCCTACAAGCATCCAGTCATAGGATTAGAGATTTGAAGCTGGAAATGACTTTACAGATTCTTAGTCTCACTTTCCCATTTACATATAGAGAAACTGAGGTCTGGAGATAGGAAGTCACTTACCTAAAATCTCTTCTCCTATAGAAAGCCTTTCCCAGCCCCTCTTAATTCAAGTGCCTCCCCTTTCTTATTTCCTATCTATCCTGTTCATCACTTGTTCATACATATTAGTTTGTTGGTTGTCTCCCTGATTAGTTTGGTCACTTTTTGAGTGCAGGGAATGTCTTTTGCCTCTTTTTGCATTCTCAGCATTTAGCACACTTCTTGGCACATAGTAGGTGCTTAATATATTTTTTAATTGACACAAGTAGAGACAGAGCTAGAGTTCAAGCTTAGGTCCTTTGTTCTTCCCCATACTCATCCTCAAGCCTTTCCAGAGCATGGAAACATTTCACTGTGTTCTAGACCATACTTGTTGCCCCTGGTCGTCCCATCCGTGACTCATCTGCATCTCTACTCTGTTTTGACTTTAGAATGTGAACTCCTTGAGAGGATGGTTGGTGTTTTTTGCTTTTCTTCATGTGCTTAGAACATACTTATCCCTAAATTGGAAAGATAGTTCTGCAGAGAATCCAGCTGTTGAATATAGGTACTGAGTTTTCCATTACAGCCGGCTCACCCAGACCTTCTTGACCTTTGGGCCTGCCTTTAAAAAATGACAATTATTTCAATATAACTTTGCAATGCTGTGTATTTTAATTAATGTACTTAAAAACATTATTCCGAGAAAGAAGGATACTTAGGTTTAGCCATAGGGATCTGGGATACACAGAAAGGTCAAGAATTCCTGCTCTAAGGAGAGACACTGCCATATAATGAAGAAAATCAGATTTGGGATAAGTGGTTCTGGGTTAAAATCTCCACTCTATGACTTAATACCTATGTGACACTGGGAAAGTCATTTGGCTGATGTTGGCTTCAGTTTCCCCTTCTGTAAAACTGAGGGGGCTGGGATAGATGGGATATGAAATCGTTTCCAGTTCGAAATTCCATGACCCTGTGAAACCATGTCCTGTGAGATGAGCTGAAGGAACTTGGAAGGAGTAGCCTGGAGAAGAGACTACTGCAGGGAACATGGTAATCATTTTCAAATATCTGAAATGCTGATACATGGAAGAAGACTTGGACTTGTTCTGCCTGGCCCTGGGGGCAGGAGCACTGGGAGGATGTTACAGAGAAGCAGATTTTGGCTGGAAAAAAGAGGGGGGACTTCCCAACTTTATAATGTGATGAGCTCCTTGTTAACGACGATGTGTGATATTCAACTGCAAACCAATTTTTCACAAAAGGCTAAGTGGGAAAAAAGTTAAAAATTAATGTTGCCAGTGGCAAAAATGGAGGCTGGTGTGAACTGTCAGTTGTGAATGCTGTGTTGTAGGATGGTGTTCCTTTGCTGGGGCTGACAGGCTCCAGCTGACATTTTAGGGAAGCCCCCGGGCACTGCTGGAGCCCCGCATGTCCATCCGGGGCTACTACTCTGCTCAGGATTGTCTAGGGAGTCCAGCTCTGGCAGACTGGCAAGCAGGAAACATGCATTTAAGGGCTTACTAAATGCTAGGCACTGATGATACAAGAACAAAAGGAAAGCAGTCTCTGTCCTCAAGGACCTTACAATTCCTCACCTGTGAAGTGGAGGCCTTAGCTCAGAAACATCAAAACCAGAGATGATTTCTTCAGCCCCTCCCGACTTGAAATCCTGTGATGTAAAACTGGTAAAAGGGGATATTTCCTGTATCCATGGGACATCTATCCATCAGTCAACAAGCATTTCATAAGCTGTTGGTCATTATTTTCTGCCCTATCCAATTCTTCATGACCCTGTTCAGTGTTTTCTTGGTGAAGATACTAGAAGGGATGACCATTTCCTTTTCCAGCTCATTTTGTAGATGAGGAAACAGAGGCAAAGAAGGTGAAGTGACTTGCCCAGGATCACATAGCTAGTAGGTGTCTCAGGCTGGACTTGAACTCAGGAAGCCTTCCTGACTCCAAACCTGGCATTCTATTCACTTGCTATCCAGTTGCCCTGTTAGATAGACCTGTTGTCTATCCCAGGCACTCTCCTTAAGGAAAGGGAAAAACAGTCCCTGTCCTCAGAGAACTCACATTCTAATATGGAAAACAACAGGCAAATAGTTACTTACAAAAACATAAATCTAGATATACATACACATAATGTATGTACACACATATATACATACATGTAAGATACATATGTACATGGTATGTTTATATGTATATGCATGCAGATATGTTCATGTGTATATATACACATGTGTCTATACATGTATCAATACAATGTATCCATATTTATATGCGTGTGCATATATGTGCATGTATGTATACATATTAACATACTGCACACTCAATAGGTATGTATGTGTATGAATATATATGTATATATATAATATGCATATATACAGTGTATCCATATTTATATTTACGTGGAAGGCAACTTCAGGGGGAAAGGATTAGTGTAATCCCAGTGAGGATGATGAGGAGAGGTCTCTGGCAGAAGCTGAATCGAGATCAAAATTCCACCTTCTACCAGAGGTCATCCTTAGAGGTTATTTGGTGCAACCTGTATCTGAGAAGGAATTTTCAGGATCCCTGAGAAGTGACTTCTGAGTTTCTGACTGAAAACCTCGAAAGAAGAAGCACTTGAGCGAGAGGTTGGTTGACTGGACCATTTGTTGGGTATGTTATGGTGGGAATCTGTGTCTGGTGTAGGTAGGCCTGTCTGGTTACTGAGGTACTGTGGGGAATCTCTAAGCATCCCCATTCCCTTCTGGGAAAGCTTTGATGATAGGAAACTTTTTCTTTACCACAAGACTTGGTAAAAACAAAACAAACAAACAAAAAGTCAGTCCCTGTCCTGAAGGAGTTCCTATTCTAATGTGGGAGACAACGTGCATATGAATTGCTACCTAGATGATAAATTTAGAGTATATGGAAGATGGCCTTACAGACGAAGGGATTTATACTAATCTATAATTTCCGCCCCCCCCCCCCTTAATTCTAGTATCTTTCTTCTGCTGATTTTCTCCAGCTTATTGTCTCTCCCTTTAGAATTGAGGGCAGGGACTGTCTTTTTTCTTTTCTCTGCTACCTCTAACCATCCCCAGAACTTAGCCAAGTGCTGGGCACATATTAAGGTCTTAACAAATTCTAGCTGACAGACCAATAAACTGATTTTATATAGCTTTTCATGGTTTACAAAGCACTTTATACTCATCATCTTATCTGATACTTACAATAACCCAGTGACATAGGGAAGATTATAATCCCCATTTTGTAGATGTGAAAATTGAGGTTAAGAGAGTTTTTTTAGAATCATGGTGTCTCCCTCATTAGACTGTAAGGTCCTTAATGTAAGAACACTCTAGTTCAACACTATCATTTTATAGATGGGGAAACTGAGGTTCAGGGAGGTTACCTTACTTGCTTAAGGTCACAGGCAGCATAAGATAATTGTTCTTTTTTTTCTCTAAAGGGAAGAAGGAGGGATAATGGATAGAAATTGCAATGAATCAAAATTAGGCTTGATTTCAGGGAAAACAAACAACTCCCTCCTCCAAACTTTTCAAAGTTGGAGTTATTCCTAAATGAGATGAGTTTCCTTGGGAGGCAGGGGGTCTGAGCCTCAGTTTGATCATCTCTAATATGAGGGCAAAGGGTTAGTTGTAGAGCAATGTCAGAGAAAATGCCTAACAATTGTATCTGGGCAAAAGAGGTTCTAGCAGAATGTGGTGGGTCCAGGACTCAGTCTCCTTGTCTGTAAATGTCTTTAAGTGGAAATTGGAATTTCTCATCAGGAATGGTGGCAAGGGAATTCATGTTCATGTATGGGTTGAACTAGATGGAATCTGAGGTCTCTGCCAACTCGAAAATTCTATGATTCTATAAATTATGTTTTTCCAAGGTTTCTTTGAGCTTGATATCCTAGGACAGCAGAATGTATATAGTCAGAAGACCTGTGTGATCTTGGGAAATGTATCACTCAATATCCCTGGGCCTCAGTTTCCTTTCAAATAAGAATTGTTTCACTTTTTTTGTCAGCGCCCAGCACAGCGTCTTGCACTAAAACCCATGCTTGTTGATGGTTGATCTGTAAAATGAGGGTGCTGATGTAACCCATTAAGCTTCTGAGGTCCCTTCTAGCTCTGTTTTAACCCACCAGTGATAAAAAGCCAAGGATTTGCATGCTCAGCTGAAGTTTTCTTGTTAGAGGGGAAGTCACCTGTCCCCATCCCCTGCCTCACCTCTTTCTCTAAAGAAGGGGGATAAGGGACTGCCCACAATCCTCTGTTGTCAGAGAGACTGGAAAGAAGAGAGGTGAGCATTTTCACAAATAGACTTAACATTCCCTAGCAAAAGCATTTGGTATTGTTTCTTGGAGAGAGAGAGAGAGAGACAGAGACAGAGACAGAGAGAGAGAGAGAGAGAGAGAGAGAGAGAGAGAGAGAGAGAGAGAGAGAGAGAGAGAGAGAGAGAGAAGAAGGAAAGGTAGGGAGGGGGAGGGAGACAGAGAGGGAGACGGGAGGGAGGATAGGAGGGGGAAGGAAAGAGAGAATTCTGCCAAAATGGGTACTATTTTCTAAAATATTCTAATATGTGAAGTGGCCTCCCTTCACTTTAAGATGAATGATGTTCTAATCTGAGGATATTAACCAGCCACACTCAGTTTTTCTTTGACACTGTTTGCATCTCTCTCCCCAGGACAAAGTAGCTCCAGATATTAGAGGGGCTTTTAAATGCTGACCCAAAACTTTAGTCCTTCATCAAAGGGTCCATTACATTCTTAAGGGTGACATGTGGGTGAAAAAGGTCTCCTTGCTCTTTAGGAAGATGGACTTCCGATGTTAAAAGAGACCTCATAACCACTCTTTATTTTGACAAGAGTTTGTGTATTATTCATGCACTTCCACAGAAAGTAGACGAACTCCAGAGCTGGAGAACAGGTCTAAATCCCTCGAGGGGAGATTGTAGGGGGGTATGGTGAGGGGAGGTTAGAATAGTCTGATTCCTCAGGGCAATGAAGCAAATCAGTGACAAGCCTTTACCTACAAATTACATGCAGAAGAATTTAGACCCAGAATCTCTGTCCTTTGTCTCTAATCTTGACCATGGAAACTCCTAGAGCAAGGGGATTTTGGTGGCAGAAGAAGAGACCTTTGAGTGGTCCCAAAATACACCAGGCAACATGGTCCATATAAAGAACAGACACTTGGTAGTATGAAGTTCCAGGCTTAAAATCTGACTTTCTTATTTCAGCTGCATGGCCTTGGACTCTTTAGTTAATCTCTTCAGACTTTGACATCCTCATTCATAAAATGTATATTCCTTTCTAAGTTTTAAGTACTAGTTCTGTTTTATATGGGAAGAGAAAAAGAAGAGGACCAGGAGTTGAAAGATCGGGATTCTATTTAATCTGAACAAGTCTCTTGTAGTAGTAATGGTGGTGGTGATAATATAGTAGATACTGTAGACAGTGTAGTAGATAATGTAATAATGATAATGTAGTGGTAGTAGTAGTAGTAGTAGTAGTAGTAGTAGTAGTAGTAGTAGTAGTAGTAGTAGTAGTAGTAACTGTCTTTTGCCTCTTTTTGTATCCCTAACACTTAACACAGTGCCTGGCAGATAATAGACACTTAATCAATGTTTATTGATTGATGGTAGTGAGGGGGTAGTAAGAATAAAGGTGATGACGATGATCTCATTTAGAAAGTGCTTTAAGGTTTTTGAAATGCTTCTATATACATTATCTCATTTGACCCACATAACAACCCTGTGAGGTAGATGTTTCTTGGTTTGGATTCCCAACCTGCTTTTCCAGTCTTGTCATACCTATTTCCTTTTGGGCCCTCTACAATCCAGTCAGAATGGCCTTTTCCTCACCAGATAATCCATTTCCCACATTCACACCTTTGTAGTGGCTGTACTCTATACTTTGAAGATACCACCTCACCGCCACCACTTTGAATTCCTCTGTTTCCTTCAAAGCTCAGCTCAAGGGTCTCCTTCTATAATAAGTCTCATCTCTCCAGAGGTTAGTTCCCTCCCACAGCTTCAGTTTCCTCTCTTGTAAAATGGGAATAATAATTCCAACCATCTCTATTCCCATAGGAATAGTAAACAATTTCAATTCCACTTTAAAAAAACACCATTTATTAAGCATTTATTAAGTGGTTCAAGCCTCTATGCTAGGCCCTGGGAACCAGATACAAAACAAAAACAGTCCCTCCCCTCAGGATGCTTCCATTTTATGGAGGGATGGTATAAAGGTCAAATGAAATAAGGGATGTTCAAGTCTTTAGGCAATAGAAAGTGTCATTGAAATGTGGCATTACTGTTAACTGTTATTGCTGAATGACTGACTCACAAACTCCTGGCCCTGGTCCTGACCCCCACACAAATTTACCAGATTATCTGTTGGACTTTGAGCCTCCTCTGAACCTTCAGCAGCTGCAACAGTAGAGGAAACTTCCTCTTTCTTTGTTCCTGATAATAAAATAAAAAACAAACAAACAAAAATTTACATTTCAAGATCACTTGAAGATGCAAACATGTTTCCTGGACTTGTGATTTCCCTGGTATAGGGACCTCCTAGGGAAGGAACCACAGAATCTTAGAGGGATGCCAAAGGCATGGTTAAACCAATAGCTCAGTCGCACAGAGTCAATATGGATCAAAGATGGGATGTGACACCCAGTGCTCCTATCTCTCAGGAAGAAGAAATCCAAGATGATTTAATTTACCTGGTTGGGGTCATAATATTTTAAGGACAAGTCTTAAGTTTGGAAGGAGTATGGCCCAGGGGTGACAGTCCTGGATTTGCCACTGACCTATTGTAAGGTCTGAGGCAAGCCACAATAATGACCTTCCTGAGCCTCAGTTTTCTCTCTTCTATAAAATTAGGTAAAGTAAGAGTTGGGGGAAGGATGAGTATAATAATATTGGTACTATGGATGTCACTGTGCTGTTGGAAGCATCTTTATAAGAGATAAAAGTGATGAAAGTATGGGAAACTATCCACATCACAGAATTGCAGTCCCTCTTCATTTTACAGAAGAGGACACTGAGGTATACAGATAATGAGTATCAGAGGGGACATTTGAACCTGGCTTCACTGACTTCAGAGACCATGCTTTCTCTTCTGTATGAGAAGAAGATCTGGAAAAGATAGAGAAGACTTCCCTGGAGAAGGTAAGATTTAGCTGGTCCCTGAAAGCCCTGTATTCAATATACCATGCTTCCTGTCTGTGGTCCTATTGAACAAACAAATGAACAAAAACCATTGACCAAGCACTTCCCATGTGCCAGGTCCTGTGCTGAATGTTGGGGATCTAAATAGAAAAGGAACTCCCAGTCACCCCAGGGACTGTGACACATACACAAATAATGATAACATACTAGATAAAATCTAGATTTCCAGAGTTGAGTTTTGATTTTGTTTTAGAAGTTTCTCCAGAAAATACTGACAAAGTTCAGAGATTCAGAGTTGGAAGAGATCTTATGGATTATATAATTCTCCTTACTCCCCTTCACTTCTCCAACCTTCACTTCACAAATGAGGAAACTGAAGCCTGGAGATGTAAAATGATTTGGCCAAAGTTAGGTCGATCTAAAGCCAGTGTCTCTATCCAAAAATCAAACAATTATTAAGTGCCTACTATGTGCCAACCACTACACTAAGCACTGGGATGCAAAGGAAGGCAAAAGCAATTCCTGCCCTCAAAGATCTTATAATTTAATGTAAGTTGACTACTGGAAATTATTTTAGAGCATAACTTACTCCCCAGAAGACTGGTGTTTCAGGTGCAGGTCTTCCTTCTGCCTGTGTTACCTGTAACAGGTCAATAGCCCAGGCACCTGCCCTCCCTGCCCCATGCACCTTTGCTCAGCAGGCACATTCTTATCCATGCTATCCTAACAGCCTTCGATTTGTTATGTCTGTCAGGAAGGTCATTCTGTAATTATGCCAGCAAGACAGATTGCAAGCTACATTTTCAATGGAAGATAAATGAATAATCATCATGAGTGAAGGATGTTTATAGTTCAGCAGACAGCTGGTTTGTCTCCAACCAGATGGTGTGATGTTCAAGTCCAGACTTGGAATCCCAAACATGCCTGGATGTTAGACCTTGGTCATGGCCAACTCCTCTGTCAACTGTGTGAATATCAAACTCTCCCTCCCCCACACCCCCCTTAGCCCTGCTATGGATCACTGTCCAAAGCTGGCTTGATGGCACCTTGGTTCAAAACTCTCATATCATCTCTTGTTATTGCTTGTGTGGTCAGGAGAAAAGCTGTAACCCCAAACAGCTGCTCCCAATAAGTTATTATGCAAATAGATTACATCAGTTCTTTTCTCCTTTTTTGGATTGCTGAGGGGATCAAGGATGAGACCATCATTTAAAACTCTTGGGTCAGGTATAATATGTAAGTAAATGCAGAAACATTACCACACATTTCAGAAAACAGGGAAGACTCAATTATGGGGGGAGGGTATCTCACAGTGAATTTTTCTAATAAAGATCTCATATGTAAGACATGTAAGGAACTGCTTCAAATGTACAAGAACAGGAGTCATTCCCCAACAGACAAATGATCTGAGGTCTAAGGATATGAACAAGTAGTTCTCAAAGGAAGAAATTCAAGCTATCAATAACCATATGATTAAAGGAACAGAAATTTAAAACAATTCTGAGGTTCTATCTCACATTCATCTGATTGGTAAGGATGACAAAAAAAAAGAAAGATGAAAAATGTTGGAGAGGCTAAAGGAAAACAGATATATTAATGCAGTGTTATTGGAGCTGGGCATTGGCCCAGCCATTCTGGAAAGCAATTTAGTACTATGGCCCCAAAGTCACAAAACTGGGCATACTCTTTGACCCAGGGATACCACTACAAGGCAGATATCCAAAAGAAACAAAAGAAAGAGGGCAAATACATACATACATACACACATACACACACACATATAAATATATACATATATACACAAAAACAAGCTAGTACTTACGTTAACTCTTTAAGTCTTGCCAAATACTTACATTTATATAGCACCTATATTCTAGGCATGGTGCTAAGTGCCTTTACAATTATCTCATTTGATCATCATGAAAACCCTGAGAGGCAAGAGCTATTATTATACCCCTTTTACAGATGAGGTAACTGAGGCAGAGAGAGGTTAAGTGACTTGCCCAGGGTCACACAGCTAGTAAGTGTCCAAGGCAGGATTTGAGTTCAGGTCTTCCTGACTCCAGGTCCAGTGTCCTGGCTACCTGTGGACTGCAGAGCAGCAAGACAGTTCCTTGTCCTAGGACTGTTTCCATCTCAAGTCCATTGAATTCCTGATAAGGATAACCACAACATAACCAAATAGCAACCTTCTGCACAAAGCCTCCCCTGATTCTTCCTCCAGACTGATAGTGCCTTCTGCCCTAAACCACAACATATTTAACTACTTTACAGATATATGTATGTGCTTCTATACATATATGCATATGTAGTGATTGACTTTCCCTTAATGTGTATAGTTTTGGTTTTTTTTATGTCCTACTCTCCCTCATTGTAATGTATGCTCCTTGTTTCATGTTTTTGTGCTGGGATTAGAAGCTCAATTCCGTGTGGGCGGTCTTGGGCGGGTAAAGGTGGGAACTTCTAAATCTTAGAGTTCTCACGAGGCCCCCCAGGAAACGACTGGGAATCGAGGTGAACCGAGCTATCTCGTGTATTTCCGCCTCTTCCCGTGAGAAACGTGATGGGAGAGAGCTCTCCCCGCCCTCGAGATGGTCCCGGATTGGAGCACACCTGTTGTTACCTAACAGGCTCGGTATTGACGTGCAAACTACGTGACGGGAGAGCTTAAGTAGGGTCAGGAAAGCCTGAAAGTTCTCTTGGGCAGAGGGGCCACGCGTGAGGACACAAGGCTCTGCTTTTCCTCTCTCCGCTCTCCCCTCCCCCTCTCTCCCCACTTACATTTCTACTTCCAATCTCTTATTGTAAGATCTTTGCCTCCTGGGGAGATTCTTTGTTCCCTCCTAAGGAAGAATTCCCCTGCACTTGTAACCAGAACCCTGAATAAAGCTCAACCCTTGTTCGACTCTGGAACGTCCTTTCTCTCATATGAGCATCTGGCTTGGCCAGCCGAAGACCTCGGGAGGTGAGGTAAGAAGACTCGGGTAGCCCACAGGCCTCTAGGCCTGGCATTTTTGAACTTGTATCATCAGTGAGAAGCCCAATGCTCAGCATGAAGTGGGTGCTAACAAACACCTATTGATTGAGTGAATCACGATAGTAACCAGAATGTAATAGAACTTTAATGGTCACTGAGAGAAACGATTATGAATAACCAATAATTAGTGAAGATGCAGAGTTTTCCCCTTCTAAAGTACTGATTTTTAAAAGTAAAAAGTTCAGTCTCTTGAAGGACGTTACTCCCAATGAAACTGAATTAACTTCTCCTCTATGTGAGCCAACCCAACCCTATGAGGAGTCTCTAGTTTATGGGGAATTCCATTCAATTTAGCTGGGGTGGAGACAGATCCTTTTGTTTAGATAGGGCAAGGCTGGGGTGATTTGAGTATTAAAATAGTCTTTCTGTCCAAGGGTGACCTTATGTCACTCTCAGCCCTTCATTTTAATATAGCTCAGCTTCCAACATGCTATCAATCAGAATGGATTGCCACTTCTCTTCTGAAAGAGGGTATAAGCACTGAGCACACAGCCATGATTGTCTGTGGTCTAAGAGAGATGGCCCAATGGCCATCCTTTTTTTAATAATGTGCTGACCTTATTAACAAAATTGTGAAATTACTCAGAAACTATGTCTCTCCAAAATGTTTAATTGTCCCATCACAATTAAGTTTCGCATACAATGTCCCACTTGAAGAAATCCTTTACTCTTACTTCCACCCTCATGCCAACTTTTCTCTTGCCTACGTTAACCCCCCACTTCTTCAGCTGATTCTCCTATGACATGGTCCCCCTTCCTCTTGCTGTCCTGATCACCCTAATTCCTGGATATACTGCAATAAGAAGGAAGCCAGACAAGGCTTTTTTTTCACTTTATTTTATCTTTTAGCCCATCCTAAATACAGAGGTCATCCCAAAGGTGACTGGGTCAATGCCTTCGGTTCCAAGCGGCTGGCCAACCTAACCCAGATGTGAGAAATAGTGTTTGGATTTGGATAAGTGGGCTCATGCAGAATTTATCAGCTTAAAAGGGAGGATTAGTTACACATACACAAGATTTGAGGATATCAGAGTTGAATCATTGGCAGCTAGGGGTCAACACAGTACAAAAAGCGCTGGACCTGGAGTCATGAATAACTGAGTTCCAGTCCAGCCTCAGACTCTTAATAGTTGCACAAGATAATATACATAAAGCACATTAAAAACCTTCAAGTTTTGTATGAATGGTAATTATCATCATCATCATTAAGAAAAGACGACATTGAGTGAATCATGGGAGCACTAACTTAGGACTTGAAGGAACCATAATAGATATGGTACAGAGGAGATAGTGATGGGCTTTGAGTCAGAGAGGCTTGGGTTCAAGTCTTGCCTTAGATACTTGTTAGTTGCAAGGCATCCCACTGAATCTCCTTCTCCTCCTCTGTAGAGTAGGGATAATAATACCTCTGTTACCTTTGTCACAGGATGGTTTAATAGAGGAAATGAGCTAAGGCACATAAAGCCCTGTTCAGCTTTGGAGTATGCCGCCACCACCACCACCACCAAAACAACAAAAATGACTATTATATAATTGTTACTGATTATATCACTATTTTTAAGGAAGTAGCCGAGACAGGATTCTAAATCAAGGTCAGCTGACTGAATTCAGTATTCCCTCCACTAGATGTCAGTCGCTCCTTCTGTAAAATGAGGGGGTGGGCTAGCTCAGGGGTTCTTAATGTGGGGGGTTATCTGTGAACTTATTTTCATAACTCTTTTGATAGTTATATTTCAATGATTATTTTCCTTCATAATTCTTTGTGCTTTATTCTAGGCATTTTCAAGCATTACTCTAAGAAGGGGTTCATAGACTTCACCAGACTGCCAAATGGGTCCAGGACACAAACAGGGCTTAGAAACCCTGGGCTACATGCTTTTAAAGGCCCCTTCAAACCTCCACTGACTAAGATTTTGCCCCTCCACATGGCCTCTGTGGAACATCATGGGCTTTTTGTGAGCACCTTAAATCACTAAGTCTACACCTGTGACTAATTGCCTGAAAAGCAGGCAGTAAGTAGGGTTTCTGAAGATACAGAAGACCGTTTCTTTGTCTCCTCCTGCACTTGGGGCTGCTGGTTGGCACCTTTTCAATTGACGGTGAGAAGAGGCCGGGCTCAGCTGACTTTCTTATATGCTGTGACAAAGTGATCACTGCGGCAGTGTGACTGCAGTCATCAGAGAGCAGACTTTCTGGGAAATGAGCTCCCAAGCATTTCTGGGCAGAGCCAGATTGGCTTACGTTGCCTGACTTGCTCCCCAAAGTATAATGCATGGAATTATTGACAGCCTCAGACACTGGTCCTAAGAGTCAATCTGCCAGTCAACAAGAATTTATTAAGTGCTTACAAAATGCCACATATTCTGCTAAATGTTGGCAATAACAAGGTTTAAAAAAAAAACAAAAACTATTTGCACTCTCAAGGAGCTCACATTCTAAAGGGGGAAACAACCTGCAAATGATGTGAATACAAGATGTAAATAGAGCAAACAGAAGGAAATATCAGAGGGAAGATACTAGAAAGAAGATCTGATAGGGAAGGTCAGGAAAGGTCTCCCAAAGAGCTGGGTTTTGAAGGAAACTAGGAAGTGGAGACAAGGATGGAGGTAGCCCATGAGCATAGGGACTTGTTGGAGAAAAGCCAAGGAGGCCAGTGTCATTAGATTATAGAACACAAGGAAAGACCAGGTTCTGAAGGGCTAAACAGAAGAGTTTTATAAATGATCTTGGAGGTAATAGGAGGCCAGTGGGGTTTACTGAGCACAGAGATCAGATCTGCTAAGAAAAGTCACTTTGGCAGCAGAGTGCATGGTGGACTGGAACCAGGAGAGCCTGGAGACTGGGGACCAACCTCCAGGCTATTGCAATAGCCCAGGTGTGAGGTGATGAGGTTTTGTTGTTCCATCTGACTCTTTTTAACTCCATTTCTGGTTTTCTTGGCAAAAATACTGGAGTGGTTTGCCATTTCTTTCTCCAGCTCATTTTACAGATGGGGAAACTGAGGCAAACAGGGTGAAGTGACTTGCCCACGGTCACACAGTTAATAAGTGTCTGAGGCCAGATTTGAACTCAAGATGAGACTTCCTGACTTCAGGCCCAGTGCTCTGTGCCCTATGATGCCACCGAGCTGCTCTGGGGTGATGAGGTTAGAAGGCAATAACAGGAGACCATTCCACAGTTGCTCTAGGCAGCATCATATAGTGGAAAGAGTAATGGATTTGGAATGAGGAAATGGATTCATATCTCATCTTTGCTTCCTTTTTACTTGGGTGACCTTGGACAAATCATTTCACTTTATAGGGTCTCAGTTTGCCTTTCTGTAAAATGTATGGAAGAGTGTCAAGCCAGATGGCCTCTGAGACCCCTTTGAGCTCTAGATCTAGGATCTGCTCCAAGTGCTGCATTTTCTTCCCTTCTCGCTCTCCCTCCACCCTTTCTCTCTCTTTCTCTGTGACCTCATCAGTTCTCATAGATTTAATTGGCTTCTCTCTGTAGCTGAATCACAGACCAAGGCATCCAGCCCACCTCTCCCTTGAGCTTTAGTTCCACATCCAAAACAGCTCATTGGACATTTCAGGCTGTATGCCTGAGGGAATTCTTAGGCTCTGTCCTTCTAAAGCAGAATTCAGTGTCTCTCTTCTCTCTCCTCCCATCTCCCCAGCAGACAATGCTAGCACATAGTAGGTGATTAATAGCAGCTTTTGATTTGACATATTGCAGGCGTTTGATCAATCCATGTTGTGAGAATGACTGATTATCATCTCCTTCCTTCCCTTGGATTTCAGCTAGTATGCAGCATTCTGTCGAATCAGAGCAGCACACGTCTTTCTTTTGGGATCTTCCTCTTTCCCCCAAAATAGCTAATGCTGCTGTTAACATCTCCTGCTAGGCTCAGCTCATTCTGTTTTTCAGAATTCCTGATGTCATTCCTCCAGAACTATGTCACACTTGTGCATTTATCCTCAGATATTTGCCCTTACTTCTGTTTCTGCAAGGGTCTTTTACAAACCTATGTTGGTTGGTAAATTCCCTGAGCATGTATCTCATTAGACAACTCTTCCTTTTACTCTCCTATGGAATTATTTCTCTGTGTCTTCAGAATTCCATTTCTAAGTGCTTTCAATCATTCATGAGCTGAACTTCCTGAAGAATTTTTATCTACAGAATGATGTCTACTTCCTCTCTCAACCTTTTGAAATCTACTTTCAAATTGTGGGTGTACGGCATGGCATGATCAGCTTTTTTCTCCTGTCATAAATTTCAGGATCCCAGGGTTATAGATTTCAATTTTGATGTCGTCTTAGAGGTCATTCATCCAACACCTCATTTTATAGAGGAGGATATTTAGACCCAGGGGAAGGGAAAGGACTTACCCAAGGTCATAGGAATGCAATCCAGGTCCTCCGTCTCCCACAGCCAAGCCCTTCTGACTGATCAGAATCAGATTCAGATTATCCTAGGTTTCCTGATCACTTCATTTACCTTTTGAGGTATGATTAAAACTAGGAGCTTTGGAATGGCTGGCTTACCATGTCTTCTAGGTATGATCTGGGCAATAGAACCAGGGCACTGACCTGGAGATTGGGGCGAAGAGGAAGCCTTGTCTGAGGAAGCTTTGACCAAGAACTCCATCAATTTTTGCCATCTGTGTGAGAAGAAAAGTAGAGTCATTGTAAAATTGAAAGGAAGTTTCTTTTTGTCATGAAATAATGACCAATAAAATTACCAGAGAAAAGAATTTAAAACTGGGGAAAACAATCAAAATCAAAGAATTTGTTAGCGGAAAAAAATCATTCATTCTTTTATTTATTAAAACAATTATAAAGTACTATTATGTCATATTTCTAGGACATTCTAAGGTCTCTTTAAATTCTGTGATTCTTTGTTAAGGAAAATTCTCCTTATCTACAAATTTCCTTATCTAGCAACTCTATCTAAAATGGAAATGGGTTAGTCTAACAAGACATTCTCCCTAAAGCCATGTTAGTTCTTTGTGATCACTGTTTCTGTGTCTTTATGTTCCCTAACAAGCCTTTTAATCACTGGATTCAGGTTTGTCCTATACCCTTCCACCTAACACATCCCTACCTTTATCAACTTGAAAACCAACACACTTGCTGTTTCCATTAAAGACTTGCTAATCTAAGCACCTAATGTTTCCTCTTTCTTCAACAATCATCCTGCTTGCTCTTGGCATTAGAATAACAGGCATTTTCTACCCATCACATTCAGAATAAGAGGCCAGATGTGCCTGCAACATCCTACTTGTGGCTGCCAGGCAACTGCACTCATTGCTCAGAAATGTTAAAGATGTTGTTATGTCAGTTTTATTCTCCAAACTCTTCCTCTCTACCTCTAACTCTCTTGTCTCATCCCTATATACTCCAACTTTCAGGCTGTAGCATTTCTCTATAACTTTTATTGACTCCAAAGAAATTATCCAATTGTCCTGTTGCTTTTTCATTTCCTTCTTCCCTAAACTCCAATTTATGGCAAAAACATCCTTCCTCCTTTCCAAGCACTGGGATTCCATTGGTATGTGCATCCCCTCCACCATTTCTCTATGACATGAGTCACTACCTCTCTGCACCCTAGTAGACAGTTTCTTGGGTTTCGGTTGCTAAAAACATTCATAAGTCACAGACAGGTCACTGAAGGCCATCTTGTTCAACACCTTCATATTGAAAATAAAGGAACTTAATCCCAGAGAAGTGAAGTCATACATTAAATAGCCATTTCAAACTCAGGTCTTATGACTCTAAGTTCAGGTCTTGGTCCCCTGTACCACATTCATCATATGGTGGTCATCTCCCTGAAATTAGCTATATATCGGTCTTCTCACTACAGTCACTCAGCCTTGCATAGATGTGTATTTAAAGTATTTCCAGCTTGGAAATAAAGATGAGAAAAGTTCTCAATAGGCATTATCTTTTAACAACAGAGGGTCCTCTCAACCAAAAGACTGATCAAAAATGGCGTGGGGGAGACAAATACGGAAACAGTCAGTGTTGAAAGGGCTAGGGAAAAACAAGCACACTGATATACTACTGGGAGATCTATGAACTGGTCCAAGCATTCTGAAAAGCAATTTGAAATTAGGCAAAGAGTGTAACTCAGATGTCTGTACCCTTTTACCCAGAGATACCAGTGTTAGGCATATACTCCCAAGTAGGTGAAAAGCAAAAAAAAAAAAAAAAAATTGCATAAAAACACTAAAATATTCATAGTAGCACTTATTTTTTGGTGATAAAGAAATGGAAATAAGAAAGGTGACTATTGTTTGAGAAATCACAGGGTCTAGAGTCAGAAAGACTCATCATCTTGAGTTCAAATCTGGACTCAGATAATTATTAGCTGTATGACCCTGGGCAAATCACTTTTGCTGTTTGTCTCAGTTTCCTCACTGATAAAATGAGCTGGAGAAGGATATGGCAAACTACTCCAGTGTCTCTGCCAAGAAAATCCTAAATGAGGTTGTGAAGAGTCAGGCATGACTGAAACAACTCAACAAAAATAAAACATCATGGTCCATTAATATAATGAAATATTCTTGTGCTACAAGAAAAAATGAAGAATAGGTAGCATTTACATAGCACTTAAAGGTTTGCAAGATGCTTTAAAAATGTTATCTTGTTCCATTCTCCCAACAAATATGGGAGATAAAGATTGTGAATAATTACCAATAATTTATTAATAATAATAGTACCTAATGTGATGAATATAAGGAAGGATGGGAAGACTTATGTGACCTGATACAAATCAAAACAAGCAAAACCAGGAAGAAAAAATGTATGCATGATGATTGAAGCAATATAAATGGAAAGAAAAACAAATACTCCCAAAAACAAAAACCAAAGCCCGAATAATTTTAATGACGCAGCTTGGTCATAAAGAAGAGAAGCGAAAATACATATTCTTCCTCTTTTTGCCAAGATGGGAATTATGATGTAGCGTCGTATATGTAAGCGTTAGTTGCTATCTTCATTAGTTTTGCTGAACCACTATGTTTTTCTGTCTCTTTTCTTTTTGTTAGAAGGGAGAAGGATTTATTTGAAAATGAAGGTGATGTAACAACAAAAGATAGGACAAGTGATTATTATTCTCTTTTGTTTTATCATTTATATGATTTATCTATTATTTTAAAGAACAGTTCAGGATTACTTTTTATAATAAAACATCAAAGCATGACATTCGTGGAAATTTCACAACAGACAAATAGAAATCTAATTGTGACTCCCTCCGCCCAAGCTGAGCTCATCTTACAGAAGGGCAGCTCTGAGGGGGAGAGCTGATGAGTTCCACCTCTCTGCCTCTTGTGAAATCTCCTGCTGTGGTAGCCACTCACTCAATTCTCTCCTCATTTGTGAGTAAGGCAAGAACAAAAGATTTCATTGTTAAAAAATCTTGCAGTAACAGAGCAGAGAACACAGCTTCCTTCCTCAGCTCTCCCAGGGCAACAGTCTTAGAGGGGGTGGGTAGGAGCTCCTTCTCTTTGGTGAGATGGGGGCTAATCCCGCATCACCCTAATCCTTCCTGATGTCTTACTGATTTTAAGGATATTTAATCAGGAAGTGGCTTCAAGCTGGAATCCTGCTAATTACCCAGCAGCCGCTTTCCAAACAGGCACCTGATTGGACAGAGGATTAATGGAAAATATGCCCTAAAATAGGGATTCATGCATCTCACTCCTGACATGTGTGTCTATATTGTATGTTTAATCTCCTAAAGACATAAGTCTGAATATAAAGCCCTTGACAAAATGGGTTTATGTCAATAGAGGAGGCTTTAGCTAGTGGCTGGATATGAGTGGAAGAGATTTATCCCATAGGGGAGTAATTCTTTCCTGAAGGTCACTGTCATGATGTCCTTGGCTCTCCTAGAGACAGAGAAATCTAGAGTTCTAGGCCCTCCCCAGCCCTTTGGATTAAAAAAAAAGTGGGGAGAATACAGTCACCAAAATAATACAGTGGAAACCTATCTCCCTTATTACACCTTTCATCAGAGTACTAACTCTCCCCTCCACTCGCTCTTCCATCAAAGGCTTATTTTGAATGACCAACCCATCCTATTTTTCAGGGGTGGGAAAAGAAGCATACTAACCTATTCCATCACCTAGCTTTCCCTCCTTTCACCTGCAAAATTGATGTAGACACATCAAAAGAAGGGAGGAGAAGCAGATGAAAGAGACGAGGCCAAACCACCTCAGTTTCAAAGGGATATTAGATTCAGGTGTGAGGGTAAAGCCTGTCTGATTCTCGGGAATGCTATGCTCTCCCAAGCAACAGAGGAAGGATGGAAACAACTCATATAAAACAGTGATCTTGCTCTTGGCAACTTGAAAGTGAGTACAGGTAAATAATAAGGAAAGGCATGGTGATCTCACCCCCTACTTTCCCTTTAGGTCATGGTTCTTAGAGGTGGTTTGTGAATTATTTTTTTTCCTGCTATGAACTTCCTGACTCTCATCTCTTTGTTTCTAAGGTCATGGAATCACCCTAGATACCCAGGGACAAGACCAGATTTCCTTGATTTAAGCCACACTTGGGCTTAATCTAATCAGATGCAATTGAATAAAGATGACTGGAAAGTCACATACGTGGGTTAAAAAAAATTAGCATCACAAATATAAGATGAGAAAATCATGGCTCAATTGCCGGATCTGGTTTTCTTTCTTTAAAAAAAAGATCGAATGAATGAATGAAAAGCATTTATTAAGCACTTATTATGTGCCAAGCACATTACTGAGTACTGGTAATGCAAATATAAAACCCAGACAATCATTGCAAAGAGCTCATGGTCCAGTAGGGGCAGACAACCACAAAAAGGACCTGGAGATCCCAGTGGACACCGAGTTCAAAAACATCACGCTCGGTATTTATGAAGCACCTTGATGATTACCGTGGTTACAAAGAAAGGTTGAGGACTTGGGAGATGGCAACACCATTGTCCTCTCCCTTAGTCATGCCAAACCTTGTGTACTGTATACTCCTAAGGGGAGGGACTGTTTCATTTTAGTGTTTGTTTCTCTGGACTACATTTTAGAAAGGATATGGATAAGATGTAGACAAGTCAGAGGAGGATGTCCCTTACCATGAAGGGTCTCAAGTTTATGCCACCTCAGGATCAGTTGTAAGAGGGGGGATGACCAGCCTAGAGGGAAGAACTGTGTTCAAGAATCTGAAGATCTCTGGTGTGAAAGAGAGATTGTCTTGCTTGGCAAGAAGTAATCCAGTATGAGTGCAAAAGGGAAAACTAACCTCATGGATAGAGAGTGGGGGCTGAAGTCAGGAAGACGAGTGCAAATTGGCCTCAGACACTAGGTGAGTGGTCCTGGGCAAGTCACTTAACCTCTGTTGGTCTCAGTTTCCTCATCAGTAAAAACAGGATAAAAATAGCACCTACTTCACAGGGAGTTGTGAGAATCAGATGAGATGATAACTGTAAAATGTTTCACAAACCCTAAAGTTTTATACAAATGTTACTTATAAGTGTTTCTTTCCTGTTAGGTCAAGCCTTTCCTGATTCTTCACACCCCCCACTCAGTTTTAGTAACCTCCCCACTCAATATCACTATGAATTTTTTATTTATGTGTCACACATTGTTTCTCCTCCACAGAATGTGCCCTCTTTGAGGGCAGAGCAGTTTCATTTTTTTTTTTTTGCCTCTTTATCCCTGGCAGCTGGCATAGTGCCTCAACCATAGAAGTCACTCAGTAAATTCTTATTCAATGAATTGATACATGGGCTGTAGCTACAGTCTATTTGCACTGAAAATCAACTTACTTGATTTCATCTTTTACATTCAAATCCTGGTGGCTACACAAAGCCTCCATCAGTGATGGGGACAGAATGAGTCCATGATGCTCACAAATTGCCTTGATCTGAAAAATCAAAAAGTATTTTAAGTTTGGATAGGACAAACGCAATCCCTTCTATTTTCTCATGCCCTCCACCACTAGCCCGTACCTGCCAAGGTGATGAGATGTTCCAGGGCAGTCATTATCTCCCCCCATAAGCAACACTCCCTCTGCCTTCTCCCCTAAGCCATCAAGGCACCATTTACAATGGAGGGCCCTTGAAGGAATAGATAATAGGATATCAAAGTCTGATTAAGGTAGTGCAATTATGTTGTCACCATCGACTCAGGGCACTGACTGGGGTGAGTGGAAAACCATCACCTTGAGGAACTTGGACACAGAGAAGGAGAACTAAGGAAATTTACTTAACTGAATTGCAAATGCATGGTGGTCAATTACCTATAGAGATAAACTCAACCTATTATTCTAATTCATTCACCCATATATTCATTCATTCACTAACCACTTATTGAATGCCTACTTTATGCATAGTGTTGTTAGACACTCGTTCTTCAAAGAGAAATATGAAACAGTCTCTGCTCTTAAGTTTCCAGTGCAATAGAGGAGATATAAAATACACATGAATTGTTAGGATGATCGTGGTGTGGAGGCAGAAAAGGGAGGAGCTCTGTATCTTCCATTTTGTGGCAAGAGTGACTCTACAAGCAGTTGCAGGAGTTTCTCAACCCTTGACTAAGAGAAGTAACAACTAACTGACCTGTCCCTGCCTCAGCCCATAATAGAAATAAAGCTTCTCTGTCTTATTTGTCTCCCAAATTATACAACAGAAGACATCTAAGGAAGAGACTCATTTTTGGATCTCCATACAAAACTATTTATAAGGCATGGAGGGAATACTGTATGTCTTGGTAAGTGGTATTTCCCTTAAAATAAAATTGTACAGTATTTGAGAGGCAATATATTTTAGTGGGATTAATGCTGGAACTAGAATTCAGGTCCTGCGCTAAGTTTGCATCTTTACTCATTTTATGACCAGAGACACTTAACTTATTAGAGCCTCGGTTTCTTTCTCTATAAAATTGGTATTTGTAATACCTGTTTCACTGGGTGATTATGAGGAAAAGGTTTCATAAGGATTAATGTTTTATCTACTTGTAAGCTTTTTCCTTTTATTGAGGGAAGGGAATGGTGACTCTACCTTAGCGTAAGGAATTCCCAATATGGAAACGTGTCTGTAACTTAAATTATTAAAGAGTTGTTTAAGGAGAGTGAGTGGCTTCTCAGTTGTTACACAGCCATGATGTGCCAGAGATAGCATTGGAAGCTGGGTCTTCCTACCTTGAAGTCTGGCCCTCTGTCAACTATGGGACACTGTAGTTCTTTAATGCTTATTGTTTTATTCTAAAGTTTTAAAGTAATGGGTTGATTCACTGGTGGAAGTAGTACTAACAACAGTGAGACTGAAGATCCCAAATTGTTTATGTGTATTCATGTGATGAGGACTCTGAGCCACCTAGAAAAAGTAAAATTATGTTCAGTGTTTTTTTGAATGGCCTCAAGAATAAAATATGGATGCCCACATTTGACTTTTAAAGCCCTTTCCAATCTGTTTGGTAAGGTAGGAGGGATGTGGGAAAGATTTTAATCAAAGAGAGATAAAATGACACTTGGGTACTTGCAGAGATAAACTTTAGATATCTGAACATTTAAATCTATTAAATATATCCCTTCCTAATGATATCTGATGGTTGTGATTAGGATGGGGAGGATGAGGAAGAGGAGGAGGAGCAGGATGATAACCAAATCCCAGCCTTCCCTCTAACACTTCAGAATTTACATATATGAGGTCTAACTCACTCTTTGATTTCTTCTGATAACTGCCCAAAGTCCAAAACTTCTGTGAGTCTATTGAGGAGACCCAAAGTTTGGACTGCACAGAACTCATCTGTCTAGTTCAGCTTAAGCTTCTCATGACCTTGGAACCAAGAACAAGGAAAGTCCTGGGTACTCAGCACAATGTCTCGGGACACGGATTTATTATAACTCTTAGGGAACTAAATTCCTATCATTTTCCTCCCTTTGAGTAATAACCATAGTTTGAATGAGTTCCAAGGCAGTAAGTAATTCCAGACAGTTCACCAATGGTAGACCAACTTCAAAAAAAGCCTGGCTGTTTACACCATAAAGATGGAACCCAAAGCTGGGACTTCCATCATCCATACAGAAGCCAATTGACATTCCAAAAAGATTGGCTTGTCCATGTCACTCCCTTGCTTAAGAAATTTCAAGGGTTCCCTGTTACTTTTAGAATAAACTACAAATACCTAGCACATAGTAGGCACTTAAAAATCTTTATTAATTGTTTGATTGGCTTCAACTTGTCTTTCTAGGCAGATTTCACGTTACTCTCCATCATGGAGATCAGAATTCATTTAAATTGAACAAAACTGATTTTAATCTTATTTAAAAGGGCAAATTATTAGACCAACCTAAAGATGGCATTGGTAGGTGAAAGGCATCCAGCAGCTAGATGGTACAGTGCATTGGACTTGGAGTCAGGAAGCCTTGGGTTCAAATCCAGCTTCAGACTTTTACTATCTAGACTAGTAGCAAGTCATTTAAACTCTGTTAGCTTCTTTCCTAGTCTCTGAAATATGGATAATAATAGCACCTACCTCTTGGGGCTGTTGTAATGATCAAATGAGGTAACATATGTAAAGTGCTTTGCAAAACTTATAGTGCTATATAAATGTTGTTGATATTAGATACTCTCATCAAAACTTCGCGGAGCCTTACCTCCGCTTCTCAAAGTGCCTGCTGCCTATTGTTACTTTTATTATTATTATTTTGGGGGGGATGAGAGTGGGTGGTTCTCTCAGACCCTGCAGTGAGCTGAAGAGGAAGTTCATGTGGATCTTTTATAAGTTTTTTCCACTTCAAAGTCTACTCATGGGGGCCACAGATGGGTACTAGAAACTTTGCCAAATTGCAGTATTCAGTTTGTGAACAAGATTAATTAATTATCCCTAGCCCCATGCAGACTCTCATATGCAAGTGGGGGACCTCCGGATTTCTTTGATAGCTCCTTCATAATCCCAGATCATTCACTACTCCCTGCAAGTCTCATGGGTCATTGTGGCAAGTGCCCACAAGCAATTTCCCTGCTCCATACATAATTTCTGCAACTAGATACATGCCCAGGGACAACTTGGAGAAAAATGTGATATCTGTTGGTATCTTCCCTCCATTTATACCCCTCTTTGGGGACACTGACTGCATTGCTAACATCTTTTTGGTTAATTTGGCGATCTTTCCCACTCATTAATAGGCCCATGTGATCTGCTTAAATCACATGGAAGCCTAAGTCACATGTGGTGGGAGGAGCATGCTGAACAGGCAGAATAGGAAAGGGTAGAGCAGTAAGGATAGAACAGGAAGAGGCAGAGCTGGAGTAAAGCTGAGAGGAAGTTGGTCTTGTCAGGGCTGGGAAGGACAGAGGAAGCAGGCAACTGGTTGTGAGTGAGAGCAGGGCACTTTGCTTAGGGGATCCTGTTTGTGGGAAAGCCTGATAATGTGTTTAGACTTCTTGGTTACTATGATGGATTTCTTTGCTACCATGATAGATTTGACTTTCTTGTGTTGGGATTTGACTTGCTGGTGTCTGAATAAATGTTTTTCTTCTAATTTCTATATGGAGAGTTTATTATACTTTGTGATTCAGAACTATGCTAGCATATTCATAATTGCTGCCGGTGCTCTGAATATTGCCTTGGTGATACACCACTTCCTTTTCTCTGACCTTAATCAGAAACTGGGCACAGATACGGGGATTTATCTCCAGCTGTAAAGGCACCCCAGCATCGTACATAGAATCTTCCCCCACCCTCACCCTCCATACTCGTACACACACACACACACACACACACACACACACACACACACACACACACACACACACAGCAAATAACCTTTGACTAGGGGTTGGGAATCACCTCTGTCTCTCCGGTCAATCAACAAACATTTACTGCCTAGTATTTATGTAGTCTTTAATTTTGCAAAGCATTTTGCATGGAATATCTTATGTAATCCTTACAATATATGTGTGCTATTCTTATCCTCATTTTACTGATAGGAATTTAAGGCAAACAGAAGTTAAATGACTTACACAGGATCATATACCTACTAAATGAGATAGGATTTCAACTCAGTTCTATGTGATGCCAAGCCCAGTATTCAATCTGCAGGGTCCCCTAGCTGCTCACTATGTGCCAGGCATCTTGCCATGCTCAGAGAATGCAAAAAAGGTCACTGGTTTGCAAAGAGTTTTACCATATGTGGTCTCATTGGATCCTCACAAGAGCCTACCAAAGTTGGTGCTACAATCACCCCAATTTTACCAATGAGGAATCTCAGGCTCAGAGAGGTTAAGTCACTAGCCGAAGGTCCCACAACTAGTAAGTGTCTAAGGGGGGAGTTGAACCCAGGACTTCCTGACTCCACATCTGGCTGTCCTTTTTACTAAGCTGCCTCATGAATAGTTCCTGCTGTGAAGGAAAGCACATTTTAATGGAGGAGACAATGTGTAAATACCTAAGTACATAGAAATTACATAGAAAAGGTCACCTGAAAGGGGAAAGATTCTGCACATGGCAACAGAGGATCATAGACCTAAGCCTAGAAGAGACCTCAGAGGTTCTCATCTACCATTGTCATTAATCAGTTAGTCAATTAACAAACATTGATTAAGCATTTGCTATGTCCAGATACTATACTAAGCATGAAGACAAAAATGAAGCAGGTCTTGCCCTCATGGAGCTTACATTATAATGGGGGAGAAAACATGTAAATGAACTGGAATATTTGGGATATATAAAGAATAGATATAAGGTAAACTTAGCAGGGAAGGCACTAAAATCAGAGGGAAATTGAGGTCTAGAGATGTTGAACTCACTCAAAGTCACACAGATAATAAGTGAACATGAACCCATGTCATCCGACTCCAGATCAAGCATTCTTTCCACTACCCCACTCTGCCTCTCATGAACACTGACCTCCTAGATGCTAGATTCTGCCTACCTAGACCCTCTTTACCCTAGTGGTCTTGGCTGGACTTGACTGAATGATTTATCAACCTACTTGATTGGCACAGTCTATTTTCTTTCCTATGACACTCAATCTCCACCTTCATGTTAGGGTCTGAACCACTCTCCATGACAACCAGACTGACCATGTGTCTGATATAGCGAAGTCATCACAATAAAGGATTGTGGATTTGACTTTCAAGCTTGGTACCTTTAGTCAGAATCAAAGAACCACACAATCTCTAATTTGGAAGGGACATCAGTGTTGATTTAGTCCAATCTTTGGCTAACTGAGAATCAACTCTATAATGTACTCTACAAGTGGTCATCCACCTTCTGATTAACAGTCTAGAGAAGAGGATTCCCATCGCCCTTGGAGTCCAGCCTGCCCAGCCCACCCTGTGACAGTTCAAATGTTAGGCAATTCTTCCTGACATCCAAACTAAATCTTCCTTCTTGTAACTCCAACCCACTGTTCCTAGTTCTTCCCTCTAGGGCCAAAGAGAACATAGTCAATCAGATATTTGAACATAGGTATGAGGATTCCTCCCCTTCAAGCTTTTTCTCCTACAAGCTAAAGAACCAAAAATACAAAATACACATATCTCCATCAGTTGCTCCCTCTGTGAAAAGAGATCCTTCCAGCTCCCCTCACCATTATGCTCATCTTTTTCCTCTGAGTCATTCCTTTCACATAGGAGCAAACAGGATCTTTCTATAACCCCTTCTACTTCTACTCTTGCCTTTTATTCCAAATAATCCCATGAGTATTGTCAGCATGGATAGAACACTGAACCTGCAGTTGAGAAGACCCACCTCAAACCCTTACTAGCTATGGGACCCTCAGCTAGTTCCTGAAGCATTGGGATTCTCTGTGTCCTCATCTGTAAAATGGGGATAATGAAAGCCCTACCTCACATAGTCATTGTGAGAAGAGATGAAAAAATGTATGCAAAGTGATTGGCAAACTCAAAGCACTCTATGCAACTGAGTTATTGTCACCAACGTCATGTTATTATCACTGTTGTTCTTATTCCTGTGTTAGAATGGAATGCACATTAGCCTTGGATTCAAATGCCTAGGTTCAAAGATGTACTCCTCCATTTGCTTACTCTGTGGCTTTAGGTGAGTCATTAAACTTTCTGGAATCTCAGTTTCCTCATTTGTAGCATAAAAGGGTTAGATTAGTTGATCCTAACAATCCCACCAAGTTAGGTTCTAACCTTCTCTGTTCTAAGGTTTGATCTGGCTCTTACATTGTGTTCTGAGATCTTCTCCCATTCTTAGGTTCCTAAGGTCTATCTCAGAGCTAGCATCCTTTATTCTAAGATTCTCTCCAATCATTATCTTTAATATTCTAAGGGCTCTTTCTGCTCTTAAACTATGCTCTAAGTTCCTTTGAATCTTGGCATTCTGCATCTTATGTTCTAATATTCTACATCCCAAGATACCTTATAGCTGTCTCTACGTTCTAAGGTTTCATCCAGCTTGAACATTCCATATTTTACGTTCTGAAGTCCATCTCAACTCTTACAGCCAAGGTCTTTTCCATCTCATACATCCTCTAACATTCCATATTCTGTGGTCTCTGTTGTCTCTAAAAACCTGGACTTTTGTTGTTTCATTTTTTAATGTCTAGTTTGAGGGATTGGAATGATCACAACTGATTCCAATGGCAACTAGTTAAGAGTTTCAGAATCTGGGATTTGACTTTTTGACAGAAGGTATTTTTTTTTACTGTGAAATGTTGTTTTGAAAGCATTAAACTTTCCATTGTTACATGGATCACAGACTCCTACCTCAGGTATTTCTGTTCCAAGTCTAATAGTTTAAAAGTCTTTCTATTTTACCCCTCCCCAAACTCCAAGATACTAATAATCACTAATGATGGCTAACATTTACATGGGGCTTCCTATGTGCCAGGCATTGTGCTAAGTCCTTTACTATTATTATGTTATTTGACCCTTACAACAATACTGGGAGAATAGGTACTATTATTATTCCTGTTTAATAGATGAGGAAACAGGCAAATAGCTGTTAAGTGTCTTGTCCAGAGTAACACAACTAGGAAATATCTGAGACTGGATTCAGACTCAGGTCTTCCTGACTCAGGCTCAGCACTCTGTCTACTATACCACCTAGCTGCCTACGTAGAACAAAGGATTTTATTTATACCATATAATCCACAAAAGGGACCCAGAAGAGAAAATTACTCCCAGGATCTCTCTACTACATGTCTGTTCATAAAGACATATTGAAATAAATCTATAAATCTAAATGTGACATGGTTTACCTTGGAGGGTGGCAGGTGGCCAGAGAAAGGTTGGTCTTCTTTATGAAAACTCAGGTGAAGATTTTCAATGTTGAGCTTGTCCATGGATAGCTTCAGGGCACTCCTGAGAAGCCCAGTTAAGTTATCACTGGCTTCAGAAGATGAGCTATGGAATTGAGACACAATAGAGGGGGTATGAGTAAAGGGCAGAGAGATGTGATAGAGTTCTGAACATGGTATCAGGACACCTGAGTTGGGGTCGCATCTCTGTCACTCACTGGAGAGCCACTTTCCTCAACCGTGAAATGAAGATAGTACTGTGTACTGTACGTGGCTTATGTCAAAGATTTTGTAAACTGACACTAAGCTGCCTGATGTGTTATAGTAAGATCCAAAATGTGTCAAATGATGGAAGATTAAAGATTTTTTGGATGAAAGTGGCCTTGGATTCAGGAAAACCTGGATTGATTCATCAGGTAAGAGGAGGATGGGGAACTAATCAGGAAGGTGGCTATATGACTAGAGAGAAGGGGTTGGATGGGAGAAATGTTGTGGAAATAAGATTGATAAGATCTGACAGCTGGTTGAATATTAGGTGGAGGAGAAAAACTCAAAACAGGGCATTCAAGGTGATGAACTTGGGTATCCTCAACAGAAATGGGAATGTTAGGAGGATGTGCCTGAGCTCAGTTTCTAGTCTGGGACTTGTTGATTTTGAGATAATTATGAGATGTCCAGCAGGCAGTTAATGCAAGAATGATGTGTTGTAGAGATATAACAGGGTGGGACACATAGTTTTTGTGGTAATAGGCATAGACATTATGCTTGAACAAAGGAGAGCAAATGAAATTACCAAACAAGAAAAAGTAGAGATAGATGGATGGATGGGTAGACGGACGGACAGACAAACAGACAGACAGACAGACAGACAGATAGACAGACAGATAGACAGATAGATAGATAGATAGATAGATAGATAGATAGATAGATAGATAGATAGATAGATAGATAGATAGATAGATAGATAGATAGACAGATAGATGAATGGATAGATGGATGGATGGATAGACAGACAGAAAGATAAAAGAGAATATGGAGCACAGCTCCTAGGGAACATTCACTATAAGGGGGCAGGAAACTGACAAAGCTGTTAGATGGACAACATTAACAACAATGATAATTTTGGCATTTATATGATACTTCAAAGCTGTCATTTGATTCTTACAACAGCTCTCATCCTTTTACCCATTTTACAGATGAGATAACTGATGTTAAGTGACTTATCCAAGGTCACAGAGTTAATAACTCATTATTTTTCCTCTCCTCCTTTTAGCTTCTCTACTTCTCTCAAACACATTAATATTCTTTTGGTCTCCCAGGTTTTCCATGACGATGTTATTTTCACCTCTTTATGCTCAACCTCCCCGCTGCCCCTTTCTGATCCACTGCCAAACATTATCAATTCTAGACATCTCTCCATTCTGTCCTCTTCTTTCTACTCCTAACATAACCAATGTGTGAGGCAGGATGCAAACACAGGTCTACCTGACTCCAAGTCTGGTACTTAAGCCCACCTATGAAGTAGGTCTATGCCTAGTCCCCTATCAATGCTGAGCAACTCTGAGAGCACCAGCACCACTATCAAGGAAACAAGAGGCAGATGCATGAAGGAATCCCACTTCCTGTAGCCTGTGGGAATTTCTTAGAAGGCTCAGGTCCAGATGCTTCCTACATCTGGTCTAACTTAGATGGGGGGAGCTACTGCCACCCCAGCTATCCCTGGCAATGCTTTGAGTTTCAAGCACATCCGAGTCTCTTTGACTTGGAGGTTCCCCACAACTGAACACCTGGAGAAGGTTGTTTTCTGGAATTAATACATTAATGATAAAAAGCCTTTAATGAGCCATAAGCTGTGGTCCTGGACCATTTCTCCTTTTGTTTATTTGTTTGTTTTTGACAGGAGGTTTTTATAAGCAGCAGCTTTTCTGAAAACCCCAGGACCCTTTTCCCAGGTGCCTCTTCTCCAAGAGACACAAACCCACCCTGGGAAGAAACTGGCCGTCGGTGGAGCGGTGGAAAGGATGCTAGTCACATGGGTTTTGTGAGATGTTCCCTCTTGCCCTTGACCAGCTTGCCCAGTTTGGGGAGAGAACCAACAATCATACCAAATACTGGCAATGGCCCCTCTACTACTGGGCTGTGTTGTTTATCAAATAAAGGCATCAGAGAGACGGCCTTTAAGGATGCTCCCAGCTGTGACCACTTTGTCCCTGAGCTTTCTGTCTGAGATCTAGCATCTCTCTCTCCTATAATACTTGGTTCTAAGGTTTTAAGCTTCCTTCCTGATATCTTGAGCCATCTGTTCTAACATTCTAAGATCTAAAATCTATGACCCCTATTGTCTCTAATACTCTGTTCTCTGATTCCTTCCTACTCTGACATTCTATATGGAATTGTAGTGTGAAAGCAATAACATCTTCAAATATCTAATTCACTGTTGGGGAACCTGCGGCCTTGAGGCCACATGTGACCTTGGGTGTGGGTTTTTGATTGAGTCCAAGTTTTACGAAACACATCCTTTTATTAAGGGGATTTCTTCTGTTAAGTTTGGATTCAGTCAAAGGGCACACTTGAGGACCTGGAGGGCCACATGTGTCCTTGAGAAAGTAGGCTCCCTACCCCTGATCTAATTGATGAAAAAAAAAAGTAATTGTGAGGTATAGATAAGCTCAAGGGGCAGAGAAGTGGTGCAGTGCATAAAGTGCTAGGCTTGAAGTCTGGAAGAAGTGAGTTCAAATCCAGTCTGAGAAACTTAGTAATGAGTAAGTCACTTCACTCTCTTTGCTTCAGTTTCCTCATTGTAAGAAGAGCTAGAGAAGAAAATGGCGAACCACTCCAATATCCCTGTCAAGAAAACCCTAAATGGGGTCACAAAGAGACAGAACTAAACAATAACAAAAACAATATAGAAACAATCCTTACCACCTGACCATTGGTCACAGAACAATTGTAACAAATGATAAACTTTAAGGTCTAAGAAATCATATGGTGGCATAATGGATAGAGAATTGAACTTGGAGTCAAGAATACCTTGGTTCCAATGTCATCTCAGATGCTAACTGGCTTTTATGACCATGAGCAAGACATAGAAATGTCCTATGCCCCATTCCTTCACACGTAGAAATGAGGGAATTGGACCCGATGTGCTCTGGGGTGCCATCCAGACTGCAATGCCTCTGATTTTCAATACCAGGCTGGTCCTACATCGTACTATCCTAATTGTAAAAACTAGCAATTTTTTTTTTCTTGCAAGACAATTTGAAGCCAATGTCCTCTTTATAGACAGAGTATAAAGAAACCTTATGGAAAATATAGTTCTCTCTGGTACCAGGCTGCTGCAAAGCCTCCATTTTTAATGAATGAACTAACCCTTAATAAGCAGTCAGTATGTGTTGGGCACTGTGCTAAGCTGGTATCTCTTTCAAATACCCACGTTGCTTGAAGGAAAAATAACCAAACCCAACCCTGAGAATTCAGTGCCTTGTCCATCCTATTTTCACTGTGCTTAGGAGAAGGAGATCCCTGAATCATTCATCTGAATTTCTAGAGATACAGGAGGGCCCCTGTTCCCATACTCTGGGGTCTCAGCTCAAAGGAGAAGAATGAACTCATGAGCACTTAAATGTTTCAGCACTTTTTCCATAAATTTATTTTTCTGTTTTCTATATGTGAGCTTCATAGGTAAGAGAGAGACAGACAGAGAAACAGAAAACAAAAAGTATGATAGAGAGAGAGAGAGAGAGAGAGAGAGAGAGAGAGGCAGAGAGAGAGAGAGAGAGAGAGAGAGAGAGAGAGAGAGAGAGAGAGAGAGAGAGAGAGAGAGAGAGAGAGATCATGTAAAACTCGTCCAGGGAGAAAAACCCCCCCCAAAATAACATATAGAGTAGCAAGAAAAAAGAAACTCACCACATTGTGAAAAGCTAAGATCAAAGCAATTCCTGCTGGGGAGAAGAGGCAAGGCCAGATGACCTCTGTGGGCTTTTCCAAATCATGAGATCATGATTCTACACACTCATGGATACTGAATTCCCCTTCACTGGAAGTGTTCAAGCAGTGACTATATGACCAATCATTAGGGAGAGTCTAGAGGGAGTTTCTACGTTGGGTTGGAGATGGAACATCTAGTTCCATGAGGTTCACTTTAATTCTGAAATTCCTTGAACACATGACCATATGCATGGAGGAAGGAGAGGAAAGTCATACCTTAGGTCAAGATTGTCGATTTCCTCCTTTTTTACTGGAATATCATCAGTTAGGGGCTCACTCCTTTGAGTTTCATTTGATGCAGCTAATCTTAAAAACCAAAGCAGCTTTTTATAATTGATCTAAAAATGAACATACATTTTGGTTACACGCAAAAGAAAGAGGTTTGCAAAATGTCTTTAGAGAATCCATTCATCCATCTATCCATCCATCCATCCATCCACCCATCCATTCATCAATTTGCTGATACCCTACAAGGGACCAGGTTCCATACTAGATGCTAGGGATGCATAGCCTAAATTGAAATCTTTGTCCTTAAGGAACTTGTGTTCTAAAGGGGGAAACAAAATATAACTCGTGAACATAAGCTCCTTAAGATGATAATTGAAAATCATGAGAGAGTTGAAATCTCTTTGGGAAATGACTTTTTTCATAAGATCATAGATTTAGAGGTGAGAGGAACAATAGAGGCCCTCCAGTCTAACTTCCTCGTTTTATGGGAGGCTAAGGTACCAAATACTGAAGGAATAACTTGCCCAGAATCCCATAGCTAGTAAATATCTCCGTTGGGTCTCCCTGACTTCAGGTGCAGGGCTCTCCCCATTAGGCAACATTGCCAAGGTCATCAGAGTTATTGGTCTAGTTGCTCAGAGATAGATAAGAGAGGCAGGGATTTGGGCTTGTTGTGGGTCTGGACCTGGGACCATTAGTGTGGGAAATCCTGGGAACAAAACTCTCAACACAGTTCCTGTCCTCAAGGAGATGGGGATCCTGGGCAAATCCCTTAGCCTTTTGTGCCTGAAACATTTCTTTAAGAATATAAGTGGCAGAGAAATCTCTGATCTGCCATTATAGAGGTTTCTTACTCTGGCCTGTGAAAGTTCTGGCAAATCTGGACAGCATACTAAAAAGCAGAGACATCACCTTGCCAGCAAAGGTTCATGTAGTCAAAACCATCTATTGTTTTTTCCAGTAGCAATTAATGGTTGTGAGTTGGACTATAAGGAAAACTGAGCACTGAATAATCAATGTTTTTGAATTGTGATGCTAGAGAAGACTTTGAGAGTCTCTTGGGCAGCAAGGAGATAAAATCAGTCAGTGCTTAAAGAAATTAATTCAGGCTATTTACTGGAATGTTTAAATACTGAAAGTGAAATACTTTGGCCACAAAATGAGAAGATGAGACTCATTGGAAAAAAAAAATCACTGATGTTGGGAAAGATTAAAGTCAAAAGGAGAAGGAGACAAGAGAGGATGAGATAGATAAACACTGTCATGGAAGCTATGAAAATGACCTTGGACAGAATTAGAGAGAGAGTGGAGGACAGAAGGGCCTGGGGTGCTATGGTGGTCCATGGGGTCATGAAAAGTGAGACAAAACTAAATGACTGAAAAACAACAAAATTATAAGCCAGGTACTCTCCAAAACTGGGGATATAAAGAAAGGCAAAAACATGCTTCCTGCCCTCAAGCAACTTATTGTCTAATAGAGGAGTCACCATGAAAACAAGTCTATACAAAGTAAAAACAGGATAAACTGGGGGTCTTCTCAAGGGTAAAACTCTGGCATTAAGGAATGGGAAAGGCTTCTTTAGGCTAGCTCACTGACCTATGCCTACTTTAAAAAGTGAAAGGTTAATTTTCTCTCTCCACCCCTTCTTTCAGATTAAGTGAGCCATACCAGTTCAGAGTATCTGGTCTGAGTGAACCTCTGGAAAAGTAACTTGACAGTAGGCAACTGCAGAGGGACCTCATGCTTTACTAGCAATCGACTCAGCTGGGATTGAAGAAGAAGTCCCGAAGAGATAGGATCCAAAACCTTCAATTCCTTTTCCAGCTTGTCCAGCAAATCAGAGCTTGGAGGATGCACCTTGAATTCCCTTCCAACCATGTCCAGAAGAGACTCATCTTCACTTGACCTCAAACCAAGGCTCTGAGAAAGACAATAAAAAAAAAAGAACACCCTAAACATAAATTTTAAAATACTCAGTCCCTGAAAGCAAATTTTTTTTGTGCTCTGTATATAATTGGGCTTCCTCTTTACTGACTGGTGACATACTGTAAGTGAGCAAAAGAAGCCTCATGTTCTATAGCTAATTACGGGTAGGTATATAGCTCACTTGGACACACCCAACTAGCCACTGCCTCCACCTATATTTCCAATCTTCTTCCATTTTCCTGCCCATACTCTTGGATCTGGTGGCTCCTGGCCATTCCTCTCACAAGACCCTCCATCTCTTAGCTCCGTGCATTCTCTCTGGCTGCCCTTGCCCCTCCCCCATGCCTGAATTCTCACCCTCCTTCACTCCAACTACAGACCTCCCTGATTGCCTTCAAGTCCACCTCCTACAGGAGACCTTTCCCAACCTCTTCATTCTAATGCCTTTCCTCGATCAATTTCCTATTTATACTGAATATAACTTGCTTTGTATGTATTTGTTTGCATCTTGTTTTCTCCATTAGAGTGGGAGCTCCTTGAGGAGATAAGATGTCATTTGCCTCTTTTTGTATGCCCAGCACTTGGCACAGTGCCTGGTACATGGTAAGTATTTAACAAATAGTCATCGATTGGCTGAAGAGCCAAACTGGCTATAGAGGGTAACCAGAGGCCACCAGAGTGGGGAGCAATATTTATCTGTGTCTTGCCCCATTGTTTGAAAGTCACCTTAGTTTATGGACTCCAGAGACCAATCAGTCAATTAAAGTACACTTCTTATGTGTTGGGAAGGATGTGCAAAGATGAAGACCCTGCCCTCAAGGTATTTACATTTCACTGAGTAAAATAACATAGACAATGAGCTTCTGGAGGCAATGAGCTGTCTTCCTTTTCTTTCTTTTTCTTTTTTTTTTGTATCCCCAAAGCTTAGTCTAGTGCCTGGCAAATAGGAAACACTTCACAAATGCTTTTAGGGGAAAGCATGATGTGACAAACACATGTGAGGGTATCCTAAACATATACAAAATAAATATGAGGTCATGTCTTGGGGGTATGGGGAGTGGTCACTGGTAGTTGGAGGGATAAGGAAAAGCCTCATATGCAGAAGGCAATGCTTGAGGTGAACTTGGAAGGAAGTTAGGGATTCTAAGGTGAGGGGAGAAGGCATCTTCATTTAGAACCCTAACCCTAAATGCTGATTCTATCATGGTGCAAAGTTTATGCAAAAGTACAGAGATGGGCTATTATTTCTGAAGAAAAGGAAGGAGAGTGGTTTGGTTACCCCAACACAAAGGAGACCAGTGTCTAATAAGGATGAAAAGGTACATGGGGAACCCATGATTTAAGACCCAAAGTGCCAAACAGAGGGGTCGACATTTGATCCTGGAGGGAAGGGAGTCACTGCAGTTTGTTTCAGTAGGCACTGACATCATTAGTCCTGAGCTTCAAGAAACTCACTCTAGTAGCTGGGTGGTGACTGAACCACAGGACCTAGGGAAATGGAGTCAGGCCATAGAGACTTCTGAGGAAATTGCTTCCTTCTTTACCTAGCGACTTCCTGGTCATAGTTTCAAGTTTATTTCAGGGGTGGAGCCAAGATGGTGGAGTAGAAGTTTGGATCTGCTCTAGCTCTACTCCTATAGCCCATAAAATACCTGTAAAAAAATGACTCAACAAATTCTAGAACAGCAGAAGCCACAAAACTACAGAATGAGAGAGATTTTCAGGCCAAGACAGCCTGGAAGGCTGACAGGAAAGGTCTATTGCACCAGACTCAGAGAGAAGCACAGCCTGGCCTTGGCCACATACTCTGGCAGGGACAGGACTGGAGCAGGCTTCAGGGTACAGAATCATGGGCAGCATCCCGCAGATTACTCAACCCACAGATGCCAAAGACAGCTTCAAAGTTCAGTGAGAAAACTCTTTCACCTGGATGAGAAGGGATCAGGGTCTGGCCCTAGCCCTGGCCCGAGGGCAGTGGAAGTCACTGCAGCAGTGTCCCCTTTTGTAGCCCTCAGCCTAAAGACACTGGGGGAATTGAGTAGACCAATCTAGGTCTCAGCCCTGAGTGGTGGTCCTGAGGGGAGGAGGAACACTGACATGGTGGAGCTGGTGGAGGCTCTGGAGAGGGAACCCTAGTCACAGATCCTGGGCAGAAAAGCTTGTGGCTGCTCCCAGATCAGAGTGCAGGTCAGGAGAGGAGTAAACTTCTCACCCCTGATTGTGCCACCTTGGAGGAACTGAGAACTTACAGGTCCTTAGAGTATACCCTCCACTTGACAAAGCACTCAAAAGTCAAGTAACTGGCTGGGAAAATACCCAGAAAGGGAAAAAAATAGAAGGTTACTTTCTTGTTGAACAGGTATTTTCTTCCATCCTTTCAGATGAGGAAAAACAATGTATACTATCAGAGGCAGACATAAAAGTCAAGGATTCTACATTCAAAACCTCGAAAAAACATACATAATGGTCTCAGGCCATGGAAAAGTTCAAAAAGGACTTTGAAAATCAAGTAAGAGAGGTGGAAGAAAAATTAGGAAGAGAAATGAGACAAATGCAAGAAAATCATGAAAAGAGAGTCAACAGCTTGCTAAAGGAGACCCCAAAAATGTTGAAGAAAATAACACCTTTAAAAATAGATTAACCCATATGGCAAAAGAGATTCAAAAAGCATGAGGAGAAGAATGCTTTAAAAAGCAAAATTAGCCAAATAGAAGAGGAGGTCCAAAAACTCACTGAAGAAAATAGTTCTTTAAAAATTAGAATGGAGTAGATGGAAGCTAATGACTGTATGAGGAACCAAGAAATTTCAAAAGAAAACCAAAAAAATAGAAGACAATGTGAAATAGCTCATTGGAAAAAACAACTGACCTGGAAAATAGATCCAGGAGAGGCAATTTAAAAATTATGGGACTACTTGAAAGTCATGATCAAAAAAAGAGCCTAAACATCATCTTTCATGAAATTATCAAGGAAAGCTACCCTTGTTGTCTAGAACCAGAGGGTAAAATAAATATTGAAAGAATCCACCCATCACCTCCTGAAAGAGATCCCAAAAGGAAAACTCCTAGGAATGTTGTAGCCAAATTCCAGAGTTCCCAGGTCAAGGAGAAAATATAGCAAGCAGCCAGAAAGAAACAATTTGAGTATTGTGAAAATACAATCAGGACAACACAAGATCTAGAAGCTTCTACATTAAAGGATCAAAGGACTTGGAATATGATATTCCAGAAGTCAAAGGAACTAGGATTAAAACCAAGAATCACCTACCCAGCAAATCTGAGTATAATATTTCAGGGGAAAAATGATCACCCAATGAAATGGAGAATTTTCAATCATTATTGATGAAAAAACCAGAGCTGAATACAAAATTTGATTTTCAAATACAAGAATCAAGAGAAGCATGAAAAGTTAAACAGGAAAGAGAAATCATAACGGAGTTACTAAAGCTGAACTGTTTACATTCCTACATGGAAAGATAATATTTGTAACTCTTGCGACTTTTCTCAGTATTTGGGCAGTTGGAGGGATTATATGCATATAGATAGAGGGCACAAGATGAGTTGAACAGGAAGGGATGATATCTAAACAAATAAAATTAAGGGGTAGGAGAGGAATATATTGGGAGAAGAAAGGGAGAGATGGAAGGGGGCAAATTGTCTCTCATAAAAGATGCAAGGAAAAGCTTTATCAAGGGGGGAGAGGGAAAAGGTGGAGATGAGAGGGAAAAAGTGAAGCATATTCTCATCACATTTGACTTAAGGAGGGAATAACATGCACACTCAATTTGATATGAAAATCTATCTTACACTACAGGAAAGTATGGGAGAAGGGGATAAGTGGAGTGTGGGGTGATGATAGAAGGGAGGGCAAATGGGAGGAGGGAGTAATTAGAAGTAAACACTTTTGAGGAGTGACAAGGTCAAAAGATAGAATAGAATAAATGGGGGGCAGGATATGATGGAGGGAAATATAGCTAGTGTTTCACAACATGACTATTATGGAAGTCTTTTGTTTAACTATACATGTATAGCCTATATTGAATTGCCTGCCTTCTCAACGGGGATGAGTGGGGAGGGAGGAAGGGAGAGGAATTGCAACTCAAAGTTTTAGGAATGAATGCTGAGAATTGTTTTTGCATGCAACTGGGAAATAAGTAATATAGATAATGGATATGTAAATCTATCTTGCCCTACAAGAAAAGAGAAGAGATGGGGAAAAGGGAAGGGATGGGTGTGATAGAAGGGAGGGCAGATTGGGGGAAGGGGTAATCGGAATCCACAGTGTCTTGGGGTGGAGGAGGGGAAAGATGGGGAGAAAATTTGGAACTCAAAATCTTGTGGAAATGAATGTTGAAAACTAAAATTAAATAAATAAAATTTAAAAATAAGCTTATTTCAAACACTTCCTCCTCCATGACACTTTCTTTTATCCCCTCTGTTCATAATGACCTTCCCTCTCAGACTAAAGAAAACATTTCTAACTCTAAAATTCATACTCTCTCAAATCTATGTATAATATGTATTATAGCTTTTCATATTTATGCTTCATCCCCCTATTAGAAAGTACGCTTAAAAAAAAGCAAAACAAAACAAAGTAAGCTTGAAGAGGGCGGGGATTGTATCTTACAGAAACTTGGGATGTCTCCCAGCACTTAATTCAATGTTCTGTGTGTTTGACAAACACATGTGTATTGTGTGAATGAATGAATAATTCCGTACCATGTAAATGAGCTGATTACATGTCAAGCTTAGGTTCTAGATGAGCCCCTCTGTCATAAACCCATGAGTACTAGCCTGTCCTAGGAGAATGACCCATGAGTTCTAGCCTGTCCTGGGACAATTCTGGAGAACTGACCGAGGAATTCTCTGACGTACTTTTACCCACTATAGTCTGACTGAAAGCCTGAAAATAGATGAAAACTGATGCTGTTTGTGTCCTCAACAGCTCTTCTCTTATTTTATCTCATATTCCCAACAACCCCATGAAAATTATTCCCATTTTAGTGAATTACATAATGTTAAACTGGAGGAGACCTTAGCTACTACCTCATAGTGAAATGGGAAGAGAAATGGATTTGGAGTTGGAGGACTTGGGTTTGAATCACATCTTTGCCGTGTATTTTGTACCCTAGGCAGGTTGCTTCCATTCTTTGTGCCTTGGTTTCCTCCTCTGTAAAATGAGGGGGCTGTACCATATGACCCCAGAATTTCCTTTCAGATTTAAGTCTATGATCGATGAACTATTCACAGAATCACAAATTTCTACAATATCAGCTTGAAAGGGACTTCAGTGGACATGTGATATTTTATGGATCCCTGGACTTGGAGTCAGGAAGATGGGTACAAATCCTTCTTCAGAAATTTACTGGCTATGAAACCTTGGGGAAACCACAACCTCTCCAGGCTCAAGTTTTCTCAGAACTGGGCACTGGACTCAACAACCTCTACCATCTCTTCCAGAAATAAATGATCTTATTTATTCTATGACTTAGGTCATACCTGAACAGGAGTCCTCTCTCTAACAATCCAATCAATCTGTTCATTTTATGAGTGAAACAACTCATAAGAGTTAAAGGAACTGACTTGAGCAAGGTCACATAGGCAGATAAGAGAATCAAACCCTAATCTTCAGATCCCAAGTCCAATATTTTATTGACTCTACCATGCTACCTATATTTGGGGTGAGGGAAGCACCAGAACTATTGCACTTAAAATTTGTTATTTGCTCCCACCTCTAGTTAAGGAACTGGGCTTGCCAAAGTTCAGGCTCATGAGAAAAAACTGAGTGTTACCCAAAGCGTTGCCCTGTAACAACCCATTGAATTAGTCATCTGATGGTTCATGCTCTCTGTTCACCATATGGAAGGCAATATAATCCAGAGATGAATAATAACAACTAATATTTCCACAGCACTGAAAAGTTTGCTAAACTTTATTTTTCAGACATTATCTCATTTGGTATGTAATTATTATTATCCCCATTTTACAAATGAAAAAACTGAAGCTCAGAGAAAGAAGGTGACTTGTTCATGGTCACAGAGTTAGAGAGTATAAGAGTCAAGGTTTGAACCCACATCTTATTGATTCCAACTCCAAAACTTCTTCTATTACGCCATGATGCCTTAAAGCCTATGCTCTTTTGTAGTCAGAGGACCCAGTTTAAACGTCAGCTCTCCCATTTATTACAGGTGTGACCTTGGAGAAATCACTTCTCTCTGGGTCTTAGTTTCTCCATTTGTAAAATGAAAAGGAAGCACCAAATCATCCAGGCTGACAAAAATAGAAACAGTTAATGTTTCTTTTCTTTTATTACTGTCTTATTTGTTTTTGGTGTTCTATAATCACTTCCATATAATTTAGATTTTTTCCCCTCCTTCTTCCTCCTTCCCCCCTACCTCCACACTCCCTCCCTGAGATAGCATACAATTTTATGTAGTTTCTACTCATATATTCCTATTAAATACATTTCACCTTAGTCATGTTGCAAATAAGAATTAAAATGAATGGGAGAAATCATAAAACAAACCAAAACATAATATGAAAGAAAATGATCTGCTACTTTCTGCGATCGAATTCCATAGTTCTTTCTCTGGATGTGGAAGGCGATTTGCCTCAAGAGACCATTGAGAATTTTTTAAGTCCTTACATTGCAATGAAGTTCTAAGTCTACCAGAAAAAATTCTTGCACACTGTGGTTGTTGCTGTGTGCAAAGCTCTCCTGGTTCTGCTCCTTTCAACTCAGCATCAGTTCATATAAGTCTTTCCAGGCCTCTCTGATAATTCCATTACATTCATATACCACAATTTATTCAGCCACTCCCCAATTAATGGATATTCCCTTGATTTCCAGTTTTTAGCCACCACAAAGAGTGAACAGTTAATGTTTCTGAGGGGCAAAAGTCAGACAACAATGAATACACTGTTAATGGAGTTGTGAATTAGTTTAACAATTGTGGACATCAATTTGGAATTTTTTTAGAGAAAAAGACTTAATAATTCCTTCCTTTTGATCTAGTGATCCCACATATACCCATGAAATAAAGATCCCATATGTAACATCTTCACATGAGCATTTTTGTGGTAGCAAATCCAAACTGGAAACAAACTAGTTGGGGAATAGCTGAACAAATTGCAGAATATCCATGTTATGAAATATTATTGTGTTGTAAGAAATAACCTGTTGGAAGAATTCAGAGAAACCTCAGAAGGGATGGAGCCGCTGAAATCACAGGTCCAATCAAAGTAAGATATGAATGAATTGATACAAGGTAAAGTACATAGGACCAAGAAAATAATATACACAGTGAATATAGCAGTAAAAATGAAAGGATCACTAAAATAAAAGTAAATGTGGTGTATTCATGATATGGTTTTGTTACTCAAAAATGAGATGAAAAAATGTCCTCTACCTCCTTTCTTTGGAGAGGTGGGGAAGTAAAGGGCAGAATGGAACTGGAGTTATGGCAGTGGGTTTTGCTCAACTACTTTCTTTTTTATAAGACAGGGCTACTTTGGGAGAGTGGGTCAAGTCAATAAGGAATTATTAAGCACTTACCACATGCCAGGCAACATGCTAAGTACTAGAGATAGAAAGAAAGGCAAAAAAAGCCCTTGCCCCTAAAGATCTCAAATTCTAATGGAGAAGACAACATGGAAACCATTATGTATAAATCAGATACATGCAGGGTAAATTGGAGGCATTCTCAAAGGGAAGGCAATAGCATTGAGAGAAAATGGGAAAAGCCTTTAACAGAAGGTAGGAGATGAGATGAGATGAAAAGGAGCCAGGAGGGGATACAAGTATATGGATTATTTCAGGCATGGGAGACAGTTGGAGAAAATAGATGCAGTCAGGAGATGAAGCATCTCTCATAAGAAAAAGCAAGAAGGTCATAGGTGGCAGGATCAATCTATAAATACCTGATATAAAAGCAAAAAAGCACTTAAAAACCCTTTAATATAACAAAATAAAGCAAGGAATGTGGAGCTAATGACTCCTCAACTCTAAACTGTATTTTCTTATGATTTACACCTTCTACCTGTATTCTCTACCTTTGCTTTTCTGCTCCATACCCATAAAACAATCCCAGTCCAATATAGATACCTCGAGCCCACCTGGACCATTTCTAGATTTGTGTTCCAAGGTCCAGTCTATCGGGTTGGGTTTGGGGAGGCCATGAACGTAGGATAGCGACTTGTCTCCTGAGGGCACAGAGCTACACTGAGCATTTGCCCATTTTAGAATCTGACAAAGAAAAGACAACAGCAGAAGACAAGAGGTGAATTCATTTCTTTTTTAAATGCACATTCCTGGCTGCAAACTTACATGCCTTAGTGTTGAGATTCATATCAGATGTATTTCTTACCTTACCTTACCTTCAGTCAGGAATCCGTGACATACGAGCATCTAGCACAAACACAGGAGATTCAAGATCTTATAGGTCATAAGGATCATAGATTTGAAGCTGAAAAGGAACTTTGGTGTCATCAAGTCCAAGATGTCAATGAATTGTAAGCTTCTATGGAGCCATGATGATTTGATTTGGGGTTTTGAGTTCCCTGTCCAAGGTCCTACTCAATTCCAACACTATATGGTTCAAAGTCTCTCCCAACTGTGATATCCTCTGTTGTAAGGTTCCACCTAGCTTTAACATTCTATGAGTGTGCAAACTCTAATGATGAATTCACATCTAATGGCAAATCTTCAGAGTGCCTTTCTAAATCAGAGAAAACATCACAGTACCCTTCAAGGGAGGTCATTCATCATTTGTCATCTTTATTTGAAGGATTTCAGGGACTGAGCCCCAATACCCTCATCTCAGCATAGGCAATGCAGATTTAGAAAGCATAAGGGAGGTGGGTTTGGAATGCTTTTCTGTGATTTCTTCACATCTTTAACTCTAGCAGGATGCCTTCTCCTGCTTCCCAATGATGGTAATGAGGGCCCTACACCCGGTACCTTCACCTCCTGTCCCAGACAACTGTGCCTGCCATCTGGTGGACCGTCAGCAGGGTTGCTCACAGGCAAAGCTAATTAGTGAGTTCTTTCTGCATCACACTGAGCCTGGCTTTGTCTGGGGACCCAGTGTCAGCACTGCCAAGCCTCATGCAAGGACCCCTGGAGCTCAAAAACGTGCCAGATTCTGTGAGAGGAGGCAAGGACTTTCTCAACCCACAGGACTAGATGACAAGGAGGCATTTCAGAGAGAACTCTGGACCTCACTATTGGGGGTGGGGCTAAGTTCTAGGCCTGCTCTGACACTTTCCAGATGTTTGAGGGTGGATAAGTCACTTCCCCAATCCTCTATACTTCTTCAGAAGAGCCTTAGGAACAATAGGAGGGAGAAGATTTGATGGGGCTCTGTATTTAGATACTATCCTATCCTGTTCAGCTACAATATTGAGAGTCTTTCTTTCCTGAACTCTGTCCTCCTACTATGCATTTTCCCACCTTTATCTAGAATGTTACATAATTCCTCACAATCTTAATTAGGAGTCAGAGGACCAGGGTTCAGAGCCTAACTCTACTACTTACTTCTGTGTGACCTTGGGCAAGTCACTCCTTTCTTGGTCTCAGTTTCTCTTTATGTAAAATGAGGGGGTTGTGCTCTGCCAGATGTAAGTCTATGCTCCTATGATAATCTGCCCTTGTAGGCATAGGACCACATGATTATGGGTCAGAAATACAGCTAGAAGGGACACCTCAAGCCAAGTTCAATCACCTCACTTTTCAGATGACAAAATTAAGTTCAGGTGACATTAAGACACTTGCCCAAAGGCTTAAAAGTCAGTAAGTCAATAAACACTTGTTAAGCACATACTCTGTGTTGAGCTCAATCTTAACTCTGTGTTAAACACTGGGGGTACAAAGAGGCAAAAGGCAGTCCCTGCCCTCAAGGAGCTAACAGTGTAATGGAGGACACAAGCAAACAGATATGTACAAATAAGCTACATACAGGATAAATATGAGATAATCAACAGAGACAAGTGTAATGGCAATTTAAATGGGAACGTCTTTCCCATTCATTAATAGGCCCATTTAACCTCATGGAAGCCTAAATCACATCTGGTGGGAGGAACTTGCTGAATGGGTGGAACAGGAAGGGTGGAGCAGAGCTGAGAGGAAATTGGTCAGGCTGATCAGAGGTGGGAAGGACACAGTCAGGCAGGCACAGCTAGGTTCATGAGTGTTTGTTTGTGGGAATGTGGGGAGGAGGGGGTAGGCTTGGAAATCCCTTTGTCCCCTGCAGTGCTAATGTATATTGACTTCTTGGTTACTATGATGGATTTTGGCTTTCTAGTGTTAGGATTTGGCTTTCTGGTATCTGAATAAATGTTTTTTCTTCTGTCTTCTATATGGTGAATCTGTTATACTTGACAATTAAGAACTATGCCAGCATATTCATAGTTGCTGTCGATGCTGTGAAAATTGCCTTGGCCATACAACAAGGCACTGAGGGGATAGAAAAAGGTTTCCTGTGGAAGGGAGATTATGACTGGGACTCAAGGAAGCCAGGGATGCCAGGTGACAGAGATGAGGAAAGAGAGCATTCCAGGCTTAGAGACAGCTGGAGAAAATGCCAGGTAACAAGAGGCAGAAAAGCCAAGTTTACATGGTGACCCCAATGCTTTTTTACTGTCTGTGATGTACAACAATAATCTACAGACCACAGTGCCTGTAACCTACAATAGTAGCTTTGGAATCAAAATATTTGGGTTCCAAACCTAGGCATTCACCTATTACACGCCTCCCCACCCCCCCCCCCCAACACACACACCTGTCTTTGATTCTGGACCTGAGACCTCACCGGTATAGAGAAGTCCTAATGAGAAAACCCCTTCTGCTTGAGTTGATTGGCCACCATTCTGCAATTTATAATCTCACAGAGTTGCCTAAGACAATGAAGGTTGAGGGATCTGTCCAGAGTCATAGTCGGTAAGTTTTCAAATCAGGACTTGAACCCAAGTATGTTTGATTCTGCTACCCACCTATTACCTACTGTATCATTTTATCCTTTGCCATTTTCATTTCCTTGGAATTAGGCAACAGGGTGGATGGAAGACTGAACATGGAATCGCAGAGACCTTGACCCAAAACATTACTGAAACACTTAGTAGCTATGTGATTCTGGGCAAGTCATGTAACCTGTCTAAACCTCAGCTTCCTCATCCATAAAATGGGCATAATAATTGCGCCTATTTTCCATGGCTATTGTGAGGAACAAATGAGGCAGCATCTGCAAAACATTTTGCAGATCTTAAAGTTCTAAGTAAATGATGAGATTGCTACTAATATTGTTGCTCTAATATTAAATGAGAGGCTTAAGCAGGTGAACTCTGAGGTCTCTTCTAGAGGTGTGGCGTGATATGTGATGACATCTAAGAAAATAAAATATTATAATGTAATATAATATAATACAATAATATAATATAATGTGATATAATACAATAATATGATATGTTATAAAGTATATAATACAATTGTAATGAATGGAAGTTCCTTGAAGAGAGGGTCTGCTTTCACTTTTTCTTTGTATCTCCAGTGCTTAACACAGAACTTGGCACATAATAAACACATAATAAATGCTTGCTTCTTTTCTTGGTGGACTGAATTAGATTCTTAGATCCTCTGGATCCCTCTCTGAGCCTTGGTTTCCTCATCTGTGAGATGGGGATGATACCTGCGTTACTTAACTCACAGGGCTTCTCAGAGGGCGTCACTTGGTCCACCTCAAAACCTTATGCAAATATAAGTTATTATAATGATGGTTAGAGGACTGGGTCAGGTATTTATTCCAGGTCAGAGTAAAATAAAAGGATTGATCATGAGATCATAAGCTCCTTAAGGGTAGGGACTGTCTTTTGCTTCTCTTTGTATCCCTAGGGCTTAGCATACTGCCAGGCATATAACTGGCACTTACACATGGTAAATGCTTCTTTGCTTGATTTTCTCTGCAGTGATTCTGATTCCAGGTCTCTCCTTAAAAGGACAAAATAAAGAAACCAAAAGAGGGCCTTTAGAAGGTTGGCCAATCTGCCATTCTATCAATGTAGACTTACTCTTAGGATGTAAAATCCTTGAGTGCCAGACTATTTTCCATTTCTTTGTATCCTCAGCATCTACTATGTGCCTGGTACATAGTAAGCACTGAAAGGCTTGTTGATTGACTTATTAATTGAGCTGTCAGCAAATGTTTCATCCAATCACATTGGATAGTGTCAAGCGCCTTCACCTGAAAGTCAGCACCCTTGGGCTCTAGCTCTCTGTCTGCCAGTTATCAGCTGAGTGTAATGCTCATCAAGTCACACCTGTTCTCCTGTGCATCATTTTCTCAAATGTAAAGTAATAAGAATAAGAATTTATAATAATAATAACAGTTAGCATTTCTATAGTGCTAAAATATTTGCAGAGCACATTACAAATCTCACTTCATTTGATTCTCACAACAACCCTACATGGTAGGTGCTATTATTATTATTCCTATTTTATAAATGGTGAAACTGAGGCAGACAGAGGTTGAGTCACTTGACCATGATCACACAGCGAGTAAGTCTGTAAGGCTGAATTTGAACTCAAAGATCTTCCTGACTCTAGACCCAGAGCTCTATCTACTGTGCTAGAATGATTGCCAAAGTCTCTAATGCTAAGGTTCGTTCTTTCTTCTAGTAAAGAGAGTGAATGAGACTAGATTCCAGCAGTTTGGACGTCCTTTGGTAAGTCTATATTTCTGTGGAAACTGGCTTGCTCCAAGGTATATGTTACTGGCTGTTTCATTCAGAAACATGAGTAATGAAACCCTAAGTTCCGCTCATGCCACTGACAGGTGTTAGCTCAGCCAAGATGAGCAACATCTCTACGTTTCAGGTTCCTCCTCAGCACTAGAATACCTCAAAGATCTCTAGATTACAGAATTGCAGACCAGCTCATAAAAGAAGAAGACCCATCATTTCCCTGAGCCTCAGTTTCCTCCTTTGCAAAATGAGGGAGTTGGACGCAGTGGCCATTAAGACCCTTCCATCTGTAAAGCTATCATCTTTGGGAGCATCTTTTACTTGAAGACCACCAAGAACTGGGGAGCCCACTCACTGCCAGGGCAGCCCATTCCACTTTGGGGAACCTCTATGAGTTCTGAAGTTGTTTTGCTTTGCTTTTTTCCTGGCATTACACCTAAATCTGCCTCCTTGCTACATCCTTCCTAAAAATGTCTTCTGGGTCCAAACAGGGATATACTAATCTCTCTTCCATGTGCCAACCTTCCCATACTTTGCCAGGGCATTCTGTTTCCCTGTCCTCACCCAAACCTGGGGCACCTGGTATCTCTCCCAGGCAGTATCTATATAGGTACTAACCAAGCTCCATCCTGTTCAGGTCCAATATCAAGTATGATCAGGCATGGTTGAGGTGCTGGGGCCTTACTCTGAATAATTTGTTCATTTATTTCCTGATGCTGAAATGGATTATTAAAAATAAAGCCCATGTGCAGCCATTTGGTGCCAAACCTGGAGGTCAGAGGTAGTCCCAGTTTCTGTTTTTGCACATTTTCAAGAAATTTAGTAATCCTGTCTTTAAGGCAGTCTTGAGACAGAATTATACAGTACAGAGCTAGAAGGGAACCATGAAAGTCATCCAATTTCACCCCACCAATTTGAAAATAAAAAAATCCATGACGCTGAGAGATCGTGACTTACCAATCAGAATGTACACTCCTCCTGGGCAAGAATCCTTTTATGCCTTTGTTTGTATTGCCAACACTTAGGAAACTACATGCCACATGGTAAGCCCTTAATTCATATTTGTGTCTTACCAGGACTACCCATATAACTCAGAAACGTATTTTTTAATTTCACATTTTAATTCTCACTAAAGTTTTAATGTCTCTGAGCTATTGGCAATGACGCACTGGGGAAAGAACACTGGGTCTAGAGTTAGAAGATGGGAGCTCCAATCCTGTCTCTGACAGTGGAAGACAGTGCGATGTTAGTGTTAAATCTGGCATGAGGACACCTGGCTTCAAAGCCTAGGAGCTTGGAGTATAGGAAAGGCTGTCATTTGGAAGCAAGATTGGACTTTTGTGCCAATTGCTACCTATGCCTCTTCAGGCAAGTCAATTAACCTCTCCAGACTTCTGTGAAGCAACCAGGTGTTTTGGAAAGATCTCTGATAATGAAGTCAGAGAACTGAAGTTCTATTCAAAACCTTTTACACTTACCACCTCTAAGACTTCTCTTCCCGGACCTCAGTTTACTTCTCTGTAAAATGAGAGTTTTGACTAATTGGCCACTAAAATTCCTTCCTGCTCTCTCTCTATGAACCTGGGCTCTTTTCAGTATTATTTTGGGGAGGTAGCCTTGGGCTATAGGCTTTGGTTCCTTCACTTATAAAACGGCAGAGTACATTCTCAGCTCTAAGTTAATGGGGTTGTTTTCTCATTCCAAATTTATGGTCCTTTGATCTGATGAAGTCACTTGACTCCTTATGCTTACAAAATGAAGGGTCTGGATTAGGTTTTCTCTAAGTCTTTCTCAGCTTTCAATCCTGTGATCTCACAGTGAATCTAAACACATTTCCATAACCATCTCCCCATTTTCCTCTCCTTTCCCCTGTCAAAGGCAATCATTGTTTTAATTACTCACACCACTGCCTGCTCCTGTGAGGACTGATTTGTCTTCTTCCTTTCCACCTTTGTTCCACTCTCTGCAACCAGGGCTGAACTTGACTTTAGGTTCAGCAGGACTGTTGACAGCTGGTAGATTTTCCCCAAACTGTCTTCCATGATGGGGTACCAATGGCCCCAGCTCAGGTTGACCTTTGGTGGTTGTGTTCTCCTTCACCTGACTGAGAGAAGACAGCAATGATATTGAGAGATCAAAAAAGGACCACTAACTATATAATGCTCTGAAAAACACAGTGAAAGTATAATCATTTATAAGAAGTATCCAGGGGCATGATGGACCTTCAGAAATAAACAGCTGGTGTTTGTTCTGTGGAGCATAATGAAGTCTCAATTTATAAAAAAAAAAAGAAAGAAAGAGAAGGAAGGGAGAAAGAAAGGAAAGGAAGGAAGGAAGGAAGGAAAGAAGGAAGGAAAGAGAGAAAAGGAAAAGAGAAGGAAAGAAAGAAAAGGGAATAGAAAGGAAAGGAAGGAAGGAAGAAAAAGAAACCTTTTTTAACCTATTTCTTGTCATTTTCAGCAAGGCATCAGTCAATATAAATTTCTAAAGAGGAATCATATTTCATCATTAAAGGCCTAGAAGTTGTTTGCAATCTTTGTAACAGGAGAAGAGAGAAACTTAAGACCCATTACTGCTACGTGGCCTTTCCCTGGCTCTCCTTCCTGGTTATTTTCCAAACTGGGTGTTTCCCTGAGACTCCCTCCCCTCAGGTTGAAATGAGAATATCCTTTGATGCCAAAGGTGCCTACCCCTTCCGTGTAAGAGATGCCACTTCTAATAATAATTCAAATTTCTGTAACCTTTTGTATATTCCAAAGAGTTCACCTAAAAATAACCCAATGAGGTAAGGGGAGCAAATGTCATTATTTTTGTTGTATAGATGAGGAAACACTGCTCTAATGACTTCCTCAGGGTCACACAGCAGGAAAGAGAACGGAACCCAGATCTTTTGACTTGAAGTCTGATCATCTTTCCACTGCCCTACACCTAATAAACAGAATTCACACCAGGCTGTACTCATAACTCACTAAAGCATTGTAAACCTTGAAGTGTTATGTAAACATGAACTGTTAGAATAATAGCAGTAATTCTTCTTCTTATTAACTGTGGTATATCATGGTTTCATGTCAGATTCAGAAATCTCATCAATAAACCAATACCAGGTTTACAGGAAAAAGTATATTCTGGGAAAGTTGGCTGTAAAGTAAATTTCTGTAAATTGAATGTAATTGCCCCCCATTAAAAGGTCAAAGATATATTCTCCTAATACCACCTTGGTCCCAAGACATTTTTTTAAAGCACACTTAAAAATACAAGCTAGCCTTTTAAAAATAACAAAAGAATCATTTTTAGATTTTAAAAACCTTATTCAAAGTAAGTCATATAGTGAAATTGTTATGGTGAAATTTAAAATCCTTAGACCAGTAATGAGATACTGTTAAATCAGTTAATCGATCAACAAGCATGTATGAAGTTCATTTAGGGTTAGATTCAGGAGAGATCTGCTTTGTTTTGGCCAGGCTGATCTCCTTTCTATATGAAATTGAGTGTGGCGCTCCTCTGCTCAGAAACCTCCATTGGCTCCCACTTCCTTACTGAATAAACTCTAAACTAGTATTCGAGGCTCCTCACAATCAGTACCATCCTATCAGAGGCATAGCAGATGTAGTAATGGACTTGAACCCAGAAAGACCAGCTAGGTGCCACAGGGAATAGAATCCCAGTGAGGAAGACTTGAATTCCAATCCAGCCTCACATACTTACTAGCTGACACTGGGCAAGTCACATCTTCATCTGCCTCAGTTTCCTCATCTGTCAAATAGGGCTAATAATGACACCTAGATCCCAAGATTATTGTAAGAATAAAAATGAAATAATATTTGTAAAATGCTTTGTACACCTTAAAGTGCTGTGCAAATGCTAGTTATTAATATTAGTATAATGCTGTTTGACCCTGGGCAAATCCTTAACCTGTCAACCTCAATTTCTTCATCTGAAAAATAGGGATAATCATTATATTCCTTCTCTGGGCTAGATTAAGGATAAAAGGAGATTACCATATGTAAAAAGCTTTGCAAACCATAAAGTATCTTAGATAATTTGTTGCTATTATTAATATGAACATGAAGTAATATTTAAATTAGATACTATCTTGTGATCCTGGGCAAGTCACTTATCCCTGTGTGTCTCAGTTTCCTCATCTGTAAAATGAGCTGGAGAAGGAAATTTAAAAAAAAACAACATTCCAGTACCTTTGCCAAGAAAACCCCAAATGGGCACATGAAGAGTTAAGCATGACCAAAAAACAGTTGAAAATCATTAGTATGACCCTTTCAGGCTTATTGCATACATGCCTGCTACATTTCAGCATTTGCTTGCAAACTTTAAAGTCTGTTCATTTTAATGCATAATATACTGTGAATGTGGGCTGGGCTGACCCATCTTTATCTCCCCATCATTCCCTGTCCACTTCTGCCTTTGCTCCCAATATTCTCTGCTCCTAAAATACTGTCCTCATGACCTTGGAAATTCAACTCATTGCCACCTGTCCTGGAAGCTGCCAGTGCCACTTTTCCCAACTCCTACTCACCCACACAACCAAAATCCTTGTATGCATTTTGTATGAAGCATGTTCTGATGTACAGAGAGCTATCTTTAGATCCAGGAAGACCTGGGTTGTAGGCCTATGTTTTTCACATATGAGTTTTGTGATCCTGGAAAATTCACTAAAACCTATATTTCCCCAGATAACTAACTTTCTCATAGTATAATCATAATAACAGGATCATTTATATAGCTTTTTAAAAGTTTGCAAAGTGCTTTACATATGCATATACTATTATACACAGTATCTCATTTGATCCTTACAACAACTCTGCAATGTAAGTAGTATTAATATGATCCCCATTCTGTAGATGAGGAAACTGAGGCTGAGAGAGGTTAGGTGACTTGCTCAGGGTAATGCAGTTAGTATATGTGACAGGATTCGAACTCAGGTCTTCCTGACTTTATAATTGTCTTTTTACATTCCATTACATATATGGAAATATCCATTTTCTTTGAAGTTTAAAATGTTACAGAAATAAATAAATAAATAAAGGACACATTCTTAAAGGTCATCTTCTCTTTAAAATCATCGTTATCTCATTTATTAAAGGAACGCAAACTAAAACAGCTCGGAGGTACCACCTCACACCTATCATGTTGGCCAATGTGACAAAAAAAGGAAAATGTTGGATGTTAGAGGGGACGTTAGAAAATTGGACGCTAATGCACTATTTGGTGGAATTGTGAAATGATCCAACCATTCCGGAGAGCAATTGGGAACTATGCCTAAAGGGTTATAAAACTGGGCCTCCCCTTTGATCCAGAAATACTATTTCTAGATCTGTATCCCAAAGACATAAAAAAAGCAGGGGGAGGACTTCTTTGTACAAAAATATTTATAGCAGTTCTTTTTGTCTTGGCTAAGGCTTGGAGATCAAAGGGACTCTCATTACTTGGGGAATAGCTAAATAAGGTGTGGCATATGATTGTAATGGAATATCATTGTGCTATAAGAAATGATAAGCCAGATGATTTCAGAAAAACCCTGGAAAGACTTGCATGAACTGATGTATAATGAAGTGAATAGAGCCAGGGAAACATTGTACACAGTAACAGCAACATTGTTTGATGAAGAATTGTGAATGACTTGATTCTTCTCAGCAATACAACGATCCAAGACAATCCCAAAGGACTAATGATAAAGCATAGCATCTACCTCCAAAGAAAGAACTGATGTTGAATGAGTACAGACTGGAGCATTCTGTCTTTCAGATAAATAAATAAAATTGTGTTGTTGAAGTACATGGTACTTCAGCTAATCTCTTAAAATCATAGAACTTAACAGAATAGCATCAGGCAATACCATACTCAATGTATTCTCAAGAATTCTAACTCCTTAGCCTAGTATTCAAAGCTCAAATGGTGCCTCCTCTGGGAAGCTTTCCCTGACTCCTCAAAGCTAGGAGGGACCTCTCCCTCCTCAAATCCCTCCCTTTATTTTCCTTCATTCTCTGGACATCTTCAGGTCACTTTTCAGGTTCCAATGTGCATTCTAGTTATTTGTGCCAGAAATGTCCTCCCTCCTTACCTCTCCATCTTGGCATTTTTAGCTTCCTTCAGGGCTCAGCTCAAATGTCATTTTCTAAATGACATCTTCCCTGGCTCCTCCAGTTGTGGATGCCTCCCTTCCTCATAGTTAGCTTGGCTTCATTTTGTATTCACCTGTTTGTGTACATGTTGGTTCCCCTATTAGAAAGTAAGCTCCTCAGAAGCAGGAGAACATTGTACGCAGTTACAGCTTCATTGTGAGATGATCAGCTTTGATAGATTTGGCTCTTTACAGAAATGCAACTCCAAAACGCTCACGACGGGAAATGTCATCCACATCCAAAGCAAGAATGACGGTGTCTGAATATTTGCTCTCTCTCGTTTTCACTATGTTTTGTTTCTTCTTTCTCGCTGTTATTCCATTGGTTATAATTCTTTTTTACAACATGACTAACGTGATAATATGTTCCATATATATATATATGTAAACCTATATCAGATCACACACTCTCTTGGGGGGAAGTTAAAACTTAAAAGCCACGGAGCTGAACATTCTAAACTAAAAATTAATTAATTAATTAGAAAAAAATTAAAGTAAGCTCTTTGTGGCGAGTAACTATTTAATTTTCCTTTTCCCCCAGCAAGAAGTACAGTACTTGGTTCAGAGTGCGAACTGAAGAAATCTTGTTGCTTCATTAATTACATACATTCCTCCTCTCTGCTACTACACAGAAAGCTCTGTAAGAGAAGGGTTTTTTTGCCTTAGCTTTGTTGTGCCTCCAGTGCCTTCTACTCATCAAGTCAGAGGATAACAGATGAAGAATTAGAAAGAAAAAAACTTTAAAGGCACTTAGTTTGGGTCTCTCGTTTTCCAAATATAAGAAAATTTAGGGCAATAGAGGATAAGTGACTTACAAAATATCAGAGAAAAGATTTAGATCAATACTGATCCCTTGGCTCTGAATCCTGTGTAATTTCTGTCCTTGCTATATCTAAATATTCCTTTGTAAAAGCTAAACTGATTTTTCATTGGTTAAATAAAACTGAGGTTCTAATCACTGATGGTTTACATTAGATAAAAAAATCAGAATGGGGACTTGAGGCAGTTAGCATTAGAAAAATACCCTCCCAATCTCTCAAGGGTACCTCTAGAACCTTGTGGGGGAGGGAAAACCCAGTTTTGCTCTGAGTGGGAGTGGGAGACAGGATGGGGTTACTCAGATTTATAGAATGGCTTTACAACTTTACCCCCTTTTTACACTGGAGATTCCATGGACACAGTAGTTTAGATAAAGAGGAGAAAGGGTAGGACCTTTGGTCCCATCGCCTTCCCTCACCCTTGGAAGAATTCTCAATAAGACTCTCAGGGTAGACATTGACCTCCAAAATTTGAGGTATAAATGCCCATTTGCCAAAGAAGAACTGTTCAGTGATTAAAATAAAACACACACACACACACACACACATACACACACACACACACACACACATCAAAATGAGTCCCTTTATACCCTCAGAGTAAAATCTGTTTCAAAACAACAACACTCTAAAAAAAAAATAAAAAAGGTGGGGGAGGTGGGTCATGGGTGCTGGTACCACACAAAGCTTCCCCAGCTCAGAAGCTGCATGTCTGCCATTAAAATAACCAGTTCAAGAACACCACACAGTGTTTTTCACAAGCTCACAGTTCTCATTGCTGCTGCCTCCATGCTCTTATCTAACTTGTTGAAAAGTAGGGATTACAGTTTCAGAAGATGAGAAAAGCAACAGAGAGACCTGTTGGAAACAGAAATGTAGCCAGCTTTTACCCAGTAACAGACAGCTCGCTTGGTCTTATAACATCCAATGATAAGAGTAGCGAAGGAGGATGATGAAGATGCCAGCTGATTCAGAAAGGAGACCTACCCAACTGTTCACCAACCCACTGTGGGCCTGACCCAAATCTTCCAATATACTGGTCTTTTTAGCACTGTTTATCTATAGTGTGGGTTGGATCCATTGAAAGGACTGAGGCACCCCGCACACAACATAAAACTTGGAAAGGTCTAGGTGGGGGCAGCAAAAAGGTCACCAGATGCCACCTTAAAGGTCTGCCAACTTTGGCAGACACTTATGTCACCAATTTCCAATTGCCCCCATTAATGCACTCAGTGCCTTCTGGAATAAGAATGATATTCTTGCCAAAGCCTGGAACTGGGATCTAATTTCAGCATATAGAAGGGTGAAAAGGCATGGGTGGAAGTTGTGAAAAGGAAAATTAGAGTATCTTTCATGAAAATGTCTTCAAAATTAGGGCTTATGTAAAGGGAATGGCTTTAAGAGACTCAGGGTCTCCCTCAGAGGAGATCTTTAAGTAAAGATCAGATGACCACAGGTGTCTTGGTACAGCTTCCATTTTGGTGTATGGATTGGACTGGATGGCCCCCGAGGTTTTTAATTCTCAAGTTTTGTGATTCTGTCATTCTTGCTATCTTTTGGGTGGAATAAAACATGATTCAAATACATTACCTTTCTTTAAAAGAAGAAATGCATGCATACATGCATGTATATATATATATACATATACACATACAGGTATATGTATGTATACATATGTATATAATAACATCCAACTCTCTGTATTTATGTTTGTCTTTCTTTGTATAGTCAGCACATTAGACAGGGCCTGACAATTTGTTGGTGTTTAATAAAGGTTATTTCACTGGATTTGAAAAAAGTGCCTTAGGGACCTTCATCTGAATAGCAAGGATAGCCTAAAGGGCATTGAGAGCAGGAAAAAAGAAAACTGGGTAGAATCAGTATTAATCCCAGGACACTACTATGGCATTAGCTGATGGTGGTTTTTTCTGTAGCTGATGTTTATTTAACAGATCAGATCCACTACTTGGTAAGGTAGCTTACTTTATACATTGGGATAGCTCTACTCATAAGGTTTTCCTTAATCTCATTAACAACTTCTCACCATTGCCCCTGGTTTTGACCTCTGGGCCCAAGCAGAACACTGGTATGTAGATGGTACAATGGATAGACAGCTGGACCTGGAGTTAGGAAAACCTGGTATTGGTTGAAGAGCTGATTATACTCTGTGAAGCTCGGATGAAAACAGGAAGCTAGTTTGAAATCAGGAATTCCATTGGCAAACAAACCTATAAAGAACATTTTAGCCATGCTTTAAGAGGGAATCACTTGGGGGAGAAGACAGGACAGTCCTTGTACTTTCTTTCCTCTTTGAACAGAGGATGACCTTATGAACCTTATAAGGATGGAAGGTTTTGGCTATTTCAGTGATCATCCTTGTAGCATCCTCAGAAGAGCAGTAGCTGATGGAACCATCTGCCATTTGAGAGCTGAGAATTAGCTAGACACAATAAAAAGGAAGTTTTAAAACTAGAAGGAGCACCTCTAAAATGAAAGACCAGAGGAAATTCAGGAGGATCCCACAAAGGAGAAATAATGACTTTCAGCAACTGAGAACTATAAATTATCACTTTTGCCATATGGATTTTCTAAGCATAAACCCAATTTCTCTTGGATTAAATGTGTACTTGTGGAAAAATAAATCCCTTGTTTAGGGGGGATGCTTTGTATTAATTTCTATCACTATACCACATTATTAAATACATGATTATAGTCTATCTGACTAGTTGATATAATATGATAATGAGGAGAACACATCAGTGGGGGCTCATCAGTTATAATGTAAGAAAACAACCACTATTAATCTCTCAAGATTATTCCTAGAACACTAAGGGCATAAATAGCCAATCATTCTCTAGGGGCCAACTTATTAGTCCGATATGAGTTGGGAGAGCAGCCCTAGAGTCCATGGTGCACATAACGATGTAGAAAAACATTCAAATATCAGGAATTGCAAGGAGACCAAGTTAACTTGACTGTTACACAGATTTGCTGAGGGTTGTTAAACAATATATGTATCTACTCAGTTGCTTTGTTTTCTTACCTACGGTAAGGTGGTGACCAGGTAAACTTTTTTGAAAATTAAAAAATGAATGCATTTTTTCCCATTATAACTCTTAAAAATAAATTTTAAAAATAGCAAATTCAATTAACATTTCCTAGGCAACTACTATGGGCAAAGTAAGGAAACTTATAGGACCTTTTTTGCTAGCTATGTGACCTTGGACAAGTCACTTAAACTCTCTTCATTAGTATTCCTTTATAAGGAGAGGAGGCCAGAGTAGATGATGCCTGATGTCCTCTGAAGTTCTAACTCTATGATTCTATTAGCCTATGATCTGGATTCAATTCTTCACCTCATGGACTTCCTCTCTACACTGGGATTATAGTCTAAAGGATGAGACAGAAACCCAACCTAGAAAGTCTTTGAGTGTAGAGAGCATGAAGGACAAGTCTGTCCTCTGAGACTCAATTATCATCTCTCTGCAGTTGATCCACCTATCTATATATCCACCACCAGTCTCTCTCCTGAGCTCCAGTCACAAATCAATAGTAACTTACTGGGCAATTCCATCTAGATGGCCTGTAGGTATGTCAAGCTCAACGTGTCCCAAATATACAGAAATAATAAAGAAATGTATTTGAGTTGATGAATCTGCCAAGTAAGAATATAAAAAAAAAGATATGGAACAGATCTTTAGGGGACAGACATAATTAGGAAATGACAAGAGGGATGGTTTCAGGAAAAAAACCAAAACAATGGCAAATCCTACAGGAACTGATGCAAAATGAAGTGAGCTCATTGTACATAACAACAGAGATATTATAATGATGATAGACCATGAATGGCTTAGCTATTCTCATCAAGACAATAATCCAAGGCAGTTCCAAAGGACTCACGATGGAAAATGCCATCTACCTCCAGAGAAATAACTGATTAATTTGGGGGTGCAAATTGAAGTATAGTTTTCTCATTTTCTTTGTTTTTCTTCCTTCGTTTTGGTGTGATAAGGCTAATATGGAAATGTTTTACTTATTGTATTGATTATTACTTATTGTACTGTTTACTTTCCCAATGGGTGGAGAAGGGATGAGAGGGAAAGAGAATTTGGAACTCAAAAAAGGTTTTAAAAGAATGTTAAAGCTATTTTTAAATCACTAACTGTAAAAGAAGAAAAAGAATGAGGAAGAATAAGGAGGAAGAGGAGGAAAAGGAAAAGAAGGAGGAGGAGGAGAAGAAAAAGAAGAAAAAGGAGAAGGAGAAGAAGAAGAAGAAGAAGAAGAAGAAGAAGAAGAAGAAGAAGAAGAAGAAAAAGAAGAAAAAGGAGGAGAAGAAGAAGAAGAAGAAGAAGAAAAAGAAGAAAAAGGAGGAGAAGAAGAAGAAGAAGAAGAAGAAGAAGAAGAAGAAGAAGAAGAAGGAGGAGGAGGAGGAGGAGGAGGAGGAGGAGGAGGAGGAGGAGGAGGAGGAGAAGAATTGCTTCATTCTTTGTACATATATCCTTAGTTCCTGGAGTGACAGAGAATGCCCACTGCAAAGTGCAAGTTTAAGGGCGTTCCTTGTGGATGACGTAGCCCTCTAAATGCTCCTTGTTGTAGATGATACTGTTGACAGTTATATCAAGTCCAGGATTTTAATAATGTCTGCTCAATGGAACCAAAGGCAGCATAGCATAATGGAAAGAGAACTGTTCTTGCAACCAGGAAGACCAGAGTTCAAGCACTACATCAGAGAGATACTCATTATGTGACCTTAACCTTCTGTTGCTCTAGGAATCTCTCTAAGGCTGTAAGTAGCAGAGAAGGTGCCAACTTGCATCTCAAGAGGGAGTTTCCTTATCTCACATACCAATGGAATGACAAGTCCAGTCCCTATTCCTTAAGAGAACAGGAATGTAGACATGTACCTCAAGATCAAAATTCGGGGCAGAAGAATATTTAAAAATGCATAAAAAAAAAAATTAATGCAACTGACCATAACATGCTCCCTAACCCCACTAGTCAATAAACTCCAGTGATCAAATATAAAACGCTTTGTTTAGCATTCAAAGGCCTTCAGAACCTTTCCTCTTCCTACCTTTCCAGTTCCTTAGTGCTGACCTGCCATATCATAGAGAGTGCTTCCATGAAGCTTGGGGTATTAAAAAAATAAAAAAAATATCAAGAATCCCTCCCCCTGTTACTTCCCCCTCCTCTTCCCCTCTCACTTTCCTCCTTCTAAGCTATTGAGAAGACAGAGTATCATGTTACTGCCTGGGTTTTCCATGATTGTCATTCTCAGGTTATACCTAGGGGCCTAAATGGGTTAGCAGTTTTAAGTTTTAATTGCTTAGATAGATAGATAGATAGATAGATAGATAGATAGATAGATAGATAGATGATAGATAGGTAGGCATAGGTATACTCATATCAACAGATAAATCTAGATATAGATATGATTATCTATATAAATACTTCTATATATTATATCTATAGGTATAGTGTATCTATCAATATGAGTATTATATCTACACTTATATATCTATATGAGTATCTCTCTCTCCATCTGTCTATCTATATTTGAGGACTTCTTCCTCATCTACTCCAAAGTATTTAACAGCTTATTATTAAATTTAGCCTAGGCCTAAGAGAAGCATATTTCCAACCACCAACTTACGTCTTTGGCTTTTCCACCAGGAATCGGTAATGTTTACTTCCGATAATTTTCACCACAGTCTCAGGCATTGGAGCCCTCCGATAGGGGGTGTCCCAAGAAGAAGACATGACTTTGCGGAATGTCCCCACCAGACACCTACAGCCCTGTCCTTGGAAATCTGCAGTCTGGAGTTTCAGGGCTTCCCAAGGGCTACCACAGGGCTGCTTTCCCTCCACTGCAAAGAAGGAAGCTGGAATTAGTTGCACAGTTCCAAGAAAGAGATCTGTCCCTTTTTTGCCTACAGCCATCCAAAGACTGTTGGAATGGAGGGAGCAGGATATAGAGTCAGAAGAGCTGGGTTCAAATACCAACTGGGCTCCCTACTACTTGTGTATATAGTCTTTGGCATTTCATTTCCCTCTGGATTTTCATTTCCATTTATGGTAAATGAGAGACCAGGGATAAGGTAATATCTGAGGTCCATCCCAGCTCTCAATCCATGAGACTAATGCATTTCATTTATTTTTATAAAAAAATAATTATTAACCACTATGTGCAAGATAGAGAAGCAGCTTGATGTCTCCAATAAAGAGTCCAACTATGAGTCAGAAATATTTTGGTTCAGATCTTGCCTCTGATGCCTACTAGCTGTGTGACCATAGAAAAGTCAGATGAGCATTCTAGGATTCTCTTTCTTTATGCACAAAAGGACAGGACAAGACCAGCAGATCTTTATAGCCACTTTAGAGATGTTAGAGGCATTGCTAGTTTGAGAGTTCTTTATAACTCTGGAAATAGAGTCAGGTAGGGTTAGGGAATGTACAGTAGATTAATAAATCTATCCTGCTTGTTACTAAATAAACATGAAAGCAAAGTTAATAGCAGATAAGGGAGACCCAGGAACTGGCTGGCCCAATATTGTCAAAATCAAATCAAAGAGTCACAGGATTTGAAGCTGGAAGCGAATATTGAGGTCATCTCTTCCAACATTTTGCCAAGGAAGATACCGAGGGTCAGAGAGTTCAATATCTTGCTCAAAGCCACAGAGGGATTAAGCAACAGAGCTCTGGTTTGCATACAGGTGCATTGACTCCAAATCTCATGTTCTTTCCATTTTAATGTGGTTTGTTTTACTTTCTAAACCATCCAGTGTTCGTTCACTGAATACTTCTTGTGGTGGGATGTAGTGGAAAGAATCCTCCATCTGAAGGCCTGTGTTCAAATCCTGCCTCTCCCACTAACTACATGGGTAACTTTGCCAGGCCCCAACCTCTATGGTCCTCAGTCTCCTCCGCTATAAAAAGTGGGAGACTTCTTAGGGTCTTTTCCAGATTAAAAGCTATGATTCAAGGTTGGCCATGCTAGACTCAGTCTCTCTCAGCTGGCTTCAACTTTCTTTGAAAGTATTTTGTTTGTTTAAGGCACAGAAAAGATAGATTTATGTGCCCCCCCCCCCTTAACCTAGAACCTGATTCCATATCAGTCAATCAATAAACATTTATTAAATACTTACTGTATGTCTGACGCTGTGCTAACCACTGGGGATATAAAAAGAGATAAAGGAAGTCCTTGCCCTCGAGGAGCTCACAGTCTAATGGGGGAAACAAGGAGCAAAAAATATATACAAACGAGCTATATGCAGGATACCTAGGAAATAATTTTAAAAGGGAAGGCACTGGTGTTAGGAGGAGCTGGGTAAGGCTTCCTGTAGAAGGTGAACTTTTAGCAGAGACTTAAAGGAAGCCAGGGAAGTCAGCAGTCGGAGTGGGGGAGGGAGCGCAGTCTCTGGTAGTGGAATTGGGGGGTGGGCAGCCAGGGAAAATGCCTGGAGCCCAGAGATGGAGTATCATTTTTTTCTTCTCTGAATAAGCACTAGAAATCCGAAAGGCCTGGGTTCTAGAGTGGAATGCCTTTAAACCGGGGAGTGACTTTAGAACTTTGCTGGGAGTTATGGGGGAGAAATGAAGAAAGCCACAGTCTGTGTTCCCAGGTGCTGACCCCCTCCAGGTGCGTCCCCAAACGTTTCCTTGATCCAGACCTCTGATTTCCTCTGGAAAATCTACCTTTCAAGTTGTTAGGAGACAACTTAAAGAGACTTTTTCAAGGTCACAGACCCAACACGGGCTAGAGGGGAGATATGAACTCGTTACCCCTGACTGTGGCTGCCTCATTTTTCTCTAAGCTGTGTCTCGGCTGAAAAATGTTAAGCACAGAAATTACCCAGAACCTCAGCTCCTCCCCTGCACGAAGTGGATACCAGGGATCTCCAGACACTTACCTATGCAGTCTTGGCGCCCAGGATGCTCAGAGAGGAGAGGGTTCCACCAGGATCCCCTAGAGACCTTGCAGCCAGGTAGAAAGATGGGGTCCCAGGGACTGGAGCCCTGGAGGGAAACGTAGGAGGAGAGGTGTGGACCAATCAGGTGAAGGGATTCAGAGGAGGAGGCAGAGACCGCCCCCGATCCCGCCCCACTTCCAGGTTGCTAAGGACGCGGGAGCCCGTTGCTAGGCTAGGTTGATCTGGACTCGGGCTACATCACCCTTCCCCCTCTCCCCACCCCCTGCAGGTCTGGAGAAAGGTTAGCCCTGAGCTTACAGCAGCGGGCCGCCTCATTTGGGGGTGGGGAATCTTAGGATCGAAGATGTAGAGCAGGTGGGACCTTAGAGGCCAGCTTGTCCGACTTCATTTGGCAAGTCTGGAACTGAGACCCAGAGAGAAGTTAAGCCACTTGTTTGAAACCACACAACTAGTGACCGAAGTGGGATTCGAAAGGCGGGGTAGGAGGAGGGGGGAGGAATGGCTACCCTGGGTGGACCATTCCCAAAGTCATCACAGATGGATGCTAGGGCTGGGAAGCTCTCCAAGGTATCCCAAAATCCTTCAAACAAACCAGGAGGCCCCTAAGTTTCTTCCACTCACCTCCAGACAGCCTTGACCCACCACAGTTGCCAGTGGGTAGCTGTATTTGGAAAAGTAGAACAGCCTATAGATTGTTAGAGGAAAGTAGTACCTGGAGAAATGGGGAAAGGGGTAGGGGGAACTGGAGCAGGGATAAGAGGAGCCCACTGTCACCTCCTTATTTCTATGACTTTGGACGAGTACCTTAGGAATTTCCCTCCTGATTTCTCTTACATTTGACTGTAGAATAGCTACCCAGCTCAGGGACTACATTTGCTCCCCTCCCTCTCCCCCTTGCTTTTAATTTTCCCTGGTTATTATCAGTTACCCCTGCATAAGACTCCCTTCCCTCATCCCACATCCTCCTCGGTGATGTGTGCCTTCCCTTTGCCAGGAGAATTTCATGTGTGTGTATGAGCCTGTATTTGATACTCCTGTGGGGGCCCATGCACGTCTATGTCTGAGTGTATAGCTCTGTGTGTGTGTGTATCTAACTACTTCGGTCTCTGTCTCTCTCATATACATACATGCATACATACATACATATATATACATATGTACATTCACATTTATCTATATCCATCATCTATCCATCTGCCCATCTAATCTATCATTTGACCGTTGTCTATTAACATCGTCTATTCAACATCTATGTGTATTTGTCTGTGTATCTATCTGTCTGTCTGTCTGTCTATGAATCTGTCTCTCTGTCTATCTAACTCAGCTTTCTATTTCATCGACTCCCTGGGGTAAACAGATCAGAGAGCCAGTCATCCTTTACACAGGATAAATGATCTCTGACTGAGCAAGCTGAAAGGCCTCTGTGGACCTCTCCCATTCACATTACTAGGTCAGTAATGAATATTTTTAATATAACCTAGAGATGTAAAAAAAAAGAGCCATTCTGTTTAACAGCCCAAGAAAGACATCTTCAAATTTATTCACTTGGAGCTAGAAAATTAGAAATCCAGCGTAAAGATCCAGTGTAAAGAGGATTGAACTTGGAGGAACAAAGCCTGAATTGTGATCCCTGCTACTGCCTGTGTGAGGTTGGGCACCTCACTTCCCTTTGCTCAGTTTCCAGTTTGTATTCCCATAAAATAAGAGGATCAGTGTCACACCCTCCTTTGGATTTCTGGTATGAATAGACCAGAATGATCATCTTGTACAATATTCCAGGATATTTCATAGATGACAGTAAAACAACTTGCTAACAGTAGCACAGCATTAAAAAGAAGAGGTGAGATTTGAACTTCAATCTTTTGATGCTAAAGTCAGCAAGCATTTCTTATTTCTGCATGACAGACATAGAGCAAAGTGTTCATGGTGGCAGTTGGCCAGGTGGGAGACAAGGTAACTGTATTTCCCCAGCTTCAGTCCATGTTCAAAACAGCCTTCCTTATTCAAGTCCCAAAGGGTTGAGGAGACAGAGACAAACACAGGGACAGAAATAAAATCAGAGAAAGGGAGACACAGACAGAAAGATAAACAGAAATAGAGAAGCAAAGAGAGAAACAGAAATGGAGATAGAGAAAGACAGAGAGTTACAGAAAGAGAAGGAGAGAAAAGAGGGAAGAGCAAAAGATCAGAGACAGAAAATAGAGAGATAGAGAAAGAGGGAGCCCACACTTATTACAATGGAAAGAGAAATAAACTGCATCAGAAGACCTGGGTTCAAGTCCTGTTCTAATTATTTTTTGGATGTTTGTAAATAGTGCACTTCACTGTCATGAGTTCCATTTCTCCTCTGGCAGCAGCGTGGACGTAGCACTGGCCATAGATTCAGGAGCTTAGGTCTGGCCTCAAACATTTCCTAGACATGGGTTCTTGGGCAAGTCACTTAACTTTTGATTGTGTATGTAATGTACACATATGTATATTAGCACACATATAAACACATACAAAAGCACATATTATCTTCCCAGTAGATGTAAACTCATCAAGGACAGGGATTATTTCATTTTTGTCCATATCCCTTAGCACAGATCCGGGTACATAGCGGGCAATTAAAGATCTGTTAATTGATTGGTTGATTGATTTTTATGTGTAATAGTGGAGCAAATGGGGTACTGACACCACTGAATCATGGAAACTAGTAGAATGGGAATAGCCTTTTCCTCAACCATGTTGCTGTTGTTGTTGAGTCATTCAGTCGTGTCCTACTCCTCATGACCCATGGATCCCTATGGGTAAAAGGATACACCAGGCCCTTCTCCATTATCTCTCAAAGTCTGTCCAAGTTCATGTTCATTGTTTCCATGATGCTATCTCTCTATGTCATCTTCTACTATCTCCTTTACCTTTGGCCTTCAATCTTTCCCAATTTCATGGTCTTTTCCAATGAGTCCCATCTTCTTATTACATGGTAAAGTATTTAAGCTTCAGTTTCAGAATTTGACCTTCCAAAGAATAGCCCTTAAGTATTGACTAATTTGATCTCCTTGCTGTCCATGGGACTCTAAAAAAATCTTCTACAACACCACAATTCAAGAACATTGATTCTGTGGTGCTAACTTTCCTTATAGTCCAATTCTCACAGCTATACCTTGCTATTGGAGAAACCATAGCTTTGACTACATAGACCTTTGTTGGCAAAGTGATGTCTCTCCTTTTTAGTATATTGTCCAGATTTACCATGGCTTTCCTTCTAAGGACTAAGCATCTTTTAATTTAATGACTGAAATTACTTTTGCAATGAACTTTCAGGCCAAGAATATAAAATCTGACTGTTTCCATTTGTGCTCCTTCTATTTGCCAGGAAGTGTTGGGACCAGTTGCCAAGATTTAGTTTTTGTGATATTGAGTTTCAAGCCAACTTTTACACTCTCCTCTTTCAGCCTCATCAAGAGGTTTCTTAATTCCTCTTCACTTTCTGCTATCAGAGTGTAATCATCTGCATATCTGAGATTGTTGATATTTCTCCCAGCAACCCTAATTCTGGTTTTTGATTCTTCTAGCTTAGCATTTCACATGATGTATTCTGCATATAAGTTAAACAAATAAGGTGACAATATACAGCCTTGTCATACTTCTTTTCCAATCTTAAACCAATCAGTTGTCCCACATTTGGTTTTAACTGCTTCTTGGCCCATATACTAGTTCCTCAGGAGACAAGTAATATGATTTGGTACTCCCATATCTTTGAAGACTTGCCATATTTTGTTATGATCCACGTAGTCAAAAATTTTGATGTAGTCAAAGAAACAGAAGTAGATTTTTTTTTCAGGAAATCCCTTGCTTTCTTCATAATCCAGCAAATGCTGGCAATTTGGTCTCTAGTTCCTCTACTCTTTTGGTAATTATCAGTTCACATATTGCTTAAGCCTAGCTTGCAGAATGTTAAGAATAACGTTGCTAGTGGGTGAAATAAACAAAATTCTTCAATAATTTGATCATTTCTTGATGTTGCCCTTCTGTAGCATTAGGACATGAACTGAGATTTTCCAATTTAGTGGCCACTGTTGAGTTTTCCAAATTCCCTGGCATATTGGGTGCAGCATTTTAATAGCACCATCTTTTAGGATTCTAAATAGCCAGCTAGAATTCCAATTTGACCCTTTTCAGTTCAATTCAGCATTATATATGTCAATCCCTGTACTGGGAGTCATGATACATTGAGAAATTGAAAAATAGTCCATTCTCATCCACTCCAACTTCATGATTGCTGCCAGTTCAGGTTGTTAATGTCTTTCCTAAAATGTACTATCATCTTCTCCCAGAATACTTCCTTTCCTGACAGCAGCCTGCTAGAATACCTATCTTTTTCCTTTGATACATGAATGATATTTCAAGAGGTCTTCTTTGGTTTCCCTCCCAGTAGTCTGACATCTTCCCCACCTATGACCCTCCAACTCCCAATCATGTTGCATTTTTTTGATATCTGTTCTGTATTTAGTTTTGTATGAAAATATTTCATCTCTCCAGGAGAAGTGTCCTGAAGACAAGTATTGGAGGCAGCTATGTTTCCTTGGTTTTGTCTTGGTATCTCCCATGTCTGGCATAATGCCTGGCACAGAGTAAACTTATAACAATAGCTTATTGACTGATTTATTAAAGGGTCATAGATGTAGACCTGGAAGTAACTTCAGAGGTCATTTAGCCCAAACCTTTCATTTTAGTTTTAATTATTTGTAAATCTTTTACTAATTTTATTTTTTATTCCAGATTTAACAAATAGCCCCCCCCAAATAAAAATAAAAAGGATATCTCCATATACAAAGTAGAGCAAGAAAGTAGATAATATGAAAAACTGTGAATCCTACATAGATTCCTTTTTCTCAAATATATACATATATATATATTGCAAATTTAAGATTATATTCAAATCTCTCCTACTTATCTATGTTTCCTTCTTAACATTCTTCTGCTTTCACATGTTCATTAAAAAATGCTTCAATGATTTTCTTTTCTTTCTTTTGGCAACACTATTACTAGCTTCCCCTTTATCCTCTCCCCCATTGAAAACAAACACACACACACACACACACACACACACATACACACAACCCTTGTAACAAATAAGCATGATTAAAACAAATCCACGTATGTGCCATGTCCAGAAAAGTATATCTCTTTGTATGTCTTAAGTCCATGATTCCTCTGTCCACAGGTAAGCAGCTGGCCTCCTTACTGGTTCTATGAAGTCACTGCATTGCATTGTTCAAAATTTATGTCTTACAAAATGTTTTAAAACTGTTATTCTTGTTATACAAATTGTTCTCCTGATTCTGCTCCCTTTGCTCTGCTTTAGTCCACCCATCTTACTGTGTTTCTCTATTATCATCTTTTCTATCATTTCTGATAGCGCAATAACATATAATCACATTCATATATTATAATTTGTTTGGCCATTATGGATTTGATAAGCATCCCCTTCATTTTTAATTCTCTGCTATAAGAAAATGAAGTCTACAAATATCTTCATACATTAGGGTCATTTTCCTCTTTCATGTATATCCTTTGAGTATAAGACTTGGTCACAAAATATGATCTCATTTTAAAATTGGCTAAAGTGTGATGATTTATCTCAAGGTAGTTATCTTATAGGTAGTAAAGTCCTAAGGCAGGAAGTGACCCCAAACTGTGTTTGCCCATTCTACCATGTTCTCTCTCTTCTGGCTTTAACATTCTTGAACTCATTGGATGGAAGGATAGAAGAAATAGATATCATTGAATCCAGGGGTTCCTAAGCTGAGGATCATGCACTAGACTTGACATCAAAATGTTATGAACCCCCAATTTAGTCCAATCAGCTCTTTTTGAAAATGAGAAAACTCAAGCCCAGAGAAGGTACTCACATTATCTGACATCATACGACTATTAAGTATCAGAACTGGTATTTGAACCCAGGTCTTCTAACCTCTGATCCAGAACTCTTCCTGCTTCTCACAGAACACTTCAGCTTTCTTAACTGACCATGATATCTTCTTTTCTTGGGTCTGCCACAAAGCTATGCATCTGCAAAAGCACTTGCTCCTGGTTTATATTAAACCCAATAAAGAAGCATCACAGTAAGTTTTTGCTTCACTGGAACAATGGGTTTACAGGGGCCTCTCTTGGAGGTTATAGCTTTAGATGACAAGTCACCAGAGAAAGATTCTGCAAAATCATCACTCGCCAACTCAGCAAGGGGTTTGGGATGTTTTTGCTTCCAAAATAGAAGAAAAAGAAATCCACTGCAATAAAGGGGCAAAGAAATATCTCTTCTCCTCACTGTGGTTTCACATTGGCCATGAAACATAGCCTGGAGTAAAGGAGGCAATCAATTTCTGCATTCAGGTTTCATCTGTCATGTCAACTCTGAATCTTTGTAATAATAGAAAGCTATAAAGAACCTCTGAGATGTATTATTAAATGAGATATTTAATGTGGAAGATCTTTCCAAATCAAGCGGGAATCAGTCCAGATGTTTTGCTGAATGACCTGCAACAGAACATGACCTTACACTTGTTAGATGTTATACTGACAACAAATAGGGAAGGGAGGTATTTTTGAACTTTTCAAATCAATGAAGCTAGGATTCCTTTTCTACAAGAACAGTCTTTCAGAAGATGTGACCTTGGATAAATGATTTCTTCCCTCTAACCTTCACCTCTAAAATGAGGTGGTTGACTGGGATCATAGATACAGAGCTGAAAGGGACCCAAGAAAGCATCTTATTTTCATTTCATTCCCCATTCACTTTACAGATGAAGAAACTGAACCCAAAGGAAGTTAAATGACTTGCACAAAGTAAGACATGATTGGGACTAGGGGAGCTGGGATTTGTACCCATATTTTCTCACTCCATTGTAACATGCAGATTCCAAAGATTATCCCTAATGTTCCCATCAATTTTAAAGTTCTATTTTCTATGGGCTAATGTTTTAGTTCTAAGATTCCTCCTAATTTAATAACTATAGTCTCTTCTAATAGATGGCTTTCTAGGGTCCTTTTCTGCTCTAACATTCTGAATCTGTAGTCAAAAAACCTGGGTTCAAATCCTAACTTGGATACTTAGGTAAGTCACCATATTTATGTCCACTTCATTTTCCCAATCTGTAAAGTGAGGGAGTTGGACTAAATTATCCATATGTTCTTGTTCTGTCATTTTTCATTTGTGTCTGACTCTTCATGACCCCATTTGGAGTTTTCTTACAAAGATACTGGAATGTTTTGTCATTTCCTTCTCCAGTTCATTTTACAGGTGAGAAAACTGAGGTAAGAAGGGTTAAGTGACTTGCCCAAGGTTACATAGTTAGTAAGTGTCTGAGGCCAGAATTGAACTCAGGAAGATGAGTCTTCCTGACTCCAAGTCCAGCATTTTATCCACTGTGCCACTGAGCTGCCCCTATTTTCCATGTGGTCTATTCTAGCTCTAATACTCTATGATAATCCCAACTTAAATTTATATAAGTTGCTGGTTGTGTTCATCCTTCATTTTCAAAAAGGACCATGACATCAGAGAAATGATGACATGACTTGCACTTGACTTTGTTTTGAGTGAGGGAGTGCTGTGCAGGTCACTAGCCTCACTTTCTCCTCCTGAGTCATCTGGATTCAGTGACCAGATATTCATTAGCAATGTAAGTAGTGCCTAACAAATAGTAAACATTCAAATAATGCTTGATGTCTGACTACTAGAGTAATTAGTGTCCCATTTTATAGATTAGCAAAGTGAGTCATACAAGCAGAAATGTCAGAGCCCAGTCTTGAACCTCTATTATCTCATTCCAAGTCTGATGTTATCTGCCATATTGCTTTCTAAAGGCTAATAATCTATTTCACAGTACTTGCTTTTCATGATATTCTTCAAGTTCTAACATTCCCTGATCTAAGGCTTCCCCTAGCTCTAACACCTTGGGTTCTAAGGTCTATCAACTGACATTCTCTATTCATTATTCATTCAACAATCATTTATTGGTTATTTATTATGCTTATTTTAAAATGAGCACCATATTCAGCTAAAGAAGAAAGATGGACATGTTCTTTGCTCTCCGAGAATTTCATTGTAGTTGAGCAGAAGAGACATGGATATGCATACATCAAGGCAATCTAAATTTGAAAATGGTTCTTTTACAGAAGGAGCACTAAGTGCTATTAGAGGAGAGGCAGAATAGATCCCGTTCATCAAGAAGGATGAGGTGAGGCTTCATAGATGAAGCAACATTGGAGCTGGCCATATCTCATCGATTATACTTGCCTAGATATGATTTGGAGAATATTTTTGTTCAGATACTGCTTGGAATTAGTGACTACTAAACTTCCTTCCAGCTCCCAGAGTCTGAGGTTCTGTGGTTCTCTGTGTCCTTTGTGAAGTTATTTCTTCCATGTGTACTCCTAAAAAATTAAAATTTGTTTTACATTTCATTCCAAATTTCTTCCCTCCCACATACAGGGAGCTACATGGAACAAGGGGCCTAGCATCAGGAAGACTTGAATTCAAGACTGGTTTCAGACACTTACAGGCAACTTTATCTCTGTCTGCTTCAGTTTTCTTATGTAAAAGGGGAAAAATAACCTACCTCTCAGAGCTGTCATGAGGATCAAATGAGACAGAGTTGCTTTGCAAACCTTGAAGTGCCATGTAAATGTTAATACTCTCTGATTCAAGGACAATCTCTACCAAATGGATTTTTAGCCTTCCAGAAAGGCATCATGTAGAAAAGGTACCATTAGTGACCTTTGACTTGTCAACTCTATTCAAAATGCTTATAGTATATATATTCACAAATATGATATGTAGATAAGGGTTTTTTGCCCCTCTAGCTTAGAGATAAAGCTTTTTCAATCTGTTGTGTGTGCCACCTCTAAATGAGAGAAGTGGTATTTACAGTTCCCTTATCCATAGCACATAATGAAAGAAACCTACCTACTTATTTTTGTAATCAGCCTCCTATTCTCCCCAGAGAAGAGCAAATTGGTGCTCACTCCCGAGAGATGGCGGCTTTGTCGATGCAGCTGACGCTTGGTGCCTCACAGCTGCAATCTAACAATGAAAGTCACAGCCCAGGAGGGAGACCTCCCTTGGCATGTTCATTGCTTGAAAGAGGGGAGATTTTGTCCTCTCAAGCGATGTCTCCCTCCTCATATAGTTCCTAGCATGTGGCCTGGCCCTATTTTCTTGGAAACATTTCTCTCACTCCCTCTTGGATTCTACTTTTTCGTGCTCATGCCTTATTCTCTCTATTAGCTCTAAGTTCCTAGAGGGTAGACTTTGATCCATATCTGCCTTTGTATGCTCAGTACTGAACATGATGTCATGAAAACAGTAGGCACTCAAATATACTTGTTGAATTAAATAGAATCTGAGAAACCTATGGAATAAATTGTGCCTGTATATTTATAATCTAGCCATCTTATGTGTATGCATGTGCAAACCATCTGCCTACCATCTATATCTATCATCTACATATTTATACAGCTACGCCTATCTCCCTACCCTCTCTCTCTGCTTTCTCTATCTATGCATATATCTATCTACCATGTGTAACTAGCATTGATACGTATGTATCTACCAACCATCTATCTATATCTATCTGTCTATCTACTATATCTATTCATCTGTGTACCTACATACCACACATACATATACTTCAATGTCTATCATACTCATATATAGAGATATACCTTCATATTCGCCTATATAATACCATACAATACTTGTTTGTCCTCTGTTTCTCTGAGGGTAGATAGTATCTTCCTTCATAGGTTCGTCTTTCTGTATTTTTCTAAATCCACAAACTCATCATTTCCTACACCACAGTAAAATCCCAACCTATACTGTGTAGTTATTTTAAATAGTCTAAAACAATGTTGATTAACATGGCTAACATATAGTGTAATTTCCCTATTTTTCCTCTTTTGATTAAATTTATTTTAGCTTTAGAGTCCTCTTACCCAGGAAGTTCTCCGTCAGACTTAAGTTCAAAGTCCAGTCCTTTTCCCCAAATACAAATGTGACACCGTGTTTCAATAACTATCCATGGAACTCTGAGGAGGAGATGTAGTCTTGCTCTGGAACTTGCTTGTGAGAGTGGGAGGTTGGAGAATGAGACTCAGTGTTCACATCACGATTATATAAATATCTGAGTTCCCACTGAATGGAAGCATAGCCTAAGAGGTAGAGCACTGGCCTCAGAGTCCGGAAGACCTGCCTACAAAGAAACTGAGGGATGACCAACATGATAGTGGGGAGATCAAGAAAACCTTCATGAAGAAAGTGATGTTTTAAGCTGAGTCTTTAAGAGAAGAATTCTATGAGTCAGAGATAAGGAGAGAAAGCGTTCCATGAATGAGTGACAGTAGTACAAAGGTATAAGATGGGAGATGGAGGGCCATGTAGGAAGCACAGAGAGAAAGACAGTTTGACTGGATCAGGAGGAAATTGTCATAACGTATATTATGAGGCTAGAAATATAGATCAGGACCTCCATTAAAGCAGTATGCATTCAACATGCAGAATGAAACATATATTTGTGGACAAGGTCAATGTGGTGGTGGTGGGGGGGGCGTTGTTTTTGACTAAGCATATTTGTTATGGGAGATTTCTGTTACCAAAAAATGTTTAATGGAGGAAGTGTGAGGGAGGGGATATAAATCTTTATTTCTCACAAAACGCACTGAATTTGGAAAAAAAGAAAAGGAAGAAAAGAAACACGTTGGGTCAGGTTGTGAAGCTGAATCAAAGATTCTATTTGATTCTGGAGGCACCAGAGAATCTCTGGGATTTCCTGAAGAGTCATGGGTCAAATCTGTGCTTTAAAAAAAATCATTTTGGTAGTTTTATGGAGGCTACACTGGAACGGGAAGGCATGAATCAGGGAGGCTTATGAGGAGGTCATTTTGAGAAGGAGCAAAGAGGTTGGATGCTAGACATACTATGAAGGGAAAGAGAGGAAAATTTTTTCAACTGATTGAATATTTGGGATAAGGGAGAATGAGGAGTGGAGGATGATGCCAAAGTTATAAACCTGGGAGAGTGGAAGAATTAATGAGTTACAGAATCCAGGTAGGAGAATACAATGTGCTCAGTTCTCAAAAAAAAAATCCTTGGTAGAGCCAACTGCCCAGTGTAGATTCATTCTCTAAAGGCAGTGTTTGGAAATCCTGGGATGGCTTAATTAGTGAGGTTACTATAGATGTCCTCTCACTGAATATTTATAGTTGAGATCTCTTGGATTGGAGCTCTTTCTAAAACACAGTAAACTCTTCTGTGTCAGTGGAAGAATGACGTGGATGTGTCTTCATTAACTAGAAAGAAGAGTATGATGTGTGAAGTCCCTCCAGCTATTGTGTTCCCTGTTGTATATCCTGATGGGCTAGGATCCCACTAGATGTCCTTTGATTCTTGTCTCCACCAAGAAACGATGATATGAGATAATCTTTCCTAATAACTGATTCAGAGACTGGTACTGGTCATGGTAAACTTTCACTGTTCTAATGGACTTTTATAGCCAAAGATCAATCAAGCATTCAACAAGGCAAGGCAATAAGTATTTATGTAACTTTCTTGTGACCCAAACTATCTGACCAACGAGTCTGTCTCCTGAATTCTTGCTGCCAAACATCCAATTTTGTTCTAGATCACTTGAAGGTAGTAAAATCGACATTTTCATGCTCAGAACAACAATTTCTGCAGAATTATAGCAAGTTTTATAGACCAAGGCAACTACAGTTGTAAAATATTATGGGGTATCAATTGTCATATTCGTTGATCAAATCTTTACAAGGTTGGAATAGGCCCATAAATATCCTGTTCTCTAGACTATGCCATTCACGCTCTGTGCTTCTGCTTAGGTCTGTGAAATCCCATCTGATAGCTTACATAGTAAAGCAACATGACATCTCTCAATTGTTTTTAAGTGAATGAAAGAAAATGTATCAGCTGAGACTAGGAGCTCTCCCCAAACAATGAAGATCAGGCGTGTTTGATGCTGAGATCATTTCCTTTTTAGAGAGCAGCCCAAGCTGAAGTTAATGGGCAGTTAAATTGTCTGTCTACTCACTTTTCTAAGAGGTTTACAATTCCTGTATCATTCACCTAAGAGTCTTATCACCTAGGGATGGCCTGCACTTTCCCATGTAGTTATTGACTGATGGTAAAATAAAGCCTTTAATGAATGAATGCCTAGGGACACAGGGCTCTAGAGGACACCAAGAGGTCACCTTGACAATTGATTCATTTATTCAGCAAGCATTTATTAGATTTCCATTGTGTACCATGTACAGTATTTGTCCCTAGAGATATAAAGACATACATATAGACTGAAGAATTATAAAATATCAGATATGGGGTGAGAGTGGGACCCTAGAACATAAAATATTGGAGAAAGAAGGAACCTTAGACCAGACAATGTCAATGTTGGAAGCTAGAACAGAGGATGGCAAAGCCAAAATTTCAGAGTTGGCAGACACTTTAGAATAAGGAATTTCAGAGCTACAACAGACTTCAAAAGAAAGAATACTAGAACTAGAAGGAATTTTAGATCATAGAATGTTAAAATGGAAAGTGATTTTAGAACACAGAGAGTTACAACAAGAAAGTTCCCTAGACCTTAGAATGCTAGAATGGGAAAGGGCCGTAAAGCATCGAATGCTAGAACAGGAAGATACCTTAGGGCAGAATTTTAGAATTGGACTTAGACTATCAATTATTAGCACTTTTGGGGTCATTTAGTACAAATCCTTCATTATACAAATTAGGAAGCTGAAGGCCAGAAACATTAAGAAACTTTACCATGCATCATGAAGCTAGCTTGTAAGATCTGGAATTTGGACCCAAGAGTTTTGAACTTCCAACTCTAATACCCTTCGTAGCACACCATGATTCTCTTGCTGTTTGTCTAAATCAAATTTTGCCATGCTGTAATGGTATAGGAGTTCAATTTATTAGAACATGGTGCCAACGAGGTCAAAGGTGAAGGTTCAGTTCTTAGGTTCATAATTTTGAATCTGAAAGGAGCCTTAGAGGACATCTAGTCCACTTCCCTTATGAAACAGATGAGGAAAATTAAGTTGCCAAAGTTCAGGTGACTTATATCAGTTGTTGTCTTTCATTCTTGAAGAGGGCCAAAATGATGTCACTATGTTAGAACCAAGTTACAGTGTGTCTGACTGTAGCTGATCAGACCAATATGAGCTCAGAATACTCTACCATAGGTCCAGCACAAATAGGGCATTTTGGGGGTATCTTATCTCATATAGTAAGTGCAGAACTGAGATTTGAACTTATTTCCTCTGACTCCAGCTTCAGAATTTGCTCCTGTCTACTGGAAGGACCCTCATTCTGGACCATTTTCATATATTCCATCTTCTACTTCTACTTCTACTTACACACCTATCCCTCCTGACCAGCATTACAGGATCAGAGATTTAGAGCTGAAAAAGAAATCTAGAATCATCTAAGCATTAGGTTCTTAACCTTTTAGGCTAATGAATCCCTCTGACAATCTGATGAAGCCTATGTTTGCCTTCTCACAGTATTATTTTTAAAATTCATAATTGAAAGAAATGGTAAATTTCAATTAGAGACTAGCAAAAATAATGATGTATTGTTTTATGTTCAAGTTTGCTGTTCTCTGGAATCTCTTTACAAATCCCTGGCTAAGAATCCCTGATCTTATCTTAAGCCCTCATTTTATAGATGAGGAAGTCAATAAAGGTAAAATGAAGTGTCCAGGGTCATTCAGCAAGTTAGTAACAGAACCAGGATTAGAACCTATGTCTCTTTAGAGCAATTCTAGCCCATGAACGCCTTCTTAAAATAATGTTGGTATTAGTTTTATTTTTTAATCATAATTGAAGGAAATTCTAAGTTGAAATTAGAGGTTAGTAAAAATAAAGGTGCAGATTTTTCCTGCAAATATACATATCTTCTATAATCTATGCAGAGACCCACTGGGGCCCCATAGATTCCAGGGCAGGAACCCCTGATCTAATCTAATCTCCTCGCTTTACAGATGAATGCACAAAAGTACAAAGAAGGAAAGTGATATATCCAAGGTTATCTAGTTAGTTAGTAGCACAATCAAGGGGTGTATGGGGTATTCAAAGGGCACTAGCACCTCTGGTACTAGTACATCCACTTTTGGTGTCTACCTGGCATGGAACTCTCACCTGTGTCTCCAAGAAGCTGTAGCCACACCCAGGTAAGCTATCTCAGCAGAGAAACTAAGATTGAGGCCTGGAAACCATCAATGAGTTAGGGGGATGTCTACCCCAAGCATGTGAAGAATTCCTCTTGTAGAATGGGTGTATGAGAACAATGTGTTCCAAAGGCCATGAAGCTGGTTGAAGCAGGTGCAGTGGCGTGCTTAGAGCTTGGACTGACGTTGAGAACACCAAGGTCATTTACTGCATTGAGGTCCATCACAAGTCATTCTGACTTTCATCTTGCTACTATGGATGACTCTGAAAGACAAATAGAGGCTGATGTGATTTTGTACAACTCTGCCTCACTTAACTGCAATTCATGAAAGAGTCATGACATCGCCATGTAATGTCATTGGTCTTCAAAAGGGAAGAAAAGATAGCAATAGCAACAGAGCAAAGATTTGAACCCAAGTACAAACTAACAGATATTGCTACAGAACAGATATTGCTACAGAACATAAAGGACAGAACATGTGTCCTTTTCCAAGCATGGGACCACATGTATGACTCAGCACAACTCAAGTTTCCCTTTAACGGGAAAACATCTTGAAAGCATCTGATCTGTTGACAGAGCCCAGTGGTATCTCCCTCATCTTCAGAAACCATTACTGCCTCAGAGGTGACGTCTTCAAAATGTCACATTTTCTGTCAAAGAAAATGTCCCAAACATGATGCAAACAGGAATTTTTGTAGATTTTACTGGGCTCAGCCCATAGGAGTTTGGGGTGTTTCAGATCCTTTAGAATGGGGAACACTTCTTTCTCTGCCTTTGGGTCTCCAGTCTAGCCTCTTGCCTGTCAGTAAGGAATTAACAAATGCTTTTGGTTGCACTAGTTTGAAACTGGCATTTGGAAATCCTCATCCCAGGTCAAGGAAGGCCAAGCAAGGAGTATAGAAGGGAGAAAAGAAGAGTCCGTGTCTACCAGGAGGGGGAGAAATTAAGCAACAATTTGGTTCACTGTGAGTTGGGAAAGTCAGACTCAAATTTAGAATTTTTTTTTGACTCAGTGACATCACAGATTTAGAACTGAGAGTCTACGGAGGATATGAGGTACCACACTCTTATTTTACAAATAGAGAACCAAAGGCACGGAAAGGTTAAAGGGACTTGCCCAAAGTTACATGGATGAAAGCCATAGAGACAGAATTTGCATGCAGGTCCTGTGATTCAAATTTAGCCCTTTTCCTACTGCACCTCCCTGACTCAGCTTAGTTTGAATGAATATTAGGGGACAGCCTAGGTGGACTCCATTTTGCTGCTCCAGAGAGAGCCCCCAAGGGTGGCAGAAACAGCACTGAAATTGTTTGGAAGTCTGTTTTCTTGGAAAGCTGTGTGCAAACTGGCTTCATATGAACTAAGTCAGAGAGTCATAGACTTTTAGAACAGCAAAGGGCCTTGGTGCTTATCCAAACCAGTCTTCTCATTGTAGAGTTTAGGTACCAAATTGGGTTCCTTGCAGGTTATAAGTAAGATCAAGGTCAGAGCCCAGGCCTTCCAAATTCAAGTTCCATATTATTTCCTTTTCTAGGGATCCATAAACTGGGGTCTGGTCCTTTTATATTTTCATGTTGTATATTGTGAATGTATTTTTAATGGAATTAATGTATTTTAATGGTAATTTAAATGGGAAGATCTTTCCCATCCATTACCAGGCCCATGTGACCTACTTAAGTCACATAGAAACCTGAGTCACATGAGTTTGAGTCACATGAAACCTGTGGTAGGAGGACTTTGCTGAATGGGTGGAAAAGGAAGAGGCAGAGCTAGAGCACAGATGAGAGGAAGTTGGTCAGCTTACTCAGAGCTAGAAAAGACAGAGAAAGCAGGCAGCTTGGCTGTGGGTGAGAGGATATTTTGCTTGAGGGTGTTCATTTGTGGGAAGACCTGATAATGAGTATAGATTTCTTGCTTATTGTGATGGATTTGGCTTTTTGGTGTTTGAATAAATGTTTTAGTTCTGTCTTTCATGTGGAGAGTCTGTTGAATTTTGAGATTCAGATCTGTGCTGACATATTCACGGCCACCGGAGGCACTGTGAATATTGTGTTGGTGTTACATGTTGATAACCATATGTCAATGTAATTGGCTTTATTTGTAATGTTCTGTATTTTATTTTAGGGGATCAGAGGCTTCACCAGAACTCCAAAGGCATCCATAACACACGTAGAAAGAAAGGTCAAGATTCCCTTTTCTACACCTTGAAATATACTGCGGACCTTTCTATCTAAAGCTCTCCTATTGACAAGGGCCTAATGTCACCCCCCCTTTCTATATTTTATGTGTGTACAGATTTTGTGCATCAGAATTGTCTAGAGTGAAGTGAATTTCCATTGAAACACGAAAATAGATAAAATGGAAATACGTAAAAATGAGTACATCAAGGCATACAGCAGTTTAAAAAGCAATGGATTATTAAAAAGCCACATCTACTAGCATTCTTAAGTACCAACTCAGTTCTGTTCCATCAACCAATTTCCTTCCCTGCCCCCATGCCAGCAATGTTCCTTTCCAGCTCTGTCTTGTGATAGTAGCCCACATTGTCCTTGTGCATGACACTGTGAAGAAGGGCCTTAGAACTGTGGTCCCCTGATTTCAAGGAGGTCAAAAAAAGGTGAGAAAGTACACAATAGGCCAGAGGCTCAGAGTCTGTGCTGAGAGGCTCTAAGCAAGGGTCAGAACAAGGAATAAGATCTAGAAACTACAAAGAAGGAAATTGAGACTCAATATTAAGGAACACTCCCCAACAATGAGAGCCATCCATAAGTGGAAGAAGTTATTTGGAAATTGGTGAGTTCCACTTCAGTGAAGATTTTCAGACAAAACCCAGATGTCCAGTGGTCGCTAATGTTGTAGATGCAATTCTTTTTTTAAATAAATTATTTATTTTTCAATTCAACATTCACTTCCACAAGAATTTGAATTCATACTTTTCTCCCCATCTCTCCCCACCCTCCAGTCCAGGACAGCATCCAGTCCATCCATCCCTTCCTCCAGTCTGTCTTCCTTTCTATTACCCACCCTTCTTACATCCCCCTTCCCCTCTATTTTCCTGTAGGACAAAATAGATTTCTATATTCCATTGCCTGTATAGCTTAATTTCTAGTTGCATGCTAAAACAATTTTTAACATTCATTCTCAAAGTTTTGAGTTTCATATTCTCTACCTCCCTCCCTACTCACCCTCATTAAGAAAACAAGCAATTCAATATAGGTCATACATGTGCAGCTATACAAAACACTTCCATAATAGTAATGTTGCAAAAGACTAACCACATTTCCCTCTGTCCTATCCTGCCCTCCATTTATTCCATTCTCTCCCTTGACATGTCCTCCCACAATAGTGTTTGCTTCGGATTATCCCTTTCCCCAATTTGCTGTCTCTTCCATTATTTTCCTTCTCCTATCCCCTTCCCCCTTGCCTTCCTCCAGGGTAAAGTAGATTTCCATATCCAATTAAGTGTATGTTATTCCCTCCTTAAGCTAAATCCCATGAGAGTAAGGCTCACTTATTTCCTTTCATCTCCCCCCTCTTCCCTTCCATTGTAGAAGCTCTTTCTTCCCTCTTGCATGTGAGATTATTTGCTACATTCTACCTCTCCTTCTCTTACTCCTTGTACATTCCATTCAATAGTAAAATTTATTTTTTTAGGTGTTCTCCCTTCATATTGAGCTCATCCTGTGCCCTCTGTCTATATATCTATCTATATATCTATCTATGTATCTATCTATGTATCTACATATATACACAAATATATACATACACACATGTACATATACATACCTACACATAAGTGATATACACATACATACATACCCATACACACCAACATAGATAGATAGATAGATAGATAGATAGACAGATAGATAGATAACTATTCCCCCTAACTATGCTAATACTGAAAAAGCTCTCATGAGTTACAAATAACATCTTTACAAGTAGGAATGTAAACAGTTCAACTTTAATGAGTTCCTTAAATCTTCTCTTTCCTGTTTATCTTTTCATGCTTCTCTTGATTCTTGTATTTGAAAGTCAAATTTTCTATTCAGCTCTTTTCTTTTCAACAAGAATGCTTGGAAGTCCTCTATTTCATTGAAATTCCATTTTTTTCCCATGAAGTATTATACTCAGTTTTGCTGGGTAGGTGATTCTTAGTTGCAATTCTAGCTCCTTTGAGCACTGAAATATCCTATTCCAAGCCCTCCAATACTTTAGTATAGAAGCTGCTAAATACTGCGTTATCCTGATTGTATTTCCACAATATTTGAATTGTTTCTATCTGGTTGCTTGTTTTATTATCTCTTTGATCTGGGAACTCTGGAATTTGGTTACAACATTCCTAGGAGTTTTCCTTTTGGGATCTCTTTCAGGAGGTGATGAGTGAATTCTTTTCATTTCTTTTGGTTCTAGAATATCAGGGCAGTTTTCCTTGATAATTTCTTGGAAGATGATGTCTAGAGTCTTTTTTTGATCATTTTTAAATTATCTCTCCTGGATCTATTTTCCAGGTCAGTTGTTTTTCCAGTGAGATATTTCACATTGTCATCTATTTTTTCATTCTTTTGCTTTTGTTTCATAATTTCTTGGTTTTTCATAAAGTCATTAGCTTCCATATCTTCCATTCTAATTTTTAAAGAACTATTTTCTTCAATAAGCTTCTGAACCTCCTTTTCTATTTGGCTAATAGTGCTTTTTAAAGCATTCTTCTCATTGGCTTTTTGGACCTCTTTTGACATTAGGTTAGTCTATTTGTTTTCCTCCATTTTTTTTAAAATTAATTTATTTAACTTTTAACATTCATTTTCAGCAAATTGTGGGTTCCAAATTTTCTCCCCATTTCTCCCCTCCCCTCACTCCAAAATGCTGAGCATTCTAATTGCCCCTATCACCCATCTGCCCTCTCTTCTTACATCCCTCCCTTCCCTTGTCCCCATCTTCTCTTTTGTCCTGTAGGGCCAGATAACTTTCTATACCCCATTACCTGTACTTCTTATTTCCTAGTAGTAAGAACAATACTCTACAGTTATTCCTAACACTTTGAGTTCCAACTTCTCTTCATCCCTCCCTCCCCACCCATTCCCTTTGGGAAGCAAGCAATTCAATATAGGCCATATCTGTGTAGTTTGGCAAATGACTTCCATAATAGTTTTGTTGTGTAAGACTAACTATATTTCCCTCCATCCTATCCTGCCCCCCATTGCTTCTATTCTCTTTTTGATCCTGTCCCTCCCCAAGAGTATTGACTTCAAATTGCTCCCTCCTCCTACTGCCCTCCCTTCCAACATCCCCCCCACCCTGCTTATCCCCCACTTTCCTGTATTGTAAGATAGGTTTTCATACCAAAAGGAGTGTGCATTTTATTCTTTCCTTTAGTCGAATGTAATGAGAGTAAGCTTCATGTTTTTCTCTCACCTCCCTTCTTTTTCCCTCCACTAAAAAGTCTTTTGCTTGCCTCTTTTATGAAAGATAATTTGCCCCATTCCATTTCTCCCTTTCTCCTCCCAATATATTTCTCTCTCACCCCTTAATTTCATTTTTTAATATATGATTCCATCTTATTCAATTCACCCTGTGCTCTCTGTGTGTGTGTGTGTGTGTGTGTGTGTGTGTGTGTGTGTAATCCCACCAACTACCCACATACTGAAAAGTTTCAAGAGTTACAAATATTGTCTTTCCATGTAGGAATGTAAACAGTTCAACTTTAGTAAGTCCCTTATGACTTCTCTTTGCTGTCCACCTTTTCGTGCTTCTCTTCATTCTTGTGTTTGAAGGTCAAATTTTCTTTTCAGCTCTGGTCTTTTCATCAAGAATGCTTGAAAGTCCTCTATTTCATTGAAAGACCATTTTTCCCCTGAAGTAATATACTCAGTTTTTCTGGGTAGGTCATTCTTGGTTTTAGTCCTAGTTCCTTCGACTTCTGGAATATCCTATTCCAAGCCCTTCAATCCCTTAATGTAGAAGCTGCTAGATCTTGTGTTATCCTGATGGTATTTCCACAATACTTGAATTGTTTCTTTCTAGCTGCTTGCAATATTTTCTCCTTGACCAGGGAACTCTGGAATTTGGTCACAGTGTTCCTAAGAGTTTCTCTTTTTGGATCTCTTTCAGGAGGGGATCAGTGGATTCTTTCAATATTTATTTTGCCCTCTTGTTCTAGAATATCAGGATAGTTTTCCTTGATAATTTCATGAAAGATGATATCTAGGCTCTTTTTTGGATCATGGCTTTCAGGTAGTCCCATAATTTTTAAATTGTCTCTCCTGGATCTATTTTCCAGGTCAGTTTTTTTTTCCAATGAGATATTTCACATTATCTTCCATTTTTTCATTCTTTTGGTTCTGTTTTGTGATTTCTTGGTTTCTCATAAAGTCATTAACCTCCATCTGTTCCATTCTAATTTTGAAAGAACTATTTTCTTCAGTGAGCTTTTGAGCCTCCTTTTCCATTTGGCTAATTCTGCTTTTTAAAGCATTCTTCTCCTCATTGGATTTTTGAACCTCTTTTGCCAATTGAGTTAACCTATTTTTCAAGGTGTTATTTTCTTCAGCATTTTTAGGGGGTCTCCTTTAGCAAGGTGTTGACCCGCTTTTCATGATTTTCTTGCATCTCTCTCATTTCTCTTCCCAGTTTTTCCTCCACCTCTCTAACTTGATTTTCAAAATCTTTTTTGAGCCCTTCCATGGCCTGAGCCCATTGAATATTTATTTTGGATGTTTGGGATACAGAAGCCTTGACTTCTATGTCTTTCCCTGATGGTAAGCATTGTTCTTCCTCATCTGAAAGGATGGGAGGAGATATCTGTTCACCAAGAAAGTCAGTTTTTTACAGATATTTGATAAGCTATGGTGGGAGCACTAGATCAGGTCCATCTTTCTTCTCCATCACCTTGGCTCCATCCCCTGTAGGTGGGATTCTTGTTCAGGGATGGAATAGGTACATGTTGAAATCATTGGTAACTGAAATTCTATGACTATGGTTCTGAGGTCCAAACATGATATAATTAATATACTCTAGTGATCCTTCATTACTTACTAGGTCAAGTATAAAATCCTCTGTTAGGCTTTCAAGGTTCTTTATGACATGGCTCCCTCCCTCAGATCTTTCCAATCCTCTTCTATCTTTCTCCCCTCCACAAAGTGTGGTCCAATCACACCAGTCCTCTGACTGTTCCTCACCCATCAACTCCATCTTCCAACTCCATGTATTTGCACTGGCTGTACCTTGCATCTGGAATGCTCTCCCTACTAATTGGTACCTCTGGCTTCCTTCAAGATTAAGCTCAAATCCCACCTTTTGCAAGAGGTCTTTTCTGGTGTCTACCACCATTTAAACCACTGAAATGGCTTCCTCCCTGAGATCACCTTGCATTTACACTGTTACCTCTCATGTTATGATATGAGCCCCTTGAGAGTAGGGTCCATGGTTTCACCTTTTTTCACATTCCCAGCATTCAGCATTGTCTGGTACACTGAAAAAGATTAATTTGCATTTAATTCACATTTATTTTGCATTGTAAGAACATTTATTTGTGGTTGACTTGACCAGAGGCCTGGGATATGATGACATTAGACCAAGTCAAAATCCCTCAATGGACCATTGTTGGACTTCTGGTAGCCAAAATTCAAAAGTCCTACAAACTTAAATATACATCACTCCCCCTTTATGAGTTGTTCCCTTTTTTCCATAACACTCTGGCTTTGTCCTCTATGATGCAGATGGTCATTACCTTGGCTAATTCACAATGAAAAAATAATATCAATGTGATGGCTGGTTATTAGCATGGTAATGAACACAGGAAGGATGCAAGTCCTCACTTCTCCCACTCCCAACAATGCTACTTAACCCAGATTCAGATTGGCAACTGTTCCATAAGATTGGGTGAACTGACTGAAGGTGGTTTACCTTAGAGAACAGGAGATTCCAGGGGACACTAGAGTTGTCTTCAATTATTTGAAGTTCTGCCACCCAGAAGAGGGATTAGATTTGTTCTACTTAGAGTCAGAGTGAAAACAGGAAAAATGACTGGAAGGTCAAAAGAGTCATATGTCAATAATCAATCAACAAGAAAGCATTTATTAAGCACCTATAGTGTACTAGGCATCATGCTTGACACCAGGGATAGAGGTCTAGGGATCAGAGCTATCCCAGCATGGGATGGATTGCCTTGGGAGAATATGGCTACCCCCTCAATGATGACCTTCAAGAAGAGACAAAGCAAAGATTAGTTGTAGAGTGATTTAGGTGTGAGCTACACTAGATGACCTCTCAGGTTCCTTACAGCTCTGAATTTGGGTGATTCTGTAATTATTTCCCTGTATTGTATCATGGGGAAAGAAGGAAGATGTCCATTTTCTCATAATGAGAAGAATGAATAAAGTTTCTTAAGGGCCAGATTTTCCACTGATCCAATTATACTGAGCCTCTCAGTCACAGGGAAGTTGATTATAATCCCCCTGCAAAGCCCAGAAGCAGCCATTACTGTGGTGTTCTCTGCCACACAAGGAAATGAGCCTATCACCCTTTATGTCATTGTGGAAACAGGGTTTGAGAAGATATACATTCCATAATGCACTTACTCCATCTGAAAGTCTATTTCCCAGCATCTCAGAGTTAACAATGTTCTGCCTAAGCTTTCTTGTGAAAGGGATTTGTCAGTTTCAATTTAAGAGAAAAGAAAAAAAAATCAAGGAAGAAATTCCTTAAAAAACAGTCTGAAGTCATTTAAAAATACACCAGTTGTTCAGAAGTGGGAATGTTTTCAAAACAATAAGTGATGCAAATGATTTTCATAATTTGTTTTGTTTTTAATTTATTGGACAAAACCGGACTGATAATATAATTTATATATAGGATTCCTGGTATGGGGAAACTCACTCAACAAATGATGATCAGCTCCTACTTTCTAACTTATGGTTCTAGGAAGTTTTCTGATGGTGGTGGTGGTGGTAGTGATGATGGTTTTAATTGTCTAAAATAAGAATACTAGCTAGCATTTGGATAGTGCTTTAAAATTTGCAAATTGCTTTACAAATGCTATGTTATTTGATCCTCACAACAGTCCTAGGAGGAAGGTCCTAATGTCCTTGTTTTCAGATGAGGAAACTGAGGGAGACAGTAGCTCTTAAATAACTTGATCAGAGTCACCCAGCTATTAAGTGTCAAAGGCAAGGTTTGAATTCAGGTCTTCCAACATCAGGTTCAGAGTTCCAACCACTGTGATTTGAAGTTGCTACAAGGTCTCTTCAGGCTCTCAGTAAAGTAACACTTCTATGGTCCATGGACCCTTGGGTACAGTCAAGCTGGACAAGTAGACATCTTTTGTAAATGTCTTCCATTTTCTCCCATCTAGGTTTGTGCTCACTCTGTTTGTTATAGCTATAATTTGTTTTCAGTCCTCTAATTCTACTCTTAGTTCTTGGATCATTGTCTTGCAACCCATAATTTTAAAGAGCTAAGTCAAATGACCAACTCGGGATTCTTCTATGACCACTTGGGTTCTGTGATTGCCTGCCTGTCTCTCCCCACCCCCTTCAGATTTTACGTTTCTCTTTGGTTTCACTTCTATAATATGCATATACATAGCTGTACAAATCCATCCATATGTATGTATATATACACACATGGAGATACAAATGTGCCTATCTCCAGATTTAGACATATCTATATATAAATCATAGATACAGGTAAATTATATTTATATATTGATGTATATGTGTAATTTACCTGTCCCTGTGATTTAATAGTATAGAGAAATTCCAATGAGAAAAATCATCCCCCACCAAAGATCAACTATTTTTCTATAATTTATAGTCTTGGAGAGATGCAGGAAGAATTTATCAATCTAAGTGACTTGCCCAGGGTCACACAATGAGTATGTGTCTGAGTCAGCACTTGAATTCAGGTCTTCCTGATTCTTCATCTGTTCCTTCATATTGCCCTGTCTCACAGTGCACTTAGCAAGGATTTAGTAGAACTGAAGGATTGTAACTCTCCCCACTCCCACCACTTATCTCCATCTGCTGAGGCAGATGTTTTTGTTTTTTTTAATTTTTTCCTCTAGAGTCCATTTCTTTTACATGGATCTTGAAAAGCAAGGCAATCTCTGTGTGATGGAGGCTTTTTGTCATTTAGTTTGATTTGTTTAGATAAAGAGTTCATTTTCCATTGTTATGCTGAATATGAATGTAAATTCTGTCTGAGTATGTTAAAGCGGGGAAAAGAGGCAAGGAGAGACAGACAGAACAGACAGAGAGAGATAGAGAAGTAGAAGCAGACACACACACAGAGAAACAAATAGAAACAGACAACAAGGAGGAGGAGAAAGGAAGGAAGGAAGAAGGAAAGAAAGACAGAAAGGAAGGAAGAAAGGAAGAAGGAAAGAAAGAAAGAGAAAGATTAGGGAAGGAAGAAAAGTAAAGAAAGGGAGGGAGTGATTAGAGGAGAAAGTGACACACCAACCTTCTGAGGAGGTAGAGACTCAGAGAAGTTTGTGAGGATTTTTATTCTACCCTTTTCCATGTGGTAGAGTCAGAAGAAAGAAGACAAACAGGTGTACACCGCAGAGAGACAATACATGTATTTCACCAAGCACCTAGTGGAATGCTCTGAAAACATAGCTATTTAATGATTGTTGAATTTGTTGCAAGAATGGGGTAAATGATGGAAACCATTTTTTAAAATAAAAGTGCTTACATTTAGGATGGTAACCATTTCCTACTCTTCCTTAACTGCTGCTGCTGCTCTGACTCCAGAATGAACCTGCAGAGACCTCACCTGAGGCACAGCACACAGCCCAGCGTTCTTGGGAGCCAGGTTGTTTTCTGTTCATCCTGACAGATTCTGCTCCATTACTCTCCCCAAACCCACTCTCAAACTGGCAATCAGATCAATGATATCGTTGTTTCTGCAAATGGAAGGCAGATTGATCTAGCTTTGGTTCCATTCACCATATTGGTGCTTTTCAGGACCTTAACTCCCTTCCCTGTGAATTCTCTCCCCTATTGGAATGTAAGTTCCTTATGGGCAGGGAGCTTCACTCTTTGGATTTGTTACAAGGGTTTTTTTTTTTCTTTTTCCTCAAGGAGGTGGGAAGGAGGGATAAAAAATAAATACTTGACAATTGTCAAATTCTTACATGTCTTTCTATTGACCTTTGGGTTACTCCCAATTTTGCTTCTTGAGAGTCTAACACTGAGGAGCCACTGTTGAGCCCACAAGGTACTGAAAGGTACTGAGCCCATGCCCTGTTCAGTACTCACAAATGTGGTTTGGCTTAGGTTCAATCCTGAGGTGAGGAGGTGGATTGGGAGGAGGTAGGCAATTAAAGTCTTCCTCAGCCTCTTAAATCCCCATCCTGAGACCTGGAGAAGAATTTTACTCATAACTGAGATTTTGACCTCTAAGATTTCCTCCCAAAATGAAGGAGTAAAATGTTCTCAGTTTATACTGTGAATCAAGTATGTGAAAGGTCATTTATTCCTACACACGAAAGAAATGCCAAACATAAAAGACTCACTGGTCACATTAATAAAATGATTTACCCAGGATTTAGGGTTTTAACTTATGCCTAATTACACAATCTACTGGGAGATGTCTAAAATAGGGGAAAATACCATATGATTGTGAAAAAAAGTCATGTATGGAATAAATAGTGAAAAAAAGAGCCAGCCGAGAGGTCTTCAATGAGCATCATTCTATGTGCCTACCTTCTTATATCTACAAAACCTTTATGAAAAAATCCTTATAGTTCGCTCATTTCAGTCATGTCTGACTCTGTGTCCCCATCTGATTCCTCAATGTCCTCAAAGTTGTTTTGCCTTCAACATGTGCTTCCTCCAAAATAGTTTTACTTAATCTCTTAATCTTTCCATGTTCATCTTCTTTAGAATAATAATTCTACTTCTTAGGGACTGGAATGTTATGGTCCAAATGTGATGATTTCATCATTATTATTGAAGAAGGTAGTTCATGAAAACATTGACACATTGGTTCCATTTTCTCCCTATGTGTTATCTTTACAATATTAAACTTAATAGCTTTTGAGATAGTTTGACTTAATTGGTTTCCTTTCCAAGCTTGGTTTTAAGTTATTTTTCCTATCACTTCTCCCTATTTTAGGAAATGCAGCTGATCATAATCTACTACCATCCTTCTCTGTGGAGTTCCACAAATGAGTTTCTGTTCCAAACTGATATTGATCTTGGTTCCCATGTCTTACCTTTCAGGAAGAAGCCCAGATATTTGCTGGCTGAGGCAGTTTCCTGCACTCTCTTGGCTCCCTTTTGGAGAAGTTTGAATAATAATAATAATATAATTTAGATAATAATAATGATTATAATCCTGCATTAAAATCTAATTCTAGGGGCACTTAGACTTAGACTCAGTTGATAGAGCACTGGCGCTGGATTTAGGAGGACCTGAGTTCAAATTCAGCCTCAGAACTTGATCCTTACTAGCTATGTGAACCTGAGCAACTCACTGTAATGATAATTTAAATGGGAAAATCTTTCCCATTCATTAATAGGCCCATGTGACCTGCTTAAATCACATGGAAGCCTAAGTCACATATGGTGGAAGGAGGTTGTTGAACTGGTGGAAAAGGAAGGGTGGAACAGAGCTGGGAGGAAGCTGGTTGGACTAGTGAGACCTGGAAAGGACAAAGGCAAGCAGACAGCTAGGCCCCTGAGTGTTTGTTTGTTTTTGGGAAGGTGGGATGGTGGATGGCTAGGGAATGGCTTTGCCCCCGGTGGTGATAATGTGTATTGATTTCTTGGTTGCTCTGATGGATTTAGCTTTCTGGTTCTGGGATTTGGCTTTCTGGTGTCTGAATAAATGTTTTTCTTCTGCCTTCTATATGGAGAGTCTGTTATACTTTGTAATTGAGAACTATGCCTGCATATTCATAGTCACCACCAGTGCTGTGAATATTGCCTTGATGATACAGTCACTTAACCACGATTGCCTCACCAAAAAAAAAAAAAAATCTGCTTCTAATGCTTCATTGAATATGGTGGTGATCTGACAGGTCATAAAACCTACTTATACTAACAGAGCACAGGCTCTGACAGTCCCACTGATAGGGCCAACTACGTATTCTATATTTGCTGTCCAAGGACCAGACTTGCTAAGCTCAGAGAAACTCATCCACTACCACTTGACTGTGAATTGATGAATTTGCGTAGACATCACAATACAAAAGTGTTGACTAAGGTATGGAGGTTGAACTCACATGAAAAAATTGTTTATATTCAAAGTAAGTAACTACATAGTCTTATGTAGTCTTTATATTGTGTTTTCTTTCCAACAACCCTATAAGGTAAGCAAAACAAATCACGAGATCATGGAATGAGATTGTGTTCAGATATTAGAGACTGTCAAGCCTGATTTCCCTAGTTTGACTTATTTTCTGAGGTTTATTCCTTCAAGTATCCACTTATCATTTGTATACATTTTTACACGCATGTTCTCTTATTAGAATGTAAGTTTCTTGCAGGCAGATTGATTTTGTGTTTTTACTTTCCTAATTATCCTCAAGGGTTTAACACCATATTTGACATGCAGTAAGAACTTATTAAATACTTGTTGATTAATTGGTTGATTGATTATGAAGAGGAAAACCAAGGTCTAGAAAGTGACTTTGCCTGTATAAGTAAGTATAAGACCTAGAACTCAAACCCTAGTCTTCTGATTCTCAAGACTAGTGCTCTTTGTAAGACATACATAATTCTACCTCTCTGCTGGAGATTCATTGAGGTGTGTGTGTGTGTGTGTGTGTGTGTGTGTGTGTGTGTGTGCGTGTGTATGTGTGTTTACTTGTTTGTTTTTATAGGGATTAAGCAGTAGGTAGAGTACAGCCAGGTTGTGCTTGAGCCAGCTCTAGCTTATCAAAAGCTGATTGTTAAATTTTCAGTATGGGTATTTATATTTCAGAAATCATCAAACCCTAAAAAACAAGACTTGATTTTTTCTAGACTTAAGTGTTAATGGTGCAAATTAAACTTAAAAGTGTCTGTGTATACATTTCCTCCCCAGAGAGCCCAGTTGTCAAACATTTACCAGCACAGCCCTGTGCTGTTCTTCAAATGATTCCTGAGCTCAGCAAGAGTGGATAGAAAGTTCAGAGAATGAAGTCATCACCAATAGTGGTAGTAGTAGTCATAGCAGTAGTAATCATAGTAGTAGTAGTCGTAGTCAGTCGTCATTATCATCTTTGTAGTAGGTGATGGTGGTGGTGGTGGTGGTGGTGGTAGTAACTGGCATTTATAAATCAATTTAAGGCTTTAGAAATGCTTTAAATCTGTTTTCCCATTTCAGTCTCATAGCACCCCTGGGTACAGCCCAGGGCAAAGAACAATAAATCAAATTATCATCCAAAGGAACAATGGATAGCTGTGGTCATTTTATGTGGCTAAATAACCAGAGACTAGGTCTGGAGGGAAATATCCCAAACAAGAGATGAGGTCACATTCCCAGGTCAATAAGAAGGAAGATTCTAAAGCTTGGAAATAAGGAGGACCTCTGATTAACATTCAGAGACATTTGGAGGTGGAGTATAGAGAAGTTCTGTTGTTACTCAGGCATTTCAGTTATGTCTGACTCTTTGCAACCCCATTTGGGGTTTTCTTGGCAAAGATCCTGGAGGGGTATGCTATTTTCTTCTCCATCCCATTTTACAGATGAAGAAACTGAGGTAAATAGGGCTAAGTGACTTGCCCAGGGTCACAGAGCTAGAAAGTATCTTAGAGAAGATTTGAACTCAGGAAGATGGGTCTTCCTGATTGTAGGCCCAGTGTTCCATCCACTGTGCCACCTAGCTACCTGTATAGAGATGTAGGAAAATAATTAATAATAACAATTATGTTTGCCTTGCACTTTGAGGTTTAAAAAGTGTTTTTTATACAGTATCTCACTCGATCCTCCAAATGTCCTGTGAAGTAGGTTCTAAGTTACTGTTCATTTTACAGATGAGGAAGCTGAGGTTGAGAGAGCTTAATCACTTGCCCATGGTCTCCCAACTTGTGGGTTGGCTGAAGCAGGATCTGAAGCATCTTCCTGACTCTAATCCTAGCATGAATGGTATCCAGTCTTTCCCTCAGAAGCTCTCTCAGGCTGGCATGGGAAGAGTGCACCCTCTTTTGTTCCTCCTATCAGAGAGTCCTGGGATCTTTACATCTTAACCTTCCAGAGGATGTCAGAGACCATCTCATCCAATCCCTCCTGCAGCAGCATCCTCCACAGGACTCTGTGTCCCACTTAGGCCAAGGCCAGTTTCACTGAGGCCTGACAGGCTCAGCATTGCAGAACCACAGAATTTCCCTGAGTTGTAGGAATCTCAGGGACCAGCAAACACAATCTCCTATTGGCATGGATTCAATTTCTGGCTTGGACAAGTCCTTTAATTTCTTGTCTCTAGAGTATTAGACTTGGTGTCTATGGTCCTTTCTGGCTCTAAGACCTATGGTCATGAGCTACCAAATGTGGAAAGAATGTCCTCCAGAACAAAGTAGGATCTTATCCTCATATACCACTTGTAAAGTTATCAAAGTACTTCAATGTATCACTACATTTGATTCCCCCTCCCCACCTGGTCCCCCACATCATCTGGCAATCCCTACTATGAGATTACTCTTTGTAGTGTGGTGGTGCAAAGCATGAAGGGCTGGTCTTGGAGTCAGAAATTAGTTCTAATTCTTCCAATGGCAGTAATTGCGGGGGAGGTAATATCAACACCATCTTACAAATTTTTACGGAGATTTGTAATGGTCATTTAAATACAAAGATCTTTCCCATTCATTAATAGACCCATGTGACCTGCCTACATCACATGGAAGTCTGAGTCTTCAGACTTGCCCCTCAATCTGATCTATGTAATGAATAAAAAAGATCTTGGGGCCACATGTAATGATAATTTAAATGGAAAGCTCTTTCCCATTCATTAATAGACCCATGTGACCTCCCTGGATCACATGGAAGTCTGAGTCACTTAGAGCCTATGGTGGGAGGAGTTTGCTGAATGGGTGGAAGAGGAAGGGTGGAATAGAAAAGGTGGAGCTAGAGAAGAGATGAGGTGAAATTTAGTCAGGGAGCAATCAGAGCTAGATAGGATGCAGACAAGCAGGCAGCTGGCTAGCATGAGTGAAATAGTGTGTTTGTGATTTTGTTTATGGAAACCTGTTTGTGATTTGTTTAATGTAGCTGGTTCGTGGGAAACCTAACAGAGGGAAGGCGTGGGGATGGTGTTGCCCTGTGAATTGTTATTGTGTATGGATTTCTTTGTTGCTGTGATGGATTTTGCTTTCTGGTATCTGAATAAACTTTTTGCCTCTGAATCTTGTATTTCACAATTAATAATTGCACCAGTATATTCATAGCTGCCATAGGCACTGTGCATATAGTGTTAGTGCCACAGGATTACATGAGATAACATCTGTAAAATGTTTAAAAGCAAGTCAGCTCTTATCCCCTTTTCTCAGATAAGAAAACTGAGGACCAGAAAGACTTATAAGTATCTAACATGAGATCTGAACCCAGAGCTTCTTTATTACAAATCCAATATACCATCATCTACTTGAAGACCTCAAGGGAATGAGAATCCATTGTCTCCAAGACTTCCCCTTTCATATTTAGATGGTTTATTTTCTTACCTTTCAAACTCCCATCCAAACTGCTGGCCTTAAGTGTTGGTCTGGGAATCAGTGAGGAAATAACATAGAGCACTGATTAGCATGGAGAACTCACCACTCCTAGGGAAGATGTTCCTTATATCCCTGCTGCTTTTCTGTCAGAACAAGAAGCTATGCGATACCTATAATTCTAATGTTTTACAGGGCCATTGCACAGTTGTGACCATATTGCCTCAAGTAGATTTCTTAGTAATACAGTATGAAAGGTGATTTGTGCCTCTGACCACAACCATCCAATTCCCCCATTAATAATTCAGAACTTTCACCAGATCTCCAATGTTCCATGTTCCATACTTTTGGAACTACCTCTATTGATACTTTTGCAGCCCCCAGGGCATGTGCTAAGTCTCCAATACATTAGCTATTCCCTGAGAATGGAAGAGAAAGGCTATAAACCATGGGAGAAAGGAGCAAAGGGAAATTGTCCATGACAAAGTGTCTCTTGCTACCCCCACCACCATCCCTGAGAGCAGCTTCCTGGTATGGGGGTGGGGGGTCAGTGGAGCAACGTTTTATGTTTCTTTGCAGAGTAAATGATATATTTCTGCAAAGAACAAATGTTGCTTCTATGATCTCGCTCTCATTAATGGGTCAAGGCCAGAGGCAGACAGAGAAGCCTAATTTACTCAGGAGACATTCTGTATAAATACCATATTCCCTTGTGTTCTGTGTTTCATAGGATAACCTGAATCTATGCAAACAAAGATGACAGCTGTTCAGAGTTTCAATGCCCTCCAATGCTGTCCTTTGTGTTACTCCAAGTTCCTCCTAGGCCCAGGGTCAAGGAGTATCACAAACTTTACATCAACACAACATGGGTTTTCTTTCCACTCAGTGATGGAGCAATCTGTAATAGTTAACCTCACAAGTTTGAACGTCTACCTTAACATTTGTATGAAGCAGATGGCTTCCGTACTCTGCCAACCTGTTGTTGCAAAAGCATTTCCCAAGAATTATATTTGAGCCATAGCCATGAGCGTAATTAACCTTTCAGAAGACTTCATAAATAGGAAAACATGATCTGTTCCTCATGAAAACAGTGATCCTTGGGCCCCACTTTTAATTATAACCATTCATATTTCTATGATGCATTGAGGTTGGAAAAGCTCTAAGGTAGGCAATAGTAATGCTATCTGAATCTGGTACCTGGAAACAAAATGCTGAGACTCACATTGGGATGTGACTTGCCTTGGGCCACTGATAACAGATCTCAGGGTCAAATAGTGTTCCTGAAGGAAGTAGGGGAGTGGACGGGTCATAGCCATTCATAAGAATTTGTTAAGAGTCTACTATGAGCTAGATGCTGCGCAGTGGTGCCAGATGACACTTTCAACCCTACATTTTCATTGTTTTTGACATCCAGGTAAGTTTAATCAATTGATCATTCAATTGAAATACATTTATAATGTACTTACTCTGATCCAAGAAATTTGCTAAGTGCTGAGCAATCAGTCCATCCACCTATCAACAAACATTTATTAAGCACCTACTATGTGCTAGACTCTGTGCTAAGCGCTGGGGATACAAAGACAAAAGACAGTGCTTTCAAGTTTACAGTCTAATGAGTGAGACAGCATGCACCTACGTACCAGCAATACAAAGTATACACACATACACACACATGCCTATATAGCTTTTATATATATGTATATTGTGTGTGTTAAATTGAAGATAATCAACAGAAGAAAAGCATTAGCATTAAGAAGAATTGGGAAAGGCTTCTTATAGATGGTGGGATTTCATCAAAGAATTCAAGGAAACCAAAAATGCCTGGGAGTAAAGATGAGGAAGCAGGGATTTCTAGACATAGGGAATAGGTAGTGACAATGTGCACTCAGGAGATGGAGTGTCTTGTAAGACTACTGTCTCCTTGTTCTTCTTCCCAGTCTTTGTTTTTACTGAATCTTCATCCTGGTTACTCATGTAAACCATAGATGTGCTGCAAGTTTCTGTCCTGGACCCTCTTCATTATTTTTTTCTTGATAAGCTCATCAACTCCCATGAATCTGATTATCATTTTTATGCTAATAATTCCCAGATCCTTATCCAGTCCTAACTTCTCATTTAAAGCTCCAGTGTCTACTCCACCTGCCCACTGGGCATCTCAAACTGGACGTCTGATAGACCTGTTAAACCCATCCTGTCCAAAAGTGCACCCTTCATATGTTCACCAGTCCCCCTCCTCTTCCTCATGTTCCTGTTACTGTCTAGGGTACTTCCATCTTTCCAGTTACCTAGACTCAAGCTTGGGGTCATCCTTGACTCTTGCTCTCCATCTCTCCCATATCCAATCTTTTGCTAAATCCTGGTAATTCTACCTTTGTAACTTTTCTCATCTGAGTTCCTTTCTCTCTGACCCTGGACTACCTTGATGCAAGGTATCACACCTGGACTATTGCAGTAGCCTGCTGGTTGTCCTGCTTGCCACTTCCATTCATTCTCCACTCACCTGTCAAATGGATTTTTCTAATTGCATATCTGACTACGTGGTCTGTTTATTCAGTCAAATCCAGTGATAGCCTGTTACCCACAGGATTAAATGTAACATCTTCTAGTGTTCAACTAACCCTTTTCTACCTGCCCAGGCTTCTTATATACTAACCCTCTCATCTCTCACATACTTTGCCTTTTCTTTTTGTATCTACAGTATTTTGCATAATGCCTGGCAGATAGTAAATGCTTAATAAATGCTTATTGACTTACTAAACTGCATTTGAAAACAGGAATAGATAGGCAAAAGAGCCAATCATTTTTTACCCTTGGGCTCAACTTCTTTCTATGTCCTTTTACCCTTTTTCTACATAGGACAATAGAAAACTTTAGGGTTACAAAAGAAACGTAGAAAACCTAAAGCCCAGAGCTATTTGGTGGTTACTGAGTAAGTAGTCTTTACCTGGCATATGGTTTAGCCTTCAGATATTCAGACTGGGAAGTGATCTCCAAGCCAAGGCAAGGTTGCTGACAGACTCATACTCCTAGACCAGGAGGAGGAATCAAAAGAAAGAAAGAAATATTAGCTGGCTGGAAGAATCTAGCTCTTTGTTCTAGACCTTGTCAAGGTCAAGAGACCTAGATCTCCTACTGGACGTATGAGAGACTTCAGTAGCCAAAATTCTGAAGGCATAAAAATAAATTCACTGGAAATGAAGGGATTACAAGTTCATACTCATGGTGTGTGTGTGTGTGTGTGTGTGTGTGTGTGTGTGTGTGTGTGTGTGTGTGTGTGTGTGTGTGTGTGTGTGGTTTTTCCTATCCCACTTAGATTGGAATTGTGGTGGCATTCATAGGTTCAATCTCACTTCTGAGTGGCCTAGAAATTTTCATCTGGATCAGTTTACCAACACCATCCCCAACCTTAGGAGCCTGGTGGACCCTGGCTCCCAGGGGCTCACTATTTGATGGCAGACTTAGTGTGGATACACTATTGGCTTTAGTCCTGTTACAGATCAGAACTTTTCAGTTCAATGATCCTCCAGGCTCAGCCTTCTCAGGAGCTGAAGTGGGCTTTATTTTTCTTAGTTCTCAGGGAATTTTCTTCCTTTTCTGAAAACCCGTTGTTATCACGCTTTCCATTAAAAAGACAAATAAAAGCCAACCCTGGAAAAGTAAAGATATGGCTGATAACTGGGACTCTCCCTTCTTTGTGTAAAGTCATCATCCAAAAGGGAAAGAGCAAATGGGTTAAATTTCTGACTATTTCCTGCATTGGGATTTTAATCTGTCATATTTCTTAGATGATATAGTAATAAGGTCGAGAAGTACCATGACCTTTTCAGTATGCTGTACCGTCACCAAATTGCTATTTTATGTCTGCGGTAATGAAGGACATAGGTTCCAGACTGAAAGGATACTGTGGAACTTCAGACTGGGCTAGATACTAAAGTTATAGGAGCAAGTAATGAACTGAAGTTCTGAGAGGGGGATTCTGAACAAGGATGAGCTAACTTTGAGCACCAGATAGTGCTGACAACCAAAGAGACTGGGCACTGTGTCTTAATTTAATTTAGTTTAGGACCAGGAGGAATAGCCTATACCCAGTTCATTGGCGATTCATTGTATTCAATTCCACAAGAGTATATTAGTTGCCAGAAGCCATGTCGAGTGCTGGGTATACAAAGATATGTGTGACGCACTGCCCCCGCCCCAACACCTCCCAAGAAGCTTACATTCTAATGTGGGGGGAGGGGAGGAAAGGAAGTGCATAATCAATCAATTGATCAGAAAGCATTTATTTATTACCTTCTATAGTCCTGTCTTGAGCTATGGTTGTATATGTATGTCTGCATGTGTGTGTTCCTAAAGCTTACACAAATAAAAATGAAACAAAGGAGGGCATGAAAATACCAAGGGAGAGAGTCAGGCAAAGGATTGAGAATGTTGAGAAAAGAAAGAAAACCTTGAGTTGGAGAAGTCAGGGAAGGTTTCTTATAGGAACTTATGCCCTATGGAACCTGTCCTCTATTGTAAACCAACTTCTCTCTATCTTAGATCTATTTCCCTCACATTCCCTCAACTTTCTTGAACTCAAAGAAACCTGACTCCATCCTTCCTCCACCCCCAGAGACAAGTGGATCCCAGCTGCCTCTATAGTACCAAGGGCTCCTTCTTTTACCTCCAAAACGCTAGACAAGGAGGAAGAGTGGGTGTTTTGTCTGGGACTTGCTATCGCTTCTAGACATAGCTCCCTCTTGTGACATCACTGAAAAACCTTTCCTCCTCTGAATCACCAAGTCACAAAATGCTAGGGTGGGAAGGGATTTTGGTGGTTAATGAGTCTGACCCATCCCTAAAAGATATCGCCTCTGTAAATATACCATCCAGCCCCTGCTTGAAGCCCACCAGGAGGGGGCTCCCACCATCCCAACAGGAAGCCCACTGGTCTTTGGGGATGCTGGATTTGTTGGAATGATTTTTGCTGATGCGGAGTCTAAATTCCTCTCTTTGTCCCTTCTGCCAATCACTCCTGGCTCAGGTCTCTAGGACCTGGAACCATAAGCCCAAACCCTTCTCTATCTGATATCCCTTTGATCCCCCCACCCACCCCATCCATCTCAAACTTCCCAGTCCCTGCTTGTGGTGATCTCCTGGTCATTTCTGAGTTCTCTATGCAAACTTTAGGTCTGGCTCCACAGTCAATGCCCTTTCCACCATTTGCTGCTTCTGTCTCAGTCATATTGGACTGGTCCGACCAAGTCTAAGGGATCAAACCAAGGGAGAGGATTGTCTCTAGGCTCTGAGCATTGTCCTGCACTTTCAATCAAAAGTCTCTTTTGCTGAAAGAGAACTAGCCAGAGGCTCCCATTCCCATAAATTCTGTTTATCCTGTTAATGCACCCACTGGAGCTCCATCTACTCCAGGCTTTCAACACTTGCTTCTTATGTAAGAGGCAGATTGGGCCAAAGGAAGTTTTTTCAGTTCTCCAGAAAGAGCAAGCAGATGTCTCCCTCGGACCGTGACACATACCTGAAGCTGGCTGCCCAACCAGTTTATCGAACGCAGATGTGCAAATTCGTTAGCCAGCCTGAAAAAAACAACATTTGGAATTCCCAGGAAGTGAGTTCATATGTGTGACCGTGTTTTCTTTGTTTCGGCCTAACAGCCAAAGACAATCAATTGGATAGAGCCAGTTTCGCTGATTTCTTTTTCACGGAAGTGTGACTTCAGCATGGTCTACTGAAAAGAACACTGTACCAGGAGGATTCAGTGAATGAATGAATGAATGAATGAATGAATGAATGATTGAATAAATGAATGAAAAAGCATTTATTGTGCATTTACCACAGGCAAAGCTCATAGTATATATATATATAATTAAAAGACAGACACCACTCTCATTCACTGTTAAGAAGATGGCTGAGTGCAAGGCTATCCATATTTTTTCTAAGATCATCGAGCTCATCATTTCTCATAGCAGAGTAATATTCCATCTCAATCATCTATCACAACTTGTTCAGTCGTTCCCCAGTTGATGAGCATCCCCAAAATAATGAGAGCAAAATGATCAGAACAGAAAGAACATTGTATACAGTAACAGCAAAATTATTTTAAGAACAACTTTGAGAGAAGAAGTCACTTTGAATATTATAAATACCTATAAAGCATGTATGAAGGAAGATACTATCTGCATCAAGAGAAAGAAATGATCACTGCAAGTATGGATAAAATTATTTTTATATACATATGTATATGTGTATCTATATATATGTATGTGTATAAACATATTCACATTACAAATATATATATGTATATTTGTGTCTAATGGTAGCCATCTCTAGGGAGGGGGAGGAGTAAAAAGGGAAAAAATAAATTTACATGGTAATTGTATTATATATTTAAAAGGAAAAGCAAGTTGTACATAACAGATTTGCAGTTTCATGTGCAATCTTTTTTATTTTACTATGTTATGGAAATGCACGTTTTATTCCACAAATAAATAATTAAATAACAATTTTAAAGGAAGAAGTCTGAGGAATGAAGTGAGGCATGGCTGGAACCAGCCTAGATGTTAATTCAACCACTGCCTAGTTTGGGTGCAAGCTTGAGAAAATTCTCAAACTTCTGTGAATTTCAGTTTCATGACTGTAAAACTGGGTTGAAGCTGTTGCCTATTTTGTCCTGCTCAGAAGGTTGGTTAATGCTATAACATAAGGCAAGGCACCTTCCACCATATTTCCTCTGGCCACATGGACTTTCCTTCTGTTCTTTACACATGACAGCCAATCCTCTGTCTCTCTGCATTTGCACTGGCTGTTCCACATGCCTGGAATGTCCTTCCTCCTCATCTTTGCATCATAGAATCCCTATGTTTCTTTCAATACTCAGCATAAGAGCCTCTATTTGCATGAAATCTTCTCTGACCGCCCCCCCCCCCCAACCAGTTAATTGTGAATAGCATGACATAACCCAGTAAATCCGGGACATCTTGCATGATGCTGCATATGGAGAAAGAACTGTGGCTCTTGACTGACACAGAAAATGTTGTGTGATGTTATGTGTTTGGGGAAGGGATTTCTTCAGGAGAGACATGGGACTAGGATTCTGTAGGGAGGAGAGAAGAAAGACTTTGCAAGAGGAGATATGTCCTCCAGACATGCTTCAATCTCTAATGATTGCAAGAAAGGATCTACACTAGTATGGATATTGCCTATGGATTATCTTAATGTATAGACATAGCTCATGAGTGGCATGGATAGATATGAATGGTGACCTGACCCATCTCTGTGTGCCCAGACAGCCAGAAGCCAAGATCTGGGATAGAGAAGGCTGGGACTTTTCTCCTCCAATCTCTAAGACAGGTATGAGCTAGGAGGGTCTCTTTCAATCACCCTTCAAATCTACAGTAATAAGAAAAGCTAGCATCTGTATAATGATTCTCAGATGGCAAAGGACTTTATAATATTATCTCATCCAATTTTCACAATAGTCTTGGGAGATAGGTGCTGTTATTAACTACATTTTAAAGTCAAGAAAACTGAGGTAGATGTTGAGTGATTTGCCCAAGGTTACATGAAGAGTAGGTATCTGAGGTCAAATTTGAACTCAGGCCTTCCTGACTCTTATCATCCCTGTCTTACAGGTGAGGAAACTGAGGTGGGCAGCCAAGGGTTAGGCTAGCTCAAAGTGACAAAACTAGTAAGCATATTTCATTCTAAAGGAAATATAAATTCCTCTGTTCACCCTTTAAATAAGTTCATGATCTAGTTCTAGTCAATCTTGCCAGATTTCCTTTCATAGAGTTTACATTCCAGATAAAATGGCCTGTTTCTTCTTCATGTTTGCCTTTCCAGCTTCTTCCTCAATATCTTTGGCCAAATTGCTCCCTTCCTCCATGCCTGGGCTGCCGTCCCTCAGGGTCTTCACCTTTTGAAATCACAAGGTTCTTTCAGGATTCAGCTCAGATGTCTCTTGCCCAAGGTCTTTTCTGATTCCCCAAGTTGCTACTGTCCTGAAAAATTTCTTCACATTTTCTCCATAATAATTTGTATTCTTAACCAATGTGTACTCAATTCCTGCATGCCCATTGGGATGGAGGCTCTTCAGGGCAGGCATTCTTCATACTGGCTTCATATTCTCAGCCTCCAGCTTGGTGACCTGCTTCAAGTTAGTGACCAAACAAAGACAATGATACCTATCTCCCCCATTCCTAGTAGGCTTTATTTAACCCCACATAATCAAACAAAAAGCATGTATTAAGCATCTACCATATACCAGGAGGTTTGAAAGGGGCTCCAGACGTGATCCATTCTTTGTCTTCAAGATGCTTGCATGCTACCATGGAAGAAAATACAAGCATGAATGTGTATGTGTGGGTGTATACACATAGAACACACAAATATACATATATGTACATGCACATGTATACCCATATGTGTGTGTGCATGCACTGTGTGTATGCACAAATACACATAAATATGTATGTGTGGATGTATGTAGGTATGTGTATATATGTTATGTGTGTATATATGTGTGTACACACACACACAGAAAATACACAAAATGATGTAAAGTGACTGTGGGAGAAGGAAAACGTGTATTCTCCTTTGCATCACATGATGATGGCTTTGAGAAAATTGCCTCCTTCCGCCTCAGCCTTCTGTTCTTGGAAACTTCACCTCTTACTCCTGGTCCTCATCCCGGGCCAGTCTCCGGGGCATTTTGGACTGCTGAGCATCCTCTTCTCCCCAGTGCTCACTGGCTTTCTATGGGACTGCTCTCTCCTGGTCTCCTCCTGCCTAGCTGACTGAGCTTCTCAGTCCCCATTTCTGAGTCATCGTCCCTGTCAAGGGCAAACGATGCTGGGTGTTTGACAAAGCTCTCTCCTGGGCTCTCCTCTCCTTTCTCTCAACACCCCCCCACTCAGTCACCTCCTCAGGTCCCATGGAGTCATTGCTGTCTCTATGCACAAAATTTCTCTATCTCTTTGTCTAGACCTAATCACGTTGTCTCTGACAATTAAGGCTCTTCGGAGGCAGCCCTCTTCCTACCTTTCCAGTCTTCAAATAATAAGCATTTATTAAGCTCTCTGAAGTTTATAAAATGCATTACACTCATTATCCCTAACTCTTACAACACCTCTGTGAAGTAAGTGCTTTAATTCTACCCATTTAGAGACAAGAAAACTGAGATTGAGGGAAATTAAGTGACTTGTCCAGAACACATATCTGAGGGAGTGTTGGAATTCAGGTCTTCCTTCCATTAGATCCAGCACTCTGTCATTGGGCCAGCTCTGTGATCTATCTCCGTTCTCCGGATCTCGCTCCGTTCACAGGCTGGTGCCATGCTTACAATGAAGACTTGCAGTTCTGCCCTTTGCTGGCTATTTGACTTCTAAGTAAGTTATTTTATTTTGCTGAACACACATTCCCTCATCTGTTTACCAACATTACTCACCTCACTGAATTGCTGTGATTCTCTCACAAATCATATATGTATGTGTGTGTCCACACACATATATGTATAAATGTATGTTTGCATACACACAAAGATAAATAGATATATTCCATTATGTCTATTATTAGATTATATATCTATTAGCTAGCTATTAATAACATGCATATTATTATGGAAATATAATTAAAGCAATTACAATTCTTATAATACAAATACAATTCTTATAATCTCTTTTATTTCTTCAAGGTCCAACCCAATTAGCAGTTCCTTCTTGAAATGGTCTCTAATGTGTGCCTTTCCTCCCCTTCCCCTACCCCCAAGCAAGTGAAAGTGATCTGTCTCTTCTCAAATTTCTCATTACTTTGCCTGGACTTGAGAGGCAGCTAGATGTCACAGTGAATGAAACAGTCAGGACGTTCTGAGTCAAAAAGACCTGAGTTCAAATCTGACCTCAGATACTTGCTAGCTGTGTGACTTTGGGCAAGTCATTTAACCTCTGTTTTGTCTCTAGTTTCCTCAACTGTAAAATGGAGATAATAACAGCCCCTGCCTTGAAGGATTGTTGTGAGGATCCAACGAAAACATATTTGGAAAATACTTTACACAACGCCCAGCACATAGTAGGCATCTGATAATAAATGCTAGCCGTTCTTATTACTATATCATTGCTAATAAATGATCATACATCATCACATATTATAAGATATAAGTATACTATTTGACTATATATATTTATACTACATAACTACACTAATATGAATAGTGTAGCTACATATCATGATATATGCAACACATTAGAAATTATTATTACTGTATATACATACTATTATATATATTATTATTACTAAAATAATAAGCAGTAGCCATTCTTTTCATCATGTAATTACTAATGAATTATTGTATATTATTATAAGCATAAATAAATATGCATAACGCATTATTTTTACTAATACATAACAGATGCTAGTCATTCTCGTTACAC